>NC_138552.1:247128510-247876010 GCF_964273705.1 Natrix helvetica
AGAAGTACCCCAGGGCTTCACAATCTTCCTTTCCTTTCCTCTTCAACATCTGCCTGAACCCCTGGGTAAGGACAACCATTGGTTTAGGATGTGTATGGACCGAATCTGGAAGCTATTTGGGTCCACATGGGACAGACCAGACTTTGGCTCAATCCTAACAAGGCTGAATTGCTGTGGCTCTTTGGATCCCCTGGGTTGGAGATGTTGTCATCTTTGGTCTTGGAGAGGGTTGCACTTCCCCATTCAAGACTAGCGCATGTTGAGAGTTCTTCTAGTATTGTAGCTATTGCTTGAAGTGCAGGTAATATAGGAGATGACCAGGCTGAACCCAAGGGAGGGGTCAAACGCATCATCAGTCTCAAGTCCCTTTGCACCCATAAGAGCTCTAAGTCCAGCCCATCTTGATTCTGTTGATCCTTATTTACCACCAATTTGCTTTGAACTTAGTAGTACAGGCTTTTGTAGAGTGTGTTAGCCTACAATAAATCTGTATTGTTTGTTTGTTTGTTTGTTTGTTTGTTTATTGGATTTATATGCCGCCTCCCAAAGGACTCGGGGTGGCGTACAACATTAAAAAAAATGCAGGTACAAGGAGGCCAAAGGGCTGAGAAGGGTGGGGGAGATAGGCATGTGGGGGCAATTCCTTACCTTACTGAGGCGAGGTCGGGGTGGGGCGAAATCTGAAATGGCTTGACTTAGGTATTGACTTAATGATCTATGACTCTCAGTTAACAATACAAGGGGAGTGCCAAGGTTACCATCACTGAGCAGTAAGGTCACACAATGTCTCACTTTATGACTGCGTTACTTAGTGATGGATATTCTTGTCCAAATTGTGGTTGTAAGTCAAGGACAATCTGTTGGCCAATGCAACTTCTTGCAGAATTAATTTTATTTGTCATTTTATGTATATTTAGGCAAAAGAAATTCTCTATGCTTCTACAGAGTTGATTTCATATACATAGTAGGGTTAGGGTTAGGGTTGTTTTACATTGTTAAAGCTGAACTTCTTTCTGAAACATTTTTATTTATTTCCTCTTTGGCTTTAAGAACAGATTTTTAGGTTTCCTTGATGAAGTTGTAGGCACTCTTCTTCACAAATGAAACAATTTGAGAGGCATCAGCTCCCAACTGTTATTCTTCTATAGTCCGGAGTGGATTGATCTGTGATTGAACTTATTAGAAACTAATGGATAGCCATAGTCCGTAGTTTATTGATTCGTTTCTTGGTTTATTGCTGAGATAATTGTTAGGTTTAATTTCCATTAATTGTACTTCTGATGGCAGAACCAGAAACTGTTCTCCAGTTTTACAAATAATCTCTTTAGTAGGGTATTTCAGCTGCTCATTGCAAAAAAGCAAAAGTGATGCCATGTCAGAAGAAAATATATACAAAGGTGATAAATTTTTAAAGCATTTGACCTCTAATCAATGGTAATATTTTCAACCCACAGAATCCTTTAAATGACTGCAGCCCTGGCCCTCTCCCTCCCATTCATCACAATTACTTCTAGATCTGTCCAATGCAGTCTGTAAAGTGCTGCACATTGACATCCAATATTTTATCATTAATTAAAAAAAAGAAACATTCTGAATTAGTTTTTTTTTTACCTTGTTCCCTTTTCAGCTCTGATATTTTCCAGCACAAGACCCTGGAGAACACTTGGGTAATTTTGATGTATGCTAGCATTGGCAGATACCGTTAATTAGCGTTAATAGTCAGTAGAAAAGAAGAATGGTTATTTTTTTTCTCAGAAATATTCTTGGTTAGCCAAGCAAGCAGTAGCAACCTTAATTATTTTTCCATTTAGGAGGAAACTATAGAGGTGAGACTCTTGTAGGTGGGTTTTGACACATTTTGAGTAGCAAAGATTTAGGATTAGTGGCAGTGATATCCCAAATTGGAGTGATTGGAGTGCATAAAGCCATGCCCAGGACTTCCTACCTTGTAATGCAGTAATGGTTTCCTCTGATCTTCACTACCGGTTTGGAACTTGGAGTGTGTGCCTCTTGCTTCACTCGCGTGTGGCACTTCTGCGCATGCACAGAGCGTACGTAATGATGTCTGCTCACCCGCTGCCTCCACTACTGGTTTGCCTGAACCGGGGCGAATTGGCAGAATGCTATCTCTGTTGTAATGTACAAGAGATGTAATGTACTGTACAAATGTACAAATGTGGTGCAATGTAATGTACAAGTATATTTTGACTAAGAGAGCACAGCATATGACACCACTCTTGTGTGCATGCCTTCAAGTTAGTTTTGGCCTCCTAGAAACTGCTTAGACTAGTCCCTGCAGTTTTCAGAAGTGGTTTGCCATTGCCTGCTTCCTTGAGAGAGAGTGGCTAGCTCACCCAGCTGGCTTTTGTGCCTAATATGGAACTAGAATTCAGTCTCCTTGTTTCTAGCCTGAGGCCTAAACTAGTATACCAAGATGGTTCTTAACACCATTCTTACCCCAAATATATTAGTTGCCATTTTGCTTCCAGTTACAATGTCCAACTTGATACAGTAAGGACCGTTAGAGTGGAAGATTATATTTATATTTATTTTAAAACCACCATCTTCCTTATAGAGGGACTGATGGCTTGGGATCAGAATAGCTACCTCCCTCTCCAGTTTCTTCATTGATCTGCTGAGTTGGTGTATATGTCACTCCCTTCTAGCATTGATGTTGTTACCTACTTTGGTAATGAAACATCTAGAAGAAAACCATCAAGTTCTGAGAGCACCAAAGATCCCACAAGGCTCGCCTTCAGCAAATCACTTTAGGAACTTCATGGAAGTGAGCCTTTAAGTGGTGCTTCCTCTTTGGTGCCATTTTCTACCAACTGATATCATCTAGTTATAGCATTCTTTGTTTCAGATGTAACAAACTGGCTATTTTTTTTCTTCCTATGATTTTTATTACTTTTTAAAAAAATGTTTCTCTGATTGGTTCTTCTTATCCTTTTGGATTAGTATTTTCAGGTTTTTTTTAATTTCAGTTTTTAAAAATTTACACCATATATTTTAAAATCTTGAATTAAAATGAATGTTTACCCTTGGTTTTGATTTTTTATTCTATTTTCTTATTCTCTTGAAGAGTTTTAAGGAGAAAATTGGGTGATGGTTCCCCGCCCCCTAAAAATGATGAGAAGCTAGGCTGAAAGTTTCCCCAGCTCAGTATTTTGTTTCACAGTGCAGTGGCAGAGTTGTCCATTTCTACACTTGAGGCACACCAGGCTCATTCACACTTAGTATTTACCTGGCCAAAAAATAGCTACAGGAACAGCACTACCTTCTCAACCTCACTTAGAGAATGGTATGAGATAGCTGGACACAGGAAAGCATACAATCTGTTTTATCTTAGTTCAGCAATTTTATATACTCTGCTTATTTTTATCCCGATTCTCCTAGATTTCATATCTTCTTGGACATCATGATTCATTGGCTAGTGATGCTTAATAATGACTTCACATTAATCTAGCTGTTAAATTAATCCACGCATTCCTTACCGCATAAGAATTCTACCTCATTCTTACCATTGTCCAAATGGAACTGGGAGTGCAGTCAAACCTTGGTTTCAGATAGTTTAATAAGCATAAAATTATGGAAGTTGAATTGCATTGCACAAGCTAATGGGAAAAGGAGATCAAGGTCAGGAGAGTTCATTAAGTGATACATATAAAAATACAGCTGCAAATAACTTAAAAGTCACTGGTTGGGGAATTCTGAAATTTGAAGTCCATGCATCTTAAAGTTGTCAGACTTGAGAAACACTGATGCAGACCTAGCTAATTCAATCACTGGGTCTGATAAGACTTGTTATTAAATGTAGCTTTTAAATGAATCTGTGTTTTAATTTGGGGGTGGAGCTGGAATGCAAGGTTTTGCCCTTCTTAAAATTGGTAACTTTTGCTATGTTTTCTTTGTGTCCCTGAAGGTAAACTAGGATAAGAATGGCCTGGGAAATTGCTGTTCTGGCAGGTTAAATACACAACCAGCTTTCCCGCCTCAATTCTCTTCAGCAACTGTATCTCTTTCATTAATTCAGAATGCATTATTTTAAATCTATAAATGAATGGAAGGGCTCTGTCTGTTATTTTTGATAATTGCTTCTCATATGGAAAGCAAATGCAGGAGACATGAAACATACAGATGTGTCAGGGTGGGAGCAAAGAAGTAATTGTGCATTTGAGTGTGAGAAGGATAAATTTAAAAAGGTTTTAAAATCCTTAGGACAGGGAGAGGTCTTCACAATAGGCAGCAGCCGCATCTATATATGAAAGGGGCTTTGTTCTTTGTTGTCCTGCTTTGTTACTTTTATATGGACATTAAAGGCTGAAACCTTGCTTTCGTTCCCCCTGGCTACATCAAACAGAAGATAGGAAGAGATTAGCAGCATAAAATGAAGGATATGGGTGATAATTTAAAAAGTGCAAGTCTCCAGGCTCATTGATAGAGAAGATGGTGGGGAAAAAGTAAATAAAATAGAAAGCCAGAGTGATCAATTATGAGAATGCCTCATTTGATCCTGGGTTAAACGGTTTTATAAATTACAATATAAGAAAGGTACAAATAAGTATGTGGGCAAATCATTCTTAGCCAAATAGCTTGGAGGTTGCCATAATGGGAAGCATGGCTGGCTGAGGAATTCTGGGAGTTAAAGTCCACATGACTTAAAGTCGAGATTGAAGAACCCCATATTGGAGGAACAACATAGGAATTGGCTGTTGGAATTAAAATGTTAAGCTGCTTTACATTAAAAGTCTACCTTTGAAAAGATTCTTTCCCCACATCCCATTCTGTAACTTCCTTTTGAACTTTCTCCTGCTCTCTTCCTTCTGCTTCATCATTCCACAAAGACTGAGAAATGTCTCCCCAGATTTGATCTGGAACAATTCAAAGATAATTGTATGGACAATTTTCCACCCGTGAATCTTTTAGGAGGATGGTGTCACTATTTTATTTTCTTCACTGAAAGCTTTGATTCACTCTATGCTTTTAATACTGTATTTGTAAGGCTAATGTTTTAATTATTTGGGTAATATTGCAAAGTGCTTCAAGATGTATTAATAGGAAATAGCATACAAATGTTTTGTATGAATACATGCCTTTGTTGTACCATTGCACTTATACATACATACCAGATCCAGGAATTTTCCTTATAAGAAACAGTTGGTGTGCTTATGTTAGTCCACAATAAGCATGTTCATCTAGATACAGATGTGTTACTAGACTTATCTTTCCATTGGATGTTAATAGGGGCGGTGCTCCTACATCTGTTAATATATGTTACATTGAAGTTGTATTTTGAGCAACTGTATTGCTGATATGTGTGAAGTGAAAATTTAACCTCCTGAGTAGTTGCTGATTACAGAGGATCTGTCCTGAGAACTGCTATATTTGACTTCACCTCTAGTGTGAGACTCACTGACTGACTGCTTCTGCTCTCTACTGGATAATCAGAAATTGTTGCACATAGTGTATGAAGGATATAAGACAGGCATTTTATGAACTGACAGAGAAAAGTGTTAGATACTTGTTCTAACTACTGTGGTTTCCACCAAGGTCCTCTGTTCCGGTGGGAACAGAGGTTTAATCCTATTGGTCGAAGGGTCTGACAGCTCCCTATAAAAGGGCTGCTGTCAGACTCAACCTTCACTGGATTGTTCTCACTTGTTGTACTTAATAAAAGCTGTTGTTACCGTTAAGCCTGTGTGTGCCTATCCATTACCCAATTTAACAAAAAGTCCATCACAAGGTCTGATGTGAAGAGCACCTGAACAATTAATTCCCCCCAATCTAAATTACCTAAATCTACTTGACTAATCAAAGTGTATAAGAAAATAAAATGGAATAAAACATTCCTTCTGTTTAGGACCAGTGGAGACATGATAGCAGTGTTCGAATATTTGAGGGGTTGCCCCAGAACGAGGGGATCAAGATATATACAAAGCACCTGAAGGCCAGACAAGGAATAATGGATGGAAACTGAACAAGGAGAGATTCCATCTGGAAATGAGAACTTTTCTGACAGTGACAGCAATCAACCAATGGAACAGTTTGCCTTCAGAAGTTGTGGAAACTTCATCACTGGAAGCTTTCAAGAAGAGACTAGACTGCCATCTGTCAGAAATGGTGTAGGGTCTCCTGCTTGGGTGGGGAGTTGGACTAGGTGACCTACAAGGTCCCTTCCAACTCTGTTAATCTGAGAAATCTTGTGATTCTGCAGTTGTGATATGCAATGCTTATGACATGTTTTTATTCATTTCTAAAAAAAAAAAACACCACCAGCCCTGACAGAATACATTTACAGGAAATATAAGTTTTAAAAGGTGCTTGAGGATAAAATGTGAAAATTGCAGCAGCTAGTGGTTGTTTTTCAGCTTATAAGGGCAGATGTTGATTTATTAGAGCAAATAAAGTAAGTAGAACAAGAGCTGTCAGGAAAAAAAAATACTCCATAAGATAGAGAATCAAAGAAAAAAAAGCAGTGCTAGTGAATGAGAGTGACAGCCAAAAGCAATTTCATATTGAAATTATCTGCCATGCTAGAGTTTAGAAACAACTGCTGTGTTTTGTGATAATTTTTGAGGTTCTCCCAAAATACTGTCTGAGATTTTAGAGGAGGTTGGTGGTATTAGGTTGCATACCCTGCACAAAAAACAAAGCTTCACTTTCCAGAAACTCAACCCTACACTGAATAATGTAGCTAACAGTGGAGGTTTCACCAACTCAACATGTGCAGATAAGGTGTCTTATTGCTAACAAGAAAGAGGGAAATCTATTTACCACATAACATATATACATATGTATACACCACCATCAACCTAGTTTAAATCCTAGGCCTTTTATTCTCATCTGGATCAGTGGTCTTTTGCTGTTCTTTCAAAGGCTTGGGAGATGGACACATCTGTTACATTTTTATAAAACAAATCTGTCTGGCCTGAGAATTGATTTCTGCTTCACCTGCTTCAGCCTTCAAATCATAAAAGACACAGTGGCTGCTGCTGCAGCAGCAGCTCTGTTTTAAAAGAGAAAAATCTTAGAAGTTGGTGACTTACAATAATACAATACAATAGTAGAGTTGGAAGGGACCTTGGAGGTCTTCTAGTCCAACCCCCTGCCTAGGCAGGAAACCCTATACCGTTTCAGACAAATAGCTATCCAACATCTTCTTAAAGACTTCCAGTGTTGGGGCATTCACAACTTCTGGAGGCAAGCTGTTCCACTGATTAATTGTTCTCACTGTCAGGAAATTTCTCCTCAGTTCTAAGTTGCTTCTCTCCTTGATTAGTTTCCACCCATTGCTTCTTGTTCTACCCTCAGGTGCTTTGGAGAATAGTTTGACTCCCTCTTCTTTGTGGCAACCTCTGAGATATTGGAATAATGCTATCATGTCTCCCCTAGTCCTTCTTTCTCTTAAGCTAAACATACCCAGTTCCTGCAACCGTTCTTCATATGTTTTAGTCTCCAGTCCCCTAATCATCTTTGTTGCTCTTCTCTGCACTCTTTCTAGAGTCTCCACATCTTTTTTACATCGTGGCGACCAGAACTTATTATGAGGAATGGAAGCCAACATAAGGACCATCAGATTGTGAAATGTACTGTATGCCATAGCATAGATTAGGGTATAAGAATTGCCAAGACTTATCAAAACTACCAGCATGTACCTTTGTCTGTTACTACACGTTAGAAGAAAGCATATTGCCAAAAGCAGCTTCAACTGCATCACCACAAATTTTGTAGTTTCTGGGAAGAAAGCTTAGGACTCTGGGGCTTAAAAAGTGTTCTCTTCCATCTTTTAAGTCCATGGATGAGGACTGCAAATAGGATTTTATATTGAAGTAGGCTTACGCATTTAAATTTAATTTTATCCCAAAGGAATAAACAGAAGTCAAACTATAGTGCAGCCATTAAGTTATTAAACATGGAATAGGGATGAGCAAGTTCCTTCCAGAATTAGGAAGGATGTATTTTCAGACATGAGTATACTGAAGATGCTTAGGATTTCATGGTCCTACTCACCAGACTGGGCACATGCTGGATCTAGCTTCCAGCACTGTGGATGTTCTTCTTTGAATGAAGAAACCAGAGTCGAGTCATTTGCATAGATGGATTATGTTAGATATTAGCATATATCGTAGGAAGTCTCCTCTCTGGTCCACTGCTACAGCGGGAAACAGGTATCGCTCTGATTGGTCGAGAGGCGTACCCGAGTCCTATAAAAGGGGAACCCACCGGCCACAGAGCAAGCTGGATCACTTCTTCTACAAATAAAGAGCTGTTAAGTCACTTCGTGTCCGCAGTCTGTTCTCTCGTTGCCCAGATCTAACACTGTCTTTCCAGGATTGGCATTTATTAATAGATTTTCCCATCCATACCAAGTAGGGTGATGCACTCAATACTGACATTACTCTGTAGAGCTGTGATGGCAAACCTATGGCATGCGTGCCACAGGTGGCACGCAGAGCCATATCTGAGGGCATGCGAGGCGTTGGCCTATGTCAGCTCCAGTGCGCATGCGTGCATTGGCCAGCTGATTTTTTTACCTTCCAGAGGGCGTGGGGAGGCTGTTTGTGCCTTCCCCAGGCTTTAGGAAAGCCTCCTGAAGCCTGTGCATGGTGAAAAACAGTCTCCTGGG
Organism: Natrix helvetica; assembly: GCF_964273705.1. Taxonomy (NCBI): domain Eukaryota; kingdom Metazoa; phylum Chordata; class Lepidosauria; order Squamata; family Natricidae; genus Natrix; species Natrix helvetica. The sequence continues at coordinate 247,137,140 of NC_138552.1, forward strand.
GCCATTGGAAGTTCAGAAATGAACTTCCGGTGGGTCCATTGGGCCGTTTGTCACCCTCCCCAAGCTTCAGGAAAGCCTCCTAAAGCCTTGGGAAGGTGAAAGATGGACTTGCCAGACCCACCGGAAGTCAGGAAACGAGCCGTTTCCAGCCTCCAGAGGGCCTCCAAAGAGCCTCCAGGGAGCAGAGGAGGCCGTTTTTGCCGTCCCCAGGCTCCAAGAAAGCCTCTGGAGCTTGGGGAGAGTGAAAAATGGGCCCACTGGAAGTTGGGAAACATGCTGTTTCCTGCCTCCATAGGGCCTGGGGGCATATTAGCATATATCGTAGGAAGTCTCCTCTCTGGTCCGCTGCTACAGCGGGAAACAGGTATCGCTCTGATTGGTCGAGAGGCGTACCCGAGTCCTATAAAAGGGGAACCCACCGGCCACAGAGCAAGCTGGATCACTTCTTCTACAAATAAAGAGCTGTTAAGTCACTTCGTGTCCGCAGTCTGTTCTCTCGTTGCCCAGATCCAACAGATTACTTTGGGGACAGTGTGCATTTTGATAGCTTCTTTCTTCCTTTGCAAGGAGGTGAGGCCAATATTGAAGCATGCTGGAAGTGGCTTCTAAAGCCTATGAAATTTCAGAATCCACTAATGAAACAATGTATGTGAGCCTGAGTTTTTTGGTTGCATTTTAGTTATTTGCTGTTTGGCTACTACTGGATTTCTGCCTTTCTACCAAATCCTTAAATATACTTGATCTATTCTGGTGTTATGGATCATAAAGTGGTCTGGCAGATGTTTAGAACATAGGTAGCCGAGTTCCCATATTGAATACATTCAGTCATCAATCAATTTTGCCACTTCTTTCAGAACCTAACAAGCCTTGGAAAATATAGCAGAAAGAGTAATGGGGCTGAAGCAGACCACTTAGGTAATGAAAACCAGAAGCTAATGGGTGTCTTGATGGAGCTGAACAGGGGGACAAGTGCTCGTTGAGAGAATGGAACTTAACAAAAAACCAGGGAAGAGGTGAAGAATAAAAATAGGGAGAAAGGGAACAAGTGATAGTTCCTGAAAAAAGCTAGGTCTTTTGTTCAGTGAATACAGTATATCATGCCAAACTAAAGTGTAAAACGTCTCTGTGATTTTTATCTTCTTAAAAAATGCCTCTAGGTGTTCTAGGCAAAAATACACAGCAGTGACAACTTGAAAAATAAATGTTATTTATTGTTATTAAAAGATTCATAAAGGATGTGATTTTTAATGATAGTCGTTAAACTCTTCCTCTTGCTGAAATCCAGTTACATTTCTGAGCAATCTGAGGTCTCTTACAATACTTATAGAAATTACCTGTTATTACCTGCACAAGGAAACCAGTGAATGATTGAATGCTTTTCTGAAAGATAACACTTTTCTCATACATGCTATACTGTGTAGTTAAGATAATTGTTAAAGCCATTTATGTTTTAAAATCACATGGTGAGGTATTACTGTGATTACAGGATTTTTAGAGAAAACTGTATTTTCTTTAAGAGAAGCAGACCTTGCAAAACCTCCCTGCGGCAAGAGAAGGTGCCTGTTAGCTATTTCCTCAATCAGGGGGAAAAACTCTGATTTGTATTTCTTTGAAAATCCCTTTTCTGAGATTTGGGAAATGTGATTACTTTGAATCTGGAAACGGTGACTAGCTGTTTCAAACCAGAACCCCCTTTTGGCAAATGCTTATGTACATATCATGACCCGTATATATGGATCAAAACTGCTAAAGGCTCATGTGTGCTTTTGCCCGTATTCATCCACATTTGCCTATGATTCAGTAATCAGATTACGGGTTCATCTTTCCCGATAATGTCTATTCTGATTGGCGTAGATCCCTATTGTGTCAGAAAATCTGAACAGTGATTGAATATAAAGCAAATAATCATAACCACCTGTTGTTTGATTCTTTGAATATGAGATGTAACATCTACATTTTTTTAAAAAAGTGCAATAAATATTTGGTGGTTGACTACATTCATTTTCAAAAGAACCTCTACTAGAGTCAGAACAGGTTTTTTGCTGTCATCAGATCTGGTTTTAGATGGTTTTAGAGACTGAACAAATTTGTATTTGTATTTGTATTTATTAGTTTGTCAAACATGTACAAGATAGCAGGTATAAATATAAACATGAATATGAATGAAAGAAATGAATACAAATAAATGGGTACAGTAGGACAGGGACCAGTAGGTACTAAGCTGGTGCACTTATGTATGCCCCCTTTACGGACCTCTTAGGAATGGGGTGAAGTCCATTGTAGACAGTTTAAGGTTGAAGCTGCAAGGCTTATTTATTGAAGACGGAGCTGCCAAAACTCATAATCCTCAATTTATAGCCATTCATTCAGTAACCATTCAAAATTACAATGGTGCTGAAAAAAATGAACTTATAACCTCTACCCAAAATCAAGGCCATTACAGTGCCATGTGATCAATGGCAACCGGCCTGTATTTCTGAATGCAGGGGCACTTCACTTCTCCCCATTGGCCTAACTACACCCCATATGTCCCACCCCATCCTAGCAAGCACTGGTAAGCATTCATTCATCCAGCTGGCTTCTCTTCCAAACGCCACATCATTGGATGTAAAAAGTGAAAGATTGATGTGGAGACCTGGAACTACAGGGTGGCCAGAAAGGGAGAGACAGAGTTGAGACAGGAGAGTTGGAGAAGTTGGAGGCAGTCCCTTACCTTACTGATGCTGGGAGGGACCAAGACTGAAACGGTTAGGCTGCTCAACAACTACAGATCTTGGTTAATTAGCACAGTGAGGAGTGCTGGGATTGCCATTGTAAGTCACATGGAGTGGTCACATGACACCTCGCTTTACAATTGCACAAAACTTTCAGTGGAAATTCTGGTCCCAACTATGGTTGTAAGTCAAGGACTACAGTAGCTATTTATTCTTATGGCTGTTTGCTACTCCTTGAAACCCAAATATCATACCTTGAATGAAAGGTGCTAGAGAGCAGCTACAAAAAAACCCCTCTTCTTCTCCTGTCCATGTTTTGGCACTGTGTTACATATCATTCTGAATTAAAGAAATCAAGATCTGATCAGCATTTGTGTGTCAAATTCCCAAGCAACATAAACAGCATAGCCTTATAATATTATTGGCTGTTTGTCATATGGAACAGGTGCGCAATTTGGGCGTCCTCCTGGATGCCCGGCTGTCCATGGATGACCATGTAACAGCCGTGGCAAGGGGGGCGTTCCATCAGGTTCGCCTGATGCGCCAATTGCGCCCCTTATTGGACCGGGATGCCCTACGCACAGTCACCCATGCGCTGGTGACGTCTCGCCTGGACTACTGCAATGCTCTCTACATGGGGCTTCCTTTGAGATGCACTCGGAGACTACAGTTGGTCCAGAACGCGGCCGCGCGGGTGATCATGGGGAGGACTAGATTCTCCCCTGTAACACCTCTCCTGCGCGAGCTGCACTGGCTTCCTGTGGTCTTCCGAGTGCGTTTCAAGGTCTTGATTATGATCTTTAAAGCGCTCCATGGCACAGGGCCTAGTTACATGCAGGATCGCATCCTGCCCCACACATCCCTACGACCAATCCGCTCTCACAGAGAGGGACTTCTCCGGGTGCCGACCGCCAAACAGTGTCGGGGGGCGACACCCAGGAGCAGAGCCTTCTCTGTGATGGGCCCAGCCCTGTGGAATGACCTCCCCCGGGACATCAGGATTACTTCCGATCTCCGCTCCTTCCGTGTACAACTGAAAACCCACCTCTTCCAACTATCTGGCCTGGCTCAACCGTAATTTTCTCGTACTCCTCCTGACTGTCTGTTTTTTAACATTTTGAATTTGGATTGTACATGGGGTTTTGTAATTAGGGTATTTTAATGGTTTTTAATTGTCTATGTATTGTATCTGTTAACCTCCTCCGAACATGTGTGTCTTTGTACTTATGTATGTCATGGATTTATGTAAATGTTATATGTTTTTTACTCCATTGTACGCCGCCCCGAGTCCTTTTCGGAAAGGGAGCGGCTAATAAATTTAAATTATTATTATTATTATTATTATATATACTGAGTGATGACACAGATATCTGATCCTCATGTAATATTTATAAAGGTAACTTTCTTGAAAATGCATTTAAAAAATTCTGTATCATCTACAAGAAGCGTTAGTAGCAGAATTTTTAAAAAGTCTTACAAAGGAAAAAATGATGTAGAAACTCCAATAATTATTTCATAGGAAAAACTGAAACAGCTTTGGTAAGAAAGACATATATTAATACACCTATTAATACTAGATACCTATGAAAGTCATGGGGATGATTTTTGGGGCATCAGAAATCAAATCTTATCTCTCCTTCTCTCTCCCTTCCTCTCTCTCTTCTCTCTCTCTCATTCATTAGGTCTGAATCTGTATAAAGAGGCATTCAGAAGATACTGCTGGAAGCTGTTCACAAAGTTCAGGGAAAGGTAAGCAAAGCTACACCAAGATATAATGCACACAGATGGGTGAATGCACCTGCATTTGTTATATAAGAAACAGATGTGAGCGCACTGATTTAGTAGGGGCCTTGCTGAGGATCTGTCAACTTGGTGCAAATAACGTTGATAACTGGGAAAATGGCAAAAGTCTGTCTTTTAGAAAGGCACTCAAAGAGCTGAACTTGTTGAAAGGGCCGTTATTTATTTTTCTAGAGAGGATGTATGGCAATCTGCTTAAATTTTGATAGTCATTGCAAAGTCATGGAGAAAAAAAAAGCATTGTGTGGGGAGGAATTATGTCGTATCTTGTGACATCATTGTGCAAAATATGCAAATTATATGATATGCCTCATAATTATTCATGGAAAGTTATTGTGACTTCTTATGAATTTCTATGCATTGGGCATCCCTGGGCTGCAAAATTCCCTACATTGCATCAAATGTAGCCATCAGAGCCTCGCAGTCTTTTTCCTGGAACTAATTGATTTCAATTCTAGGCGTAATTTAACCAGCTGCAAAATATTTTGTGATGCTCATCCTCCTCTTTGAACTACTGATGTGTCCATTGTTTTGCAGAATAGAAGATTAAAAATTCCTGTAGCAAGGAGCTTTTGAGAAATCATTTAAAATTGTAATTTCAATTTTTCAAATTAGAACTCTTTGTGTCTAAAAGGAGTTAGACATCCTGAGTAATTGCACTGAAATATTGCAATATTCATGCATCCTGCATCTTAAGAATATATGACTTCTCTATCAATTTTGTATTCAAAATCAACCACTTAAGAAAATAAATGGTTTATTAGTTTATTCATATTTTTCTTCAAGATGTTTTTAACATTCACATAATGGCTTACAAATATGCAAAAATAAATATGATTATTTTATTTATTTGTTTTTAAAAAGCTTGTATTATATAGACAAAGATTTCTGAAATGTTTGGCTGAAGAGTCCTGGAATTTTTACCAAAAGTAGTATGGAGACATAAGAGAAATCCCACAGAGGTATAGAAATCTGTAGAATTTATATTTAAATTAAATTTGAATAATTGTAATTATGCATATTAAAACCTTACAGCTGGGCTCTATTTCCATCTCCATTTCCATCTCTCATAAGTATGAAGAATTAAGACCAACTATGTATTAAGATATTTGAATGCCCTTCAATTTCAAAGGACCTTATGTGGGAAGTAGAAGAAATTTGCTACAGAGTCAAAATAAATTTGCTTAGCAAACTGCTTAGCAAGTTTGTTAAGAGACGCAGTGGTGCAGTGGTTAGAGTGCAATATTGCAAGCTACTTCTGCTGATCACTGGCTGCCAGCAGTTTGGCAGATCAAATCTCACCAGGTTGAAGGTTGACTCAGCCTTCCAGGTTTATAAAATGAGGACCCAGATTGTTGGGGGCAATATGCTGACTCTGTAAACAGTTTAGAGAGAGCTGTAAAAGCACTGCAAAGTGGTATATGTCTAAGTGCTAGTGCTAGAGTGTAATGCATGAAACATGGACAGTGGTAACACATGGGAATCCCTAAGAATCTGGTCTACTGTGTTCTAATTATGTAAAAAAGAACTAAATGTACACAAGGCCTTGAATGTTTCAAGAATCCATGTATGAATTTTAAACTTAATTAAAAACATATCCTGTCACCTAGCATATTTAATGCAGCATATTCATATTAAAGTAAATAAATACTGTTTAAGTAAATCTGCCCATATTTACTTAAACAACTATTGCTGGACATTTTTTGGCTTAGAGAGAACCATTGTAATTAATTCAAGCTGGTTTACATCCCTTCAAGTCTACATTACTTTATATATCCAATTAATCAGACCTAATTTTTTCAAAGAAATGTTTTTGATCAGAGCCAACTGTGTATATATACTGAAACAACAGCACAATCATAAAATTGCCTATCAAAGAAGAAAAAGAAGTAGCTGAGAGGAGATGGCTTGTTGCAGAAATGCCAGTAGTAGAAACTGAATGTCCAAATCCTGGCTGAAGTTCATGGGCATGACGAAGTCTACAAAGGATTCCATTATATGGGAATTCACTTGAGTTCATCCACATTAGACCAATATAAAATTAATCACTGAACATATATTTAGAAGTTTTGGAGCCAGAAAAAGCACACTGCTGCCAAATAATATTTAATAATTTTATTCCAAATGTAGCAAGAAACCCTGGAGGCTGTCTAAGATCACTGAAACCAACTGCTTTTTAAAATAAAGAATATGGTCTTTTAGACTGAATCACAACTGCTGTGTCTTCTCAATGGACTTGCAAACTTTGATTATTTTAGTGGATGTTAAATAAAAGACAAGATAATTCATGATTTCTAGAAATCTCTGCTTTGTGAATAAAAGTAAGAAATGGAATATGGATGGAAGGCTTGAAGTCAGCAGGCTGATATTTTCCAATGGGATGTCCACAAGAAATATTGTAGGTTAACTTTTATAATTCCATGTGCTGGTTGAGAATTGATAATGAAGTTACCCATTCATTTGTGTGACAATTATGACCCCCAGGTTTTGGAAAATAGCAGAACCTTACTTAGGATGAAACATTACTATAGACTAGTGATGGCGAACCTTTTTTGGCTTGCGTGCCAAAAGCTGGGGGAGCACAGGGGGGTCGTGCATGGTTGTGCCACACCTATAATGCTATGCACATGACCACAGCATGCATGTGCACACGATCAGCGCTCCCCCCATTTTTGGCATGCCTTTTTCACCCTCCCCAAGCTCCAGAGGCTTTATAGGAACCTGGGGAGGATGAAAACAGCCTCCCCACACCCCCAGAAGCCTTCCAGAGGCTTCAGGAGCTTCCTTGAAGCCTGTGGAGCGTGAAAAACCAGCCCTACGGGCAAACCGGAACTTCAGGAATGGACTTCCAGTTTGCTCGTAGGGCCGGTTTTAGTCCTACGGAGCCTCTAGGGGCCTCCAGGAGGCTTCCCTGAAAGCTCTGGATGGCAAAAAATGACCCAGAAGTCCATTCCCGAACTTCCGATTTGCCCTTAGGTCTGGTTTTTCATGCCCCGGAGGCTTCAGGACCTTCCCTGAAGCCTCCAGCTGACAGGGCAAGCCTCGCGTGCCCTGACAAATTGCTCTGCGTGCCACCTGTGGCACCAGTGCCATAGGTTCGCCATCACGGCTATAGACATTCCTCTATAGACGTGATGGTGAACATTTTTTCCCTCAAGTGCCAAAAGCATGTGTGTGTGTGCCCACACCTGTAATTATATGGCCCCTACTTTGTGCCCATCTGTGCATGCATGAGAGTCCCCCCCTGCCCCTACGCATGCCTGCATGGCTTTCTTGGAGCCTGGGGAGGGTGAAAACGGCCTCCCTGCCCCCAGGCCCTATGGAGGCAGGAAACAGCATGTTTCCCAACTTCCAGTGGGCCCATTTTTCACTCTCCCCAAGCTCCAGAGGCTTTCTTGGAGCCTGGGGACGGCAAAAACGGCCTCCTCTGCTCCCTGGAGGCTCTTTGGAGGCCCTCTGGAGGCTGGAAACGGCTCATTTCCTGACTTCCGGTGGGTCTGGCAAGTCCATCTTTCACTTTCCCAAGGCTTTAGGAGGCTTTCCTGAAGCTTGGGGAGGGTGACAAACGGCCCAATGGACCCACCGGAAGTTCATTTCTGAACTTCCCATGGCCCCAGGAGGCTGTTTTTCACCATGCACAGGCTTCAGGAGGCTTTCCTAAAGCCTGGGGAAGGCACAAACAGCCTCCCCACGCCCTCTGGAAGGTAAAAAAATCAGCTGGCCAATGCACGCATGCGCACTGGAGCTGACATAGGCCAACGCCTCGCATGCCCTCAGATATGGCTCTGCGTGCCACCTGTGGCACGCATGCCATAGGTTTGCCATCACAGCTCTACAGAGTAATGTCAGTATTGAGTGCATCACCCTACTTGGTATGGATGGGAAAATCTATTAATAAATGCCAATCCTGGAAAGACAGTGTTAGATCTGGGCAACGAGAGAACAGACTGCGGACACAAAGTGACTTAACAGCTCTTTATTTGTAGAAGAAGTGATCCAGCTTGCTCTGTGGCCGGAGGGTTCCCCTTTTATAGGACTCGGGTATGCCTCTCGACCAATCAGAGCGATACCTGTTTCCCGCTGTAGCAGCGGACCAGAGAGGAGACTTCCTACGATATATGCTAATATCTAACACCCCTCCCCTCTTAGACGGAACATTGCGGTTGGTTATGTAGTCCTTAAGGTATATTGGAGTTTGCCTTACTCGAGTGGAGCGTCGCAGTTCGGGTTGGTCAGGAGTGGTTGCAGGATCGGCTGCTTTCTCAGTTTCAAGTGCGGGGGTTTGCATGCTTTCGTTGCTTGGGTGTTCGGGGGTCTGCTTGCTCATGTTGCTTGGGGGTTGTTCCGTTTCGTGCTCGGCCTCTTGTTCTGACCTGGGCTCGCAGGTGTCGTAGTTCTCTGTGTTGGGGCTCTCGAGTGGCTGACTTTGCGTTGGTAGGTAGCTTTCGTCCTCGGTTCGTAGGTCTGAGTGTGCCAGGCGACCTCGAAGTTGATCGATGTGCCTTTTCCAGTTCCGCCCATCTTCCAGTTCTAACAGATACGATCGTGGACCCGTGATGCCAATGACCCTTGCCGGCATCCACAATGTTTCCCCTGCATAGTTGTGGGCGTATACTGAATCCCCTATGCTAAAGCTCCGAATTTTGCTTGTGGAGTCTGGGGGTGTTGTGGCAGAGTAATTTGGGTGGAGACGGTCCAGGTGAGACCGTAGAGGGCGGCCCATGTGTAGCTCAGTGGGACTCCTACCCGTCGTTGCGCTGGGGGTAATGTGTTGGATTAATAGGTAATGGTCAATGCATGTTTGCCAATCCCCTGGACCCATCCTAGCGAGGGCCTCTTTTGCGGATCGCACCATTCTCTCCGCCTGTCCGTTTGATGCCGGATGGAATGGCGCGACGAGGGCATGCCGAATTCCCTGACCTGCTAAGTATGTTTCAAATTGCATGGCCGTGAACTGGGGCCCGTTATCGGAGACCAGGAGGTCGGGCAGGCCATGAGTGGCGAAAAGTCGCCGTAGAACCCTAATGACTGCCTCTGCCGTGGTTGAAGTCATTAGGACTACTTCTAGCCATTTGGAGTATGCATCCACAACTATAAGGAACGTCTGACCTTGAACTGGCCCTGCGAAGTCGATGTGTATTCTCGACCAGGGTGCTTTAGGCTTTCCCCATTCTGTGGCGGGCGCTTCCGGGGGTGCTGGTCTCGATTCTTGGCATGGATCGCAAGTGGCCACCCACTCCTCTATCTCTTTATCCATGTTTGGCCACCAAACGTAACTTCTCGCTAACGCCTTCATCCTAATGATTCCCGGATGCCCAACATGTAATGCATCTAACACATTTCTACGTAACGCATAAGGAATAACAACTCGATCCCCCCACAATAAACAACCTTGTAACACTGAGAGTTCATCCCGTTTCGACCAAAACACTTTGAATTCCGGGCCCATGTTTCCCTTCGGCCACCCCTTCCAAACCCAAGTTTGAACTTGCTTTATTAAACTGTCTTTAGAGGAGAACCTTGCAACGTCGCAGGAAGAAACCAGTCCAGAGTCCAAACAGTCAATGAGCAACACCGGTACTTCGGGAGTGGGGTCTGGCAAAAGGTCCGGTAGTGGGCAACGGCTGAGTGCGTCTGCGTGTCCTAGAGTGGAGCCCGGTCGATGAATTAACTTGTAGGAGTACGCAGCCAGGAAAACAGTCCACCTGGTCATGCGTGGAGAAAGGGAGACCGGAGTGGGGCGGTTTCCCGCCAAAAGTCCCAACAGCGGTTTGTGATCTGTGATTAGTTCAAAATCGCGGCCGTAGAGGTATTCATGGAAACGTTTTACTCCAGCTACAGCAGCTAACGCTTCCCTGTCCATCTGGCTGTAGTTCCTCTCGGCCGATGAAAGAGTTCTAGAGTAGAAGGCGATGGGTGCTTCTTTTCCGTCTGGCATCCTGTGGCTAAGGACTGCGCCAACTCCAAAGGGTGATGCGTCGCAGCTCAATACCAGCGGTAGTGTCTGGCTGTATTGGACTAACAGCGAGTCAGTGGTGAGCAGGCGCTTTACCCCGGCAAAAGCTGCTGCTTCGGATCGTCCCCATCTCCATGGTGCGTTCCTCTGGAGTAGTCGATGTAGCGGCTCAGCAACGGTCGCCTTCTGTCTCAGAAAAACGCTGTAGAAGTTAAGTAGTCCGAGGAAGGCCTGCAACTCGGTCTGATTTCGTGGTGTGGGGGCGTCCTGGATCGCCTTAATTTTCTTTGAAGTGGGGTGTATTCCCTGACCATCGATTCTATAACCCAGGAATTCTACGCTAGGCACGTTAATTTGGCATTTTTCTTTTTTAAGGCAGAGACCCTTCTCTCTGATTCTGGCCAAAACAGTTCTGACTCTTTTATTTAATTGCTCCTCATTTGCAGCAGACACTAAGATGTCGTCGAAATAGGGGATGACTCCCGGTATCCCTTGCAAAAGTCGTTCCATGACGCTCTGGAACAAACTTGGAGCAATGCTCACACCGAATTGTAGCCGGTTGCATTTGAATGCTCCTCTATGCGTCACTATGGTTTGGGCCTCCGCTGTGGCGCTATCTACGGGCAACTGCTGGTAAGCTTGTGCCATGTCTAATTTAGCAAATATCTTTCCTGGCCCCAACGAGTGCAATAAGTGCTGTACTACTGGCACAGGATATGCGCTTTGTTGTAGTGCGACATTAATTGTGCATTTATAGTCCGCGCAGATGTGGACTGACCCGTCTGACTTAACGGGGGTCACAATGGGAGTTTCCCAACGCGCGTGATCCACCGGCTCAAGGATTCCTTGCTCCACTAACTTATCTATCTCCTTATCTATTTTTGGGCGGAGTGCAAAGGGCACTCGTCTCGGCTTAAGTTGGATTGGCGCCACTTTGGAGTCTAAATTAAATGAGATTGGTTTACCCACATACTTACCAAGACGCTGAACACATCCTCGAACTCCTTAAATATCTGCTCAGCACTGCTGTTTTCCACGGCGTTGATTCCGGTGACTTCTAACCCCGGCTAGTCCAAGAAGGTTCTGTAACGGTGCGCTGGCGACGGTCACTTGCAGCTGGGCTACGATGTCCTTGAAGCGGATCTGGAATGTGCCTTGGCCCACGATGGGGACTTGGTTCCCCTGGTAGTCTCGAAGCAGGATGTCTGGGACACGTAGTTGGCTCTTTTTGAGGCTAGGGATAGCCTGTTTCATGGATGCCCATGAAATGATCGTCAGGGACGATCCTGTGTCAACTTCTAGCTCGCAAGGTGAGTCCTCCAAGAGAACTGTGACTTTCAGCTTTTTAGGCCGCTTGGTGCGGACCTGACTTATTGTGGTGAGATACGTTTGCAATTCCTCTCTCTGGGTCAACTCTATCTCAGCATCTGTATCCTGAAGATACTCTCGTTGAGCGTCTTGATAGAACGCTCTCTCAGCTCTTTGCGAGTAATCTCTCTGGGAATACGCTCGCTCAGCTCTTTGGGAATTTTCTCTCTGGGTAAACACTTGTGGATTTCTCTCTGGGCGCCCTTTTTGATTTCGCCAAGCCCCTGGGTTGGGCTTCTGTTGGCGGTACATGGGTGGCTGCCGTGAGGCAGGGACTTCGCTCCGGCACACTCGTGGGATGTGCCCAAGTTTGTTGCAGTGCGAACAAACAACGTTCCTGAACCTACAGGTAGACCGGGGGTGATTCCCTCCGCAGCTTGCGCAGGGCGGCAAACGGAATCCGGGTCTCCCCCCAGGTCTCACGTGACTGCTCCGCATCAGGTGACTTTCCTCGAGCTCGGGATCCTCGAAGTCTGGAATTGTGTCCTCGTAGTGGACTCTGGTGTGTCTTGGTGCTGGCTGGCTTGTGTTGAACCCGCGTTGAATTGTTTCCGCTGATCTTTCTGCTGATTCTGAAGCTCTTGCCTCGTCGAGTGCAATCTGCAGGCTTAAATTGGTTTTGGCCAACAGCCGTTTTTGTAGGGAAATGTCTCTCAGCCCGCATATGAGTCGATCCAGAATTTGCTCGTCCAGGTCTCTGAATCCGCAATGTGTGGCTGCTTTTCGTAGAGCTGCAACGTACTGGTTGATAGATTCTCCCGCCTTCTGGTTCCTCGTGTTGAATGCTTGGCGACAAACGTGGCGGGAAGGTTTTGGCGCGTAATGGGTTTGCAGCGTTTGTTGCAGCGCCGTCCATGATACCGCCTGAATGGGGGTTGGTTCAGAGAGGTCCCTGGCCGTCTCGAAAACTTCTCGGCCGCAGTAGCTCAGGAATATATTTTTCTTTCGAGAGTCCGGTATTCCTGTGTATTCGTTTGCTTCGAGAAAACACTCGAACCTGAGCATGTATGATTCCCAATGATCAGCGATTGGGTCGAAAGGAGCTGGAGGAGTGTGCATCGCCATTTTCCCTCGTTTGAAATTGCCGCGCTGCGGTGTCCTGAGATGGCTGCCGGTATTTCTGCCGAATTCCTGGCTGGATCGAATCCGGGGATTCTAAGGTAGCGTTCTTCGTCCTATCTGTCTCTCGATCCCACCTTCGTCGCCAATGTTGGATCTGGGCAACGAGAGAACAGACTGCGGACACGAAGTGACTTAACAGCTCTTTATTTGTAGAAGAAGTGATCCAGCTTGCTCTGTGGCCGGTGGGTTCCCCTTTTATAGGACTCGGGTACGCCTCTCGACCAATCAGAGCGATACCTGTTTCCCGCTGTAGCAGCGGACCAGAGAGGAGACTTCCTACGATATATGCTAATATCTAACAGACAGTACATGTGATTATGCAGAAATAAATGTTAAGTGAGACACACCACTTACTGGTCATTGTGATATGCAACCATAAATGTCAGGCTCCATTAAGATCATATCTTGAAGACTATCTGTACATAATCATCATGCTATTCCCTTGTGAGGTAAGCAACAGAAAACTAACTACAGGAAAAAAGTATGAGAGACCAAGCCAGATAAATTCCTGGCCTGAGATAAGAAAAAGAAAAGGAGCCATAGCTGAATAAAGTTTACGCCAGAACACTGTATCTCTCCTTAGCTTTCTATGCAAATCATTCTTGCTTTCACAAAATCTGTATGCTAATTCATATACAGTATTTGGTTTTTAAACTTCTCATCTCTCTTTTTGGGGATCTCATCACCTCCTTTTAACTATAATTTATTCTGTCTTGCCCTTCTTCTGAATTTATTCACTATTCCTTTATATATTTGGTTTGCAATTCAATCTTCATTCATTCTGAGGTCTCATTAAGGATACCAAGCCTCCTTAAGATATTTCTGTTGTATGGTCACTTTTTATTTCATTCGCCCCCCCCCCCTCATCTACGATCTAATTTTGGAGGGGGAGCCGGACCTCGCCGGAATAACCGAGACCTGGTTGGGCCACGAGGGAGGTCTACCCCTTGTGGAAATGTGCCCACCAGGTTATCGAGCATTTCACCAGCCTCGGGCCCAGGGAAGGGGCGGTGGGGTAGCAGTGATTATCCGGGAAGACTTAGAGCCGAGAGAGTTCACCGTGCCGCAGACATCCGGGTGTGAGTCCCTCGTCGTGAGATGGGGCCCAGGGAGGCAGTTGGGCCTGCTGATAGTATACCTGGCTCCTCGCTATACGTCAGCGGCCCTGCCCGAACTCCTGGAGCTGATCTCATCGGTGGCGGTTGAGACCCCCAAACTTTTAGTGATGGGGGATTTTAACCTGCCGTCGATGGGAGAAGCGTCTGAGGGGGTGCGGGAGTTCATGGCTTCCATGACAGCCATGGACCTGACCCAGTTAATTCAGGGCCCTACTCACGCGGGAGGCCACACCCTGGACCTTGTTTTTGTCTCTGGCCAGTGGACGAGTGATCTGGGATTAGGGGATCTAGACATTATTCCCCTGTCATGGTCGGATCACTCACTTCTCCGGCTGGACTTCCCTGGTGCTACCCCCCGCCGCGAGGAGGCGGAACTGGAAGGTATTAGATGGCTCCGCCCCAAGCGCCTGATGGAACCAGATAGGTTCCAGACGGAACTTGGGCCACCTCCTGTGGACCTGACCCGCCCCCGGGTGGAGGACCTGGTAGACGCATGGAATAGTGCGACTACCGGGGCCCTAGACCGGGTGGCGCCTTTGCGGCCTCTCCTGCGGCGACGAACCACCCTGGCACCTTGGTTCACCGAGGAGCTAAGGGTGATGAAACGCCACAAGAGACGCCTAGAGAGTCATTGGAGATCCTCCCGTTCCGAATCTGACCGAGCACAGGTACGAGCATATTTGAAGACGTACCTTGTGGCATTAAGAGCGGCCAAACGTCAACATTGTGCCGCTCTTATTGCGTCTGCAGATAACCGCCCTGCCGCCCTGTTTCGGGTGACCCGCTCCCTCTTGTCTGAGAGACCACGGGAAGCCCCACTACAGGGCAGAGCAGAGGAGTTTGGGAAATATCTACAGGACAAAGTCGCTCAAATCCGGACGGGATGGGCCCCCTTCAGTGGTCCAGTAGAGACGCCCGTGGCGAGTCTTGAGGGACCGCTTTGGGAGGAGTTCGACTCGGTTGCCATCGAGGATTTGGACAGGTTGCGTGGACGTCTGCGACCCACCACATGTTTATTGGACCCGTGTCCCTCCTGGCTTGTACTGGCATCCTGGGAGGTTACGCGCGACTGGCTCCTGGGCCTGGTGAACGCCTCGTTGGGTGAGGGGTCCCTACCGGCCGCCTTGAAAGAGGCGGTGGTGAGGCCCCTGCTCAAGAAGCCTTCCCTGGACCCAACGGACCTAGTCAATTATCGTCCAGTCTCCAACCTTCCTTTTTTAGCGAAGGTTGTAGAGAGTGTGGTGGCACAGCAGTTCCCTCGTCACCTGGAGGAAAATGATTATCTAGACCCGCGCCAGTCCGGCTTCCGACCCGGGCACAGCACGGAGACGGCCTTGGTCGCATTGGTTGATGATCTCTGGAGGGCCAGAGATAGGGGTTGTTCCTCTATCCTGGTCCTATTAGATCTCTCGGCGGCGTTCGATACCATCGACCATGGTATCCTGTTGCACCGGCTAGAGGGGCTGGGAGTCAGGGGCACCGTTTTACGGTGGTTTGGCTCCTACCTCTCTGATCGGACGCAACGTGTGTTGGCAGGGGAGCAGAGTTCGACCCGGAGGCCACTCACATGTGGAGTGCCACAGGGATCGGTGCTCTCGCCTCTCCTGTTCAACACATATATGAAACCGCTGGGCGAGATCATCCGTGGTTTTGGGGTGGGATATCATCTGTATGCTGATGATACTCAGCTATACATTTCCACCCCGAACCACCCCAATGAGGCCGTCGAAATGATGTCCCGGTGTCTGGAGGCCGTACGGGTCTGGATGGATGGCAACCGACTAAAACTCAACCCTTCCAAGACGGAGTGGCTGTGGCTTCCGGCCTCCCGGTTCAACGAGGTGCTTCCATCTCTGGCCATTGGGGGCGTCCAACTAGCCCCCATGGAACAGGTGCGCAATTTGGGCGTCCTCCTAGATGCCCGGCTGTCCATGGATGACCATGTAACAGCCGTGGCAAGGGGGGCGTTCCATCAGGTCCGCCTGATGCGCCAATTGCGCCCCTTATTGGACCGGGATGCCCTACGCACAGTCACCCATGCGCTAGTGACGTCTCGCCTGGATTACTGCAATGCTCTCTACATGGGGCTTCCCTTGAGATGCACTCGGAGACTACAGTTGGTCCAGAATGCGGCCGCGCGGGTGATTATGGGGAGGACTAGATACTCCCCTGTAACACCTCTCCTGCGCGAGCTGCACTGGCTTCCTGTGGTCTACCGAGTGCGTTTCAAGGTTTTGATTATGATCTTTAAAGCGCTTCATGGCACAGGGCCTAGTTACATGCAGGATCGCATCCTGCCCCACACATCCCTACGACCAATTCGCTCACACAGAGAGGGACTTCTCCGGGTGCCGTCCGCCAAACAGTGCCGGGGGGCGACACCCAGGAGCAGAGCCTTCTCTGTGATGGGCCCAGCCCTGTGGAATGACCTCCCCCGTGACATCAGGATTACTTCCGATCTCCGCTCCTTCCGTGTACAGCTGAAGACCCACCTCTTTCAATTATCTGGCCTGGCTCAATCGTAATTTTTCTTATTCCTCCTAACTGTTTTTAAATTGTCTTTTAAACGTTAAATTTTTAATTGTATATTGGGTTCTTACAATTGGGGTATTTTAATGCTGATTTTTAACTGTCTATATGATGTAATTTGTTACCTCCTCCGTGTCCGTGTCCGTGTATGTGTATGTGTGTTTTGTATGTATGTCTATGTGCTTTTTATACATCCTCTATGTTGTATATGCTCCATTGTACGCCGCCCCGAGTCCTACTTGGAAAGGGAGCGGCTAATAAATTCAAAATTCAAACTTATTAATCTACGTTCACCAGCATTCTTTCTGTTTTGAGTTTCACTTCTCATATTTTGCCATGCCTACTTCTTAGAAAGAGCACATTTCCCTTGAATTCAGATTAAAGATTTTCCTGACATTAATGTTTGTCCTGTTACTTCCATATAACAAAGTAAAAAGAAATACAAAGACACTAGTTATTGGTTTAAGTTCAGTTTGGCCAGGATGTTAGAAAGCAACCAAAGCTGAGTTTGCCCCAGGCGTGTTTATGCTATATTGCACCAGTTAGGATCTCTGATCTAGAAATATCTTGCAAGTCAGTTATTGTTACCCACATCCCATCAACCAGGAGGTACATAGAGCATATTGACAAATACATAAGGTATGTGCAAACTCACAACATTAACATTTAGATACATGTGATAACATGTATTATCATATTATCATATGCAGACAATACCACTCTAATGGCAGAAAGTGAAGAGGAGCTAAACTGCCTCTTGATGCGGGTGAAGAAGGAGAGTACAAAAGTTGGCTTGAAACTCAACATTAAGAAAACTAAGATCATGGCACCCGGCCCTGTCAATTCCTGGCAAATAGATGGAGAAGAAATGGAGGTAGTGATAGATTTTATTTTCCTGGGCTCCAAGATCACTGCAGATGGGGACTGCAGCCAAGAGATTAAAAGATGCTTGCTCCTGGGGAGGAAAGCGATGGCAAATCTAGACAGCATGCTAAAAAGCAGAGATATCACCTTGCCAACAAAAGTGTGTATAGTCAAGGCCAGGGGTGGCGAACAAGTTCGACAAAAAGAGCCAAAATTTTAAACTGTGAGAGTCAGAGAGCCACACCACGCAGTGACCTGCCAAAACAGACCCGGAAGCAATGTTCCCTCTAATTTTTTTCCGATGTGAGCAGAAAAGTATAGTGTTTGAGCGGCACATTTTCATGCCTGAGCACCCGAATTTTTTTCACAGATGTCACCTAAGACAACAACGAAATCAGTATTATTTGAAACTCAAAGTTATGTTTCTTCAAGGTACCCGCTTAATTCAAAGTGTTATATAATATCAGTATCACTTAACAACGCTCCTGCTTAGCAACCAAAATGTTGGCTCAGAAACTCTGGCATTTGAAGCACGCAACTCTTAAAGCTGTCAAGTTACAAGACCCTTGCACCCCTAACCCTTTAGGGAAAAAAACCCCCAGGGGTCTTCAAACCTGACAGCTTTAACACTTGTGGACTTCAACTCCCAGAATTCCTCCTCCAGTCATGTTGCAGCGACGTCATCTGCATGGATCTGCTCCATCTTTGCTTTCTTCATTGTGGGCAGAGCTTCTGCTGAAGATGCCGACGAGAACGAGTTGCCACCAGAATAACTGCTGCTACCTCCTCCTCCTCCTCCTCCAACAGAATCACCAGATTTGCTCCTGAGCTCAGCACTGGGTTACCTCTGCCCCTCCCCCTCCTCCGTGCTTTTGAGGAGCCATGAGGCTTTTTTTCCCCTGCTCCCCCCCGCCTTCCTACTAGCTCCTGCAGCCTCATGGCTCCTCAAAAGCACGGCGGAGGAGGAGGAGGGGGCAGGGGTAACCCAGCGCTGACTGAGCTCAGCTGCTCCGAGCAGAGGGGAGGCGCCGCTGCCACGCGCGGAGATGCCGGCTGGAGCTTTGGCGGCTTCATCTCAGCCGCAGCGCCGGGCGGCAAATCCGGCAGTGCTGCCTGTTAGAGGAGGAGGAGGAGGAGGTGGCAGCAGTTCTTCCAGTGGCGGTGGGGGCTTTGGGGCTTCACAACTAGCCTCAGTCGCCCCGTGCTCCTCAAAGCAAGTCTGGGGAAGTCCTTTGCAGGCGGCCCGTTCTAGCTGCCTGCAAAGGACCTCCCCAGCTTCCGAAAGGGAGCGCGCGATCCGAGCCACAGTATACTAAATAATGATAAGAGGCAAAGAGCCTCATTTATTTTGGCCGGGAGCCGCATGCAGCTCGCGAGCCGCGTGTTCGCCACCCCTGGTCAAGGCTATGGTTTTCCCAGTTGTAATGTGTGGCTGTGAAAGTTGGACCATCAGAAAGGCTGAACACCAAAGAATTGAGGCCTTTGAACTATGGTGCTAGAGAAGATTCCTGTGAGTCCCTTGGATTGCAAGGTGATCAAACTGGTCAGTCCTAGAGAAGATCAATTCTGACAGCTCTTTAGAAGGCCAGATCCTGAATATGAAACTCAAATAATTTGGCCACCTAATGAGAAGGAAAAACTCACCGGAGAAGAGCCTAATGCTGGAAAAGATTGAGGCCAAAAGAAGAAAGGGACAACAGAGAATGAGGTGGCTGGATGGAGTCACCAAAGCTGTAGGCATGAGCTTAAATGGACTCCAGAGGATGGTAGAGGACAGGAAGGCCTGGAGGACTATTGTCCATGGGATCGCAATGGGTTGGACACGACTGCATAACTAACAACAACAACAAACATGTATTTAATCCTGACAGGCAGAAAACATCAGCTTAAAAAGAAATTCCCCAAAGATATGCATATGAACTTCTGCTGGAGAAAGCCTGATGTCTGAGTAATAGCTACGTAATATACATTGTAAAATATCATTAGGTATTTACAACTCTTCATCCATCAAGCACTTAGATTTAATTACTAAATATCAATCGGTGCAAACTGAAATGTTATTTCTGGTTTTTTTAATCATGTCAATAAAATAGCAATCAAGAGAAAATAACACTGTCTCATCACAATACTGCCTTTGAATGGGATTAAGAATATAATTAAGAACACTCAAGTACATATTTCAAAGTTGTAAGTGATGGCTCTGGCAGTGTGTCTACTGCAAGAAGGCTAATTATACTATAAATTAAGCAGGTTTTTTGTTTGTTAAAAAAACTCCAAACACGCTGACCTTTAATAACATTGTTTTTACAACCAGCTGTCAATAAATCACCCAAGAAATGAGTGAGAAGAATGTAATTTACTTCAGTGAATTTCATTAGCTCAAGATTATTGTTATTTGGGGCGCTATGATGTTTTAAAATCTCAAATTTAAAGCTGAAGTCTATACAAATAAATTCCTCAATGTTAGCTTTTCAGTCCTTGAAAATGAGCCTCTTTGTTGCAGGAATTATTCAAGATTGTATAGCAGTCTCAGTCCATAGGAAGGGTCAGACTATACAATAGCCAATCCAGTTTATGAAAGTTAAAAAAATATTTTTTCTTTTTAAATTTTAATAACGATCAAATCCATATGTCTTCTCTTTGAGGTTATAACATGCATTCCAGTTCCTTCTCCCACATTTCCCATTGATCAATTGGTATATTATACTGAAAATTGTTTGCTGAACCTATCATATAATTTTTAACTAATTCATCTTCCATTTTCAAGTTTAACAAAATTTTATACATTTCAACAGTAAGACATTCATCGTTTGTACACAGTTTCTTTCAAAAGTAGTTTTATTGTGTACAAAATCATACAACTTCTGTTCAGCTTTAAATCTCCCCATGAGTTGTAAATATGAAAACCATTGACAGTTGAAACTTTCAGGTGCCAGTTACTCTCTAGATTTTAATTAGATATCATCATACAACACTGGATATCTTAACCATTTCTGTCTGACCTTCATTTTGTTTCTATAATATACTTCATGAGGGGAGAGCCATAAAAATATTTTGGGCATAATCTCATTTTATATTTCTACTAACTTTTCAGATTGGCTCACCATAGTACTAAAGTCACCTGTGTGTGTGTGTGTGTGTGCTTGTGCGTGTGTGCGCGTGCGCATGCATGAGTGTGTGTCAGTGGTGGGATTCAATTTTTTTTTACTATTGGTTCTGTGGGTGTGGCTTTGTGGGCATTGCAGGGGAAGGCTACTGCAAAATCCATATTCCCTCCCCACTCCACTAACCTGCTTTCCAGCTCCGTTCTCCTGTTCAGGGTAACAAAAGAAGATCAGCTGGGAGGTAGCGGAGGTGGGGCCAGCCTATTTGCCGGTTCTTCGAATTACTCAAACTTTCCGCTACCGGTTCTCCAGAACCGGTTCTGTCAGAACTGGCTGAATACCACCTCTGGGTGTGTGTGTATGCGTACAAACAAACACAGCATCCACAAAGGTGATAAATGAGCTGAAGATATGAATAGCCAAGAAAAGAAAAACCGATAAAATTTCTGCAAACTAGCCTTGACTAAGTGGGCCAAATGGTTCTTCTTCTCTGGGCCATCTTCATAATGTATTGGTGGTGACTTACAAATAGGATGCCAAGGAAAACAATCCCTGGCAAGTGGCAACCACTTCAATTCTATAACATAAAACATCAGGCTTTATGTAGCTGACTGTGTTATGGCTAAGAAGGATCAGCAGATGAAGGCCTTCTTTTTCTGTCCTGGCTGGGCCCCACAGTTTAGTTGCATTGTGGTAATTTAAGAGATTAAATTGTACGTTAAAAAATATTATGGAAGACTGATGGAAAACAAGAATCAGAGTTCTTAAATTTAGAATTCTCTGCTTCCCCACATTGCTTTTTCCCAACAGGGAATATTTTGCTCTTTTTAGAAGTACTTTTTAGAAACATGGATGCTGGAGACATTTTTATATGTTTTCCTTTATTTTCTTTCAAGAAGGTTTTGTTGTTGTTATTGCTTTGGCTTTAGTATCAGACAGACTCCTATATGAGCCGTACTCATATGTCATAATGACATAATGTGCAGTAAAAAGCCAATATTAAAACAAAACATCCTAACGTTTATATGGGGATAAAGTAAATCAACCTTAAGTTGTTTCTAAATGCTGAGACAGGGCAATGCAGCATTGAATATAACTATTGATAGAAAGAGGGGTAGAGAGTGAAGAGAAAGAGAAAGCTAAAATAAATTCATTTAGGTTATTTTGTCCCTATAACTATATATCACTTCTGATCTGAGTTTTTCCTTCCCAGATTCATCACTTAGTGAGTTCTGACCAATTAATTTGAAATTATTCAAATAATAGTTCTCCATAATTTGTTTATAGAAATAAAGGATGTGGTGCAGAATGTTATCAGAAGGCAATCTTTTCCCCTTTCTTCACTGCACACACAGGATCAAAAAACAATTAAAATGATTATCAAGAGCAGGGTTCCTCAAACTTTTTAAACAGGGGGCCAATTCACGGTGGGCATGGCTAGGTGGTCATGTGACTGGGTGGGTGTGGCTAGGTCATGTGACTGGGTGGGCGTGACCAATTATACAGTCCATGAAACAATAAACACAAATTAAACTTTAATTTGTTTTGCTCCTGGGGGTGTTTTATTTGCTTTTGTTTTCATATTGATCTTTTGGTTGCCTTTTCTTTTTACTAAATTGTTTTTTTCAGTTTTTTAGGAGTCTAGTGGTTCATTTTAGGAAACTCAGTTTTGCAGCAATTCCTCTCAGCCCCAAGGAGCTTGAGAAATCTCTCTCTCTCTCTCTCTCCCCCTCCATCTCTCTATCTCTCCTCACTCTCTCTCTCTTTCTCTTTCTTTCTTTCTCTCTCTCTCTCTCCCTGTCCCTGTCTGTCTGTCTGTCTGTCTGTCTGTCTGTCTGTCTGTCTGTCTGTCTGTCTCTCTCTCTCTCTCTCTTCTGGAGGTGGGGAGGTAAAAACAGGCAATTTTTGCTCATTTTGGGGCCTCCTGGGGTGCCTGCACCCCGTTTTCATTCCCCAACTCCAGAAGCATTCTGCAGGCCAAAAACAGACAAAAGCAGACTGGTTTTTGGCCAAAAATAGGCAACTTTTTGGGCCTCCTGGAATGTTTGTGCACCCTGTTTTTCACCCTCCACCTCCAGAAGCATTCTGCAGGCCAAAACCAGACAAAACTGGACCATTTTTTGGCCCAAAACGGGCCGTTTCCACCTGTTCTTTGGCCTCCCCCACCTCCAGAACGTCTCTGCAGGCCAAAATTGTTAGCCTTACCTTTCAGTTCTAACCTGCAAGGCTCGTAAAGGTCAGTCTTGCACTCGGCTGAGGGGTGGGTGGGGCGATGCTGGCGGGACAGCCTCATGGTCCTGCACGGGCCAGCTTAAAGGCTTCAGTGGGCCACATGTGGCCTGTGGGTCATAGTTTGAGGATCCATGATCAAGAGCATGCTTTTAAGATGCCCAAAATTCTGCTCATTTCCTTCACATCTAACCAGTAACATATAAAACCATTGCCAGATGGGAAGCATTTGTTATTCTAAAATGGTACATATTACAAGCTGAGATCAGGTAGGGTTTCTTGCTGCCCTTATTAGTACAATTATTACTAAAGCCATTTTAGTTGCATTGACAAAGGTTCTTTGTATTTTCTTCTCTTTTTAGTGTTGATGGAAAATTTCAGGCATTAGAATGTTTTGGAGAGAGAGGGGGGGGGGAAGGAGGGAGGGAGGGATGGATTGATTGATTGATTTCAATACTGGAAAGAACACCCAATGATTTAAAATGTGTTTCACACTGTATCTAATGAATAATATAGGGTGTAATCATATACCTGCCAGTTTAGAAATAAGTCACACTGAACTCATGTTGAGTTGTAATAATCATGCAGGGGTGTCAAACTGGTGGCCTGCAGGCTGGATGCATCACACAGAGGCTCTGCCCACCCCAGCTTCCGCGAAGGAAAAAAAAAACTGTGATATGTCAGAGTTTTGGCAGCGAGACTATTATTATGAGATAAACCCAAGAGCAAAACACAGCACACAGCAGACAGAGCCTTTAGACAATTAATAGCGGAAGGGAAAAAACATTGTGACATGTCACTACTTTTTTTATTTTATGCTGCATGGAAGTTTTTAAACTACTTCTTAACAGTAAACGTTGTTGCTTTTTCTGTATTTTTTCATGTATGGGATTTTTATTATTATTAAAAATTGAAAATGAGATTTTAAGTTACCTGGGAAAATTTTGTTTTTGAAAGCTGCCACACACCTATTTAAAATAAATAAAAATAAAATGTGCAGAAATGTGCATGGGAGGTATTTATGAATCAGTGACTTGTTAAATGATTGAAACAATCTCATAAATTTTGGAATAAAGCACTGGCTGAGTTCTCCAGAGCAAAACATAGAACATTCTATTTAGAACTTCAAGAATGTCTCATGTAGCTATACAGTTCTTCTTCTGGTTGTTTTCTGCACTATTCTTTCTTTTTTACATTGTTGATGGTTTTCTATTCTGGGGTCTATTTAGATTATGCTTAGACTTATTTATTTTAAAATATCCAGTGGAATTTACTTTATTGGATCACATACAATCACCATCCACAAAATAAACAAATATTAGATTAAAAACACGCACAAGAACATTTGTATCTGATTTACATCACAGTGAATATGTATTTTCTCCATCAAACACAACCTTAAAACACACTTGTCTCTTTCTTTAGCTAAGAATCATAACTATATATTTAATAATTATGAGGATCAGTTAATAACTAAATTTTATTTCTACATTGGCCTGGGATATTTTTCTCAGGGCAGTTTGTCTTGGAATTCATAAAGAGCAAATTCCTCATTTCTCTGTTTTATGGAAATGAATTGCTTCTCTTCATGATTGTGGTATACATTATCAGAGGTAGCATGTCTCTATTTCTGCATTTGTGACTTATAGTATCTGTACAACACCGCCCAGCTATCTTTGATATCATATAAAACTTGTCCATTGGACTAATATTTTGCTATAATGATGGTTGGATGACTCTAGAAAATACTATAAATTACTAATGTGTAAGAATCTTTGAATAGCCATGACTTGGTTATTGAATTAGGAGGATGTCATTGAATTTAGATTCTGCTGTGAGTGGTTATCAAGGAACAAAATACTGAAACAGGGCACCCGTGGTCTTCTTTAGCATAGGGGTCTTCTTATTTTCTTAGCCATGGGCAACTATTTAGTTTTCATTCAGACCTAGCAATACAGAAAATGCTTTTAACTAAAGTTAAGATCATGTGGTGGGGGTATTTTGAAAACTGACAAAGGTAAAGTTTTATTGAAAGCTATTGCCTGCATTACAAA
This sequence comes from Natrix helvetica, assembly GCF_964273705.1. Taxonomy (NCBI): domain Eukaryota; kingdom Metazoa; phylum Chordata; class Lepidosauria; order Squamata; family Natricidae; genus Natrix; species Natrix helvetica. The sequence continues at coordinate 247,161,998 of NC_138552.1, forward strand.
GCTTTTCTTATTGCTTTTTAAACAGGTCAATTAAAAATCTAGCTGGGGAGTCACACACACACACACACACACACACACACACACACACACACAGAGAGAGAGAATATGTTCAACTTGGATACCTTAATCTTGGGAGATATTTCTGCAGCTATATTCAGACTGCATTTTTAAAGGAGATTTTAAGTGGCAGGTTTGTATAGTTGTGGTTAAGGCATCAGGAGATAGATAGATAGATAGATAGATAGATAGATAGATAGATAGATAGATGATAGATAGACAGACAGACAGACAGACAGATAGGTAGATAGAATTGATTCCCCAAGTTATTGCTTGACCCAAGAATGGGATACATGAATGACAATGATGTAATTTTATAACCACTAGTTTAGATTTAGATCAACACATGTAAAGACATTCAACCTTGCAAAGATGTTTGAGAGAAAAACGGTATCCAAAGCCATGGCAATAGCTGGTAAATGAGAGTGGCCCAATGTTTCAGGAGATGGCAGCACCTAGCAACCTTTTCTGAGCTCAAAGATTAAGCAAGTAGGCCTAATTAGTATTTGGATGAGAGATCTCCTGGGAATACAGAGCTGTAAGCTAGATAGGGGGAAAACATGCCTGAAGAAGGAAATGACAAATCACTTCCTTAGAGTTGTCAGGGAAACTACAAGAATACCTGTGCCCATGGTGTCTCCAGAAGTCAAGTATGACATGAAGGAGATTTAATGTTTCTAAATGAAAACCAGTCCAATGCTCTTCAGTTGAATCAAATGAACATGAAGGGAATTGAAGCCCCATAGATTGGAAGGACTTTATGATTTATATAAAAAGGCTCCACATTTAGCAAAAACCAGAGATATACCAAGTCTCATTATAACACCAAACTCAATGGCTGTGTCCTCTCAGAATTTCTATTACCGTAACCACAATGCATTTTCCTTTCCAGGATCTCTGCAGATAATGAGGTTGCAAGATGAAGTCACATGTCTTCATGTCTTCATTCCCTAGAGAAACTTCAGTTAGTGATGAAATCTACTTTTAAAATGTATCAATTGGAAGTACAGTAGTGGATTTGGGCAGACTTAAAAGTAATATAATACACATCATATACCCAAAACATTACATGCACAAGGAGTCCTGAATTATTTTGCAAGCCGACATGAATGTAGATCTTCAAATTTAGATCAGCATGCTCAGTACCTTTTAAGGCAGTCAGGAGAATTTTTTTTCAATTTATTTGTAGATGTGATCCCTGCTGTTTTTATCCTAAAAGCTTAAATCATTTCATTCCATAAAATAATGGTCGCCAAGAAGTCTAGTACAATGTTTCTCAAACTTGGTAACTTTAAAAAGTGTGAATTTCAACTCCCATGGCTGCTGAGGAATTCTCGGAGTTGAAACACACAAATCATTTAATCACACAAATCATTTAAAGTTGCCAAGTTTGAGAAACACTGGTCTAGCACATCACTAGCTCATAATTGATCCCGAATTATCTAATTGCTATTAATTGCTGTTGGAAAAAATGTAATGGAAAGAATAGATGTCTATGCTCTGCAATAAATAAACACAAGGATTAGTTAATGAGATAGCTTCCTTTGAAGGGAATTACTAAAAGCCTTTTCGATTGATCATTCAGAACACTTCCATTGACACTCAGTCTTCATTTTCACTATTTCACATTTTAGGAAGGACAGTAACAAAATAGAGTGTTTCTAGAAAAGAACACCAAAGCTGATAAGGGACAGTTTCTTTGGAGGGGTTGGGAGAGGGAGGAACTTGTGATGAAATGTTGGAGGCACTGAGCATGTTAGCTTTGAAACAAAAAGATTGTCTTCCATTAGAGGGAGATTGTCTTTAGGGATCTGAAGGACTGTCATACAGAAGATGGGGCAAAACTGTTCCAGAAGATAGCAGAAGACGCAATGCATTTAAATTACAAGAAAATAGATTTAGGTTGGTGTTCTGACCCCCCTTCCTCCTTCGCCCACACAGAACACGCTCCGGAACAATACAAATGAACAGGGTTTATTTTACAGACAGACAGAAAGTTCCGTGGCAGTAAACCACCACGACAAAGCTCACAAATACAAGACACGAAAGCAGCTATCCATCCTGCTACGTTTCAAGACCAAAACTTCTTGCAGGAGTTCTTTGTTGACTGCTGCAAAGGGTGTATGCACAGTCAACCCTTTTATAGCCTGAAGAGGAGTCTCCTGATCAACAGCTGAGAGCCCTTACCGCCGATACCGCCGATAATTGCGCCCTCGCTCCTTGCGTCTATGGGCGCGGCGATTGTGGGGTGCCGCAGGGGTCGGTCCTCTCGCCCCTTCTGTTCAATGCATATGTGAAGCCGCTGGGCGAGATCATCCGTGGTTTTGGGGTTGAATACCATCTGTACGCTGATGATACGCAGCTGTACATTTCAACCCCAAACCACCCCAACGAGGCTGTCGCAGTGATGTCCTGGTGTTTGGAAGCCGTCGGGGTCTGGATGGGGGACAACAGACTCAAACTCAACCCCTCCAAGACTGAGTGGCTGTGGCTTCCGGCACCTCGGTTCAGCCAGCTGACTCCATCGCTGGCCATAGGGGACGAGCTATTGCCCCCTGTGGATCGGGCGTGCAATTTGGGCGTCCTCCTAGATGCCCGGCTGTCAATGGATGACCATGTGGCAGCTGTGGCAAGGGGGGCGTTCCACCAGGTTCGCCTGGTGTGCCAATTGCGCCCCCTACTGGACCGGGATGCCCTACGCACAGTCACTCATGCGCTGGTGACGTCTCGCCTAGACTACTGTAATGCTCTCTACATGGGGCTTCCCTTGGGACGCGCCCGGAGACTGCAGCTAGTCCAGAACGCGGCCGCGCGGGTTTTTATGGGGAGGTCTAGATACTCCCACGTAACACCGCTCCTGCGCGAGCTGCACTGGCTACCTGTGGTTTTTCGGGTGCGTTTCAAGGTCCTGATTACTATCTTTAAAGCGCTCCATGGCTCAGGACCTAGTTACTTGCGGGATCGCATCCTCCCACATACATCCCTGCGGCCAATCCGCTCTCACAGGGAGGGCCTTCTCCAGGTGCCGTCCACTAGGCAATGCCAGCAGGCGGCGCCAAGGAGTAGAGCCTTCTCTGTGATGGGCCCAACCCTCTGGAATGACCTCCCCCCCGACATTAGAACCACCTCGGACTTCCGCTCCTTCCGACAAAAATTGAAGACTCACCTGTTTCGACTAGCTGGCCTGGCATAATTATAAATGTTACATCCATGAACTCCTGGTAGTATATTCTTATCTGGTTATTTTAAGGGGAATGTTTTAGTTTTAATTGTTTTTAGGGCTAATTTTTAGCCTCATATTTATTCTTCTGTATAGTACTCTTAATTTTAACCTCCTCCACATATATGCGTATATTTATAGATATTTGTATTTTATCTGTTATTTATTGTGGACTGTACACCGCCCCGAGTCCCTTTTTGGGAGAGGGGGCGGTTTAGAAATACGAAGAATAAATAAATAAATAAATAAATAAATAAATAAATAAATAAACGGGCGTCCAGGAACTCCCTGTTAATCTCTGACTCACTGTCTCATGACTCCTCCCCACTGCTCCAAGGCATGGCATCAGGAGCCCTCCTCCTCTGGCTCTCACCGCTGCTCCATGCCTCAGGCGCCTCCTGGTGGCCGACCAGACTCTCCGATCCCTGCTCAGAGTCGGAACCCTTTCCAGGGTCCTCCACATCCTCCTGAGCCGACTCATAGGGACCCTCACTCTCGGAGTCTGGTGGCAGCGGCAACGGCTCCTGCTGAGCCACAACAGGTTGGATATCTGGAAAAAATCCTAATGATAAAAATTCTTCTATAGTTGAATAGATAATCTCAGGGGGTAGTGGAGCCTCTTTTACTGGAATTGTTTAAAGAGAGTCTGGCTATGCCAAGGAGGCTATAATGATGGATTTCTGCATCAGGCCGAGGGTTGGAGATGTTGAAGATCCCGTCAACCCTTTCATTCTATAATTCTGTCCAGAGAAATATGTTGTAATCACTGACAGTCTTCAAAGCATTTCCACCAGAATTTTCAGATTTGTTCAGAAACTTTGTTGAACCATTAGTGTGCATTTTCAAGTTGTTCTACATCTTCATGTAATGTTTCAGGTGAAAAAACATCTGAGATAGTTTCAAGAATAATGAGGTGAGCATTCTTTGTAATCGTACAATGAAAGAAACTGCATTAATGATTCTTTGAGGAATAAGGATTACTACATTTTTCCATACATCAAATACAATATTATTATATTTTTTGATCATATTAGTGATTTAATGACAGTGGTATTTGTGATAGATAACATTGTGATTTTGCAAGGTGTCCAAATCTAGATACAGCAATTTAATGCAATAAGTGTAGGTTCATTATTAGTGTTACATGCCGTAATAAATGCATTATTATTCTTCATTTGATAAATAAATATTACCCTTCCACCCTTCCACCCACCCACTATACAATGCATATTGATAAATAGATAAATAAATATTCTTTAGAGATTTTGGACTTTGATCACCTAATCGTTGACCATTATCCATGTTGACTGGTCATAAAAAACTGTAGTTCAAAACACCTGGATTCCAACAGGATATCTATCCTGAATTATTATGGAAGCTCTTAATGATTAAAACAGCTCGTGAAAGCATCACTATAAATAGGCTAAAGTATGCAAGTAACAGGAAATTATTGTCAGGTTTTGGTAGCGTAAGATTTTGGTTGGCATAAGAAGATGCTTTTTGCACCTACAAAAATATCTGAAAGTACTTGATATTGGCAAGATTTAAATAACAATTTATTGTTCTATTGATGTTGATATCAGCTGCTTTCAACATAACTTAGTTTTTCCTTTTTGAGAAAATGAAAGACCCCTACTCTTTTAAAATAATGGTAAATGGATTATAGTTGTTGGTTCCCCCCTCCCTGAAATTAGTTTTGATTCATTTCATCCTATTCAATTTCCTGGTCAGATCCGTACGTTGTCTCCTTAGCACTTAATGGCACAAGAGAAGTTTGGAATAAGATATTTATTACTGAGAAGAAAAAAAGATAAATATTAGCATTTTAAGGACTTAGTTAATGAAGTTTGGTTTACTCTTCTTTTAAATAATAGTTTTAAAACTTTCTACAATCTCTCAAATATGAATTAAGTGAGCATTTGATTTAGTATGTGAAGGAAGTCCTTGGCTCTTTCCAAAATGAAAATCTCAATTTTTCTTTATCCATTATAAAACCACTCCTTTGGCTTCTATGAAATTCTGCTATCATCAACTTCCAAGTTTTCATGGTAACACTGCCCATAATTCCTTTGGCCGTTTTTACTATTATGCACAAATCACAAGAGATTAATTTTATACATATTTATTAGGGACTAGGGACGCTGTGGCTCAGTGGCTAAGATGCTGAGCTTGTTGATCAGAAAGCTCGGCGATTCGTCGGTTTGAATCTCTAGCGCCATGTAACAGAGTGAGCTCCCGTTACTTGTCCCAGTTTCTGCCAATCTAGCAGTTTGAAAGCACGTAAGAATGCAAGTAGAAAAATGGGAACCACCTTTGGAGGGAAGCTAAAAGCATTCCATGCGCCTTCAGCATTTAGTCATGCCGGCCACCTGACCCTGGAGACGTCTTCAGACACCGCTGGCTCTTTGAAACGGAGATGAGCACCCCCCCTAGAGTTGGGAACGACTAGCACATATTTATGAGAGGAACCTTTACCTTTACCTATTATGTATAAATTATAAGAGATTAATTTTAAAATAGGTGTTATGGTGATATTCCTTCACTTAATCAAAACAGTTATAGAGAAATGCTTAAAATTAAAGGCAAAACAACTCTACCAAGGGAAGAAATTGTAATTTTTTTTCAAATAAATGCTGTTTCCTATAGGTTTTTTTAAATGAACAGTGGTGAATAAGCAAAACACATGTTATTAAAATTTTCTGTTTGCATAAATACTAATTTAACTAATTCAGAATCCAGGCGGATCAAAGTAGTCATTTAAAGAGTGATGCATGGTTATTGCTTTCCTTCAAAAGCTGCTTGTTCCTTTTTTCTTTTCTATCAATGAACTGCATTTTCTGGCTATAACGTGCATCTTGTCTATTTTCTGCCTTTGACTGGCTAAAGCATGTCTCTTGCAATTGCTTCAAGTTAAAAGTACACAAAAATGTTTGAATTATGCTTATAATGAGACAGATGACTATTTAATTTCAGCAATTTAAATCAATTATGCCCTATTAGAATAGGAAAAGACAAATAGATTAGAAGGCCAAGCTTTGCTATCTGTTTGTATTTAACTGTGGTTATTTTTTCCCCCTCAGACAGCTTTTTTTAATATTGCTCTTTTGTGATGTTTAACGGATGCCAATTCTCCGCTGAGATGGAAATATACCACAACAGTTTGTTCATTACATTAAAATCTTGGATATATTGTTTTCTTCTCTGCATCACCGCTGCATGATTTTATGTGGAAACACTATAACTAATTAGATTTGTCTGGAAACAATCACAGCATCTTGTACAAATGTTTACAATAAATATATGAAAGTTTACTGATGCTATCTTCCTATCAATCTCCATAGACTTGTGAAATGGTTTTGACTGAACCTCTGAGGTTAAAAAAAGGAAACCTTTAAAAATGCAGTTTGTATGTATTTCTATATATATATATATATATATATATATATATATATATATATATATATATATATATATATATATATATATATATATATATATATATATATATATATATATATATATATATAGAAACACACACAGAGAGAGAGAGAGAGAGAGAGAGAGAGAGAGAGAGAGAGAGAGAGAGAGAGAGAGAGAGAGAGAGAGAGAGAGAGAGAGAGAGAGAGAGAGAGAGAGACACAAATATATTTATTTATAAAGGATAAAATCTTTGCTACTTAGTTACATGCTCAGTTAATAAAGAAACCAGAACCTGGGTCTCAAGTAAACTTGAAGGATTGCTTTAAAAAAAATAACTGAGTGAATTTAGTCATGAATTATATTTGTTTCCTTGTGAAATAATGAATAAGGTTTCAGAACCAGACATGGTTTGAAGGTATAGAGCTGACATTTGCTGGATTGGCTCCCTACTTGGTCACCTATCTTCCCTGGACCGGTCACACCAAGCACTTGTTTCTATAGGCCCCTAATTTAATTCTCACATCACACTTGATATGCTATTTTGGAGCATTGTGGATTTCCATAAGGCAAAGGGCATGGTAGAGGATGTACTTCATATAGCCTTAATAAGAGGTGGTGCAGTGGTAAGAGTGCAGTACTGCAGGCTACTTCTGCTGATCCCTGACTGCTAGCAGTTTGGCAAATCGAATTACACCAGGCTGAAGGTTGACTCATCCTTCCATCCTTCCGAGGTGGGTAAAATGAGGACAGATTGTTGGGGGCAATATGCTGACTCTGTAAACTGCTTAGAGAGGGCTGTAAAAGCACTGTGAAGTGGTATTTAAGTCTAAGTGCTATTGCTATTGCTATAATGTCACTATCTCATTTCTGGCAGTGAATAATAATAATAATAATAAATATTTATTTCTTAGCCGCACCCTCTCCCGAAGGACTCGGGGCGGCGTACAACAAAACATAGGAAATAAATATATCGACATACATATAACAAAACATATACCAAGACATATATACGACATATACAAGGAGGAGGTGAACTGATAGATAAAAACAAGTAAAAACACAATGTTTAAAAACCCCTAAATAAATTGAATGCAATTAAAATACCCCAAATAAAAAACCCGTCAGGAGCGATATAGTTGGATCAAAGTTGAGCCAGGCCAGCAACTTGAAGACCAGAAGGATTGATTTCAAATAATGGATCCTAGTAAAAATTAGATACATAGTGATGGATTAAACATAAATCCATTTTCATATCCAATTTATACGTTTTCCCTAGCCTGATGCCTCCTTTTTGTGTAGGATTACCACTCCCATAATTCCTAATCAGCCCTTGACTTGATTCTTTCTTAATTGCCTTAATTGTCACGGTGTGGAGAATAAGCATGCTTTATGAAGCCCCAAGATGTATGGAAGTACAAACAGATCTTTAAATATCAGCTTTATGAGGTAGTTCAAATGCCAGAAGTACTAATAGAATCTTACAAGTCTGAAAGTTCTGCTCTCCACCCTAGCCATCTTGTCCAGGAAACGAAGGACGGCATCTTCTGAAACGTTTTCCATGGCCTCATGTCTTCTGGGAGCTATGCTGTCTTTTATCAGAGCTGCGGTTCTTCTTTCTGTCTCCCAAGGTCATACTAAAATACCATTACATTGGAAAAGAAAAGAAACCCAATGACTGAATGTGTTTAAAGGCTATGAAATGAAGGCAATATGTGTTATCTCTATTAGGTAATCTTAACAGATGATTAGCACTCAAACCATGACTAACAAGGTAGCTTTCTTACATGTGATTTTTATCAAAGGAGCTCTAATAAATCCTTGCACTGATCCAACACTTAGCTACTGCTATGCTGGTTTTTACTCTTTGTCCTTGAATTATCCTAGATGGAATGTATAAGGAAAAAACACATGTTTGAAAAGACACAGAACTGACGTGAAGTTTGGGCCTGGAAACTCCTTATTTTGAGGGTGAAGGTTTGTTTTCCGAGCATGTGGGTTGGTTTCCAAACATTTCATTATCAGACCAGATAACATCTTTAGGGGAAATTCCGCTGAAATTCCGCTGAAGATGTTACCTAGCCTGGTAATGAAATGTTCAGAAACCAACCCACGAGCTCGGAGAACAAACCTTCACCCACATCCTACACCCGAGCTACAGATATTCACCACCATTGAACTCCTTATTTTATCTTTGCCAATTCCTGGATCCAGTTCATGGGTTTTAATCCAAATCATTGAAGAGATGTAATGTAATGCATATGTCTGTATAGAGGAAGTGTAATGTATGTGCACCTGATTTCTTGCATACCATTTTTATCATAATCAGATGCATGAGTTAATAAAGCAATACATGGCATTTAAACGCCTTTCTTTTCCTTTGAATTATAAATTGTTTCTTAATTCCCTAGGAGAGTGACTTACACATGTCTGCAGCTGAGTAGGAGAACAGGAGATAGCCCTGCCTCATACCCTGTTCATCATGAGTTTGGAATTTTTGCAGCTGCTGGAGTCATATATTGTGGGGAACACATTTTGGCTTTTTATTTATCTGAATTTCTCCCTAGACTTCTGACTCCTTATTTGCTTGATATTTTTCCAATGATGAATTTGCCTGAACACTATTTGGTATATCATCCCCAAATTCCATTATTCATTCCCAAATACTCATTATTTCCAAAATCCAGTACATGCTGTTGAATTTGTTGATGAAACGCTCAATCCCCAAAAGAAACTTTGATTCAATTATATTAAGTTACTTTATTATGATGTGCATGAGCTTATACAAGCACCAATAAAACAGTACACAAAGCTTGATGGATTCATATATCTGATAAATAGGATTATTTTTAACTCTGTATTTAAGTAGGACACAGACAAATATAGATACTGTGTTTCTCCTAAAACACAACCCACCCCAAAAAGAAGGCGCAGCACTGTTTTTTTGTGCGCATTAAAATTAAGCCCTACCCCCAAAATTTGGCCCAATTTAAGTGCATGCATGGTCAGTCTTGCCGGAGTGGATGATGGCAGGCTTGTTGAAGTGGATGGCTACAGGTAGCTGCAGTGACTGTTACAAGTAGGCATGGGTGCATGAAGCATGTGGGTTGCATCACTTGCTCTTTTGGGGCACAAAAGAAGGGGCCCGGTGGCCAAGCGAGGCACATTGGGCAAGTGGGTCACTCTTTTCGGCCGCGAAAGAAGCGGCCCGGTAGCCAGGAGAGGTAGCTTGGGGAAAAATTAAGATACCCCTCAAAAAGAAGGCCTAACTGGGTTTTTTTTGGGGGGGGGGCAAAAAAAAAAGGCCTAGTCCTATTTTTGAAGAAACACGGTAGTTAAAAGAGGAAATGAATTGATTCAATCAAAAATTCAATTATATTATTAGATGCCTATTATAAAACAGTGTAGGAATAGAGCTGGGTTGGCAAAAAATCAGGTGACAGCAAAGGGAACTCCTAGGGTTGCTATTGGTAAGCAAAGCAGTCATGTGACATTGCACTTATTGTCCCTATCGTAATTTTAGGACTACGCATATAGTTCCTGTCTCCATTACAAACTGAATCCCATTGGTTAGCCAAGGATCCACCATAATCCAAGTCATTCCCAGCTTGGTCCCTCCCAATAAGGTAAGGGACTGTCTCCTCCACTTTCTCTTGAACTTCCCTTACCTGCCTATTTCTCTCCCTTCCCCATATCCTTCCTTTTGACTGCCCACTTACTGCTGCCACCAATTGCTGCTGCATCCACTACATCATCATCACTATTGTACTGTCCAGGGATGTATTCATACCACCTTCTTTTTCACACCAATGCTGCTGGAGCTTTTCTTGTGCTCCACCTAGGACCTCTGCTCATACTCCACACAGGTAGAGTGGTCCTTCCTTTTCACCAGCAGAGCTGGAGTCTTCTTTCCAGTGCTTGTCGTGAAAATAATTTGCAAGATTCTGTTAATGTAACATTATAATAAAGTAGAAATTAGATCATGTGATCATGTTTCCTGCCAGTTCTACTTCATAAGGCTGACATCTCATGCATCTGAAATAATATCTCTCCCCCACTCCATCCCCTTTATAGCTCAGAAATTAGGGAGGGTCTCTTTTGAGCCTCTTGCCCATCCACATTCCTGGTCCAGGCTAAGCTGTCTTTTATCTGACTATTCCCTTGGCTATGTTTCTTTGCCCTGGTCTCCCAAGGTCATTCCCACATACCATTGCAGGTCACCAGTTTTTTTAAAGGGATACAGGAATAAACAAGAACCCACCTTTTAATTCTAGACGGTATTTATTTGTGATTTGGATCTCAGAAAGTTCAGTACATGAGTCTATACACAGAGGAAATAGTTTGACGTCTTCTAAGATCTAAGAGTGTATTTGATATACTTTGGAAACAGTAAACAGCAGCATACTTTGATTTTCTTGTGAAAATATGATCATGAGTTATAAGTGAAATAAATAAATCCAAGATAAATAAAAAAGATATATTAGTCAGAAAAGTAAAAAGGCAATTACAAAGGCAGGCAGAAACTGCTGTGTATATGGCTTTGGAGATCATATTCAACGAAAAGCAATATATTTTAATGAATATGCATATTTTACAAACCTCTGCAAAGCAAGTATATAGCAATAAATGTCTTAAGACAGATCTCCCACATCCTTTGATTTATTATCTACTGAATTTTTAATGGTGTAAGTTTAAAACTTGTTTGAATGTAAAAGCTTAAAGGATATTACTGCTGAAATACTTCATTTTTTAAGAATTTCAAATAAAGATATAAAATCAGCAGTGACCTGGAAGTGCCTTTCCTTCTTGACTCTTTTAATAATTTAGGATCATCAGAAATATTTGATGTTTTAGGACCTGACAGGTTTGGAGCAGTTTAGATACATATTATCCCTATTTACTTTGGCATATAACATCTTTCCCATTAGTTTAGAAAAGGTTTTAAATCAAGGCAAGTAAATCAAGAGGAAAAAATAATTTTATAAGAATAGTATTTGAGAAACAAATTACACTGAGTTTTTATTTAGGCTTGTTTTTAATTTGCTAAGGTGAAGATACTTGAGTTGAACTTGATCTGTTTTAATTAGATAGAGATATCATTCCAGTTTTCTCATAATTAGTGCATTATGGATGGAGTCTGCTCTTGCCTTCTTCCAGGTTCTCAGTGCAGCCTAGAGCCCTGCAGAGTACTGGAAGAATTCTGATCTGGGCCAGTTCTCTTTATTTTCCAAGTCTAGAGATGATCAGCCCAGGCCTGACACCTATAGTCATTCTACATATTGGGCAATTCAACATTTCCTTACTGAAAAACAAACAAAAGAGCTCTTTTACTCAACTTTCTATCCCTACTTTATTTTTCTTGTCGCTTTGTCATTTTCTTACTTATGTAGTTGTATATTTTATATACAGGTAGTCTTTGACTTATGTTCCCAATTGAGTCCAAAATTTCAATTGCTAAGCCAAACAGAGTTAAGTGAATTTCACCCCTCAAATCACTGTAGTCGTTAAATTAGTGACTTGGTTGTTAAGTGAATTTGTCTTCCCCATTGACTTTGCTTGTTAGAAGTTCACAAAAGGTGATCACATGACCTCGGGACACTGGAAAGATCATTAATACATCAGGTTGTATTTACAACCTGATGTATTTATGTTGCCATGTGCCCGAATTTTGATCACATGACAATGGGGATACTACAATGGTCATCAGTGTGAAAAATAGTCATAAGTTATTTTCTTCAGTGCCATTGTACCTCTGAACAATCACTAAACAAATGGTCATAAATCAAGAAGTCGTAGTGTTTGTTTTCATTTTGTAAGTTACTGTTTTAATTTTTTTTAAAAAAATTCAACTGGTCTGAGATCTTTAAAAAGAAGCAAAGTTATATAGAGAGCAAATATAGAGTCAATATTTTAGATATATTAATAAATACATAGTGTTTTGATCTGAAGAACCCTTGCTATGATATGTTTAAAATTTTAATGTTATTTTATTTCTGAAGAAACAATAAATAACTATGAATAAAGGATTAATCAAAGCTGCTCCTGTGGAGACCTTCAAAACGTACTTAATCAAAGACAGCAGAGGGCCAAACAGTGAAGAATTCCATAATGTATCTGTTTTATGTTTGATGAGCTTTTACTGCCACAACTAATAGAGATAATATATTCTATACATAAAACAGAAGGCTAAGTCTCCTTAGACCTAAACATCCGCAATCACCTATAATTAGTTTCTATTTTAACCAATGGAATTACTTTGGAGTTGCACATGGTCAGTTGCAGTCTTGGTAAACCAGATTACTTTAAAGTAATCTGTATTATCTTCCCCAGATACTTGTGCGTAAATAGCTGTTTCTGAATCTTCCCAGACTTCCATTTGGTTTGCTATCATATTGTTTCAGAGACTAATTCAGTAAAAAAAAGAGATATGAGTTAAGATAGGTCATCTTCTTTGAGGTGATAATGATGGAGAAATACAATCAGTGACAGATATTAAGAGGACATGTTCAACTTGTTCCCTTTAGCTATAAGGCCTTTGAAAGAGATATTTGCAGTGGCTAAAAAGACTTCTACCTGGTGACTTTAAATTGAAGTTATTTATTTAACTCACAGGAATTCTCTGGGAGACATACAAGTGTCATAAAAGCATTTAAACATCACCAGAGTTCCACAAGTGGTTTTTTTTTTCTGAACCAGAAAAAAAAAACCAGCAAAAAATTAAATGTGCAATGAAGTTCTTTAGCATTAAAACAATTCTTTCCCGTTATGTGGGTTCAAAACCATAATATCCCATATACAGTAACAAGATGACATCTGTGACAATATTTCATCATAAAGGTAATTTTATAAATCCATCACATATAATTTCTTGTCTGCACAGAAAAATTGTGCTGAGATATTAAATACTACTGCCTATTTAAAGCCTATCTTATCTATTATGATGAAGAATGTTCTCAAAGTGTTGATGATCATGACAGTTGAAAGAAGCAGAAGATGAAGTTAGCCCAAAACATCAACCTAAAACTAAAATTAAAACTTCTCCAAACTTGATTGCAGAAAATACGACTTCAGTAACAGAGTGGTCAATGCCTAGAATGCACTGCCTGACTCTGTGGTTTCTTCCCCAAACTCCCCAAACTTTAACGTTAGACTGGCTATTGTTGACCTCACCCCATTCCTAAGAGGTCTGTAATGGGATGTGCATAAGCACATCCTACTGTTCCTTTTTATTCGTATCTATTTCCTGTATTCAGAATCATGTTTATTCTTATATATGTTATCTAATACATGCTTGATGAAATAAATAAAATAAAATAAAAAAACAACAATAGCTAGGGCAGGGCTGAGCAAAATTGCACTTCTAAATTACAAGACATTAGGTGATTTGCAGAGTTATAATGAAGGGGTTGAGCTGAACATTTCTGGTGTTTGGGAGGGATTTCATAGATAAATTCAATTATCAAGAGCCTAGCATAACCCTTTGATAACCCTTAAAGGTTTCCATTGTTTTTGGCATCTTCATACTTTGGGGGCATGACCTGGGGAGCAGAACTTCCCAAGGAATTAAGGTTTGTTTAAAGTGATAACATATTATCACTAGGTCACTGAAGGCACAAGTAGTATATTTTTAATGATTAGCAAGGGTATGTGTGAGTTGATTCTGTTTTAGGAAATGGGCTTTGAAAAGATATTGAGACCAATACTCTGTGTCTCTTATACTTGGGCTGGTTCACCCAGGTTAATTCAGCATGTAATTTTTCACTAATGTGTTTATAAACCAATTGGAAGACAATACTAAAGAATGTGAATGCACTGAATTATTTTTGAGAATCTATTCAAGTAAAAGTTGCCTGTCATTTAATGAGCAGAAGTAATGGATTAACTAGCAGGTCAACTAACTGAAAACATGGGAGCCACGTGTCCTTTTTATATTTTGTGGGTTAAAAATGTGTTTCTTGGAAGAAGGGATATATTACTTTCCTTGGTATGGAATAGAAAGACTATTTAGGTATTATTTAAAGAAATACTTTAAGACGCAGATGCTCCCACAGACTGCACATTAAAAATTCTTTTAATGGTGATTGCTGGGGATATTGCTGTTATATATTTAAAATGTTTATTTATTTATTATATTTCTATGCTACCCATCTTACTTATATAGTGACTGTGGGCAGCATACCCTACAGGGACGTGCGGTCAGGGGAGACAGGGGAGGCAGAGCCTCACCGCTCTCATCATGAAAAAAAAAGGGAAAAGGGAAAAGGCGCTGAGGAGCCTCGGGGACAGTGACTGCACGAGCCGCGGTCCCCTTCATGTTGACTCAGGAAGGCGGGGAATGGGACCACGTGTGCAGGACAGAGGGAGGTGCAGGAGACTCCTCTAGCCTCAGCCTCCCTCCTGCACACGTGGTCCCATTCCCCGCCTTCTGTCGGGTTCTGACGCCGGAGCTCATGGTTCCAGAGCGAATGCGCATGCGCGAGCGGCTCCCTTCCTTGCACTGAGCAACAGGAAACACAAACGGGTTTACGGGAAGTTGCTCGTGAAAGGACGGACTTTTTGGACCGTCAGCTACTGTTTCCCTGCCAGCTCGCTCGCGAAAGGACCCTGGAAACTGAGTCGTGGCTGGCGCCTTGCTAAGAATTCCCCGCCTTCCTGATGACGTCACCAGCCTCACCAGCCATAAACCTCACCGCACGTCACTGATACCCTATAATAAAAACTAAGCAGTGCAAAAACAGAGAATAAGAAGTTAAAAATTAATATGAAAAAGCAAGATAAACCAAAGGGCAGCCTGGGAGTGAGAATCTTTTATCTCCTGTTAGCCAATTCCAATAGCAATAGCACCCAGACTTATATACCACTTCACAGAGTCAGCAAATTGCCCCCAACAATCTGTGTCCTCATTTTACCAACCTTGGAAGGCTGAGTCAACCTTGAGCTGGTGAGAAATGAACTGCTGGCAGTCGGCGGAATTAGCCTGCAGTACTGCATTCTAACCACTTTGCCTCCACGGCTCATTTCCAATGTAATGGACCTCTGAATTTAAACAGAAACTGCTGAGCAATAGTGGAATATTTGTATGTTTCTGATCTTCAGTACTGATAAATTTCTTTTGTAAAAAAAAAACAAGTCTCAATTAATTGCAATGGAAGAATAATATCTTTATTTCAATGGAAAATGTTGGCCTTTTACAATCTCCACCACTACTGTCATCACGTTATAGTATGAAATTAATTCCTGGTTGCCTGTTTTTCTCAGTAAATGGCGATTAAATTATACCAGATGGAGCTGCTTTGGAAAATATTCTTGCGCTATAGCCATTTATCAGTGAAGTAAGCTTTCGCCTTTCCCTCTTGCAAAAACAAAACAAAAACCCAGAGCTGTTCATCTTCTCCAGACAGGAAAAGCTGCTAGAATAATTTCTCTAAAATCTGAACTTCTTCCACTTTGGAGTTCTCTGCTAACTGTGAATCACATGAGAATGATACTGCTCTGGCATTCTTGGGTGCTAGGTAGGGGAGAGAGACTCTCAGGTTTCCCATATCAATGAACTGTAAAACAGGTTTAGTCAAAAGTCTGCGGAAAACAAGCAGTGGTGTCAGTTGTCTCACTGAATGGGGCCTCGCTTCCTTGCCCCAAATATAATACAAGTGAGGCCCCTCTGGTGCTTTAGATTACTTTTGAAACAGAGGACATCCTTAATAGACGAAGCCCCTCTGTCATTCATAAAGTGGAGCAGGGCTGTTTTTGCCATGTGAGCCTTCAGCTCCAAAAACAGCCAACTCTAACGCCCTCCAATTATTTGCTGTAAGAAGGGACTTTCTTTTGCCAGTGATTAGACAATAATCATTGGCTGTTAAAATCAAACATATTCCATTGAACACCTAGATGGCACTAGGGAAGTATAAACAAAAGGCATGCATGTACTCTTTCTTACTTTTGCACACTCTTTCACATACATGCATCTGTAGAGCTCTCAAAGCTAATGTGATTGTTTTATGGGGGGGGGGGAGGGGACACTAAATTTGACCTGAAATGATGTGCTCAAACATGGAATTTTTCCAAAATAAATATGTCCAGCTATAGAATTACAAACCTATGCACCATAAAGTCCTAAACCAATTAATGCCAACATTGGTACAATCTCAAATGACGTTTGCAGCTTCCTAAAATAGGTATTTCCAATGGTAGGAAGGCTATACCACTGACTATTGGTACTTACTTATTTGTCTTACTTATGAAGAAACTTCAATGCTTGCCCATATATTTCCCTGAGCTTTTTGTAATCCACAAAAATCTGCACAAATGCAAGAACTTCTCCCACAGATTTATGCACAATTAAAAGAAAATAAGAGATTGCTAAGTAGTCCCAAGAGGGCATTACAGTGAGGAAGTGAGCAGTAAATTTATGAACCTGCATTGCACAATTGACTTAGGAGCCAATATGGACATTAAGACAGATAGAGGAGGAATGCCAGTGTGAGAGAGCAGAGGGAGGGAATGGGAGAATGGAATGACACTAATAATTAAAACAGCTTTCTGGCCACTGAAGCAGTTTGTTGTGCGCATACAAAAAATGTGATGTGCTAAAGTGCAAGAGGCCGGAGGTGACTGTGTGACAATGCTTTATAAGCAGGAAGTGAGGCAAAAGAGAACTAGAGAGCTTCAGAAGGAAATAGTTTCTGTTTATTCTGGCAAGGATATAGGGGGGATTGTTGGGGAGGAGATTCTGAAGCTTCCATCTTGTTGGGGGCAATATGCTGACTCTGTAAACTGCTTAGAGAAGGCTGTAAGCCTGTGAAATGGTATATAAGTCTAAGTGCTATTGCTATCTTTGTTTATGCTTATTACAAATACAGAGAAACAGTATTTGTTCTGTAGGTTACTAGTTACCGTGTTTCCCTGAAAGTAAGACAGGGTCTTATTTTCTTTTGACCCCTGAAATAAGCACTTGGCCTTATTTATGGGTAGGTCTTATTATTTTTGAGGTGCAGGAGGCAGCAAGCATGGTCACCTCATGGCTGCTGCTGTGTTGCAATATTTTCGGGGAGGGCTTATTTTCAGGGGAGGGCTTATTTTAGTGCATGCACTCAAAAGCCTGATTGGGCTTATTATCCGGGGAGGTCTTATTTTCAGAAAAGCAAGGTATTAAAATGGAAGGGGTCATGGTGGCTCACGTGGTAGGATGCTGGGTTGGCACGCTGCTAAGGTTGACAGCTCGGCAGCTTGATTCCCATGAATGAATAAACTGTGGAGGGACAAGAAAGGCGCCTCCCTCAATTTCCTACCAGCATTCAGGCATCCCACAGGTAAAGAACACTGCCTGAAAAAAATCCTTTCACAGAGGCAGCCAGTCACCTTGGTGATTCTTGGCTAACATGTGCCATACACTAAATAAAAAAAATAAATGTTAAAATGGTACAAAAATAGTTTTCTAAATTATGCTGATCTGATATTCTTTGTACAGTATAAGGCATTTTGGCCCACAGTTTTTAATTGCCTAGTTTGCTCATGTATATTAATTGTATTTTATACTTAGCTTTATATTAAATTATGTTCTTTTTGAAAACAAATGATGTAAAGATTGGGACAGTCTTATAGTTGGATAATTCTCTAAATATAATAATAATAATAATAAATATTTATTTCTTAGCCGCACCCTCTCCCGAAGGACTCGGGGCGGCGTACAACAAAACATAGGAAATAAATATATCGACATACATATAACAAAACATATACCAAGACATATATACGACATATACAAGGAGGAGGTGAACTGATATATATTTATATATATAAAATTAGACCAAAACTGGTACATGGGGAAAAGCTGGCAAAGATCCAAAGAGAGCAAGTTTGAAAATACATTGCATATGGCTGAGGGTTGTTGAGAAAAAAAAAACAGAAGAAAAAATTTCAGTGCACTCTTATTTATGGTACATCCTTATCTCTTCTTTCTGTTCATGTGACCCAAAGAATTGTTTATTGTTTATTACTATGTATATATTATGTATATCTACTGTGAAGATTCTGAGAAGCTAATAGCATTAATATAGGAAGATTAAAAACAAAAATTAGTTAATTTACAGCCCACAATAGTGATGGCTAACTTTTCTGGACCAAGTGCCCAAACCTCCTCCAAAGGAGGAGGAGATTAATTCTTGGCACATAAACAGCTCTTTTGTCCAGTATGAAGAGAAATAGGACAGAAGATGTAGTTTCGTGTTCTGACATTTGTTTTGGATACATAAGCATCATAAACTATATTTTGAGAAACTTATTAAACCTTGAAAACTGAGTAGCTAGGTTTAGCATATTTTAAAATATTGATATCTCTAATTTCTTCTTCCTGCTTACATTCAAAATATAAGATGTACATTGTAATGCCCTTGAGTATTGTATTTAAAAAGTATTCAATGTATTTTGGACAAGTATCTTTCTTCTGGATGAGTGTCAAAAATAAATTGGAAATGATAGATGGTGGGACTAATCCAAAGCTAGCTGAAGGTAATGGAAAGTTTAGCAGTGAAGCTGGGTGCTTTGGATAATCATATTATTCTTTTTTGTCTTATTTTCACTATAAGATTTCTTTGAAACAGAAGTGCAATCTAGCAGAAAGGGCATAGAAATCGCATGCTATAATAAGAAATGCAAACAATATGAAAAATTGCACCTGTTATTAAAAATGTAATAGTTACAATTTAATTTTACTAAAAAAGTTACTTTTCAGTTAATAAGCATAATATAATTCACTTTAAATTAATGAACACCTTCAGGGCAGTAACAATAGAGGATGATAAAATACATGATAGGAAATTGTAGCAATGAACAACTGAATTTCAAAATACTGGAATTCTTCATTACAACAAAAGAATCATACTGCTAGTAAGACCATCTTATACTTTTTTCCTCTGCATATCTTCTTATTATGTGCCTGAAATGAAGGGACTTCACTGATGTGACAAATGTTGGGAAAAACTATTGAGAACATCCATATCTGGGACCAGGCAAGAGTACTCAAAACCTAAATTCTTATAATCAAGTTGTCCTCTTGTACGATATTAGGAAGAAGGTTAAAAAAAAGGCAAAAAAAGGAAGCTATGTGCAAGTATAAATATGCAACAAGACCAACAGCCACAACTTGTAAAAATTCTCAGGTCAACCCATCTTCCTTACCATAATTAAAAAAGAGCCATTCCTGATGTGGAATTGTTTGGCATTGATTGTTTCTACATTATGACTTTAAAATCCTGGTCACAACATATTTACAAGACATAATTTGTAAACTGACAGGTGTGAAGGAAGGCAATTGGATGTGTTTGCTAGAAGTTGCCCAGACATTTGGGGGGGAGGGGAAGGAAAGAGACAAAGCAAGCTACACAGTGGGAGGGAGAAGGACAACACTATTAAAAAGTTGTATGACATTAACTTTGGGGGCTTTCCTGATCATGGACCATGGCTCTTGCCTGATAATCTTTCAAGTGGGGAATTATTTTAAAGTGGAAGATGGCAGCTGCTGTCACAGTCCTGCTGCCAATTCCAAAAGGCACACTTGAGATTCAAAACATATTTTTCCAATTAAACTAATAAAACAAATCAGCAACATAGACATTTTAAAACAAAATAGATATCAGAGAATCAAAAAATATTTAGGGATGAAGCCAATTCCAAGTATCATGATATATTTGTTTGCATTGCCCGTGTCTGCACTGATGAAGAAAAAACAACAGCCCCAAAGCAGAGATTCCTTGCCAGCTACTTCTGCAAGAAGCAAAAAGTTATAAAGACAAGTTCCATCTGGCTTTCTTCTCAGGCTCATCGAAGGGAAAAAAGAAAGCTCTACTCATGAGTTTTATAGCATCTTAGGGATCTTTCCACAAAGAGATTGATAATAGCATGAACCTGAAATATCAACAGAAGGTAATGATTTTGATACCTGTCAAGGGAATGTATTTTAAGTCTTATTTTATTCCCACTATCTTTGGATAGTTTAAATAGACAAGAACCATATCAAGATCTCACATGAGGACTTGTGTTCACAGTCTGAGTTAACTTCGGTTCATAAGAACTCTGTTTTAGGTATTATTCCAAGGTCTTGAGCTTTTTTTTTTCTCCCCCCTGTCTTAATATAAATTGAGCCTGTGGT
Organism: Natrix helvetica; assembly: GCF_964273705.1. Classification (NCBI taxonomy): domain Eukaryota; kingdom Metazoa; phylum Chordata; class Lepidosauria; order Squamata; family Natricidae; genus Natrix; species Natrix helvetica. Next base: position 247,182,838 of record NC_138552.1, read on the forward strand.
AAACTGTACAGTAAGGGTTGTTAGGATACACAGAGGTAAGGTAATTCATGTTCTTTTCTGCGGTGCAGACAAACTCTCCAGGCTTCTCAAATGGCTGAAACAGGAAGCATCCTGGTGTGCTGTGGAGGTGATTATGAAGAGTGAGGCCTACAGTCTTCATGACATCATAAAATGTGCCTGAGATCTGATGTGTTTATTTGTATATGTGTGTACTGGGAGGAAGGGTAGAAGGAATGGGGAGTAAACTTCTGAACAACCACAATCCATAGGGAGGCAATTGGAGTTGCACTGTGGGAATCAAGCATTAAAGAAAGAAGAGACAGTGATTTGTCTAATGTAAAGGTCAGGTGATTTATTTTCCTCCCATAACTTGGAAAATCTAGAGTTCTCCGTTTTATTTGTACTAGCTCTTTATTTCTCCATTGAAAATAGACAGAATTTCTTGAAAGCCATGAAGTTTCCAGGGTGGAAATCTACAACCACTAATGAAATAGTCTCTTCTGCTCCTGCTTCCAACAAGGCTGGCTACAAAATATCAGAACGGCAAAAGAAAAACATGTACTTATGTTTTTAGTATGATTTTTAAGCATGATTTTTAATTGCCTGGCAATTTGCTTTAGAGTCCAAACTGCATTTTTTCACTAACCAGATTGAACATTCCATAGAAGAACATTTGGATTAACCTTAAGAAAATATTTAATTATTTCCCTGGGTAACTTGCCCAACAATTAAAATTCAAGCCAGGGGCTGTATCCAAGACATTTAATGCAAAACCATTCCTACAACGTTTTTTACAGGGAGGCAAACTATTTATATTTAACTTTTTTCCAATTAAAATTAATTTGGTCATACTGAAAAAAGACTTGCTTACCTTAAATCTGCCTATTCCCCTCCAGTAAAGTTGTTCTGGAATACATATCATTGACAAGTAGGATAAAAATAGTCCAGGTTCATTATCTGTATTTCTTTAAAAAGCATTATAGATATATTTTTAAAAAGTGTATTTATTTACATATGATACTAAATATGTAACTAATCCTGTGTATTTAGTAGATAAAAATAGTGCCAATCAGCCACAATAGTTGGAAATTTTAATTTTAAACCAGATGTGATCTGTTAAAATAATGATGCTTTTAGCTACCGGTATTAAATGAGGCCAATTCAGTTTAAACACACATTCTTAAAGATGCCAAACATGGCCAGTTTGTATCAGGAATGCAGTTATTTATTAGTTTTTATGGGTTTTTTTTGCTGCCCATCTACTCTTTGGGCAGCTGTTTAAGTAATTTTAAATATATTATCTGTGTTCAGGTGCATCTGAAGAGTGGTCCACAATGTCAAAATAGCAGGTGTGACTGGATGATCAATTGCTGACCCTTTTAAAGCATCATTGCAAACACTGCATGTAAGAAGGAGGATTTTGATCATGTGGTTATGGCTACCATGTAGATGTGTTTAACCTCCTTTCCATACATAATGATACCCTCACTCATTCACCATTTATTCCATGTCCTAAGCTTCTGCTTGCCCCAAATGCTCTGGCACCCTCCCTGGTAAATTTCTTTTTTTTAAAAAATATATCATATCGAATATGAGTAATTGAAACATAGAGTTTAAATTATTAGGAGTTGTAGAAAAATAAAATGGAAACCCTGCTGGCTCATGATCTAAAGACTTATATTTCTTATAAATTAAAAACAAGCAACATACACACAAACCCCTCTATTATGTTCTGATTATTTTTCTGTAAGTTAATTGATTTACAGTGAGGAAATGAATATTGCCATCATTTCAAACATAACAAAAATTACTGTTTGATTCACACTGGAACTCCAGAGCACGTTATGGATTTGTACAAAGAAATGATGTCAGTGTCAGATTGCTAACAGAGTTCATCCCAGCAATCCCATTCTAGAGGGTTGTAAAAAAATAGACTTTTAAAAGGAATAAAATGCATGTGATTGAGGGAAGACAAGAGAGGAAACAGCTTGTTGGAATGTTGTTAGAATTTGTTTTTGCACTGACAGTTGTTATTTGTGTGCTGACTTGCAGAGTTTGCTTTGTGTCCTAATTTACAGAGAGACAACCTTGTGCTTAAAGATGTTCTCTCTTTGAAGTGCTGTCCAGTCCAGCTGCGCTCCTTCAAAGAGAAGGAGCTCTAAGAAGGGAGAATCCCAGAGTCTAGAAGTTGCTAATCAAATCACAGTATTTCTAGCATGTAAGTTGCAAGTGTAAGCATTTTTAAAGAGGTGAAAGTAGGGTTCAGAGTAGCCAACTGGAAATAAATTCTATAATAAAAGTATCCATGCTGTTTTCTGTAGTAATATGGTAGTGTGTATATGTCAATAAAGGCCTCTCTGCTGTAGGCTACATAAAATGAAGTGCCATTTATATGACTATATTCTTCATAAAATGCTTCATATGAACGTACATTCAGTTTTCTCAAAAAATGAAACTTTGGCAACTTTAAGATATGTGGACTTCCGTTTTCAGAATTCTTTTTTTTTTTTTCAAAAAGTTTTATTGGTTTTTTTAAAAACATTTATGCGGAAAAGGGTAAGTGGAATGGTTACAAATTTTGGCAGTTGCAAGTGTGGCAGACGCCCCCTCCCTCCAGACTCTTAGGTTACATCAAGATATCAAACCATAATACATAATCAAAAAAAAATCAGCATATTAATTCTAGAAAAGATAATTTTCAATCAGTTTATATAGTTATAATATATAGTCTAGTTATAAATTCATTATTACTTTCGGTCTGTTTATAACATTGTGGTTTTCTTATTTATTTTTGTGATCTGAGCTTTCTTGGTGTTGCCCCTTCACCCCCCGCTGGCAGAGCTCCGGCCCCTCCCGTGTCCTGTATGACCGTTGTGTTGTCTTCTGTTTTTTCTAGGTTGGCTTTATTTTTTTCCATAAAGGCCTGTGCCTCTATGGGTGTGTTAATTCTAATTCTTGTCTCCTCCCAGAATATCAGCATACCTTCAGGCATCAACCATCTAAACCACACCCCCTTCTGGTATAATTTATTCGCCAATTGCGAATAGCTTTTCCTTTTTTCCCTAATTTTTTTGGGAATCTGCTTTAGAATGGTTATCTCCCTGTCATGGTATGTCAATGTTTGCCCCCTTTGTACACCCAGAATTTCATCTCTTGTGGTTTTCCTAAGGAATTTAATATGAACCTCCCTGGGTACATTATGTGTTCTGGCATATGCTGAATTCACTCTATAGGCTAGGTCTATCTCCCATTCCATCTGTTGTTTATCTTTGTGTATGTATTCAGCTAAAATATTAGTCATAATGTCCCTTATGTTTTCCCCATCTGCTTCTATTACATTTTGAAATCTAAGATAAAAGGACATTCTCTCAAACTCTGTTTTCATTTGTTGGATGTCGAGTTCTTTGTTCCCCTTCTGTAAAGCCTCTACCCCCCCCTCGCTTCCGCCACCCCACCCTCCACAAGGTCCAGTCTCTGTGAGTTCTTAAAGATTTGGGCTTGATTCTCTTTAATTTCATCTTTCATTTCCCTTAACTGTTTCTTAATTTCCTCCTGGCCCTGTAAAATTTGTTGAAGCATTTGTTGGAAGTCTATCTCTGTAGTCTTGGGTTGCATCAGTTCTGTTATCTTTGACTGTGTAGCTGGACTAGACGTTGCAGACGTTGGGGCAGAAGTAGCAAAACCAGGCTTTCCAGGAGGTGGTCTTTTTGGAGACATGGTTTATGAAGCAAGGAGATCAGTCAAAGTAGAAACCGGGCAGCTGGAGAAGTAGAGCAGGCAGGCGAATTCAGAAGGCAGAGGATCCAAACAGATGGGGGTTTCTTTGGTCACTCTAGCAATAGATGAAAGTTTTTTCTCCAAAGAGTTCAGAAAATAACAATCCACAAGAGATTCCTCTGGGTGACTCAGAGACAAAGACCGGAAGCCTGAATTTTAAAGGTGGAGTCAGGTTTCACAGTTCATGAAGACAACGGAACTGTGCCATCTTGCCCTGCCAGCTTTGGGCTCAGAGGCATAATAAAATTTTAAAAGTTCAGAAAGTTCTCAGTTCACCCATAAGTTCTAGAGCTAAGTCCAATGAAAGTCACTTTTATGAGGGTGAGACATCATTAGTTGGCTCTCCCCCCTCCTCCTTCCCCTGGGGGTGAAAGCAAAATCTTCTCAAGCCGCTTGTCCAAGGGAGGGGGGGAAATCCCCCTCCCTCTAGCCGCACCTCTAGCAGGAATCCGAAAGTTTGACTTTTTTTAAAAATGCTGAAAAGTCCATCAATTCAAGAAAGAGGGAGTGAAGAAGGGAAGCCTCTCACCATACTGCCGCTGCTTCGTTCAAGAGTGCTTTCTCCGATCGGCATGGGGTGAGACGCGCACACATGGGCGCCCTCCGAGACTGCTCCCCGGTGCCTAGAACGAAGCGGAGAAGCCCCCGCCAGCCGCCGCCGACGCCAGGACCCTCCGCGAGCCGTTCCCTCGGCAGGACGCCTCTCCGGGGCGTCCTGTGCCCCCCCAGAAGCGGGGGAAGCCCACCGGGAGAGCGGGAGCAGGCAAAGGCTTGCCTGTCGCCGTAGCCGCCGGAACCGGAAGTCCCGTTTTCAGAATTCTTCAGTTAGTAAGCAGTCAACGCAAGAAGGTCAAACTCATGGCAGGCGGGCTGGATGTGTCATGTGTTGGCCAAGCCCATGCCCGGTTTAGCGAAAAGGGAAAAGTCCAGATATGTCACGTGACACCACTGTGTTGACACCCCTGCATTAGAGAATGGATATCTAATCTTTTGACTTGCCTGGGCCTCGAATTGTCTTAGGCCAAATGTAAAAGATATAATATAGAAACTTCCTTCATTTTAAAAATATGTTTATTATAATGCTAAAACAAAAGAGTAACCATATTACTAGCTGTCTAGAGCACATGTGGTCTATGGACAACTGGACAACCTGCGTTGGAGGATTTGTCTAGGGAACGAAAGGGTCAAGTTCTGAAGAGAAGGTTGTGGACTGATCATCTACCAATAATCTGCTGCTACAGATAATCTATATATCTTCAATAAAATAAACGAGGAGTTGGTTATGTAGCAACAGGGAGCAAGTGGGGGATTATGAAAGTTGCAATGAGCACACTATCACCCAGGGTTTTTTTAAAGGATGATTTTGTAGTTATTTTTGTACCTTTGGTTAATTTTTTTTGTATCTTTCTGTTTTTATATCAATTTATTGTACTGAGACTCAGTTGGATTCAGGTGGAGTTCCAAGTGGAATAAAATAATAAATAATTTGAATCAGAAGTTTAAATGGCAGGCATGTAGAAGAGGGCAGTCGGGTCCTAATTACATGTTACATATAATGTTGAGCTCCTTTAAGCCCCCCCCCCTCAGTTGTTATTCCTCTGTGCTGACAATTTATTGCGACTTTAAAGTTTCATTTATTCAACCATCCACTTTATCTTTTTTCTGTATTGTGTTTTTTCTAAAAAGGTCCAATATGAAAATCCAATACAGAGTTAAGTATCCCATATACATATTTGAATTAACCTTTTACAGTATGTATCCTGCCTCATTTCCAGAAGGTACTTTATCTTAAAATAAAATACATTTTATGCATCACTAAGGTTTTCAAAGTCGGGTGGCTGCTTATGGTTTCTATCTGCACATCTTGCCACGAGATGGGGATTAGATAGGATCATATTGGAATCTATCAAATTTTATAGTCCTCAGAAACTTCCAAGTAGCAGAAAGGGAGTTGTGGAGAGATCAACTGCTGATAACAAGGATACATTATCCCTCGAACAGCTATAGATCATGGCTAGATTTAGTTGCTTTTTATCAAATAAACAGCCTTTTTCTTTTAATAGAAATGATTAATGTAATAATGGTAATAATTAGGGTATGCTCCCCTTCTCACAATCTGATTAACTCTGTTTAATCTTTGAATGGAGATATCACATATAGAATGGAATAAGGGGGTGGCTAAGTGAAGGGGGTGGCTCAGAGTGGGGAGAAGTAATTTGTGCACATCTGTCTTTCAGGAAATTTTCTGATTGATGAGAAGGATGCTAAGCAGCTATAAATGTATCATAGAAGAGATTCATAATGCAAAAACATCTGTGGCTAGTTCGCTTTAAGATCTTCAAGATGATGTGTTCCCTATTTTCCTGACTGTAGTGGCCTCTAGCTATTTTTAAAGTGGTGGGCATAGGAGACACATTTGAAAATCAGCCACATGTTTTTTTTACAGTGCTAAGAAATTCTGTTACCAATTTAAGAGATTTATTTAAATATATAGAAATGAATTAGCTCTCCATATTTTACATCTGGATCATCATACCTAACTCCGTTTTTAATTTTTTTAAAACAATGAGCTACTAGAAGTTATTTTTAATAATAATTTGTATTCCATCTTTATTTATACTAAGGATGATGAAATGCACATTTGATTTTCTCTAAGCAAAGCTGTTGAAGAATTGTATTGCAAGCTTGATAATTGTTTTGTTTAAGTAAGTTGCTTACTGGATATATAATAGGTCTGTTAAGAGCCAAAAGAGCATGTACAGGTAGTTCTTGTTTAACAAAAACAGTCATTCAGTGATTGTTCAAATTTGCAACAGTACTGAATGAATCAGCATTGTGACCGGTCCCCAAAATTCTGGCCATCACAGAATTTCAGGGGTCATGTGAACATGATCCTGGTGTTCAGCAACTGGCTTGGGTTTCTAATTATTGCAGTGTCTCACTATTCTGTGATCACAATATGTGACCTTCCCTGCCAGCTTTCAGGAAGTAGAGCCAACGGGGAAGCCAGTTAGAAGTTGCAATCACATGAGTTCCTTGCTTAATAGTCCACATTGTCCTTATGTAAAAACAAAGAGTCCCTGTACATTCTCTTTAACTGAAGATTGCTGGAACTGCTTTGTTAAGTGAAATGGTCACATGACAGTGGGCTTTATGCCTGAATTGCTTAGTGATAGAAATTCTGATGTCATTTACTGTTGTTAAGTGAGAATTACTTGTAGTTAGAATCAAAAGCTGATATAATTTTATGAATACATTTGCACCCTAGTATTCTCCTTCCTTCTTGCATCAGAATTTGAGAGTCTCCACATGAAGTCTCCAATTGGCACAAAGTAATAAAGAGCTAATAATGATTTTGACTTCACATATGTCATCTTAGTAATGGACAACAAACATTTCTGCTAGGTTATCAACAATATTATTTCCCTTATTGAGAAGTTAAGATTCAACTAGATATAACTAAGTTTATAGAACAAATCCACCAAAAAGAAAAAAGGAAAAAAATAAGCCCTCACTGGACTTCACTGAAGGGTGAATGCTGAATCAATCTCTGCTTTAATTTGTCTTTCTTAGATATGTTTTCTTTAAAAAAATTCTGTATAGGGTCCTTTCTTACCAAAGTGGAATGTGTAATCTTTGTTAGGGATAGAGATTGGGTATTGTAGTTTCAAACTGTGCCCAACAGAGGCAATCTTTCCTTTCAACAACAGAAGCTGATAAACATAAATGAATTTCTGTATAGAATTAGAGTATTCATTTATTTTTTCTACTTGGAAACAGTACAATTTCCCTCAGTTTAGTACTTAAAATACAATAATACAATAGCAGAGCTGGAAGGGACCTTGGAGGTGTTCTAGTCCAACCCCCTGCCTAGGCAGGAAACCCTATACTATTTCAGACAAATGGCTATCCAACATCTTCTTAAAGACTTCCAGTGTTGGGGCATTCACAACTTTGGAGGCAAGATGTTCCACTGATTAATTGTTCTAACTGTTAGGAAATTTCTCCTCAGTTCTAAGTTGCTTCTCTCCTTGATTAGTTTCCACCCATTGCTTCTTGTTCTACCCTCAGGTGCCTTGGAGAATAGTTTGACTCCCTCTTCTTTGTGGCAACCCCTGAGATATTGGAACAATGCTATCATGTCTCCCCTAGTCCTTCTTTCTCTTAAGCTAGACATACCCAGTTCCTGCAACCGTTCTTCATATGTTTTAGTCTCCAGTCCCCTAATCACCTTTGTTGCTCTTCTCTGCACTCTTTCTAGAGTCTCCACATCTTTTCTACATTGTGGTGACCAAAACTGAATGCAATATTCCAAGTGTGGCCTTACCAAGGCATTATAAAGTGGTATTAACACTTCACATGATCTTGATTCTATCCCTCTGTTGATGCAGCCTAGACTGTGTTGGCTTTTTTGGCAGCTGCTGCACACTGCTGGCTCATATTTAAATGGTTGTCAACTAGAACTCCAAGATCCTTTTCACAGTTACTACTGTTGAGCAAGGTACCACCTATACTGTACCTGTGCATTTTGTTTTTGTTGCCTAAATGTAGAACCTTACTCTTTTCACCATTGAATTTCATTTTATTAGATAGTGCGCAATGTTCAAGTTTGTCAAGATCCTTCAGTATCTTTAGCCTATCTTCTGGAGTATTGGCTATTCCTGCCAGCTTTGTGTCATCTGCAAATTTGATGAGTTCCCCATTTATTCCCCATCCAAATCATTGATGAAGATGTTTGAAGAGTACTGGGCCCAAAACAGAGCCTTGGGCTACTCCACTGCATACTTCCCTCCATGAAGATGCAGTTCCAGGACTACAAGTTGAGTGCGGTTGGTCAGCCAGTTACGAATCCATATGGTGGTGATGCTGTCTAACCCACATTCTTCTACTATATCTAGTTTCTAGATGTCTTCAGATGACATGTTCTATGATTCTCAGACAACACATGATCCATAATTCCTGTAATCAAGCACATCTGGAGATCACCAGATTAGTGCAATTAATTACACTATGTCTATTATCCTGTGTCAATAAAGGATCTTATTGAAAATCATTTTAAGAAGTCACACTCCCCAACCTGTTAGTAACTTCTTACATTTACCAAATATAGATATCCTTAAATTTTTTATTTTAAAGTCTATTTATTAGCATTGGGGTACAAGTAGAAGAAATAGATGCCAATGTCATAATAAACTTAAAGCAGGTGTGTCCAAACTTGGGAACTTTAAGACTTGTGGACTTCAACTCCCAGAATGCTGGCTGGGGAATTCTGGGAGTTGAAGTCCACAAGTCTTAAAGTTCCCAAGTTTGGACACCCCTGACTTAAAGGGAGAGAGCATCTTGTCATTAGAAAATGTAAATGTTGGTTTCTGCTTTTAAAGAGCTAACTGGATGTTAAGGCATTAAAGCAGTCAATTCTATGAGCTAGGAAACATCAGACTTGGCAAAATCCCTTCAGTGGATATGGATTTCAGGTCATATTTTTGCCTGTAGAAGACCAGAAGTCCACAAATGCAGCTCTTTTATACCCTGATCAACAGCATGTGCAAATAAGCCTTGTTTATTTCAATAACAATAAATAGCTTAAAGTTCATAATTCAAAGCAAGCATTTTTATAATAGGTTTTCTCTCTCCTGAATATCTGAACTTCTTACTGTGATAAATGACAGTTTATAACACTTTACATACCAGAAACTAAAGTTTGTAAAGCCACTTTTGTTTAGTACTGAATTATATCACCGCCTGGAAAACAAATTATTTGCTGACATACCATTGGTTACAATCAGAGCTGGCCCAGAGTGCTGGCTGAAGAATCTTTGGAGATTTTTTTTTTTGGCAAAACTTTGTTAATGGATCTCCTTAACCCCGGAAGAAATGAATCTTGCAGGTTAAGCATTCACTCAAGCTAAGATATTTTGGGGGCCAAGTGACTGAACTGAATCGCACAATCTGAAAAGAAATGAAGGGTCACCTCTTGAACTACATACTGCTTTAGTGCAGTTTCAAGCCAGCCAGTATTGTGCATAATCTAGCTGGCCTTGATTCTATATCAACAAGATAGATTAGCAATTAACTCTGCAATTTCCAGCCTGAAAGATAAATATTTGGGAAAGGCTTAGTGATAGAAAATGTATTTAGTGATAGAACACATGAGCCATGGTGGCGCAGTGGTTAGAATGCAGTATTGCAGGCTAATTCTGCCGACTGCCAGTAGTTCATTGCTCACCAGTTCAAGGTTGATTCAGCCTTCCAGCCTTCCAAGGTCGCTACAATGAGGAGCCAGATTGTTGGGGAAAATATGCTGACATTGTAAACCACTTAGAGAGGGCTGTGAACTGAAGCAGTATATAAGTCTAAGTGCTATTGCTATTGTGAAAAATAGTCCTTGTGCAATCTTAGATGCTGTTAGGAAGCACCTCACTCCAAATTTTCCTCTGTAGGGAAAATAATATTCTTTTAAATGCCTGCTGTACTGATAGAATGGTTGCATGCCTATGTATAAAAAACTTTGAATAGATTAACCCAACATATATACAACCTGGTTTGAGAATCTTGAGAACATGGAACCATTATGCTGTAATTAGAAAGACAGATTATAAAGTCTAAAAATGGGAATTATGGTTAGTCCAGATGTAAGCAGAACCAAAAGAAGCTTAAAAGCATCATGGGAAGAATAGTAGAAAGAATGAACTCTAGCCCCATTTTCCATTTGGTTTCTTTTTTACTGATCAAAATTTCAATATTATAAGAATATCATCAGAATACAAAGATTGTCAACCAAGGATAAGATGTGATGTAGTCCTTGCGGTCTTTTTCTGAGAATAAATAGAATCTGGATAGTCACTGATGAAAAGAAAATGTTAAACTAGGGTGTTTCGACTGATCAAATAAAATAATATTTGATTTATCTGTTACGGTCTTCTTTGGCTGAATGTCTTTCAGATGTGTAGAACTTCACTTCTCATAATATCTAACCAACTTGGTAAAAAGCCTGGGTGGTCAGGATTTGGGATGGGCTGATCTTCATGCAAACCTCAAGAGGATTTTATACATTTCAGAAGGCAGAGAGTCTGTGACACCACCAAGTCGCCTAGGCTTACGTGATTCTCCACATTTTCTTAATTATATGGTAGATTTGCTTATCTCTGACTCATGCTTCTCCCTTTCCAATTTGAATGCTGGTGTGGGGGAAGGGCTTATTGATAGGGATTTTCATGTGCTGTTTGATCCCCTGCCTAGTCTTTTCTTTGCCTACATTCTACTTTCCATCTGTTGGGTAATATCACACCATCTATATACTTTTCTAATGACAGCTATGTCAAAGAACAATTCCCCACTCTCCACTCCTTAAGGCAGAGTAAAGCCTTCTGGAAGATCCTTAGAGGCAGAAAGTGAAGGACATTTTGAACTCTACCAATAATGTACCACGGTAATCATCAGTGTTGCATGCACACAAATTTACCTTGTTCTAACAGGATCATCGGCATGTTCAAATTAAAGCTGTGATTTATAAAAGGACCAGTTCAGTGCTTTAATAGGGCTTGCCTGCTTGACATATTGAGGAGAGTGAATAGATTGTATGGAATCTTAGTCTTTTGAAAATGATAAATTTACTCCACTAGTTTCCTTTTTCCTTTTAAACTACTCCACAAATGATTTTTTTATTTGCCTAAATAGATGTTTTTGTTTATTTGTTGTATTTAATAGCATATTACTGCATGCAGTAGCCACACTTTTCTGCTAGGCAAAGCTATCAGTTAGAAATTGGTTTTGACAATAACAAAATTATATAGATAGTCCCCTTTTGAGTCCACAATTGGTACTGGCATCTCAATTCTTAAGGAAAGCAGATACTAAAGAAACAATGGCTATGCTTATGAGCCTATATAAGCCTTCCTTTGCTTTATAGATTTGTGAAGATTGTAAATGCAAGATTGATCATAAACTTACTTTTTCATCAGCATCATAATTGCAAATGGTTGCTAAACAAGTCAGTCACTAAACAAGTACTATCTGTATTTGTCATTTCAAAGTGGCCATATTTAGAAGCTTCTGATTTTGTGGTGAGAATGGCAGGGAATATGTGAACATGTTATGTGGGCATTTCCCAACATGGGAATTTGAAAAGATTAAAATTAAAGACTGACATTGTAGAAAATATGAATTTGTCAATGATTTCCAGTCATTTGCTTGGCTCTTTAAGGCTGGCAAACACTGCAAACAGTGAGGACAATGTGCAGAAGACAGTTTAACTATTATTCTCAATATACCTTGGTGTAGAACACATGCTTTAGAAACAAAAACTCTCATTTTTATAGCATCACTAGGCAGAATCTAAGATCAAGCATGTTATTTTAGCATCTGAGATGGAAAAACCCACAAGAAGTGTGTTGTCTTTGGAAATGAATACTAATAACTATGAACTTGTCCTTTCATTAAACCACAAATCAGTTGCCTCCTCTGCCTGGTGTTTGTGCCAACGCTTCAGGATCTGGCAGCTTCTTTAATCTGCCATATGCTAATGCTAGAAAAGTCCAGACAACTTCTTCCATTTGCTGTCTCCCGCTTGCCAAGAAGCATGTGGGAACACCAGTGGCAGGGGATTGCAGTATGAGTTAATTGACCCACCTTTTATAATCTTGGAGGATTGGGCCTGGCTAATGGGAGAGCAGAGTGGAATAAATCTGGCTTCTCCCATTTCCTTATGCCTCCCTCTGAATCTAGCATCAGTATGATGAATTAAATTGCTTAGGATGGATTGTTCTATGGCAGTTTTCCAGATTTGGAAATAGAATAATATGCTGTACATTTTTGCACTGCTAAATTTTGAAAGATAACAAGGTATTAAAAGATGCCTGGTAAGATTTATGTTGCTAGGGGCCCCATTTATAAAACAAAGTTTGTCCCTCTGTTTTGTTTTGAATATGTTAACCTTTCCTTTCTTTAGCAAGGCATATCTAAAAATATTAAAACTTAATTGGGGTGTTCCTGGTAAGTAGAAGTAATGAGATTAGATTAAAGAAAAATACATTTTCATGAGGCTATCAGAACGCATACCACAGCAGTGAGATGTGACAGATTGCATAGTGCTAACACATGGAATGTGGTGGAAGGTTTTGCTATTTAAGTTTCTAAAAAGAACCTGAGGGAGTATTTGACTCAAAAGTCTTTCAGTGAGGGAAAGGTCATCGCACTCCCAGAGGTTCTCTCAGGGTCAATTCACACATTATGTTTTGTAGACATATATACCCTAAAATTGGAGGGGAGAGAGATGTGGTGGGTATACCTCAAAATGTGATGAATGAGAAAACACATCTACCTTAAGTACCCATGTCTCTTCAAATATATGTTTGTCTTGCCTCAAAGAGAGCTTAACTATCAATAATTAATTTTTCCTTTCCTCTCCTAATTCTATCTTGGGAGCCAATTCAATGGTGAATCTGAAATGTGATAAATTCTTGGGAATTTATCACATTTATTGGGAATTCTTGAATGTAATAGTGAGAATTGGTTTGTGTATTGAGATTCTTTTCAATTCTAGCATCTAATATAGAAAAATACTCATACCCTAAATGTGCATCAAAATACTGAGGTTCATAATTCCTAACTGCTGAAAAGTGGGAAACAATATGTTGCCCTCCACAGTGGTCTCTAGATTACACATTCTAACTTGCACAGAATAGATAGCAAGTTTTTAATAAAACTAGAGTTGGGTTGCACTCATGGCACACTGGCCAAAGCATGATTGATAGAGTCCATATCTAAATATCACATATGTGATTATGGCTCATAACTTGTTCTACACCTTCTCTGTTTTGCTAAAACCCATTTTACGAAAGTCTCAATTGACCATAGCCATGATGGGTGGCAAAAGTCAAACATTGTGGATTCATCTGGTGATGATTATGGCATATGTATAAAAGACTGTAATTTGGAATGTAAACAGGGTAAATGGTAAAGTAGATACATTAATAAACTAAAGAAAGAGAAATAAAGATATGATAATCAAACTAAGAGAACAATGAAGCATTTAATAGATCTGAAATATGTAGCCTGATTTTTGTGCAGGAGAACAAATGAACGGATGAATACTAGCAGGAAAGTGAAAGTGTAGTTTAAGAATGATGAACGTAACAAAATTTGAACCAGAAAAAAATGAATTGATTTAAGTTATTTTCGGTGTGCATGAAAGTAGGAATCTATAGATTTGTGACAGTTGCATTTTAGATTATGGTGAAAGATGATGATAGAAGAACTAGACTGGAAATGAGAAATGGGAAAAAATAATGTTTTAAATGTTATCTGGTGGAAAACATTTTGCTAGGTGGTATAAATAGATTGGTGGGAACAAGATGAGATGATACAGAAAAGGTAATTGGGTCATTCAGAAATCCAAGAATGAATGAAAATGCTGAGAATCTGTTGAGCATCTGCTTAAAAATATGTTTTGAATACAGAACTTAAGCATAAAGTACACATAGAAAAGGAATGAATGAAATGACATAAATGTTTTGATTGTTTTTTATGAAAGAGGGAGAGGTTTAATAAAAGATATAACAGTGATGTGCTGCTCTCTGACCATTTGGAGGGGGGGAATGGCAAGAGTAGATCACAGGGGAAAAGTGAACATGGAAAAAAGGAAATTTATGGAAAAAAACTAGAATACAAATAGAATAACTGTATGAAGATGAAGTTCAAATCTTGCTTTAAAATCTACTTATATCTATGAGAAAGTATTACTGTCCCAAAAGAATAAATGGAAAATAAATATAAGTAAAAAAATAAAGAATTTGCATATAAAAGAATCTAAAAACAAGTACACAAAGTAAACAAAAATATGCAGTTCAGCTAAGGCGAATTATGAAAAACACATGTGGAATGATGAAGTGAAAGTGGCTGTGGATGACAAAAATGCTTTTAAGAGAATAAATGTTGAAAAAAATGAGTGTAGGATAAATATTATAAGATAATATTTAATATAAATAATGTAAAAACAATAATAGCAAGGAATGTAGAGAAAGAGAACAAGAAACAGAGTTAAAATCATGGCAAATTTCTGACGGAAATAAAATTATTTTGGAAGTTGAATTAAAAGATTAAACTAATTTCTCTGATCCCATTTTATCAATGGATTAAAGACCTAATTTACACTTGCTACTTATGAATAGATTGGGTACAGAAGTAGGCTTTGTATGCATAAGTCTAATAAAATACGAGAATCATTTATACAAAAGTTTTAAAAAACATGATAGTTATATAAGTGTATCAGATAACTGCATGTCTCTCTCTCTCTCTGTGTATACACACATACACAAATATATATATTTCAACTATTTACTGTTTTAATTTAATATGTACTTTTTTTGAAGTGGGTGAGACTTTCATTGTGAGTGAATTATGTCCCTCCATCTGTTCCTCTGAAGGCATATATATACTTCTGGAATAACTTTTTCGATTCATCTAATCTAAGCCAGTATTTATTTAATGCTGGAAATCCAGATCAGAAATATCTCAAATAACAAGCTATCTAGTATTGAAGACTTCTAGAAAGAATGAATCCATGCTTTTATCATTAAACCATTAAAAAAAACAACCCTATAAGGTATTTTAAGATTGACACAAAAAGATTGACTAGTTTTGAGCTGGGAACCAGGAGAACAAACCTTAGTTTAGTCAACAGACAGTGCGATCGTAAGGCTAAAACCTTGATAATGCTACTATTGTGGTCCATATACCAGTTAGGAGTGTGGTTATTTTAGCATTCTTTTCAGAAAAGTGGTTGTAAATAGTTTGACTTATTTTGGAAAACTCCTGCCAAGTACAAGTTTGTGTGGGAGATTGGCTGCTGGGTAATTTATTATTTTTTCCAATATTTGCTGACCTAAGGTGACTTTTCCATATGTATCCATTACTTCAAGATTTTATAGCCGGAGAAGGAAATGGCACATTGCATCTGACCTCTTTTCTCTCCCTTTTTTTTTGTTATGAAACAAATGGAACAAAACTGACCAGAAAAACAAGTATACAAGGCAACCCTTCTTGCTTGATTCACGTGTACAGACATAGCTTCCTGCCTGTGATATTTGCCAGAAGAAGAGATATTAGGGAACAACTATAGCAATTTAAGTCAATGACTTCCACTCAGTGTCAAAGAGCATGCATAAGGTCAACATTCATGTTAGGCCAGCGTTACTTTACAGATTTTCTAACCATTTTTTTTCCAATTTGAAGGAAAATAAATTACTTGGTTCTGTTTTCCAAAAGAAAAGAAAGTTTTTGGTTTTTTTTATGCAGGGAGAACGCCAGTGATAGAAATCATAAGCCGTAAGTTCACGCTCAAAAGAGGGAGATTTCTCATATTGAAAGGTTTGATGAGAGGGTCACCAGCTTTCCCATCTCCCATTGCAAACACACACTGGAAATGTTCCTTCTTGGCTGTGACTTTGACAGTTGTGTGAATGCCCTGTGAATTGCTCCGAGCCAATCAGGATTTCCTTCTCTGTGTGGAGGTGTTTGGTACATGGATCATCTGTAAGCTCACAGTGATTGTTCAGATCTGCCAAATCCACAACTGTTTGGAGGCCCACTACAAGACTATCCACTCATACATTCCTTCAAAATGTGACTGGGTTTGAATGAACCCTGTAAACAGGAGGCCATACAGAGAATGATAAACTATCTGGCAACTTTATGAAACAAGAAGTTCACAGAGAGAATGGCTGTGAGCAACTGGCTAATGGCCAAGGTTAAACTGAGTGCTAAACTGAATGTTAAACTGAGACAATTCTGATATAGTATGCCAGGGAAGCTAATATTCATAATTCCTTGGAAATAAGTCAGAAGTGGGAATTATTTCACAGGAAGCATACATAGGATTAATCTGCATTTAGAAGCAATTCTCTCCAGGGATCATTTATATGAATTGCGGGTGAACTCTTATTTTGTAATATGATATCAATGCTTCTCTTGATCTATGATACTGAATAGAGCCCAGAAATCACACCATCATTGATTAACCTTTTAGCCTGTTTTTTTTTTAAGAATTGGGGATCCCAAAACTATAAGTAATATAAGCAGACAATCAAATAGTGCACAGCTCATGGCTGTTATTTATTTATTTTCCACCTGTATTCCACCTTTATTATTTTTACAAATAGTTCAAAGTGGTGAACACATCCAACACATTGACTGGCCCAAAGTCTCCCAGCTAGCTTTCATAGCTAAGATCGGACTCAAACTCATAGTCTCCTGCTTTCTAGTCTGGTGCCAAATTGGATCTTGGGTTGAATCCAGATTAGTACTCACAAGATACATTGTGTTAATATTTTTATTCCAGCTAAGTTGAATCCTATGATTTGAAGAACCTGCTTCTCAGTTAATGTAATCTTAAAGGTTTCAGCATTAAGAGCCTTAATATCTTGTTGGTTCCCCAACATCATGTTTTGGCTATAAAAACACACACGTATACAGTATGTGATTCTTTGGTCTTCTTTGGTTCAACCCAATTCAACCTACATATTCTTCCTTGGTCCATTTGGCCTCCATTTCTTTTCCAAGAATCAGACTCTTTGTTTTTTCTACAGTTTTACATTCCTTGACATCTAAAGCAAATATTCATTCACTCATTCACATTTTGGAGTTTGTACTCTGGTTTAAATGAAATACATTTAAAACTTTGGTATGAATGCATTTGCTGGTTCTCCCATGGCTTACGTTCTGAGAAAAGAAGAATCATATAATGACTTTCTAACTATACTGAAATATAATTATTATACAAAGTCCAGTTATTTTCATTTTGATTTTAAAAATCTGGATATCTTGTTCTGGAATAAAACTATTTCATTTCTACAAAAGACTTTTTTCTCCCTGATTGGCATATCTTGACAATCTGTGATGGCAATAGAATAGCCTGACAGTAAAGGAAAGAAATGTTGGACATCTCAGCAATTATATTTTATAGTGCGATTCTGAAAAGTTTGTTTAATTTCTTGAGGGTGGTATTTGCTGGAAATACATACTGCCACCTGGATTCATCTACAGAAAGGTGGTTGGGCTTTGGGAGTTCGGTGTTCTACTAAAAGAAACAAGAACATGATTTTTCTGGAATTTTTAAGAGTTTTGCAAATTGTATATAGGTTAAGGGTTTAACACAACTTATAGCAAGGATTATTGGCTAAAAACAGGGACTTGCAGTCCTCAAATTAAGCTTGGCTGTGGGTGGAATTCTCACAATGGAACCTAGAAATGAGCATCAAACAACTACACTCCTACTTTTTCTCCTACTATTCAACTGTAATAGTCCAAAAGGTAGGGTTACTAGATCTGGTTCACAAAAACTTGGACAAGTTTTTATTGCTACCATCTGATGGCTTCCTGGATTTTTGCAGCCCAGGTCTGGCAACCCAAATTTCCCCAAATTATTTTGAAATGTTCTTAGGGAGAGACAGAAGCAAACTAATTTTGACTATAATGCTGAATTCTATCTGAACAATTCATTAATGGTCACATTTTAGAACATCTAAGTAAAGTTTATAGGGAAATGTAACTAGTTTTTACCTAACTCTCTTTTTTTCTGAATCTCTCCAGTGATGCCTAATAAGTAGAAAGTGTGATGCAAAGTCTTTCAATGGTGGGCTTAGCAAGTTGTGCAAAAATACTCAAGGTTCTTGAAAGTAGGGATGTATCCAGTGGTGGATTCCTACTGGTTTGGACCGGTTTGGCCGAACTGGTAGTGGTTTGGCGGCCTGGGTCGCTGGTACCGGCAGCACCCCAGGCCTAACATGCCCTCGAACTGGTTCATCAGGCAGCGCCAAAGGTGCTGCCATCTTGGTTTTTGCTTCTGTGCATGCTCAGAGCAATTTTTATTGCACTGTGCATGCGCCCACAGTGTGCATCAAGCATGCATGTGTGCCCACAGCATGCATCAAGCGTGCGCATGTGCCCATGAACAAACTGGTAGTAATGACTGCCTGAACTTATGTATCTGCCTTGGTGTGTTTCATTTAGACTTTTTTTTTTGCAGGCGAACAGATGTGGTTCCATTATTATATCACACTTGCAAAATGCATTTTGGCCATAGAATTTACCATTCAGAAAACTTTTGGCAGAATATATAGAAATAAAACAAATAAATTTCCTAATTTAAAAGAAAAGGCAATGTTCTAGCCCTTAGGCTGCTAAGAACAGTTTGAAAGTGTTTCAGGAAAATGTGGGAAGGAAGATGGCCAACCCCATCAGAAGTACCAGTGTTTCCTGCTGGAGCAAATCTTTTCCCTGGAGCAGTCAGGCCTGGAAATAAAAATTTCTCATGAGGGAAAAGAAGCTTAGAAAAAAAATTAGGTGTTTTCCAGAAACTTATACTTGAAACAGATGTGTAGAATAAAATCATAAAAAAGTGTAACTGCAAATGCTATCAGTTATTTAATGTTAAATGTGGATAACCTCTATGGTTTTATAAGAATTATTTCTAATGACAATCAATATGTGAGTGTAGGGATATTTTAACTGTGAACTCACAACTTCTTGAAGCTGAGTTTGAGTTCAGTATCAGCAGTTAGGGGACAGATTTTAAAGAGACAAACAATACAGCAAGAATAAACTCTTTGGTTCCATTCCTGCTATGTGGTCTTGTTTTGTGTATTCATCACTCAAAAACGGCTTTATTTAATTAAAAGGAGCAAGAGACGTGGGAAGTTGAGCCAAGTCAGAGGTAAGATAGTGGCCATTGGTTTTAATTCTTTGAAAAGATGTTAGATAATGTTCCCCAACTGTGAGACAGCTTGTATGTGGAGATCGGTTCAAGTCTGGTGTGAAAATGTATTTGTGATGAAGTTTCCCATTAGCAGCATTATTTGGACAGCAGGCTTAGCAGGTACATAAAGCATTTGGTAATAATCTTTCCCACCAAGGCAAGATATTTCTCCTTATATAAGTTAGAGTAATTATTTTTGAATATACAGCTCTCTCTTTACATTACAATGCAGAATTATTATGCAGATCAGTTATCTCTTTGTCCTTTTTGATAATGTATTTTCTTCTCTTTGTAGTGGTGCATATGTAATATGGATAACTTGGTTCAAGAACCTGGCTTTGAGCTCTGGAAGTAATCTTAGACTATCCGTGATTGTCTGGAGATAATCCAGAATGATTTCATACTTATGTCTGGAGCAGGATCGGAACATCGAAATTCTGTTCTCCCCTCATTGAACATCAGAAAACCATAAATGCCTGCACTTTTAATGTTCAACTGACTGAAATATGACATTTCTAAGCAAGATATATCTATATAAGGTGATCAAGCATGACTAAATGTACCAGGAAAGGAAATTTAGCATGGGGCTTAATAAAATCTCAGAATAAGAACTAAATTGGTTCAGACTTGTCTGCTCCACCCTAGGTAAATAAAAATATTTCCAAATTCTGCCTTTTGATCTGGGCTTCAGCTTTATCTGATGCACATCCTGAGCAGGCTGCTATCCTGTTCTGATGGCTGGCTCATATTGTGTTGCACTGCCTCTTCAACATTTCCATACTTTCATGTTTAATATTTTTCTGTGCTGAGTTGCATTAGCTTAATCCTGGTGTTTATTTCACATATGAAATATTCCAAATGAATCATGGGAAAATTTTCTTCCCCATTTATTGCTAATGGCTTTAAGCTTAGTGGCAAATACGCTAAAAATTCCATTTCCATGCTCTGATTCCTGTTTTCCATATCTTTTAAATGTTTTATGTCATCTAGGTGTTTTGATTTCCAAGGAGAATTGTATGTGAATTTCTTTTCATTTCCCTAGAGCCCTGGAAATACATTAGAAATGCTGCAAGTATAAGTGCTTGACTGGTGATGAATGAGAGAGGACAGATTCAGAGGTTCATAAGCTACCCTAACTGCCCATGTCACAACTAACATATGGACATAAGACCACCTGTTTTCGGTCAGAAAAACAATGTTTGGTGGATAAGCTTCCCAGGGAGAGATTGTCATTGGCTCAGCATGTAACTGCTTCTAGTAATGAGACAAGGTGTGCCAAGAGGCACAAATGGATCATCTGTCAAAAGATTAACACATTTCCTAAAGCAGCTTTCTCTCAGTTTCTATGAAAGACTTTAAACCATAACAATTTATGACTTTATAACATATATACAATTCATTAAGCGAGAATAAAGAGCTTCTCAGAGACATCATTGGCAAAACAAGCTTAACTATCATCTCAATATTTGTATGTTAATATCAACGGTAATACATTATTGGAATATATTATATTATTTTGCAATGGGATTATTTTTTATTACTAAAACAGTTTTTGTGGTAAAGTGTACAAAGGTATTATTTAGGAAAGTTATCTTGTATTTTAAGGTTTTTTTATGATATCTTTCTGATTGTTGTGATTTTTAAAATTCTGTTTTCAATGTTTGTTATTAGCAGCCACAGGCCAGCTTTGGATAGAGCAATAATTATAAATTCAATAAATAAATACATTTCAGTTTTATTAACGCTGATTAGGGATTTAATACTGTTGAACTCACACACTCACTTTTAAGAAGAATGTAGCAGATTTCACTATTTTTTTTTGCAGCCATAATAAGTAATAACTGCTCTGCTGTTCTTAATACTGCCAAATTTTTGTTTTTATGAGCAGTATAACTTACATTGATGGACTTGTTTGACAAATAATTACATCTTTAGCAAAATGATAAAAATTCAGAAATGAATTAAATAATAAATAAATAATATAGTAAAAGAATATTGTTTATTGCAAATTTAATTACATTGTGCTTTTATATATTTTATAAGTTATTACGGCTACCATTTCATTCCAGGTGTTTTTTTTAGGGGGGGATATTGTCTATAAACCAATAAATATAAGTAAAAGTTATCTGTTGTTATGGAAGCAAATGAAAAATAAAGCATTACAACAGATTCAAACAATGAGTGAGTAATCTAATACAGAAGCTTTGATGTTTTCTTCCAAAGTATATCTATAATGAGAGCTTGTACTATGTGATTAATTGGATAACATTACTTGTTGATTATTGTTCTCCTGTTATTTAGCATTTTGGAAAAAAAAACATTGGAATGTTTTAAGTTAGATTACATATCTGTTGCTGAGCCTTGATCATTTTAACTTAGCCCTAAAGAATTTGGTTCATGAAATAGAAAGTACCTTCTTCCAATAGGTATTTTTTAAATTTTTTATTTCCTATGGGTTTCCTTTGATTTCCATTAATGAACTGGCAATATTTGAAGGTGGGTTTGAAGCAGCTCCTATATCTCACACCTCCAGCAATATTTCTCCCCATTTGTGCTGCACAGCCGTTGCATTGTCTGGTGCCATCTGCTAAGTATTTGGAACCAGAAAAGCCTGAAACCATGTTAATATTGCATTTTAGCACACTATAAGCTGTTGTCATATAATTAATTTCCATTTAATTTATTTTCTGGCTTTATCTAACAAAACTATTTCATTTTAGATTTAGCCTAGTGATGTCAACATTGTGTTAAATGATATTTCAAATAATTGCATTCTAGCACAGTTGGTTCTCTTTGATTAGTGCACTAGATCACCATTGTCAGTTTTGGTAGAACAACAGGGGTAACTTCAAGCAAAAGTAAGAAACTTAGCAGGTAATAAAAAGGTAAAGCCTGTCTGAATGGGGAGACCTAGGTAATTGGACTTAATTTGATATAATGTCTGCTAAAAAATTATTAGGTGTGCATCTATACTAATAACATGTAGAATTGAATGGCATTGAATTGATTGTGATATGTTTGACCAGCTGGCAAAATAAGTAAGTTTGGGCTTGAAGCTGTGGGGAAGGGGAGGGTAGTTAGGATTTAAGCTGCTCTCTGAGTTTTCATTTTTGATATTGATTTATATTTTTCTCTTATTTAGCTTTCCTATTGCATCTCCTGTCCACCCTACTCTCTGTGTTGCCATGATTGAAAAAAAAGGGAAAGTTGAAATGGCCGTTGTCATGTCTCAAATTTAAGACCTTTCCAAAGTTTTCTATTTGCAGATAAAAGTAGAAAATGGACACAGTGAAGAAAGCAGGATGGAGCTATTTGACAATTGGTGAATCATTTTGTTGTCTTGATGGAAAAAAAAAAGATACTTTCCCCCATAACACTGACCAAACAAAATAAAATAAAACAAAATAAACACAGGATAACCAAATCTTGTCCATCATGGCAATATAGCAACATTTTCTATTGTTCCTGAAAGCAATGGCCTATTTGGGGGCAGGTGAAATGGAACACACAATTCTGTGTATGCACAACATACATTGCATTCATCTGTGTTTACCAGTTCACTTCATGGTTGAATCAGGTTTTCTTTCAGGTCAGTTTATGTTTCTAAACTAAGCAGGATATGGTCAGAGGTGGTATTCAGCAGATTCTGGAGAACCGGTAGCGGAAATTTTGAATAGTTCGGAGAACCAGTAAATACCACTTCTGACTGGCCTTGTCCCCATCTATTCTCTGCTTCCCGAGTCCCAGCTGATCAGGAGGAAATGGAGATTTTACGGTATCCTTCCCCTGCCATGCCAACCAAGCCTCGCCCATCAAGCCATGCCACACCACGCCCACCAAGCCACGCCCACAGAACCAGTAGTAAAAAAAATTGAATCCCACCACTGGATATGGTCTTATATTATTTTACTTCCTTTTCTTCCAACTTGAGATTTCCTCATAAGAATGAATAGTATAATAAAAATAAAATTTTTAGTTAATTGTGTCACTGAGTGGGAGATATTGAACTGAATAGAATGAATTTAATAAGAGAAAGAGAGAGAGAAATTGTGAATTTAATATGAGAAAGAGAGAAAGAAATTGTGATTTTCAAGTCAAGTCAAGTCTCTGCAATTTTCTTGGCAAGGTTTTTCAGAAATTGTTTGTTCTTGCCTCCTTTCTAGGGATGAGAGACAGTGACTGGCACAAGGTCATCAAGCAAGTTTTGGGCTTAAGACCATGAGTTCTAGTCCTACCTTAAGGGAAGACTAGAACTCATGGTCTCCTGGATTCTAGCCTGATGCCTTTAACTACTCCATCAAACTGGCTCTGAAATATATTGTAGCACCATATCTGATACATGTATCTGAACATAACAGTCTGCACAGGGAAGTATTAGATGAATAACATCTGGCAACCAAGAATAGTTATCTGATAATTGTTGGAAAATCAGACTTCAGCACAGCAAATGCTGAGTACCAGACATCTTCTTATATCAATAATTTGATTTAAAAAGATTAAAAGCAGAGCTGTGTTTTTTTCAGTAGGTGAAGAATACATAGGGCAAATTAAACAGATTCACGATGTTATGTTTGTTGTGGTAGGTATAGCAGAACCATATAATCTGCAGTTAAGTTTGCAAGCAATTTGTGTTTAGGCCAAGCACAGGTTTTTTGTTTTACTGGGCCTTTCCTCTCCCCATTTTAAATTTAGATTCAAGTAGATTGCTAGGCAAAAATGACAGGCTGCCTTTAAATCTTCAAATAGTATTATGAATTTTAATTTCTCTACAACCAAAGTGCACCCAGGAAAACACAATTCAGGAAGTTATTTCAGGCACATGAAAAGTAATATATATGCTTATTCTGACTTTGCTCTTCATAGAAAAATACTTTTCATGGGGTATGACATGTTTTTTTCCCTGCCAGAACATCACTGTCCACAACAACCTAGGAAGACAGAAAAATGATGACGTTACAAAAGTACCCCCATATATTTTTGTCTCAACATCTGACATAATTACATAAGTCATACTATTGCGTTATGATACATATTTTGTCAGTTCCTTTCACTCCTATGACCATAAGGCAAGTCATTTAGAAACATAATAGCTCAACTGTGGCTATCAATTTCTAGCTAAGGCAACTTTCCTTATAATATTTAGGTAGTCCTCAACTTATGACTACAATTGGGGCTTCACTTGTTTGCACAGCCTGATTTCTGCCATGCCACAACCTGGTGCCAGTCCACAAACCCGGGGTTAGAGACCCCTGATTTAGAGCTAGTGCACTGTTGATTACATTCCTTCCTACTGGACCAATGTAGTGCAACAAATAAAATACCGGTAGATACTGAAGATCAAAATTCAACTTTCTCATCAGCCAAATATTTCATTACATAATCTTGGGTTTAGTATTTTCCACTGGGCAGTTTTGATTTTAGTAAAGTGAGACTAACTGCTAAATTCTATATCATAATGTGCTAGACATGACATACAAGGAGTCATGTGCTAAGTAGAGGGCAACATAAATTGGTTAACTAACTAACTAACTAACTAACTAACTAACTAACTAACTAATTAATCAAATTCACAATTCAATTAACTCTAAAATAAAACAGATTAAAAGAAAGTGAGTATCTGTGATAGACAGGTCACTCTCTAGCCAGATGAATTGAGCAGGACGATCCCTGTTTAGGAATCAGTGTTACTATGGCTACTCTCAATACCAGTACTATGAATGCTGCCTCCTTTGGAGCTATGAAATTGATTTTCCACTTTCCACTCTTCTTTCTACAATAATTCTCAGGTTTCTGACCAAGTCCCCACATTCAAGTCTCACAGAACACAATAATTTGATAAATGTTATTCCTAAAGGAAGTGGCTTACACATATGACATGGATTTTTTCCCCCTCCACAAGTCTCTAGTAAGATGCTTGATGGAAGATCTGTCACAATAATTCTTCTTTGGGGACAAACTGTTAAAACTGAAGATTGGTATAATCCTCTCAGTTTCCTTCTAAGAAGCTGGCTGCTCAGGTACAAATTGTTAAACAGCACCTTGTCTACGAGCATTTTAATCTGCTGAAAAAATTAAGGACAGGTTCTGGAAGGCTGAATAAAGAAACAACTGTGGCCTTTAATGACTTTTGAGACGTGTGTAATTGAATTCCACAAAGTGGTACAATATTATTCAAGACAGTTGACAATGTGCTACATATCTTTCAGAACGTCAAGTGTTTTCACTGCGCAATGTCCCTTACAGTGATGAATTACTTGATCTATCATTCAGGGCTTGTTGGCTTCAAATTCTTACATAGTGCAGACAGACGAAGCATGTAATTTCATTCCTCCTTAAGTTGTTCACTTTTTCTTGGTCTGTTGGCAAAAACCCTCTGGTGCCAGGACTCACATTTCAGCTGTTGCCTATTTATCTTACTCTAGTGCAAATAGTTTATCATACTTTCATTTTCTTCAAGAACTACACTGAAATACAGACAACTTGTGTATGTGGGGAAAAGAATGAAATAGTTCTGCAGGAGCTCATTTTGATACACTGAATGAAGCCTGTGTATGAAAAGGCCTCATGATTTTTATTGGGTGATAGAAAATTTGTTTCAGTCTCCTCTGAGAAGCAGAATAATGGCTCTTGCCCAGGGGCTAGTATCAGAAGAAAACTTGCATAGTTAGTCTTCTGTGTAGATCAGGGGTGTCAAACTCACAGCCCGTGGGCTGGATCCATCATATGTTGGCCCTTCCCCTGCCCAGTTTAGCAAAGGGGAAAAAAGTCCCGATACGTCACGTAATGCCGCTGTGATGCCACAAGTTTGACATCCCTGCTCTGGATGATAAGTTAATTTTTTTTCTCAAGAGAGGTTTGATATGTAAATACATGTACATTCCTAGCGCTGCGCAATGGAGTGAGCTCCCGTTACTTGTCCCAGCTTCTGCCAACCTAGCTGTTTGAAAGCATGTAAAAATGCAAGTAGAAAAAACCTTTGGTGGGAAGGTAACAGCGTTCCATGCATCTTTGGTGTTTAATCAAGCTGGCCACATGACCACAGAGATGTCTTCGGACAACACTGGCTCTTCGGCTTTGAAACGGAGATGCGCACTGCCCCCTATAGTTAGGAACGACTAACACATATGTGCAAGGGGAACCTTTACCTTTATAATTATGGAATTTCAAGATTTAACCAGGTTCAATCCTGCTTAACTTTCTAAATCAACGTATGTTAGCTGGGTGCTACAATTTGCTAAACTAACCAAATTTTTCAGGTTTCCTGCAAATTTAAAGGATTTAAGAAAGCAGTTTTAATTCTCATTTTAGCAATTATTTTCTGGGGTCCAATATTCCATTCAATAAAAAAGAGGCAGTGGTGCTGCTGTACTAGGAGTTAGTAAATGATGTGTAACTTTTGATTTTAATTCTTTTTGGACTGATCTTAGTTAAGATTTATCATGGAAGTAATCTTCATTACCCTGATGGATGATCTATGCTAAAAAATTAACCAGGGAAGTGCAAACTTGATACTTCTGAATTTTTAGTGGCTTTTGCTTTTATGTACCACCACATGAATGTTTGGGGGACATTTCTGTTCCTCTTACTCAGAACAGAAATTGCTACTGCAACTCTTCCGCTTCACCAGCTGAGAATTATCCTGCAATGATCTATCTTGTTTATAACTCTGTGAAGATTTATTCACATATTTAAGAGTTTGATTGCCAAAAATATTATGATGTTACTCAGCTATATTCTTCCTTTTCTAGATTGAATTCTCTAAGTTCAAGTGGATCCATGCTGTAAAGGTTTGAATGTGGGATAAAAAGTGAAACATGGCCAAGATGAATTGTTACCAGTGAAATGCCAAGTGGCGGGTGAGAGAAGCTTCTCTCAAGTACAGGCTATAAAGGGCTCCTGCTGAAGATAATGATAGCCAGAAGGTCAGTGGTATGTATGTAGTTGTGTTACTTCTGTGAGTATTCCTGGAGCTGGTGGCATTTCCAAGGTCTCATGGCTCAGTTTGGCAAATGGAGGTGGCTATTGTGGATATCAGACAGGCCAAATACACCCATGGTTGTCATAGGTGGGCTACATCTTCATGATTCTGGAAATATGACTGTTCTAGATGCAGTTGACTCCCCTTAAGAATCAGGTTTGCAGCCTACAATAATGGGCAGCTACAATAATGACTTGGATGATAAGAGGAGATTTTTTATTAGCATTGGTTGATATACTACAATAAGCATCTAAATGTCCAGAATGTTCAATCATGCCCTATTCTTGGAGATTGTCTGGATAAGTCCCTGAAGTTTTCTTGCAAAGTTTTTCAGAAATAGTTTTGCCATTGGCTCTTTCTTAGGGCTGAGAGAAAGTGAATGGCCCAAGATCATCCAGCTGTCTTCATGCCCAAGGCAGGAGTAGAATAGTAATACACCAATAAAACAACTACAGTGAATATTTTGTGGTGGTTTAAAGGGTATTTAAAGAGTAACAACAATATTGTTGTTTTGACATTCTATTGTTAATCTTTAATGTCATTGAAGAGTCAATGCTTGTCCAACAGTGACAGTGTTGTCTACGGATGATGGAAGTTATAGTTTTGTTTATCTAGGAGTGCACCAGTTTGTGGGAGGCTGATGTAAATGTTGTGAAGATGCATAAGGAGTCTTTCAAATAGCTGCCACATGTTGATTGCTTTGTATGCCTGGGGACTTGTCAATTAGTCTTGAAATGCTGCTAGCATTATTTAAGTATACAATTAAGGGTGTGTGTTCCTGTGTTTACTAATGACGTTAAAGTTTGTCCCACTTGATGAATGGCAAAGAGAATTTGACAGAATGTGTGTCAAATTATTTAAAGCTGCAATCATTTTAATGGAATCTCCATATCATTGAACCATATGTGCTAGTTTGCAACTCATGGATGAATAATGAATAATGGACTGCTTAGCCAATAGTGCCATTTTTGGCGGCCACAGACCAGTAGAGCTTGATCAAAAGCAGAAAAAAAATGTATGGCAAACCTACAGATGTTTCAACAAGAGGCTGTTCCTGTCCAGCTGTGTTCCTTTCTTCCCCATTTTCAGTCAAATGGTAACATTCCCTCACTTCATTATGTCACCAGTGAACATTGTTCAGTTAATTGGGAAGGAGGCTTTTATCAAAAGGCTTCGGAACCTCAGGAGCAACTTTTTGCATCTCTGTGTCTTTGAAGAGGTTCATACTGGATCTGCAAAACAATTTGAGTAGGAGTATGGCATGTTTTCCTAATTCACATTTAATGTAATGCTGACATATAAAGCATGTGGGACATACTTGTTAAAGAAAAGGAACAACATATGGCTGGATTAGAAGAGGGAAAGGAGGAGCTTCTTTCCTATGCTTAAAACATGCTTTTAGGAAGTCCTTTTCTCAGGCTTAGAGTTTGCTCAGAGCTATGGAACTCCATATGTCACCCATCTTGCACTTAACGCATTCTGTCACTTCCTTTTACTATAAAACACAGGCATATCTGTGGGGAAAACACGTGCATTATCGTCTTTTTTGAAAATGGAGAATAATTCAGATGTGATGAGATCAGACGTGTGTGTGTGTATGTGGAAGTGCAAAAATGCTCAGCTCAGTATCTTTAATCTCAGCTTGATCTTTTTTATGCATTGCAAGGGTTTGCAAGGCTTATATAGTATATACAAATAGAACATGGAATAATAGAGTTGGAGGAGACCTTGGAGGTCTTCTAGTCCAGCTCCATGCTCAAACAGGAGGCCCTATACTATTTCAGATAAATGGCTGTTCTGTCTCTTTTTGAAAGCCTCCAGTGATGGAGCACCCAAAACCTCTGAAGGCAAGCTGTTCCATTGGTTGATTGCTCCCAATTGCAAGTGAGGCTTCTATAGTGCAATCGTGGTTGCTACCCTGACATTTTTTTAACCTGTCCATATGCACCCTTGGATGGGATCACCACATATGTGTGTAGGAGGTAATTCCCATCTCCATCCAAATCTTTTTAAGCAGCTCCATCTCCCTTTTTAAAGATGACCTCAAATATGCCTATAAAAAGCTACTGCAACTCTGAGCCCAAGAAAAATTGCCCAATCTGAATGAAGAGTGAAGAGGTCAAACTCAAGGAACTAGTTGAAGAACTAGGGCTGAAGTGTTACTGAAGATCGACAAGAGACAAATTTGCATAACATATTCATTCATTGGATTTTAAGACCATCATAACAATGTACCTCTTGGTAGTTCATAAGGAAAAATTATATATAATGTAATCATCTATTTTAAGGAATGTAAAAGTCCTCTGGAAGAGATTCCTTCCTTCCTGGAATTCCATTCCATTCATTTTATATCTCCAATTAGATGAATAACAATGTTAACAATATTAAAAAAAAACTTGCTTCTGAAGGACCAAAAAGGTTGAAGCAAGGCAGGCACAAGAGAGAAGACATGTCTTTTTAAATCTCCTGATATGGAGAACTTTCACCATTTTATCTTAAGTTGCTTGCAGGAGCCATATTGACTATGGTGGAAGGAGGCAGACCTAAGAATACTTTGGTTGCAATACACATATAGGTCTTTAAATCATTTCCAATGCTACAAGAAATCACAACCAGCCAATGCAGGACTCAGAACACAAGAGTGTTATGATGGTGTTGTCTAGTACCAGTTAGCATGCATGGCCCTGCATTTTGTACTAATTCTAAATGATTTTAAATGTAGCCCCATGTAGAACACATTGCAGTAGTCCAGAGAATTTAATAGAACCAGTTAGACTCTATGTGATGAACATCAGAAATAGAGAAAACTTTGATTCCAGCATCATAACTGTCATTGTGACTTTTTGACCACACCCTACAAATTTACATAATGTGTAAATCTATGAGTTATTACACAAGGAAAAATACTTCACTCTGAATTCTAAAAAAATTCTGTCAGAGGACGAAAGGTTAATTTTGTCATTATATTTCAGACTGATCATAACTTTTTCAGGTTAATTTTTAACTGCTTTAGCTATTAATTGCTGATAAGCCAAAAACCATGCATTTATTCTGGTTTTTTCATGCTTTTGATTTTCACAGCTATGGTATTAATTTAATGGGTTGATAATTAAGTGTGAATTAAACATCTCTTTTAGTTTATGTTCAAGTCACTTTGGATATGTTCCCGCTTTTTGAGTAAGATCAAACAATTCCAAGACTTTTGGTTAGATTCTTAAGATTTCTGTTCAGATTTGTTTATCTGCATGCAGTCATCAGACCATCACAAAGCAAAGATTAAACAAAGACAACTCTATATCTATAGAAAAGCATGTTAACGTAAATAAAATTGGCAGTAACCAATCATCTAAAATAAACTGAAGATTTTGACTCTCTATAATATCCCTCTTTGAAAATTCTGCCCCTGTTTTAACATATGACATATGTACTAATTATAAAGCCTAACTGAGGTAAACACATTCAGCCATGAATTTAAATTCATATGAAGGTGTATATTATAAGGTGCCAATAAATTTCTAATTAGCACCTTAAATAAGGATTATCCGAGATACACACCTAATTAAAATTGGGCATAGAGGTTGCTAGGGGATTAAATAAAGATAGAAGTCTTTCTTGGATTTCATTCTGTGTGTGGTGCCGAAGCCTATCCTTGTTTGCTATTGGAAAAGTGATGTGCTCCTTTTGATTTCTTTCTCAGCTTGATGTTTGCCAAGTGCTAAGATCTCAAGATTCATACTGCTTATTTTCCAACAGGCAGAATATTTTCCCATAATTTTTATCTTCAAAGTTTGAAGGTAAAAACGATCAGTATTTCCAGATCTATACACATCTTGACCACAAATGAATGTTTCAACTTGTTTCCATAAAATCATACTGTAGTGTTCCTTCAATATATTATATTATACAAGGAGCAATGATTTAATAATAATAATAATAATAATAATAATAATAATAATAATAATAATAATAATAATAATAATAATAATAATAATAATAAATTTTTATTTGTTAGCCGCACCCTCTCCCAAAGGACTCGGGGCAGCGTTCAATAAAAGCACATAAAATATACAAATGAACAATACATATACAGATAAAAATAAACACATACACGTACGTACACATATACATGGAGGAGGTAACAAATATATAAAATAGAATTTAAAATTGACAATTTAAAACACCCTCAATTAAATTACAAGATTTAAAAAGCCCGTCAGGAGCGATAAGGTAAAACTATGGTTGAGCGAGGCCAGCAAATTGGAAGAGGTGGGTCTTGAGCTTTGCACGGAAGGAGCGGAGGTCAGAGGTAGTCCTGATATCAGGGGGGAGGTCATTCCACAGGGCTGGGCCCATCACAGAGAAGGCTCTGCTCCTAGGCGTCGCCCCCCGACACTGTTTGGTAGACGGCACCTGGAGAAGTCCCTCTCTGTGCGAGCGAATTGGTCGTAGGGATATATGGGGCAGGATGCGATCCCGCAGGTAACTAGGTCCTGTGCCATGGAGCGCTTTAAAGATCGTAATCAGAACCTTGAAACGCACCCGATAGACCACAGGAAGCCAGTGCAGCTCGCGCAGGAGAGGTGTCACATGGGAGTACCTTGTACTCCCCATAATCACCCGCGCGGCTGCATTCTGGACCAACTGCAGTCTCCGAGTGCATCTCAAGGGAAGCCCCATGTAGAGAGCATTGCAGTAGTCCAGGCGAGACGTCACCAGCACATGAGTGACTGTGCGTTAGGCATCCCGGTTCAATAGGGGGTGCAATTGGTGCACCAGGCGAACCTGGTGGAACGCCCCCCTTGCCACGGCTGTCACATGGTCATCCATGGACAGCCGGGCATCCAGGAGGACGCCCAAATTGTGCGCCTGCTCCACGGGGGCCAGTTGTACGCCCCCAATGGCCAAAGATGAAAGCAATTGGTTGAACCGGGGGGCCGGAACCCACAGCCACTCCGTCTTGGAGGGGTTGAGCTTGAGTTGGTTGCCATCCATCCAGACCCGTACGGCTTCCAAGCACCGGGACATCACTTCGACGGCCTCGTTGGGGTGGTTCGGGGTGGAAATGTACAGCTGGGTATCATCAGCGTACAGATGATATCCCACCCTGAAACCACAAATGATCTTGCCCAGCGGCTTCATGTATGTGTTGAACAGGAGTGGCGAGAGGACCGACCCCTGTGGCACCCCACAAGTGAGGGGGCTTAGGGTCGACCTCTGCTCCCCTGCCAACAGACGTTGCGTCCGGCCGGAAAGGTAGGAGCCGAACCACCGCAAAACGGTGCCTCGAACCCCCAACCCCTCCAGTCGGTGCAACAGGATACCATGGTCGATGGTATCAAAAGCTGCCGAGAGGTCTAATAGGACCAGGATAGAGGAACAACCCCTATCTCTGGCCCTCCAGAGATCATACACCAACGCGACCAAGGCAGTCTCCGTGCTGTGCCCGGGTCGGAAGCCGGACTGGCGCGGGTCTAGATAATCATTTTCCTCCAGGTGTCGCGGAAACTGATAAGCTACCACACTCTCTACAACCTTCGCCAAAAAGGGAAGGTTGGAGACAGGACGATAATTGGCTAGCTCCGTAGGGTCCAGGGAAGGCTTCTTGAGTAAGGGTCTCACCACCGCCTCTTTCAAGGCGGCCGGAAGAGACCCCTCGCCCAACGAAGCGTTCACTAGGCCCAGGAGCCAGTCGCGTGTAACCTCCCAGGATGCCAGTACAAGCCAGGAGGGGCACGGGTCCAGTAAACATGTGGTAGGTCACAGCCATCCACGCAGTCTGTCCAAATCCTCGATGGCAACCAAGTCAAACTCCTCCCAGAATGGTCTCTCAAGACTCGCCTCGGACGTCTCCACTAGACCACTGAAAGGGACCCATTCCTTCCGGATTTGAGCGATTTTATCCTGCAGATATTTCCCAAATTCCTCTGCCCTGCCCTGTAAAGGGGCTTCCCGCGGCCTCTGAAACAGAAGGGAGCGGGACACCTGAAACAGGGCGGCAGGGCGGTTCTCTGCGGATGCAATGAGAGCGGCACAATATTGACGTTTGGCCGCTCTCAATGCCACAAGGTACGTCCTTAAATGGGTTCGTACCTGTGCTCGGTCAAATTCGGAACGGGAGGATCTCCAATGACTCTTTAGGTGTCTCTTGCGGCGTTTCATCACCCTTAGCTCCTCGGTAAACCAAGGGGCCAGGGTGGATCGTTGCCGCCGGAGAGGCCGCAAAGGCGCCACTAGGTCTAAGGCCCCGGTAGTCGCATTATTCCACGCGACCACCAGGTCCTCTACCCGGGGGCGGGTCAGGGCTACAGGAGGTGGCCCAAGCTCCATCTGGAACCTATCTGGTTCCATCAGGCGCCTGGGGCGGAACCATGTGATGTCTTCCGGCTCCGCCTCTCCGCAGCGGGGGGTAGCACCAGGGAAGTCAAGCCGGAGAAGTGAGTGATCTGACCATGACAGGGGAGTGATGGTTTAAATCCCCTACTCCCAGATCACTCAACCACTGGCCAGAGACAAAAACAAGGTCCAGCGTGTGGCCTCCCTCATGTGTCGGGCCCTGGATCAATTGAGTCAGGTCCATGGCTGTCATGGAAGCCATGAACTCCCGAACCCCCTCGGACGCTTCTCCCACCGATGGCAGGTTAAAATCCCCCATCACTAAAAGTTTGGGGGTCTCAACCGCCACCGATGCGATTAGCTCGAGGAGTTCAGGCAGGGCCGCTGATGTATAGCGAGGAGCCAGGTATACTATCAGCAGGCCCAACTGTCTCCCAGGGCCCCACTTCATGACAAGGGACTCACACCCGGATGTCTGCGGCACAGTGGACTCCCTCGGCTCTAAGTCCTCCCGAATAATCACTGCTACCCCACCGCCCCTTCCCTGGGCCCGTGGCTGGTGAAATGCTCGGTAATCTGGTGGGCACATTTCCACGAGGGGTAAACCTCCCTCGTGGCCCAACCAGGTCTCCGTTATTCCTGCGAGGTCCGGCTCCCCCTCAAGAATTAGATCGAAAATGAGGGGGGCCTTGTTGACAACAGACCTCACATTGCATAACAACAGCCTCAGGCCCTGGGTCTGCAGCTCCTGACCACCTAGTACGCGGGGGTTGGTACAAGCGACCGGGTGTGACCAACAACCACGGTCTCCCAACCGACTACGGGTTCTTAATCTGTCCTCGCACCTGCCCCTCCCTACGACCGTTGGAATCAAAGAGCCCTGTATTGGAACGATATCCTCCCTCTCCTCCTCCCTTCCACTCCCTCCCCTCGCGACCACACCTAGTGAGCTGGCTCTATCATCACTCCTGACCTGATCCGCCCACCCCCCAACCCTGGAACCCCTATAAACTCTTAAAAACTCTTTACTAAAAAACCCCTTAATTTGCGCTTCCTCCACCTCTCTGGGTTAATAAACCCGTCCTCAAGGTGGGCCCTCGAGAGGGCAGGAGGCCAAACCTGCGAGAGAGGGGACTCCCGCAGCCGCAGTAAATCCGACTTCGTGTGCATAAGAATAAAATCATAGGGGCAAAATTAGTTGGTTACAGGTGCTGAAGATGTATCATAGTATCATAGTTTGTCGTAGATATTTTCCTTACCCTAGGTGGAAAGGGTGAGTTAGTGGGCTAGTCGACTATCTGGGTTTCACTGGGGAGGGTCTCGAGATGGTATAGGAGCCAGCAAAGCAAGATGTTAAAAGATGTTAAAAGGCAAAGTCAAGGGACGCGATGGTAAAGTTTAAAGCTCCAACCTAGATTTCAGGTTTGCCATTCCAGTTGTCTTTGTTCTAAAGTGCTTTGCTCAGCTCCCCCCTCCACCAGCCGCTTCGTTTAAGTCTCCCATCTTCTCCTCTCCATACAACGAGGCGGTCCTCCGGCTTTCCGACCAGCGCCACGGCTAGCACGCCAACACGCCAACATGCTAATCACCAACCATGGTTCGTTTAAGTCTCCCATCTTCTCCTCTCCATACAACGAGGCGGTCCTCCGGCTTTCCGACCAGCGCCACGGCTAGCACGCCAACACGCCAACACGCCAACATGCTAATCACCAACCATGGTTCCGCGCATCTCTCCATCTTTCCGCCTCAATGCCTCTCGCCTCTCGCCATTCGTCTCTCAGCTCAGCGCCCGGCGCTCCGCTCTGCGTCTGGCGCTCCCACCAGCCAGACGAGCGCCCACAATCAGACGAGCGCCCCACTGCATACCTCTGCTCATCTCTTGCTCGTCTCTTGCCTCGCCTCCTGCCTCTACTCCTTCTCCGCTCTGTTCTCCGTTCTCCGTTCTCCGCCCAGCGCCCAGCGAGAGGCAAACGGCGTTCGGCGTTCGGCGCTCCCATACTCAATCCGCGCTCGGCGTCCTCGGCGTTCCGGCTTCCCGCTAGCCAGCTGACCACCCGAACGCCCTGCCCGACCCATCATAGCCAGGGCAGAGCCGGGGGGTGGTCACCGACAAAGCACGACCCTCGGAATGGCATTGAGGGTCAGCAGCACCTCTCCCAGCAGGGAGACCCCTCCGCAATTCTGCGGAGCTCACGCGAAAGCCGCCAAGGTCTCCTGCTTGTGAAACTACTTGGAAATATACTTCAATATGGCCTGTTCTATTTGTTCCTTCTAACACAACTGCAGTCGGGGGTGGGCTGCTTGGGGTTCGCAGGTATTAGGGAGAACCTCTAGCTAAGATACTAGGCAGTTCAGAGAACCCACAAATCCCACTCCTGTCTGCATCCAGGAGCCCACTCCGCCCAACCCTGCCTCTCCCAGGAGTCTCCATGTGGCCCAGTTTGGATGCAGGTAAGTGCAGGACGTGCATGGAGGCTCAAGGAGGATGAAAAACGGGCCTATCAGAAGTTCAGGAAGGCCAGAAATGGGCCTCTTTCTGGCCTCCAGAGGGTCTCCGGAGCCTGGGGAGGCCATTTTCGCCACCCCAGAGGCTCGAGGAAAGCCTCTACATCCTGGGGAGGCAAAAATTCCCCTCTGCCATGGTCCAGAAGGTCGACTAGGCCACACCCACTATGGTCACACCCACCCAGTAACCGGGCAGAGAACCCCTTGCTAAAATTTTTGACTGATTGTAGCCATTATACATTATACAGCCTACTTTGATGTATTTGCAAATCAGTGCAGGACAGAAAGAATGTGAGGGGAATTCTAGTAAAATGACACTATTTAAAAACGAATTTACTTGATTTGTCCATTTGTAAGGATAATCAATCTGGGTAAATAAGGTAAGTAAAAGATAAATAAAAGTAAAAATACTCAAGGTGAAATGTAATTTAAAAAAATGCTTCATAACAATTTTGTTCATTGCAGTTTTGTTCCTGCAGTTCCTGTTCTTTTAGTCATCTCATTTACTGCTATTAATCCATTAATAGGTTTCTCTGTGTGTGTTTCTATCTTTTAATCAGTTACAACAAGAGAAACTCCTTCCATCCACATTTTTTCTCTCTTGCTATCAAATCAACCATTTGGAAAAACAATGGTGTCCTCGTTGCAGTTTACATATTAAAATTTAAACAAAACTAGACAGATCAAGAATTTCTAGGGCTTCATTGGTTTCATGGTTATAAAATGTATTCCAAGATTCAGCCAGTTTAGAATTAGATTCTAAATTCTAATTAGAATGAATTCTAATTAGAATTAGATTAGGAAGATATAGTAGATATAGAAAATGTGTGGAATTACATTATTATTGTAATGGAGGCCGTTCTTATTCCTGGGTATCATATGAAAAAGTAACAGAAAAGAAACCTCAACAAAAGAAAGAGAAAGAACCATTGTAAGAGATTGTTCACTTCAAAATTCTCTACTGCAAGTATAAAGTGGTATCTGGAATACTGTGTTTGTGGTCATGTCTGTGTGTTTCTAAGAAAATGTTTTTCAAACTTGATTCTGCAGAATCTAAGGGTAAAAACAAAACCCAACCCAACTCAATCCAACTCAACCCAACCAAACAGCAGGCAGTTTTCTACCTGATTAAAGTTTAAGGGATTATTTTTTTGGTAACAGATCCTAGAGTTTGAAAAAGGCTGGTGTAAACCAATGTGATGATACTGGTTTTAAACATGCCTTATCACTATTTTCAAATGAGAAGAAGATTTAATACAATACAATAGCAGAGTTGGAAGGGACCTTGGAGGTCTCTGCCTAGGCAGGAAACCCTATACCGTTTCAGACAAATGGCTATCCAACATCTTCTTAAAGAATTCCAGTGTTGGGGCATTCACAACTTCTGGAGGCAAACTGTTCCACTGATTAATTGTTCTAACTGTCAAGAAATTTCTCCTCAGTTCTAAGTTGCTTCTCTCCTTGATTAGTTTCCACCCATTGCTTCTTGTTCTACCCTCAGATGCCTTGGAGAATAGTTTGACTTCTTCTTCTTCTTTGTGGCAACCCCTGAGATATTGGAGCACTGCTATCATGTCTCCCCTAGTCCTCCTTTTAATTGCCATCGATGGGAGAAGCATCAGAGGGGGTTCGGGAGTTCATGGCTTCCATGACAGCCATGGACCTGACTCAAATGATTCAGGGCCCAACACACGAGGGAGGACACACTCTGGACCTTGTTTTTGTCTCTGGCCAGTGGCTGAGTGATCTGGGAGGAGGGGACTTAACCATCACTCACCTGTCATGGTCAGATCACTCACTCCTTCGTCTTGACTTCCCTGGTGCTACCCCCCGCTGCGGGGAGGCGGAACCGGAAAGTTCCAGATGGTTCCGCCCCAGGCGCCTGATGGAACCTGATAGGTTCCAGACGGAGCTTGGGCCACCTCCTGTAACCTTGACCCGCCCCCGGGTAGAGGACCTGGTGGTTGCGTGGAATAATGCAACTACCGGGGCCTTGAACTGGGTGGCGCCTTTGCGGCCTCTCCGGCGGCAACGATCCACCCTAGCCCCTTGGTTTACCGAGGAGCTGAGGGTGATGAAATGCCGCAAGAGACGTCTAGAGAGTCGTTGGAGATCCTCTCGCTCCGAATTTGATCGAACACAGGCACGAGCCCATTTAAGGACGTACCTTGTGGCATTGAGAGCGGCCAAACACCAATATTGTGCCACTCTCATTGCATCCGCGGAGAACAGCCCTGCCGCCCTGTTTCGGGTGTCCCGCTCCCTCTTGTTTCAGAAGCCGCGGGAGGCCCCCCTACAGGGCAGGGCAGAGGAATTTGGTAAATATCTGCAGGATAAAATCGCTCAAATCCGGAGAGATTGGGTTCCTGTCAGTGGTCCAATGGAGACGCCCATGGCGAGTCTTGAGGAATCGATCTGGGAGGAGTTTGACTTGGTTGCCATCGAGGATTTGGACAGATTGCGTGGACGACTGCGACCCACCACATGTTTATTGGACCCGTGCCCCTCCTGGCTTGTACTGGCATCCTGGGAGGTTACACGAGACTGGCTCCTGGGCCTAGTGAATGCTTCGCTGAGCGAGGGGTCTCTCCCGGCCGCCTTGAAAGAGGCGGTGGTGAGACCCTTGCTCAAGAAGCCTTCCCTGGACCCTTTGGAGCTGGCCAATTATCGTCCTGTCTCCAACCTTCCCTTTCTGGCGAAGGTTGTAGAGAGTGTGGTGGCCTATCAGTTTCCACGACATCTGGAGGAAAATGATTATCTAGACCCGCACCAGTCCGGCTTCCGCCCCGGTCACAGCACGGAGACGGCCTTGGTCACGTTGGTGGATGATCTCTGGAGGGCCAGAGATAGAGGTTGTTCCTCTATCCTGGTCCTATTAGACCTCTCGGCGGCTTTTGATACCATCGACCATGGTATCCTGCTGCGCCGGCTGGAGGGGTTGGGGGTCCGGGGCACCGTTTTGCGGTGGTTCGGCTCCTACCTTTCTGACCGGACGCAGCGTGTGTTGGCAGGAGAAGAGAGGTCGACCCTACGCCTCCTTACTTGTGGGGTGCCACAGGGGTCGGTCCTCTCGCCACTCCTGTTCAACACATATATGAAGCCGCTGGGTGAGATCATCCGTGGTTTCGGGGTGGGATACCATCTGTACGCTGATGATACTCAGCTGTACTTTTCCACCCCGAACCACCCCAACGAGGCCATCGAAGTGATGTCCCGGTGTGTGGAAGCCGTACGGATCTGGATGGATGACAACCGACTCAAGCTCAACCCCTCCAAGACGGAGTGGCTGTGGGTACCAGCTCCCCGGTTCAGCCAATTAATTCCATCATTGGCCATTGGGGGCATTCAACTTGCCCCCGTGGAGCGGGCGCGCAATTTGGGCGTCCTCCTGGATGCCCGGCTGTCCATGGATGACCATGTGACAGCCGTGGCAAGGGGGGCGTTCCACCAGGTTCGTCTGGTGCGCCAATTGCACCCCCTACTGGACCGGGACGCCTTACGTACAGTCACTCATGCGCTGTTGACGTCTCGCTTGGACTACTGTAACGCTCTCTACATGGGGCTTCCCTTGAAATGCACCCGGAGGCTACAGTTGGTCCAGAACGCAGCCGCGCGGGTAATTATGGGGAGTACTAGGTACTCCCATGTGACACCGTTCCTGCGCGAGCTGCACTGGCTTCCTGTGGTCTATCGGGTGCGTTTCAAGGTTTTGATAACTATCTTTAAAGCGCTCCATGGCTCAGGACCTAGTTACATACATCCCTGCGACCAATTCGCTCGCACAGAGAGGGCCTCCTCCAGGTGCCGTCCACTAGACAGTGTTGCGGGGCGGCGCCTAGGAGTAGAGCCTTCTCTGTGGCGGGCCCAGCCCTGTGGAATGACCTCCCTCCGGATATTAGGAATACCTCTGACCTCTGCTCCTTTC
This sequence comes from Natrix helvetica, assembly GCF_964273705.1. Lineage (NCBI taxonomy): Eukaryota > Metazoa > Chordata > Lepidosauria > Squamata > Natricidae > Natrix > Natrix helvetica. The sequence goes on from NC_138552.1 coordinate 247,223,107, forward strand.
GTATTAAGCTTAAGACCCACCTATTCCAAGCAGCTGGCCTGGCTCAACTTTGATCTAACCATATCGCTCCTGACGGGTTTTTAACTGGGTATTTTAATTATATTTAATTATCTAGGGGTTTTTAAATACTGTATTTTAATTGTTTTTATTTATCAGCCGACCTCCTCCTTGTGTATGTCTCGGTATATGTCTCTGTTATATGTTTGTTTTGTCCACATATTTATTTCATATGTTTCATTGTACACCGCCCCGAGTCCTTCGGGAGAGGGTGCGGCTAAGAAATAAATATATTATTATTATTATTATTATTATTATTATTATTATTATTATTATTATTATTATTATTATTATTATTATTATTATTATTATTAATTAAATTAGACATACTAGACACACAATAGGGAAAGGAGAAACAAGCTGGGCATAGCCAGATGGTCATATTAAAATGCAATTTGCCAGAAAAGTATGGCAGCATAAATTGGCTGCCAAATCCCATTGTGCCACTGTAAGAAGACTATAGACTGGCAACTAGTCTTACTTAATGTGAAAGCAAGGAAAGAGGAGTAGTTGGTGGATTTCTGTCTTTGGCTTCCCTTCTCTTTCTGCCAAGCATCACTGCTTATGCAGAAAGAGCCATCAATCATTTGGTTACGATGGGACAAATTGGGCAAGTTTTTGGTCACCTGTCAAATTGTCCAATAAGCCAGATACTGATGTGGAGGTGCTCTTTGCAAGTTCTGTGTAATTTGGAGTATTTCTCATATTGGTCTAGATTTCTTCTGAAAGAGCTGTCAGGGTGAAGGTCCAGAGGAATATGGGTTAGAGTGGGAGGAGCAGTTTGTAGCAGATGAATTCTACTGGTGCTGTAATGGAATGGCAATGCCAGCAGTATCTGAAAGTAGCCCATAGCAAAGTGGCACTACTCCTCTTTTCTGCCTTCAGGAAACCAATGAAAACCTAGCTAGTCCAAAAAGTCAGAGAGGGAAGTTTACTCTGAGTCTCTCCTCCCTCCTAAGGAGGAATTAGTTTTAGAATTATTGAGTATGTCTCCTAGTTTTATGTTATTATCTGTATTATTATTGTTGTTGTTATATTATAGTACTGATTTTTAAATTTAATTTGAATTTTTTTAGTCCCGATTACATATTAGGCAGCACTGCTCAGAGTTGGTTAATTAGAACAACTTACCAAGAAATACAATACAATAATACAATACAATAGTAAGTAAGTACGTAAGTAAGTAAAAATACATAAAAAATATATGAAACCTATGAAACCATTTGTTAGTAGGATGCATCATCAGTAACAGAAGCAGAAGCAAATGATCAGCAGATCACAACATACTTTCCAAATTGATCTAAATCTTTCACGCAACATAGAACTAGTTCTGTCCTATTTTTTAAACAAGATGTAACATTATTTCAGACAAGTGCTGAAAAATAATTTTTTTAAAAAAACCAGCACTCTTTCGGAACAGCATTAAACCTATGCACTGTAAGATTGGATACTTATTATAAATTGCTGATGTCAACAATCAGAAATATAGTACGTCTAATAAATAAACACATTGCTTTTTAGATTGTTGTGTTCAACATTTTGAGTACAAACGTTCATTATTGTATAAAATAATCAATCTTTATCTCTTATTTTCTTCTATAATCATGCACGTAGAATATATAGTTATGCTTAGCTAATGCAGAATTCTCCTTCCCTTTTTATATTTTCTAATTTAAATCTCCAATAAAACTAGAGACTTAATTAGCCTAATATAGATTAGTTCTTAAACAATATCTGAAATGTTTGAAATGCAAATGCCACAATACTTGAGCGGTTACTTGAATTCAAATAATAATTGCAATATTCTATATATTTCTTATTTAGACACTTGGGTGAAAGAGATAAGCCATAGTAAGACTAAATGTTTTGTTTCTGAATGATCACTATCTGTCTGAGACAAACCCAGAGTATATGGTTGAAAATGCCATAGGATTGGTTGTTGTGCACCTGCTATTTTAGAACTTATTGACATCTGAAGAGTAAAAAAATACCTTTCTACCTGAACAGAAGATTACATTTATTTCCTTGATGAGTTGACCCCCGCACTCCAGCCACACTGGATAGGAGACAAGAAAAAAAATAATCTCAGGTTCATAGACTTCATGCTTGACTAAGCCCACAAAGTTCCATTTCCTGCCTTTTTCATTGCTCCAACTAACAAAAGTCTTCTCTTTCTGTTCTTTGAAGTGGAAAAGCCAAGGAACTGTTCCTTTTAATTATAAAGAAAACCCTTATTGTTCCTACTTTATTACTTATGGCCAACTACATTAGGAGAGGCTTGGTCACTGACTTATATTACTGTTTTCTTTCCTTTCTGAATTAGTTACCATGACTAGAAAGATACTCGATTCAACAGTCTATCTGGACTATTTATCTACATCCATAAGCATATACAATCACACACCTCTTTTGGTGTCTGTGTCATATATACGTCTGACTACTTACAAAATTGTACAAGCATTGGAACTTCTCCATTGGCTCAGTCTTAGCATTGCTGGTGGATATAAATAAATGTGATCAATGGTAAACAAAATAAAGTTTGAAAAATGAAAATGTAATGATGTCACAAAGACAAACCTAGATCCAATGGGCTTAAGTTATAGTATAGTCCAATTTAATAGTAGGAGAAACCACTTGATAGTGATGATGATAATCAAATTAATAATATATTCCATTTTTGCACTGCTTTTCCTCCTAAGATGCTCAGAACAAAAACAATGAAATATTTTTGAACTTAAAAATGATGCCTAAATGAAGCAATTTGCAAGCCAAAGAAACCTATCCTAAAAAACAAGGCACTGTGTTGTGATATTGTAAAAATTAAAGTGTTTGTAAAGGTAGTCTAAAAGCAGTTGCTTCCCAGAGCAATTATTACCTCAGAATCATCTGAATAAACAAGGACATATTCAGCTGCATTTAAAACAACACAATGTGAAGACAATTGCACATTACAATTGTTGCATCGAGCAGGTCACTTGTGAATGCAATGTGAAGATAACTGCATTTATTAGAAATGTTGCATCAGACAGATCACAGGTGGCCACTATACCATGGGGCATGTTCAGGGCCTTCACAGCTGGTCTTACTATATAAGCTGTATGGAAGTGAAGGAGCCAATCTGAACTAGGATCTAGCCCACACAGAACATTGGAATCTTTAGTAGCTATTGTGCAATCATACCCTGTTGGGATCCTTTCGTGCTTGCTCCAATTTTCCTCATCAAGCAAAGCATTGAATTAGATGATCCATAAAACCCACTGTATAATTTTATTGTTTAAGTATTTTAAAAAAAGTTTGACTTAGATATGTAATTGTCAGTATGAGTCAATGTGAGTCAATATGCCTGGGGGACTTCCAGGGAAGATACGGAGAACCTAAGATTGCTCTGTGAAAACAGAGCCAATGACTATGGCAAAGATAAAGAAAGCAGTGAGTAGATTAGTTTTTGGCCCCTTGGAAGCAGCAGCTTTTCGGGGTTTGAGTGTCAGAAGACAATGGGATTAGCCATTTAGTTGTAACCATGGCAGAGACTTTTAAAGGCATATCTCATTTTCTTATAAGTTTCAGAAATTACCTATTAATCGTCTTAAAAATATTAGAAACCTTTGAAACAACAAGTTTGAAAAATTTTCATAGGAGGAGTTAATCTTCAAACTAAACAAAAATGAATTACAAGCTTAAGAACTTAAATAATTTGAAATATACAGTAAAAAGTAAATAAGATTTTAATCTAAGAAAGTTATAACTGGATTAAAGGTCCAGATAAATTTGGAAACTTGACTTTTTACTATAAGATTTTGGGATTAACTATAAAAATAACCACTTTTTGTGTAAAATATATTTACTTTGGCTATTCTAGCAATTGCAAGTCATAACAAAAGATAAATGATTATTCTAGAAACTGGATACTAGAAGGGACTAAAAATTTCAAGTAGAAGAAAAACTAGCAGCATGATATAGGTTAATACTGGGACTTATAAAAAACAAAATATTATAACACTGGAAATATTAAAGGAGATATTTGAAGATTAGAGCCAATAGTAACAACAATAGCAATACTGTCAGTAATGATGTCTGCATTTATGAATAGACCATGTCCAAAAGATATTAATAAGTGAATGACAGAAGCAAAAAAAATATATATATATCTGACAGGAAAGTACAGAATGTGGAAGTAAAATGATAAGCCAAGAGAATGATTTGGAAAAGGATACTTTACTGGATGTACAAAAGAAACTGGGCAAAAATTAAAAAATTAAAAAAGGGAAATACAAGAATTTTCCAGAAATGACCTGAAAAACATGTATTTATTGGATCTGCAACAGAAGCCTGTTAAAGTTTTGAAGAAATCTGTACAATGGGATAAAGAAGAATTGAAGAGAAATAAAATCCTACAAAATATATGACTGAATTAAATATCAAATAAAAAGAAGGAATATACAGTTGGTTTATTTGATCATTGTTAAAATAAGATCTATTTTTTTGCAATGTTCTGGTAACTCTTTGTAGACTTTTTGCTGACACCAGGATTGAACAGTTGATGTTTTATGGATTTGCTTATAGATAAATGATGGGATATGGAAATAAAGTTATATGTTTCACCTTAAAAGGGGCGAAGAGTTATTAAATTTGTTTATACTTTTGTGATGAATGTTGAAAGTCTTTTATATATTTATTTTATGTTTTGGATTATATTATTTCTTTTCTTCTTTCTTTTCCTGAACTTGTATTCATTCCATTCTCTTCTTTTCCTCTGTCTTTAGTTTGTATTAGTTTTTTTACTACTGTAATTAAAATTCTTACTAACATTATTTTTTTTAAAAAGAGAAATTATTGTTTGGGTATCATTTTGGGTATCTTCATACCCCAGTGCAGGGATGAAATCTACTTACCTTCACTACCGGTTCGCAAATGTCCAGAAATGGACATGACAATCCTGCTTTCTAGCTAATATAAATCACGTGTCACAGCTGATTGTTGGAAATACCGATTCGGCAGAACCGGTAGCATTTTTTACTACCGGTTCAGGCAAACAGGTCCAAACTGGTAGCATTTCACCCCTGCCCCAGTATGCCTGGACTGCAAACCATCAATATTTAAGAAAGGAAGACGGTCTAGATAACCTGTCCCTTTGGAGCATTAAACGAGGTCTTGTAGCTAGACAGTGCCTTCAAATGACATAACAGTAGAGACACCCAATTTCAGATCTGAACACTCAAAACATAGATCTATGTTGCTGGAAGATGCAACATTGTTCAATCATTTTAATGGAAACCACATTTGAATATGACATCCATAGTTGAAAGGGCATTACATTAATCTTCTGAACAGGAGAGTTGCTTTTTAAATGGCACTCATGTGATTCTAGAAGAAATTGTCTGTGAAGAGTAAACCTCTTTGAACTTGTAATCCTCAATAGTTTAGAAAAGCATAATTTTTATATGTTTTCGTAGGAAGAGCAAGAGCATAGAGGGAGTCTTAAAAATAAAAGACTGTTTCTCTCGCTCCCTCTACCATGACATGATTGGGGGTAAAAATGTCATGTTGTTGTAACATTCCCAGCACTGTCATTCTTCAACTGTCTTTAACTGACAGATCGATGAAAAATGTTGTGTGTTCCCATTGCTTTTTTTTTTTTAAAAAAATCAGAATCTAAATAACAGGCTGCAATGGCATTTCCCCTTCAATGTTAATCCATCATTATCATCTGAAGCCAACTACTTTGAAGACTGGAGACGGTCTATATTTCAATTTAAATGATGCCAAACAGGTATCAGCTTGACAATCTCTGCTCTACCATGTTTTAAGGGGGCTGACAAAATGTGTGGCTTGTTTCTAGATAATTTCCTGCCCCGCTCCCCTGACTTGTATTCAGATGGCCTTTCTCCAAATAGTCAAATCTGTTTGCAGAAACACACTTATTATTACAGCTGGTATATAGCCAGGCATTCCTTCTATGGGATTTTACAGTGTTCCCTGTGAGGCATATGTTAATCAATCGTTGTAATAAACATTGAAATGTAGTTCTCAAAGGGGCATCAAAGACCCCAATCACCAATTTTCAGATGGGAGATAGGACCTGTACCTTTCGTCTACCCCAAAGGTTCTTTTCCAAAAGGCAACTGGACTGTCTTAGCTTTTTTCCTTGAAAACATTTCACTTCTTGTCCAAGAAAAAGCTTGAAATGTTTTCAAGAAAACAACAACAACAAGGAAGTCCAGTTGCCTTTTGGAAAAGCACCTTTGGGATAACCATGACCCGGATGTTTGAGAATTTTAATAGACATTGACCTCTTGTCTTCAACATTTTAAGTAAATGTCCAATCCTTTTCATGTAAACCTCCATTGACTAGTTACACAAGGGAAGAGTGTGTGTTGTGGAGTAGGAATCATCTCCAAATGGGAACCTGACTGTCCTCAAAAGTCCAGTATTTTTTGTGAGGGAGTGCTGTGTGGGAATTCATCCATATCGTGACATTTTGGTGGACGCATTCCAAGTTTTCATTCCCTTTCAATTTTTCTTTGCCAATTGACACCTAATGTTCTGACTATGATTAGGGTCATTTAAAAATATTTGTATCCTTTATCCTTTCTCCCTCCGTCTCAACCTCATTAGGGGTGGGATCCTACTGGTTTAACAACTGACTCTCTGAGCACGTGCTTTGTGGGCGTGGATGAGCACATGTGTGCGCACAGTTTACAGAAAACTCACCTTCCCCATTACTGCTGGTGAGGAAAACAGTTGAGACGCACTGATCAGCTGGGCTTCAGAAAAGGAAATACAGGGATGGGCAGGCGGGCCCTTTTCAAAGTCGGAGTGAACTGGTTCACTCCCAGCTGATAGTCGGGGCTAACAGTTCGCCCCGAACTGGTCCGAACCAGTAGACTCCCACCCCTGCATCCCCTTTGTATAGGTATTTCTGAAAAACTGGAGCTTCACTGAATATGTCGATACCTTTCTTATGATTTTCAAGAAAATGGGCTCATTTTGACACCACATGAATTTGATGTTACATGGAACAGTAGAGTCCAATAAATCATTTTCTATGGGAAAACCGACAGTTTTTGTTAATAGTTGCATCACTTAGATTATAGCGAGGCTTTCATCTCTTCTAGAAGCAGCAAGGCATATTGAACATCAAGTCCACTGACTTTATATTTGATAGATAAACATGTTTAGAAGGCATGTTGTATTTTGGAAGTGAGCTCAGTAATATTCTTCTCTTTCTAAAATGGAAGATCTTAACTTGCCATTTTAAACATTGATGTTTAATATAAATATTCTTTTTGGAAAATAGTTTGGATGAAATTTAATGTAGCGCAAATATGTGCTAATCAGGACTTCTTTCTCTTCCATTGTGACCTTTTCTGGTGTGGAGCTAATTCACTTCTTGGGATGCGCCCTGGATAAGTACATAAACACGAACTAAACAGACTAGAACTCTTCCACAACCAAATAACTACTATGTCCTAACACTGTAATCTCCTGCCTAAATGTACCATTGCCATATCTGTCTATATAGATAAAAATGGCTGTCTCTGTATGTTCCAGCATAACTCTGGAACACCTTGAGCAATTTCAACCAAACTTGGTACACAGATTACTTATTCTCTGGAAACAAATACTGTGTGTGTGTGTGGGGGAAGACATCCCTTGGGGTGTGTGTTCTGTTAAGATACAGCCTGTTGTGCCTTAAAATGGCTTCTATCGTACTGCCTTAAATGGATTCTACTGTACAGCACTGTGGAGTTGCCATGGGAATGGTTGGGGAAGGAGGGTTGGGATAAACAAATACCCAGACAGCGCTGGGTTATCAGCTAGTGCTAAGTAAAATAAATAAATGTGATTCTTTTTATACAAAGTGTCCTACCTAACCTTTCACCTTGTTATTCATTTCTTTTCTAACTTAGTATGCATATATATTCATATATTTGCTCTTTATGAACAGCACCAAGGGTAATACAGTTGCTAAAATCTGGGACTACCAAGTTTGATCAGACCTCACAAATCAAGAGATGGTTTGAATTTCTTTTTTAAAAAGTACATGATAACAATAATGACCAGTTTTTATGAAGATTTGAGTTTATATGTGAAAAGCAAAAGTATCTTTTTTTGTTTCAATACAGTTTGACCCCAATAGTTAAAAATAATCTGGAGATGAATTATTGAAGATCCAGTCTCTTTGTTCCACTGTTGTCATTCATGGTGCCATCTTCAGTCATTCATTTCTTCCTCTGGAAGTTGACATTAATCTAACTACTGAGACTCACCTTGAATCCCTTTTTCTGGGTTTTAGTTGGCTGTTGACTGAACTTTAGATATTATCCTGAAGATACAGGTGACAAAAGAGCAAACATCTTTAATGATCAAAAAGTAAGCAAAAGAGAATCTGGAGAAACATTTACAAATCTGTTCAACATTCATTCAGGGAAATATCATAGAGAAATTGGTCTGTGAGTATACTGAATAACTTTTGAATAATTAACAGAAGTCAGCCTTGTCAAGAAAAAAGTCTTGACTTCTTATCAGGTAACTTCCTGGTATTGTGATAATTGTAATCATACAGAAGTCATATTTCTTGACAATAGCAAAACTTTTCACAAAGAACTCACAACATTTTGATTGTGATCTTGATGATGGGCTTTTAGTGGGTTCCAATCAAAGCACAGCATACTATTGTGGGAAGGGGCAGAAACTTCAATTCTGAGCTTTGCAGTCTTTGGTAATTTAGGAATGACTTGAATGGTGAGGTAGAAGAAATGTTTATAAAATTTGTAAATGACACAAAATTGAATTTACTACTTAAAATACTGAAGCTGAAATACAACTCAAAATACTTTTCACAGGCTGGATGCATGGGCTGAAAATAACAGAATAAAGTTTAGCATGAATATAAAATTCTCCTTAAGAACCAGAAGTCATATGTACAAATATAGAATAGAGGATATCGAGTACGAATTTGTGAAGAACTTCTTCAGCAGTAGTTTTTTGTAAACTGAGCATAAATTAGCATCATGATGGGGGACCCAAAAAGAAAGAATGAATCACACAGGATCAGATGTAATTAAATATAAACGTAATATAAATATAATTTCTGGGAATTGTGAGAAGTAATATTTTCCCTTTATTTTGCATTGGTTGGGTTCAGCTATAGTACAGTGTCCAGTTCTCAGTATTACTCTTGAACAAAATCCAACAAGATTCCAGGGATGGCAAAAAGGATGATTAGGGAAGTAGTTCGGAAGGAATCAGAATGGTTTACGCTTGAGAAAAAGAGACTGAAGGAATTTGCTGAACTATTTTTTTAAATACAAAGGAATTGTTCTAATGAAGGTCTGAAGCGCAGATCATGGAACAATAAATGTCAGTTCCAGAAAAGCAGATTGCAACTGAATTAGGAAACATTTTTTAACAATAAGAGCATTTTAGCAGTGGAACTAATTATCCAGAGGAAGTGGATATGTTCAAGCAGAAGCAGTTGTGGATGCTTTAATTTAGATTCCTGAACTGAATGGGGGTGGAGGGACAGTTGGACTGAGTGATCTAACTAGTCCCTTTCAGTTGAATAGATCTGGTTCTAATATGCTACTTGTAGGATGAACCTTTTATTGCTACATTTTTCTTCAGTAAAGAAAAGAGGCTTGTTCTGAAGATGAAGAATAGAGGAACAGGAGAAAGCAGAGCAAAAGAACTAGTGGACAAAAAGTAACCAATGTGTTTTTAAAAAAGGTGATTAAAAAGTTGTTGCAGCAAAAGATTTACAAGTTTCAGTTACTGTTGTAGGGTTGAGTTGCTGTGGGCTCACTTGAGCACTAGCTCAGGCAACAAGAATTAGGCATTTTCCCATGGTAGCAAGAATTAGGCATATAGAAACTGCTCCCACTAAACAGGAAATGCATTTTTTCTGGTTTATCACAAGGTGGCAGAGTTTAACAAGATTATATCAAAACAACCACTACCAAATCACTTCCATGTTACACAAACATGGATTTAGCCACCTTCATCGGCATTTATTACTGTTGATTTTTTTTAAGTGTTGTTATTAGCATTTTGTTCCCACTACAATTCATGTTAGGACTGCTAGGTTCTAATCTGATTTTAAAAATGCACATTCTACGGTAAGATTTGGAAATAATGTTTATGCTCATGTAAAAGTAGGCCAGGCAAGATTTAATAGTGGGCTGGGCTGTCTATTTCAGTATGCAAATGCAGTGATGTGAATTAAGCAAGAAGTTTGAAATTAAGGGAGGAACTATAAATAAATAATTCATAAGTTAAAATGTCTTGACCCACAGATTCCACACACATTTACTTAATCCCCACACAAACTGAAGAGATTATCTATCCAAATTAGAAAAAGCCTTCTCCTAAAACAAGTTTCATGTATACATATTTGTATTTTACCAGCTAGATTAGAATTAGGTTGTTTATTTCTACTGGCATTGAAATTCTGAGAATGAGCAGAACATACATAAGCCAATCAGTGCCCCATCCAGCAAAGGTACTAGGAGGTTAACCCCCCACCCCCACCCCACCCAGGCTGCAATTATCCCCAAGATATCTATACTTCTAGAGCATGGGTGTCAAACTCATGGTGTCATGTTGCCATCATATGACATATAGTGACGTTTTTTCCCTTGGTGGAACTGGGGTGGGCGTGGCCTGCATGTGACACATCTCCCTGTGGGCCACCAGTTTGACACCCTGCTGCCTGTTCTAGAGTAACGAAACCATCTTCACATACTCTGCACATAATAGAAAGAAAGAGCATTTCTATGTATTTTATTTTTTAAAATTTATTTGCTGCTTATCTCACTGTGGGGCTACTTACAACAATAAAAAGGAAGAAATGAAAAAAAGTGTTAGCAAAACAGAAGTAAAATAATAGAACAGTAAATAAATGAAAAAGAAAACAATGAGAATACATCAATACGATAACAAAAAGATGGATGAATGGTGAGCAGAGATCAAGGAGGGGGAGGGAGAGTCTGCCATCAATCCAGCAGCCACCTCCAGCGTGGAATTCTCCCATTTGGTCCTCAAGCCAACTGGAAGATCCTTCTTCTTGCAGAAGGATAGGTGAGTAGGGTAAGGTCTTACCATAAAGGGTAGGAAGTTCTGAGGGATGGGTGCTGGGGTACAGAAGGTTCTTCTTTTGGATCCCAAGAGTCAGAATTCTTTGACCGATGAAATTCGTAGTAGGCCCTCTCTGCCATCATGAGTGGGGCAGCCTTCACCAGACTCTCCCATGCCCGTATTTTCAGTACATGATGTATGCCTACGGATATTCTCAATCATTCAGGTCATGGTTGTCCCAAAGGTGTTTTTCAAAAGGCAATTGGACTTCCTTGGTTTTTCTTTGAAAACATTTCACTTCTCATCCAAGACGCTTCTTCAGCAACGTGAGCTGTGGTCCCACGGAACACGCGCCGCGGTCCCCTTCATGTTGACTCAGGAGTCAGGAAGGAGGGGAAATCCCCTCCTTCCTGACTCCTGAGTCAACATGAAGGGGATCGCGGAGCGTGAGCCGCTGTCCCGCGGCTCACGCTGCGCGATCCCTCCTCCGAGATCCCTCCAGCCTTCCTCCTGCACATGTCCCATTCCCCGCCTTCCTAAGTCAGCACGCTCCGCGGTCCCCTTCATGTTGACTTAGGAAGGCGGGGAATGGGACGTGCGCAGGAGGGAGGCTGACGTGGTCCCATTCCCCTCCTTCCTGAGTCAACATGAAGGGGACCGCGGCTCATGCTGATGATGTCACCAGCCTCACCAGCCGTAAAGCTCACTGCACGTCACTGTGAGAAGCAATACGTTTTCAGTTGCCTTTTGAAAAACACCTTTGGGACATACTTGATGTATGATTTCAGCTACTTGCTAAATATCTCCTCATGAGGCAAACATAGCTAGCTTTGCCCTGTTTAGTAACTGTTTGAACTTACAATGACACTGAAAAAGGAACTTTATAAGGGATACTTGTACTTATGACCATCACAGCATCCTTGAAGTCATATGATGCCACTTGGGCACTTTGTGAGTGATGTACCTTTATTATTGTTTCAGTGTTCAGTGGTCATGTGATCATCATTTGTGACTCTCATAGCCAGCTTTCAACAAGCAAAGTCAATGGAGGAAGCTAGCAATAAGTCACAAATTGCAGTAACATGGGAAACAACACAAAGAAGATATTGCAGAGTTAGGTACAATTGGGGAAAAGCCCTTTGATTCAGCACCAAAATCTGGATACAACAGCACACCTTTTATTTCAAGTATTCTAGGTGCTTAACATATATTAGTGCACCCATAATCCACATGCACTATCCGTAATTTACATTCAGAGTTTACACCCTTATTCTAGTTTTTCACAAGGGAGAGATTAGTTACGTGCACCAAGATGAATATTATATTATACAAACTTAGGCAATAAGCTTAATTTTTTAAATGCTTCAAATAACCATTCATTTTGAAAGGATTGAAATTTGAACCTGGAATATTCCCTTCTGAACTATTACCCACTACACAGCTCACAGTTAAAAACAATCAAGTTTCTCTATTGTGAATCCATTGGGAAAGAACTTTAATATTACAAATATTGAAACAAGATGAGGAATTGATTTTGTTTGCTGACCCAGAAGTGAGAAAAGGGTTTTTCATTTCTGCATAACTCACAAAAGACATTGCTGTATTTGTAAGTTAAGATGCCAGAACAGTTGACATCCTCTCACTGATAAAAAAAATGTTCAGAATCAAAATAACTAAACCACAGCTTTGCAAATAGTCCATCTCTGCTCAACTCAAAATTATTTGCAATGAAAATATGTAAAGCATCTCTAAATGGGTCACTTCACAGGGCCACAAGAGACAAAGGTGGAATTTACACCCGTGTTTTCTTAATAACTGATTGATCTTACAATTCAATGCATTGACCCTTGTTAGAAGATAAAGATGGTCTTCTACATTCTAGGTGGAAAGTGTATAAAAAGTGTAGCCACAGGGTGTAACAAACTTAATAGGAATCACATGAATTTCATCTTGAGAAATCTATTAGTTGTCTGACATTACAGCAGCTCTGAATGTTTGAGGTTAGGAAAGTATTTTACTAAGCCCTTCATTTCAAACTTATATTAGCATTTCCAGTAAGATTATTACTGTTTAATGCTGTATGAGAGCATTTTTCTACCCTGTTTGAAACATAATGGATGGGTGTGTTTTTGAGAAAGCACAACTTTTCAATGACATGTCCCATATTAACTGTAGGACCACACATTCCTTGGGGAAGGTAGCGTCTATTCAGAATGTTGCTTTTTCCCCCTTCTAACACTGATTTTGACAGATTCTCACAAAATGTTAATAGGGTAGGTAGATGCAGAGAAATAAATTTATATAAGTAACTCTAACCAAACTGTATCTTGAAAAAGATATTGGAGAGCTAGTTTGCTCTAGTGGTTAAGGCATCACTAGATTAAAAACACGAGACTGTGAGTTGTAAGCCAACTGGGCCAGTCACTCCGTCTCAACTCTACTCACCTAACATTGTTGTTGTTACAGGGAAAATAAGAAGAGGAAGGAGTATTAGGTATTTTCACCACCTTGAATTAATTATAAAAGTTATAAAGGTAGGATATAAATAAATAAAATCTTAGCCTAATTATTTTTCTTACACTAATTATAGATCTTTGGATCTCTCGGTTTCATTAAGAATGTTGGGTCAGTCAAGCAGATCTCTCTCCTATCTCTTCTTCCAGAGGTTGGGAATTTGTAATAAGATACTTATTCAATTTCTTGACTTTTGTTTCTTGGCTATAGATCAAATGCAGATGCAGATGTAGTTAGAGAGATAGCTAATATTGGTGTTATGCTGATCTTTTGCTCTCATTTGATTGGACCCTATTAATGAAGGGTACAGGGCAAGTCAAAGATCAGCCAAAGATGAAAGGCCGGGAGAAATGAATTCCATCTTGGTTTTTTCAGTTTTGTTTTTTAAAGTTGCCCCTTCTGTGTGCTATCAGCTGCAGAGGGTCACCAATGCTTCATTTTTTTTTTTTAAAAAATCTGTCATTATGGGAGCCAACAACATTATAAGGTTACATGATAACCCATTGATGAATGTTCAAAATGAATGTATTTCATTTTTAAATCATTATTGGAAATTGAGTTTTCTTACAAACAATACAGAAAATTATTTATACACAATTGAAGATTCCTGTGAATCTTGGCCATTATTTATATAGAATTGTATATGTGTGCATTTGAGAAAGACTATATATTACATTTACAGATATTATATTGTATATACAGCACATAATCAACATTTAATATATCTATGTCCTTCATCTAAAGCAGGGGTGTCAAAATGGCACGCCGCAGGCCAGATGCATCACATGCAGCCCACGCCCACCCCAGCTCCGCAAATGGGGAAAACATCACGTGATGGCAATGTGACGCAGCGACTTTGACACCGTGATCTAAAGCTTATACTGCAACAAATTTCCTTTCCTTTGCACTTGTTTTTCAGAAAGATTTCCTCTTTGTGTAAAGATCTTGAGCTGGGGATAGCAAGAATGTGGAATTTCCCAGGCAAAGCCAAAAAAAGTGGATACCCAAGCTATGGTTAAGTGTTACAAATGATAAGATGGATCTATAGATATTTGTTAACATGAATAAGTTAACATAGAATTCCAGTATTTATTTCTGAATACTTTGTTTCAATACACGCTTAGGTTTATTGGTAGTTACCCTTAGTGGACAAAATACATTAGAAACAGAAAAAATTATATTGCTAGAGAATCTAGTAAAAAGAAAGGGTTTTGCTCAGATCAGGAGTGCTTGCAGGGAGAGTTTAAAAAAAGGTCAAGATAGTATCAAATAATTGATTCTTTGTACAATGTAGAAAGGAGCTGGGTGTGTGTATGATTGTGTGCTGTGGCTGACAGTTTGACTCTTTTGACTCCTCTGCAGATATCCCTAGTTTATGAACATTTTGTCTTTGAATCTTTCAAATGATTAAAAGAGGGTTGGTGATAAAAGCTATATAATAGAAGTGTTTCCCCAAAAGCCTTCCATGTTCCCTCATTGTGATCGTGGCAGGAGCAATGTGGTCAAAAGGCATTCAATATGCTAATGAGGACTTAAGGATCATCTAGTTTTGAATGTTGGTGTTGGATAAGATAATGGATATAATGATAGTCAAGAAAGCAAACAAATGGATAATCTGCAAATCAACTCAGAGTTCTCCCCCTTGAAGCACAAATGACCAGGTCTAAATTATTCTGGTTCAGGCACATTATGTGAAGTTTTAACTCTCTAGAGAAAATTTTAATGCTGAGAAAGGAATGAGAAGTGGATGAAGACCAGCAGCAAGGTGAATGGACTCAGTTACAGCAGCAAAGAGTGCACCCTTAGGAGATCTTAAGATACATTGTAATGGAGAAAATATAATTGCTAAGCACTGATTTTACCAGCCTGGTGCCTTATAATCAATCAACAGTAAAAGAATCAGCAATCAAGAGATATATCAAAGATCAGCACCAAGTTATAGTAGGGCAGACTTATGAAGTCCTTGGAAAAGATGTGGCTTATTTATACCTGCAAATATCAGAATCATGCAGATGAGGGTTGATTTTCTCTTTGATACTCTAAGGAAGTGAAAGTTGGACCTCAAAAAAGCAGGATGAAGAAAGTATTGGTATTTTTGAACTTTGATATTAGAGAAGTCTCTAGGGAATAACATGGATAGAAAAGAAAACAAATATTGCATTGAACTTGAACATTAGGCACTATATAATAAAATGAAATTCAATGGTGAAAAGAGTAAGGTTCTACATTTAGGCAATAAAAACGGAATGCACAGGTACAGTATAGATGGTACGTGGCTCAGTAGTAGTAACTGTGAAAGGGAACTTGAAGTCCTAGTGGACAACCATTTAAATATGAGCCAGCAGTGTGCAGCAGCTGCCCAAAAAGCCAACACAGTTCTAGGCTGCATAAATAGAGGGATAGAATCAAGATCACGTGAAGTGTTAATACCACTTTATAATGCCTTGGTAAGGCCACACTTGGAATACTGCATTCAGTTCTGGTCGCCACGATGTAGAAAAGATGTGGAGACTCTAGAAAGAGTGCAGAGAAGAGCAACAAAGATGATTAGGGAACTGGAGACGAAAACATATGAAGAACGGTTGAAGGAACTGGGTATGTTTAGTTTAAGAGAAAGAAGGACTAGGGGAGACATGATAGCAGTGTTCCAATATCTCAGGGGTTGCCACAAAGAAGAGGGGGTCAAACTATTCTCCAAGGCACCTGAGGGTAGAACAAGAAGCAATGGGTGGAAACTAATCAAGGAGAGAAGCAACTTAGAACTGAGGAGAAATTTCCTGACAGTTAGAACAATTAATCAGTGGAACAGCTTGCCTCCAGAAGTTGTGAATGCCCCGACACTGGAAGTCTTCAAGAAGATGTTGGATAGCCATCTGTCTGAAACGGTATAGGGTTTCCTGCCTAGGCGGGGGGTTGGACTAGAAGACCTCCAAGGTCCCTTCCCACTCTACTATTGTATTGTATTGTATTGTATTGTATTGTATTGTATTGTATTGAACTTATCAGTCTGGGGTTCTCACTTGAGGCACAAATGATAGCTCATTTTTTTAATATTTTGGATACATTATGTGAGGACCCAGCTCCCTTGAGAAGCTCATGATTCTGGGAAAGATGAAAGGGAAGAGAAAAAGAGGATAACAAGATGAGCATATTCAATTATTGGGGTGATGGGAACTTAATTGGGACATTTGAAGAACTATGTTGGGACAGATCATACTAGAGATGATCTGTTTTTGAGTTGCTAAATCAGCACTAATTTAATGGCACATAATGAAGTGCAACAAAAGTATTTTTAAAAGCATCAGAAATCCCACTTCATTTGGAAATGCAGCATATTTTTTTAAAAAAATATTTAACAACAGCTTGCTTTTCTATTTGTGGCATTCCCCTCACTTCATTCTTTTGGAAAACTGGCTTCAGACCAATGATTGAAATGTCCAAAAATTATTTAAGGAATTCTGGAAGAAAATTTTTAAAAGAAGATGACAACATGAAAATATTTGTATGAATGTTTACTTTTTCACTGCTTAAACATCAAGTTTGGACTTTATTTAGCGTAGCATTAACTGCTGACTACTTGTAAAGACTAGTGATTGTTTACCATAGGCCAATAATAAGACTCATTGTTTACAGGAAAGTAGCTGTGTATATCTTGGTCTTCTGTCTATCTTTCAGAGGGGCCTTAAAAAGTTCTTCCTTCCTACCTCATTTTGGAAGAGAAATCAATGTCAAATGAAGCTAGTAACTAAACAATTAAGCTCTATAAAGCATCTTTGTGCTTTTTTTCCCCACACACATATACAGAGACAAACAAAATCCGAAAGCTTATATTATATACCTAAATATGTTAATTCTATTAGCAGTCTAATTTGAAGAGTGAATGAGAAATGATGTCGAAAGAATCTTCATGACAGATGAAGCAATATGTTTGGGACATAAGCCAAGTTTTGAGAGGCTGTGTTAGGATTTATGGGAGGGGGTGGATGGGCTGATGGAGAAGAAACAACAGGAGGGCAGGAATGGGATATCATCTCTTCTAATTTAAAAATGAAATGGAGAAAATGACCATTCCAGACAACTTTAAATGTATTTATACTGCTATACTGCTAGCATCACTGGAACAATTTTTCTTTATATTCACTGATTTGTTTAAGTTAGAAAATGTCCTATAATCATCCCTAATATTAATGCTATGGCTCAAATTTCCATATCTTCTCAGAATACTCTAACAATAATACTCCTCAGTACAGACAGGTCAGCTATTCAACCAGATAACATCCCCTACTTGTGTAATTTTGTACTTCTTTAAGGAGCAAGGGTGTGTAAAATGTTTCATTCTCAAAATGTTTGGGTATGAAAACAGTTATAAATGTTGTGAGAGTGAAATGAAACACATTTGTTTCAAGAACTTTGCCTGAGACTGGAAGAAAACCAGGTGTGAAATAAATCTTGTATATTTCAAAAAAAAGTGTTGTTTTGACCATTTGCTTGTTCTGAGCATTACAACTGGGCTCTTGTTTTGTGCTTGTGATCTGCTGCCTTTTCCTAAACCTTTTCCAGCCTAGCCAGCACAGCAGCCAGGACTAGTTTCATTGGTGCTACTATTGGTTTACATTGGATAGTGTGAAGTTGGAATGGAGTGTTGAGAGAAAAGTAGCATTTAAGCAGAAGGCCAGAAAGAAAAAGAAGCCTTCCTCTTATAGCTGCAGGATTGCTGGCCCACCAGAAGCATTATTACTTCTCTTTATTTCAGTCAGTGAAGAAATGAGGATATATATCTATAGAGATAGATAGGTAGATAGATAGACAGAGAGACAGACAGATAAATGATAGACAGACACATACACAGAGATATCCACACAGACATTTCCAAATGTTTGAATTTTGTTCTAGGAAGGGGGCATCAAACTTGCAGTGTCACATTGTAGTCACGTGATGTATCACAACTTTTTTCTCTTTGCTAAACCAACGATGGATGTGGCCAGCGCATGACACATCCGGGCAGTGGAATGCAAGTTAGACACCCCTGTTTTAGGAGAATACAAAACACTCAAACAATATTAGGTTTTGTTCTTATGGAAAACAACCGTCTTGAAATATTTTGACAGAAGATTTTGAGTGGGGCTGCTTTGTTCCAAGTTTAAGCAAAATACACTTTCTGATTCAGTAAGGCATTTGATAAGGTAGATCATAACCTACTACTAGATAAAGTAGAAGAATGTGGGTTGGACAACATCACCACCAGATGGATTCGTAACCGGCTGCCCAACCGCACTCAACGTGTAGTCCTCAATGGAACTGCAGCTACATGGAGGGAAGTATGCAGTGGAGTACCCCACGGCTCTGTTTTGGGCCCAGTACTCTTCAACATCTTCATCAATGATTTGGATGAGAGAATAAATGGGGAACTCATCAAATTTGCAGATGACACCAAGCTGGCAGGAAAAGCCAACACTCCAGAAGATAGGCTAAAGATACAGAAGGATCTTGACAAACTTGAACATTGGGCACTATCTAATAAAATGAAATTCAATGGTGAAAAGAGTAAGGTTCTACATTTAGGCAACAAAAACGAAATGCACAGGTACAGTACAGGTGGTACTTTGCTCAATAGTAGTAACTGTGAAAGGGATATTGGAGTCCTAGTGGACAACCATTTAAATATGAGCCAGCAGTGTGCAGCAGCTGCCAAAAAAGCCAACACAGTTCTAGGCTGCATCAACAGAGGGATAGAATCAAGATCACATGCAGTGTTAATACCACTTTATAATGCCTTGGTAAGACCACACTTGGAATATTGCATTCAGTTTTGGTCACAATGATGTAGAAAAGATGTGGAGACTCTAGAAAGAGTGCAGAGAAGAGCAACAAAGATGATTAGGGGACTGGAGACTAAAACATATGAAGAACGGTTGCAGGAACTGGGTATGTCTAGTTTAATAGAAAGAAGGACTAGGGGAGATATGATAGTAGTGTTCCAATATCTCAGGGGTTGCCACAAAGAAGAGGGAGGCAAACTATTTTCCAAGGCACCTGAGGGTAGAACAAGAAGCAATGGGTGGAAACTAATCAAGGAGAGAAGCAACTTAGAACTGAGGAGAAACTTCCTGACAGTTAGAACAATTAATCAGTGGAACAGCTTGCCCCCAGAAGTTGTGAATGCCCCAACACTGGAAGTCTTTAAGAAGATGTTGGATAGCCATTTGTCTGAAACGGTATAGGGTTTCTTGCCTAGGCAGGGGGCTGGACTAGAAGACCTCCAAGTTCTCTTCCAACTCTGCTATTGTATTGTATTGCATTGTATTGATTCAGATACATCTTTATTCAGCAGTCCTGTTTTTGCAAATTATTATTATTATTATTATTATTTATTATTTATTAGCGCTTATAGACCGCCCCCTCTCCCAAAAGGGACTCGGGGCGGTGTACAGTCCGTAGCAAAAATACAACAAGTTAAAATTATTAAATAAATAGATATGTGAGGAGGATAAAAGATATGCCAAACTGTACAGCTGAATAAATAAATCAGGATATACAAAATTTAAAATCCCAATATCCTGTAAAATTAAATTTAAAAGAGACAATCCCTCTAAAAACCAATAAAAGTGTGTATGCCAGGAGGAAAACGTTATAATTATGCCAGACCAGCCAGTCGGAACAGGTGAGTCTTCAATTTCTGTCGGAAGGAGCGGAGGTCAGTAGTGGTTCTAATGTCGGGGGGGTCATTCCAGAGGGTTGGGCCCATCACAGAGAAGGCCCTACTCCTCGGTGTCGCCCGTTGGCATTGCCTAGTGGACGGCACCAGGAGAAGCCCCTCCCTGTGAGAGCGAATTGGCCGCAGGGATGTGTGTGGGAGGATGCGATCCCGCAGGTAGCTAGGCCCTGTGCCATGGAGCGCTTTAAAGATGGTAACCAGAACCTTGAAACGCACCCGAAAGACCACAGGCAGCCAGTGCAGCTCGCGCAGGAGAGGTGTTACATGGGAGTACCTGGTACTCCCCATGACTACCCGCGCGGCAGCATTCTGAACTAGCTGCAGTCCTCGGGCGCGTCCCAAGGGAAGCCCCATGTAGAGAGCGTTACAGTAGTCCAGGCGAGATGTCACCAGTGCATGAATGACCGTGCGTAGGGCATCCCGGTCCAGAACGGGGCGCAATTGGCGCACCAGGCGAACCTGGTGGAACGCCCCCCTTGCCACGGCTGCCACATGGTCATCCATTGACAGCCGGGCATCTAGGAGGACGCCCAAATTGCGCGCCCGTTCCACAGGGGGCAATTGTTCACCCCCTATGGCCAGTGATGGAGTTAACTGGCTGAACCGAGGTGCCGGTAGCCACAGCCACTCGGTCTTGGAGGGGTTGAGTTTGAGTCTGTTGTCCCCCATCCAGACCCCGACGGCTTCCAAACACCGGGACATCACATCGACAGCCTCGTTGGGGTGGCCTGGGGTTGAGAAGTACAACTGAGTATCGTCAGCGTACAGATGGTACTCAACCCCAAAGCCACGGATGATCTCACCCAGTGGCTTCACATATGCGTTGAACAAAAGGGGCGAGAGGACCAACCCTTGCGGCACCCCACAAGAGAGGTGTAATAGGACCAGGATAGAGGAACAACCCCTATCTCTGGCCCTCCAGAGATCATCAACCAACGCGACCAAGGCTGTCTCTGTGCTGTGCCCGGGTCGGAAGCCGGACTGGCGTGGGTCTAGATATATGGATTCAAGGTGACGTGGAAATTGCTGCGCCACCACATTCTCAACAACCTTCGCTAAAAAGGGGAGGTTGGAGACTGGACGATAATTAGCTAGCTCCGTTGGGTCAAGTGAAGGCCTCTTGAGCAGGGGCCTCACCACCGCCTCTTTCAAGGCAGTCGGTAAGGAACCCTCAATCAATGAGGCGTTCACCAGGCCCAGGAGCCAGCCTCGTGTCACCTCCCAGGATGCCAGTACCAACCAGGAGGGACACGGGTCCATTGAACATGTGGTGGGTCGCAGCCGTCCACGCAACCCGTCTAAATCCTTGGGGGCAACAGAGTCAAACTCCTCCCAGAGTGGACTCACAAGACTCACTGTTGACGGCTCGTCCGGCCCACTGAGGGGGGCCCATCCGCTCCGGATCTGAGCGACTTTGTCTTGCAGATATTCCCCAAACTCCTCTGCTCTTCCCTGCAAGGGTGCCCCCCGCATCTCCTGCGACAAGAGAGAGCGGGTCACCCTAAACAGGGCGGCAGAGCGGTTATCCGCAGACGCAATGAGAGCGGCACAATGTCTACGTTTGGCCGCTCTCAATGCCACAAGGTAGGTCCGTAAATAGGCTCTTACCTGTGTTCGGTCAGACTCGGAGCGTGAGGACCTCCACCTGCTCTCGAGACGTCTCCTATGGCACTTCATCACCCTTAGCTCCTCAGTGTACCAGGGAGCCCGGGTGGGTTGCTGCCATAGGAGAGGTCGCAAAGGCGCAACCCGGTCCAAGGCCCCCGCCGTCGCCCTATTCCAGGCGTCGACTAGGTCCTCCGACCGAGCGCGGGTCAGGGCTACAGGTAGTGGCCCAAGCTCTGTCTGGAACCTATCCGGTTCCATCAAGTGCTTGGGGCGGTACCAGCTTGAACAAACTGGCTCCGCCTCCTCACGGTGGAGGGTAGCGCCAGGGAAGTCCAGCCGGAGACATGAGTGATCTGACCATGACAGGGGAGTAATATCTAAATCCCCTATTCCCAGATCACTCGTCCACTACTCAGATACAAAGACAAGGTCCAGTGTGTGGCCACCTTCATGTGTGGGGCCCTGAATTAATTGGGTCAGGCCCATGGCTGTCATGGAAGCCATGAACTCCCGAGCCACCTCAGACGCTGCTCCCGTCGACGGCAGGTTGAAATCCCCCATAACCAAAAGTTTGGGGATCTCAACCGCTGTCTCCGAGACCAGCTCGAGGAGCTCAGGCAGGGCTGCTGACGTATAGCGAGGAGCCAAGTATACAATCAGCAGGCCCCACTGCCTCCCTGGGCCCCATTTCATACCTAGTGACTCACACCCGGGTATCTGAGGAACAGTGAACTCCCTCGGCTCTAGACAGTCCCGTATGACCACCGCCACCCCACCACCCTTACCCAGGGCCCGATTGTATCACCCTTACCCAGGGCCCAAATGTATTGGGAAAGTATGAATATTTATGTGCTCCTGCCAAAGACACATGATATCAAAGAAATATTTCACTAAGGAGAGCATTTCTTTGGTTTGGAATATGCAGCAGAACTAAACTGTTCACAAACTTATGATTTTCTGGGTTTAAGGGCAATCAACATTCAATACAAAGACGCAAGAGGAGATTCAAAAATAATGATAAAGGTTACTATTTTTGTTTCTATTCCAAATTAAGTACCAGCCTGATAACCTTTATTATAAGTAGTTCGGTACTGAATTGCATCTTTGTGAGGAGGGGGTCTATATTTTTACTTCCTTGGATATCCTTTAATTGCAGGAGTGCAATAAAGAACAATCTTTTCATGCAATTTTAAGATGTTAGCCCAACTGAACGGTGGTCAAGGGCTAGATAATATTATTATAAAGCTAGTATTTTCTTGTATTTCCCCCCTTAGGTTATAACACCAGAAGTGAACTGAAGTTGCTGTTAGATATATAATTAGATTCTGGTATTTCTGGATGAGATTCATTATCATACCTTGTAATTAAAGCTGGGGACATATAGTGTTGGCAGGTTAAGCTGTGAACAGAGTCCCCTTCCCCTTCCATTAAAAAAATAGTTTGTACCAGCCTGAACCAGTAGTAAAAAAAGCTAACGGTTTGCCCAAACCAATAGTAAAAAAATGCTACCGGTTTGGGCGAACTGATATTTCCGACGATCAGCTGTGATGAGTGATTTAGATTAGCTAGAAAGCAGGATTTTCTAAATCATGTGGCACAGTGGATTCCCTCCATCGCTGTTCTACTTACCTTTGCAGGCATGCTTAGTAACAGGCTTCACCCACCTGCCTGAACATCATCATGTCTGTTTTGATGCTCTGTGGATGTGCGGAAGGTCCTGCACATGCGTGGAGGTGGTACGTGTGCTCACATTTGTGAAGCGGTAGCGAAGGTACCTTAAGTGGATTTCACACCTGATTTGTACCTTAACTGTTTGAATTTCTCATGTTAAAAAGTGAAAGGAAATTATTCATAAAGTAAATATGGTAGCATGGACGATCTTCCTGACAAACATACAGAGAGAAATGTATATGTATATCTGAAAGTATATACTAACCATATTATCACTGTATGAGTTCATTTATTCTTTACACCATACAGTAGTCCAGTTTTAAGGAACAAATTATCGGAAATGTTTCTCCACCCAATCAATGAAATAAGTAAAATGCTGAACTGTTGCACTTCTTTCATTTTGCCCAGAAACTGAGAAGACACAGATGGTGATTAGCATCTTATGTACATGTTTTGTTCATATAATTTTCACAATCTTAAAGGAGTGTGTTGAGAGCAGAATATGTGATTCATTTCCCTCTCCACACAGTTGAAGTACTTAGATAATTTTAGATCCTTGTCATAATGCTCTTACAAAAGTTCCTCATTTACATGTGAATGTGTACTAGTTCACGTTATTTAAGTTAGTTCTCTTTTGCAAAATAAGGACCAGAACTTCTGCCCTTAGGTCTTGTCCCAGTGCACCAAGATTTTCATAGTCTTTGTTTAGAACAGGGGTGGGGAACAATGGCCCTTTTATGACTTGTGGACTTCAACTCCCAGAATTAGCTCTGAGAGTTGAGGTCCACAAGTCATAAAGGGGCCATAGTTCCCCATCTCTGGTTTAGATAGTGGGCAAAGCACTGGTGAAATCAACTTGCCTTCACTACCAGTTTGCAAATGTGAGCATGTGTACAGGACGCATGCACAGAGCATCAAAAACGGGATGTGATGACATCTGGGTGGGTGGATGGAGCCTCCCGCAGCCACCGCTACTGGTTCGCCTGAACCGGATAGAACCAGCTGATTTTCACCACTGAGGCAAAGATATTCCAATGAAGGGATTGCATTAGAACTGACCAAATCATGAATTGGATTAGGTTGCTCTATACCAGTTCCCGATATTTGAAAGCACATTTGGTAAAGTACTGTCTGATCAGCAAGTGGAGATGCAAAACAAGCAGAAATTTCCATGTACATTCCCCTGTTAATTAAAATTTAGGAACCTGTGAGTTAAAGGAAAAGAACTTGTAAATTTTCATAGTCATACTACAGCATTATAGTCACAAGTCTGCTTGGTTTATATGCCACAACTGATGATCATCAGATTAACAGTTCAGGGTAATCAGATCCAAACATTCCTTTGTGGTTAAACTGTTAAGCATTCCATCTGTCTTTTTACAATTCCTTGCAGCATGCTTTGCTAGGGGAGCATTGAGCCAGTAATTTCACATTGCCACAGCTAAATTAGGTTTGTGGGTTTTAGAAAAACTTCTGTTGCTACTGTTTCCATAAACACCTACTCTTTAGAGAAAAGGCTACAATCTGGGCCTTGAGTCTCGAGTTTGAACTAAACAACAAAACACAGTTAGGATCCATATTAGACTTAATTATTAGCTGTGTTGGGGATGTGGTGGCTCAGTCACTAAGACTCTGAGCTTGTCGATCAGAAAGTCGGCAGTTCGGCAGTTCGAAACCCTAGCACTGCATAACAGAGTGAGCTCCTGTTACTTGTCCCAGTTTCTGCCAACCTAGCAGTTCGAAAGCAAGTAAAAATGCAAGTAAGAAAATAGGGACCACTTTGGTGGGAAGGTAACAGTGTTCCGTGCACCTTCAGTGTTTAGTCATGCCGGCCACATGATCACGGAGACATCATCTCCGCTGGCTCTTCGGCTTTGAAATGGAAAATGAGCACCTCCTCCTAGAGTCGGGAATGACTAGCACATACGTGCGAGGGGAACCTTTACCTTTACCTTATTAACTGTGTTAATTGCATTCTAAAGGTTCTGCTGAGCTTCAAATTCCATCTTGTAAGGAGGTCAGGATAAACAGAATCAATGCAATCAACAATCAAGTATAAATTCACTCTAGGTGCAATCGTACATTATGTCAGGGCCACTTTGATGTAATATCAGAATGGGTGCGTTGTGGAATGTTCCTCCTCAGCCTTCTTCTAGAATAATACATTCCATGCCTTTACTCAGTCTTGTTAATCTTCTCTGTGGTTATTGAGTTGATTTTAATCTATTCTCCATTAGATTTTTTTTGTCTTCTTTCCTGCTCCCTGGGAGGTGAATACAATATAATTGAAGATTTCAGGGAGAATTTGGTGAGACACTATGTTAACTATAAATATCTCCTATTTTCATAAACCTACCATTATTTTCATGTAGTCCGCAACTTTCTGATTGCCACAACCGTTGAGTAGATACATAACTAGTTCAAAGCAATATTTTCAGATGACACTAAATTGGGTGGCAGAATTATTTCCCTAGAAGCCGAAAATAAAAAAATAAAAATTGATATGTTTGATATACTGGCTGAAAATAATAAAATGAATTTTAACCTAGAGTAATTTGTTCCTCAATTGAGAAACAAGTACCAAATATACATGCATAGGATGGAGGATAGTTTGCAATACAGTGATTTTTGAGAAAAAAGATGTGTGATGTGTGTGCAGGAAAAGCAAAAACTGCAAAACAGTTGTAGAGTGATTAACAGGAGTCTAGTTTCCAAATGAGGGAAAATAATAATTCCATATGATTAGCTTTGTTCAACTCCTAATTAAAGCATTGTCCCATTTTGGACAATGCACTTAAAAAAAGTAGACAAACTGGAACAAGTTCATGGGAGGACATTGTGGAGGATTAAAGGACTAGGAAATAAGTCTTGTAAGAGAGATTGGAGGAGTTGGGCCTTGTGTACGGGGATATGTTAGCACTTTTCAAATAACTGAAAGGATGTCACACAGAGGTCAGGACCTGTTTTTTGTCACTGCAGACTGACGATCGTGGAAAAACAAATGTAGCTTCAAGGAGGGCTGCTCAGTTGAATATCATGCTTCATAATAATTTAAAACAGAAAAGTGATTAGGCCAAAAAATAAGTATCAGAGTTTGTAAAAAAGCAGTAAATAAGGGTGTTTTTTTTTAAAAAAAGAAGAAAATGAGGTGAAAGTGTAAATGCCTGAAATTACTGCCCACAATCTAATGAGATTAGCAACATTTGGGCTGCCAAAGAGATGTCCCGGTGTCAACATTAAAACCTGCTCATGCATGGTTCTCAATGTTGTCAACCAACACAATGTCATGACTGGTATTTGTACTTTCAACTTCAACTGATGCCTTTTATTAGTTGACTGGACTTACTTGCTCTATTGTTGAACTATTACGTATTGGAACTCAGCTATTGCGTATTGGAACTTAACACTAGCATGTGGCAAACAGACTCTCTCAATTTTCTGTGTTCACTTATGTTGACATTTATTCTAGTCTTCCTTGGTTATCATAGCTTCACTATGCAAGTCAGTATTTGAGATGTCTTCTTATTGTTTTATGAATTAATGTTCACCCTTTTTAAAGACCAATATGGTATATATATATATTGAGACTTCTTATTGATTGTAGGAAATATTTGGTAAAATTATTCTGGTCAAACAGATTGTGAAATATAACAGATTGTGTTGAAGAGGGCTGCTTTCGCAGTGGCACCAAAACTGTTGGGAAATATCCAACCTGGCAGGGAGGAAGGATGAAGTAGTGTCACTGTGCAACTAAGTGTAAAAGGCCCAGAACTGGCTCTCCCTGAATTCCTTGGAGCCTTATTGGCTCCAATTAGAGAACTGTTCCAGTAGAGAATTGTTCTAGTAGAGAACTGCCAGACTGAAGAGATTCCTGTATTATAAGGTAAAAGTAAAGGTTCCACTCACACATAAGTGCTAGTTGTTCCTGACTCTAGGAGGAATGCTCATCTCCATTTCAAAGCTGAAGAGCAAGAGTTGTCCAGAGACGTCTCTGTGGTCATGTGGCCGGCATGACTAAACACCGAAGGTGCACGGAACACTGTTACCTTCCCACCAAAGGTGGCTCCTATTTTTCTATTTGCATTTTTACCTGCTTTTGAATTGCTAGGTTGACAGAAGCTGGGACAAGTAACGGGAGCTCACTCTGTTACATGGTGCTAAGGATTCAAACCGCTGAACAGCTGATCTTTCTGATCGACAAGCTCAGCGTCTTAGCCACTGAACCACTGCATCTCTTCCTGTATTATAGGCAGAACATAATAAAGCAATTGGCTCAAACTCAAATGGCCAGTCTGGTCGTTCATGCCTGACACAAACAAATATTTCCTTTATTATTTTCTTATTAGTATTTGATTATTTGATGTATGTTTGCTCTATTTCTTTCCCCCCCAAGGTTGAAGTAATTTAACTGTTTGATTACTGAATAAATTTGACATCTCAACTTACTTTTTCTTTGTATAGTTTTCAGCCAACCAAATGAAATAAAATTATTAAGTTTCTGAGAATTTAGCTGGGTGATGCCCAGAAACTTGCCAGGTTTTTCCTGAGTACAACATTCAGAGCTCTCCTTTCAAGGTAGGTTAGGATCCTACTCCTCAGTGGCCTCTGGTGACTATTAATTTGCTGAGATCATTTTGGATAAATTTCAGTCCAAAGCACAGATCATCTGGGCTTCCTAATTAAGGGACATGGAACTAGACTTCAAAGGAACTTGAGCTATCCATAGCTTTGAAAGCTTCTGTCTAAGATATCTTGGATATTACATAGTTTGACTACAAAGCTTTATATCATCAAATATTACTGCTATTGACTTTTTCTGCAATTTCCTGGTGAGCTTATATTCCTTTCTTTAGGTGCTTGCACTGTGCATCATCCTTTACCATTTTTATAACTTCCCATTTTGAGATGGGGCTGTAAAAAACTCTATAGACCTGTTATATGTGAAAGGACATGTTACAACATTTTTGAAGTCTTTCATTCAATCAACTACACAAACCGATCAGAGAATCAGGAACATCTTGCCTGGTAGTTAATATGTCCTTTTAGCCTTTCAGTTTGTCTTATTTAAAAGATTTCTGTGTTGTCTTAAATCAGCACCTGCAATAATGTTTAAAGCAGATCAACAATTATAAAAATCAAGTAGAACAATACTGATATTATCAAACAACAGTAAGAAAAACTAGGATAAATCTATCCAGTAAGACTAAAGCAAAGGTTGTGGTTAATGTGGCTAGCTTGATATTAGTTATCAGCATCTGGATATATAAATATATGGGAGGCTCCTTGCATATATAAACTGTTCCATTGTTGCAAAAGTGTGCTAGATCTTAGTAATATGTATAACAAAGAAGAAAGAGGGAGAATGTCCATAGCATGGCAAAGGGCTTATAAATATTTATGTTTTATGATTTTATAGGTTTTAATGTTATAAGCTGTCCAGAGTCATCTCGAGGCAAGGTGGGTAGTAAACAAATTTAATAAATAAATAAAAAATGATGATGATGAACATATCTCTCTTTGTCTCTCTACCAATTCATCTGTAGCTCCACACTTGTTAGTTGTTTTGTTTCTAGATTTTCTTGAATTGTACTAGACTTTATCTGCATTTCACAGCTCTATATACAGTACATACAGTTTCATTTTATTCATGATTGCCTATCATCAGGCTAATCAGTGACTTGCCTGTCCTTTGTGCTCTTATAGCGGCTGCTATTTTCTGTACTTTTTGCACAAACTATTATTCTATGGAATTATCTGCTTAGAACAGCCAACAAGACTGGGTATTCCAAGATACTTAAAGTAAACCTTTCTGAGCCAAGGTGGACTGAATTCAAAAAGTTGCAAATTGGCTAAAATTTATACTATCTGCTTATTTTCCATATGTCTGCTTTTATTGAAATATCTGTAATTAACATGAGATTGTATTATTTTTTCCCCACCCAGCTTTTCAAGTTTTCTTTATTCTTTCATTTCTGCCATAGCTATTTTTTTTGAGCTTATCTATAACATAAGTGCTGTTGTTTGTAGTCCCGCCGTAGTCTGGGTTACTGAGTTATTTTGGGGTTTGGGTTTAAAATGGTTGTCTTTTCCTTTTGTGGATATAGAAAACATTCCAGTATGTATGTTTTAAACTCCTAATTATCATAAAAATGCCAGACATGCAAAAAGTACAAAATTATATGATGGTGTGAGGCTTTTTAAACTGTGTAATTTGTTAATGTAAAAGTTTGCTTGGGTAAATTTCAGGAAACCTCCTGGAATTCTAGAACATCTGAGGGAAACTGCAGTCAGCTTAACAATGTGAACTGGTTTACATTACACTAGATTTGAGAAATACACAATGCAAGCAACTTTGGTGTCCAAAACTTAATTAGAGGCTTCTTTTTAAACATATTCCCTCCCACTATGAGAGAGGGTAATTTATGTGGTTCTACTTAATTCATTCTTCAAAGGTGCAAATCTGTGGAAACTTGATTAGTATGTTGACTCCATCAATTAACATTCATCTAATATCCTGCCCATTTAAATTAGTGTAAACACAGACCAATAAGGTTAGGGGGAAGAGAGTTAAATTGAAAAAGATTTATTTAAGGATTAGTATGGTAACTAAACTAGAATTTAATCCAGGAAGTAAACATCACAGAAATGCAGGTTGTGGGAAACAACAGACCACAGCAAAAACTAGCAGCTTGAAACAAGAATGCAAATAGGAAAGGTCATTTTAGAGAAACTGTGGCTATATAGTATTTCTTCTGCTACAGAAAGTGATTGCAAAATAGTCAACAACTTGTGGAATTGGCCTGAATCTCTTTTTATGATGCTAGGGATGCCATATCTGTCTATAAAATAGAAGAAAATCAGTTCTAATATGTTGCTTGAAATGAGACTGTACTTGTAAAACCAACAAAATGAAGCTCTATGATTTGGAGAAAGAGAAAATAGAATTCCAGGTCAAGGAGTTGCAAGATTTCTAAATCTAAATAATGAAAACCATACTGTATAGCTATCATTTCATATATGAAATCAGATATCAACGATCAATACTTTCCCTTGCTCCAATGTGG
Source organism: Natrix helvetica (assembly GCF_964273705.1). Classification (NCBI taxonomy): domain Eukaryota; kingdom Metazoa; phylum Chordata; class Lepidosauria; order Squamata; family Natricidae; genus Natrix; species Natrix helvetica. Next base: position 247,253,812 of record NC_138552.1, read on the forward strand.
CTGTTTAGGCCAAAACTGACCTGCCCAAGAAAGGCTATAGCTGGGCAAAGGCATCCCTGACCATAATTTAGCAACTGTTTTGCACATCAGGAACAACATATTCAGAAGAACCTTCAAACTGTCCTTCAGAGAAACAGCAGCATCCCTATTGAGAACAAGCTGCAGCCCCATTGAAAACTATCTTGTTTACTGATCACTAGAGTCCCTTCATCTAAACTGTGCTTCACTTTTTTGCTTTCCTCCAATACATGTCTGTATCCAGATAATGATTCAGGCCATTTGGTCAGGGTTACTTGAATTGAGATCCAGAAAATGTTTCCTCCAGCTGTATATCTATTCATTTGTTTGATAACATAGTACTTGCTGATCTGGTATTCCCATTGTCTCATACGTTACAGCAGGCAAAGTTAGGAGTCTGAGCTTCTACCTAGATAAAACTTGTAAATTATGCTTATTGTAGTGCTATTTATTTCGGTGCTTCAAGAAGGACTTAGGTGAAACACTAAGCAGGGTCCTTCAGTATTAATCCATTGACGCCTCCACTGAAGTGTTGAAATTTGTCCCATTTTCACACATCTCAGAACCTTTGGCATTTGTAGTTTAGCCCTAAAATTGTTTCTCCTATGTTTTATTGCTGTAAATAAAGCATTTTGATTCACTTATTATGTAGTGATTTATTCTTTTTTAAACATTCTTGCTTAATCTTAATGAATATGTGAATGCCCCAACACTGGAAGTCTTTAAGAAGATGTTGGATAGCTATTTGTCTGAAACGGTATAGGGTTTCCTGCCTAGGCAGGGGGTTGGACTAGAAGACCTCCAAGGTCCCTTCCAACTCTACTATTGTATTGTATTGTATTGTAATATCAAAGTAGTTTACATTACAGGCAAAAAGAAAGTTCAGTGAACTCTCACAGATGGTAAGGCAGTCCCCAGCTATTAACCATCATAGCTGGCTATTGGAGAACTAGCAAGCTGCTGTTGTCCTGATTATTAGTGTTTGGTGATTCTCTAGCCAGCCATTTCAGTAAACAAGATAGTGATTGCTGCAATTCATAAATTAGGCTAGATAGACCTTTGGTGTCAAGCCAGTCTCCCTCAGTAACCAAGAAAGAAACCACTTAACTCCATTTTGCAGAATTAAGAGTACTTTTACTGGTTATGAAAAGATAGCAGCTAAGCAAAGCAAGAGGCAAAAGCACGTGAAATCATACATATCAATATGTGACCAACCCCCTCCCCCCTGGCAACCCTCATCCCACTGTCCAATCTGTAAATCCCTTAGGTGTCATGTGAGTTCCATCTTCAAGGAGCATCATCAGGTAGGTATGCGGATGGTTGGCCTTGACCGACACCAAGCGCTAATCTCCAGCATGCACAGTAACGGTGAGACCAAAACTCTCACTTTACAATCTCTCCCATACTAAAACTTCCCCTCCCAAATACCTCCCCATTTCAATGGCAGCCAAAAGCAAATAGCGAAACAGAGGCTGACATCACTGATCGCTGTGATTCACTGAACTTTTCTTATGTTCTTAATTAGGATGAGGCAGGTGACCTACTTAAACGTTTTAGAAAACAAATCCATTTTAATCTGGTGCCAAGTTATTATCTGGTTCCATAGTTGGGGTTCCACAACAGAAAAGGCTTGGTTCTTGGAAAAGAGCTTGATCTCTTGAAGCAGGCAAGCCTAGAGATATCTCAATCCAAAATTATATAGGTCTTCACAATGTAAACATCACCATCTTGCATTGGGCTCAGTCCCCAATGGGCAAATCTATAAGGGATGCCATAGCGACCCAGGTGTCAAGACAGAGGGAGGGCTAGAATTTCCAGTCTCCTTGCAGTTCTTCTTTTCTCAGCTCCCTCTTTTCTTTACCAGTTTTGATGTTTAGAGTTTTTGAAAGAGAAATGTGAATGCTTCTTTAAAAGCAACAACAGCTAAAAACAAAATGATGCTGCCAAAATAGAAAATTGCTATTGCTGATGAATGTTGTGATGTGATCTTGGGTGGGGCAGCCCAGCGAGTCATAGAAACGGGGCTAGAGTCTGCTTGTGGTTTGTGCACCACTGGCATCATGCACTCCACTTAAAATGCTGGCAATCTTTCCCACTTAAGAGTGGCAGCCGCGAATGGACATCTCAGGAAAAAAACCCCACCGCTAGGATTGTGATATATGTCTTGTAGCCAGAGTTATGGAGGGGGCAAGGGAATCTATTCATCTCCATCATTAATTGTAACTAAAGTTTTCTGGAACAGGGCCTAGATTATGCCTCCTTTGAAAAGCCATGCCCTTGCTTCTGGGAGCAAGGTGACTGATAAATTATTTGCTACAATACTCCCAAAAGAGAGCACAAATTTTACATTACATTTCAAACCACCATGGTCTACTATTGGATTTAAATAAAAGCAGTGCAATTTTTTCAAAGAATCTGAATGTCTATGGAAATTCTCATTCATCCAGGTCATGGTTCTCCCAAAGGCACTTTTTCAAGAGGCAACTGGACTTTTGGGGTTTTCTTTGAAGACGTTTCGCTTCTCATCCAAGAAGCTTCTTCAGCTCTGACCATCTCCACCACCCAGTCAGAGCTGAAGAAGCTTCTTGGATGAGAAGCGAAACGTCCTTAAAGAAAAACCAAAAAATCCAGTTGCCACTTGAAAAAGCACCTTTGGGACAAAGAATCTGAAATGAAGAACACTTGGAATGGCTAAAAAGAAGTTGGCATGTTATCACAAAGCACAGTTGGAAATATGCTTACCTTAATTTAGTCTAACAGAAACACACGTACCAGTTCTCAGAAATGTGTAAATTCCGATAGTAATCATTTTAGCAGTACTTCTGCAAGGCTGCTTCCCCCATTCTAAAATAAATAGGATTTTTTTTTAAACCACCAATCCTAAGGCTTGGTCTTTGTATTGCTGCACCATGCAATTTAAAACATTTCATTTTCCTGGTTAATACACCTTGCTAGAAAGTTGGATTTTTGCGGTATTCTAATAATGCAGTACTACTAAAGTTAACTTACATTCTTGTTCACAGATGTGGAAGCAAATACCTCAGGCTTGGCTGAACTCACCTGAACCCACTTGAATCCATTTTTGGCACAGCGGCTTTTCAACGGCCCAAAGATAAATACTGCAATTTTGAAACAGGGTTCCCTCAAACTGGATGTGGGGTTGCTTCAACACTCCACATGAATCAGAGTCCCACTACAGTATAGATTGCTGCTACTTTAACAACAATTTATGTATAAAGGCTAGCGCATTGCTATTGTTCCATTGACAAACCCTTCAGGACGCAATTTTTTGATTGGTCAATCATTAAGCAGGAAAAGGCAACAGCATTTGTTTGAAGGTAGTAATAACAATTGGTGATTCTGGCAGTTCTTCTTTCCCTCTGTTGGTCATAGAACTTTATGCGTCATCAGAATAATATAAACATATTACATACTAAACAGAGTATGTATGTAGGGTGGGGGGGAGATTTATTTATTTTTGCACCCTGTGTGTATATCTCACTTTAGAATAACTTTGATACTCATGTCTCATGTCCCAATAAGCACGAAGCTAGTAACATAGTTCATCCTGATAGTTAGTGTTTATCACACTGCCTATTCAGCATCTCCTTGGTTAAAAATTGTTTTCATATGCAAGTAAAACACTCTGCCAGTTTTAGTTCTGAAATCCAATTTAATTCTGTATTTGGAGAAGGTATCACTTCCTTTATCTCAAACACAAAATATCCCAGGCAGACCATGAGGTTATTTAACTTACAGAGTATGCAGCTGTAAAATGCTGCAATGGCCATTGTTTTAACTGGGGTTTAGTATTCATGGAACTTAAGGCTATCAAAGTTTACTAGTTATAATGACTGGATGCTGTTTCTGAGAGTGGGCAGCATTCCTCTGAACAGCAGTGGCTAGGGAATAAGTGGGAGAGAGTTATACTGCACGTCTGACTTACAGCGTTTGTGAAGCCGTACGGCTGGCTGTGGGATTCTTCCCACTGATGAGCTGATCCTTAAGTTAGATGAAAACTGCATCACACAAAATTACGGTTCCCATTGCCATTTCTGTCCTGTTTCTATTGCTTCTGTTACAGTCACTTGATTTCCTTTCAAGATGATGACCATCAAAGTTCAATAGAGTTTATACACTTGAAGCTGCTCTGGGACAGGCTTGGACTGTGAGGGAAAATGCTACTGTATTTTCAGTGCAGTGGTGGGTTCAGGTGGTGGGTTCCGGCATCCTCTACATGAATATGCGCAGCGCACGCATGCACCCTACCCTTCAGTGACGCTTCCGCAAGCCTCCACGATGCTCCAGCTGCTTGGCTGAGTGTCGCACAGGTGCTGTATGCACCATGTGTGTGCATGGAAGCACTGAAGAGTTTAAAGACAGGTAAGGACGATGAGTGGGCAGGTGGGCTTTCTGGAGCACCATACCAGAATGGTACCCAGTGCTCCGGACAGGCACCGGTACGCTAGTACTGGGGCGTACCTCCTGCAGCCCACAACTGAACCAGTGTAGGTAAGGTCAACTTGACCCTTTCTCACTCAGTGATGGCTAAAAAGATGAAGACAATAAGAAGACAGCACCACTCAAAAGCAGTTCTGGATATAATTAGGTGCAAGAAATGTCTACTGGTGCAAACAAACAAACAAACAGAATGCTGGAATTGTATGCATGTGTGAAAATTTTTATCACAGCAATTAACTAGTGTTATGTCATTTCAAAAGTAATTCTTGGCAAGATACTATATGTAAAAGCAGAAACACAGTCAGCCAAGTTCAAGATGCTAGTCCTGCTTATTTTTTGTCAGTATTGTTTTTTTCCTTTCCCATTGCCTTTACTTTTAATCAAGTTAAGAAATTGCCCAAGAGTGTAAAGGAAGCTTCTTTTTAAAAAGCCACACTAAACTATTTCTTAACCACCTCTGAATTAAACGAGACACCTAGTTTAAGAGACTCTTTTAAAGAGGTAATTTAATGCAAATAAGGTTATATACGGCCAACTTCAGTGGCTTAAAACATTTACAGAGTGAGGGATCATACGGTTTCTTTGTCGCTAGCTCGTTCTATTGAAAACAAACCTCTACCTCTTCAAAACAAAGTTTAGGAAAAAGTACAAAGGTGTTAAGTGAGCAATAGTGTTGGAAGCTATTTTATGATTTTAAAAAATTGGGGAGAAAAGATGGAGAAAGGACTTACGCTTTTTGGGGGGATCCTTCACAGGAAAAAAAAAACCTTACTGCTAAATCTTTGCTATTTGCTAAATCTTTTTAATCGGCTCACCAGTTGCAGTTTTGCACCTGCGACATAATGCAGTACTGCAGTTAGTCAAGCTAATCTCGAAGGTTTCATAGCACTGACCCTGTTTAGTAGTTGGATGGGAGACCACGTGAAAAGAACACAACTGTACAACAAACTGTACACTCTATGAACAATCAACAACAGTCATATAAAATACTCTGCAGTCCAGGCTGTATTATGTACCTTTCAATAAATAAAGAGAAAAAGCAGTACAATGAACTTTAATTAAAATGATTCATTTAAGAATTTACCAAAATTATTTTGTAAGTAATTTTATTGACATTTTTAGTAAACATAATAATAGCTCATACAAACTAAATTACAAATACAAATAAAAGAAGAACTCAGAGGATACAGGGAAAAGAAAAACAAATGAAAAAAGTAGAAAAGAAAAAAGAAACAAAGGAAATAATAAAGAAACAGCTTACAAACTTTATCAAACTGAGCATAAGATGATGTAGTAGTTTTCATCCCCTTTTAAAATTACAAATTAAAAAAATCTTCTCTCGTAGCCTAATTTTTATGTACTATGTATAATCTACAAATTGTCATTTTTTTCAGTCCTGGTTCAGCAAAAAGTCCATTAGACCATCAAACAAATAGTTTATCCCCAATTAAATAGTCCGACTTTATATTCCTTTTTATTGGTCTTCATCTTTAAATAATTTCAATGGATTTCAACAGGCATTCAAAGTTTCACCAATCTACTTTGTAGGTCCTTTAAAAAAGGCATTGTCCAGGATTTGTCCCACCTGTTTCATGTTGAAACCCTTTTCCCATTTTGGTAATCTAGGTTTTTCAGTCTGACATGCTTTCAAATTCTATAATAATTGTGTCAGATAAGAGCTGCTTTTAAAATAAATTTCTCCTCATCTTCTAAAAGTTTAACCACTGAAATTTGTATCATTTATATTAGTTATTAATTTGTCACTCTTAATATGTGTTTACTTCCATTTCAGTCATTTTTCACATATACATTATTTAATTATATATTTGTTTTTCAAACTTTGCAGCAGAAACAACTAATGTTCAAAAAATGTCTGGTCTCCCAATCCATTTAATACTTTCTTAAATCAAAATCTTATTTTGCTTTTTACCAATTTTATATTATGTTAAACTTTTCAGTTTCTGTTTAAAATTCCTTAACTCCAAAGAAGAAGGTAGAACACACCAGATATCAAGTTAACCTTGCCATTTTGAAGGTCTTGAATATCCATAAAATAGTTAAATTGAACATTGCCAAACGTGGTTAGAAAGTGACTTTAGCTGACTTAGTGTCCTTACTAAAGCTTCTGTCATGGCCGAGAGCAAAGATGTCCTCTCCCTTAGATCCTGAGACTAAAACCCATTGGAAACTACTGTTGTATGGTCCCCTAGTGAGGAGCTACTGTTCAGAACATTTGTGGGCAATTTCCTATTCTCTCCTTCTCTAGAGGTATTCCAAAGGATCGGTCTTATTGCCAGGTCTTCACAACAGTTGTCAACTCCACTGTTCATGGAGATCTTCAGTTTGCCATAATTCACCCAGAATTCAACATTCATTATACTTATTCTGAGATTATTAGAAGGCTTCTGAAGTATAGGGATAGATAAAAATGCTATAAACTAATTTAGAATGAATTTGGAATGACTAGGGGAAACTTGGATATTAAAACAGTAATCCAGAGGCAAATTAGTCATGTTGTTACTTACAGTTAATTTGTCAGCATCAGGTACTGTTATGACACTCTTTCTCTCAATAGGTGCTTTGGGTTATGTTTATGCTGTTGAAGAGCCTTATATTGGATGCTTTTCAGTTTACTGTCTGGACTGTAACAAATATACTTAGAAGAAAAATTAAAACTGAGTCTTTTTAAAAAAAATACTTGCAATGATAGATGGCAATTTGTTAAAAAAAAGAGAAAGAGAGTAATTAGTAGGAATTAAGTTGTGACTGAATAATGCGAGTAGGCAAAGAAGAAAAGGGCAAAAGAAGAAAAGGGACATAATACTTTATGTGTATGCATACACACCCACAGACATACGCCCACACATACAAACCTGGCTGTAATAAATAAATATATTCAGGTAAGCAGATCTTGCTTCCTTGCTTCTTTATTTTCACAGTGAGTTAAAATGCAGGAAATGAAGATATCTTGTTTCAACTCTTTTGTTCTTGTGTCATCTCTTTTGTTCACTGGCAAGTGGTGTTGACGCCTTGTAGACTATAACAGTTGACCATATCTTCTTCCCTATATCAATAAAGAAAAGGACAGAAACTTTGTAAGGGAACCATCTGGAAGGAGGAGATAACATAATCTGGGTCAAAGAACCACTTTCCTCATACAGATAGATTTTTAGCTGTGTGAAGTAATCAGCAAGATGAAATATGGGCCTGTTTTAAGAGTTCCTCTTTCAATATTTGTCCTGACATCATGGAAACCTATTGGAGTTTGGGATGTTGAGTTGATAGGTAAGTCAGGACTAGGATTCAGTGACAGAAACATTAGCTACACTGTACAAGTACAATTGTAATGCAATGTCACCATGCAAGTAGAAAAGGGATGTAGTTTGCATCATGTTAGCACAATGCTGCTTTAGTCATCTGCCCCCCCACATCCTCCCCCCTCCCACTTTTGTCAACTCCTCCTCTGTAGGCTCCTCTTTCATAGGAAAAGTTGCAAATTTTCAATTTGTCTAGAGCTGCAAAATGGATGGTTGCCCATTAGTAGGAGCTTTCACCCTGTCCTAGGCTTTCTCTCCTTCCTAAACCCTTGTGTTGGTCACTGCCATACTCATCCCACTTGTTATTTAAGAGTGATCAAAGGTGGGTGGAGGGATTACTGGTTATTCCCCTACACCAGGGGTGTCCAAACTTGGGAACTTTAAGACTTGTGGACTTCAACTCCCAGAATTCCCCAGCCGGCTGGCTGGGGAATTCTGGGAGTTGAAGTCCACAAGTCTTAAAGTTCCCAAGTTTGGACACCCCTGCCCTACACGGTTTCTGTTGCTTTTTCTTGTGAAAACAGATAACATGAAGTAACAATGAGAATGCATCAATGCTTGGAAAGATTATTTTTCTTGTCCCTCAGTGGGCAACTGTATGGCACTTCTGTCCTTCTCTTTTTCTCATCTGCCCCAGCTCATTTACACAGCAGTTTGGAACTATACTACATAGCACAAGATAGAAATGACCCACTGTGGATGCCCCTGGGAAAAGGCTGAAACCTGTGGCTGTAGAGCTGATGAGAAAACACAGTGGTGGACAATTTTAGAATCAGTGTGACTATAATCAGTCGGACTGTGCTAGCTTGAAGGATAACTTAAGAACAAAAGAAAAATCTTGTGGGATGAATCAAAAACTCAGTCCATCTATTTTGCCATTATGTGGGTCAAGCCAGTTTGTAAGCTTTCTAATCATCCACAAACTGGAAAGTTTTTATTTGTTGTTGTTCCTTTCTTGGGTGAACCTATTTTTCATGAACCTGGAACTATTATGTTAATATTCAGTAATTGCATAATATTACATGATTTATTTTATTCTTGCTCTACCACAGGTTTGGTATAATGGTAATTCCATTACATTCTCGTCAACTTGGGAGGTCAACTTTGCTTTTCATCTCTTTGATTAGTTCACAAGAAGGCTGTGAGCAAATTTGTAATCTACATATGATTCTATCATTGGATACTAATGAACTGCATCCTAAGGCTGCCCCAGTGAGAAGAATGATATGAATTGCATGAAAGAGTCTGCTATGAATGTTTGTACTTTCAGGCAGCAGATACAGACTTTGTTCCTCTGATAATAGTGTTAAAGTTCAATGCTTCATTTTATTTACTTTACTAATTTTACTCTACTATTATTTTGGCACTGTCACAAAACAGTTTACCTACTTACAAAAAAAAAACATAGTCAATCACAAAGCCAAAATGATAAATATGAAATAAATAACATTCTTAAAAAAAGGTTGCCTAAATTTACAATACTTTTCTAAACTAAATATATTCATGAAAGGCCATTTGCATATTTACCAAATACATCTATGATATGTCAACAGTTAACTCACTTAGGCTGAGTTTACAAATAATGTGGTTTGGGTGGTAATGGTTAGTGTGTTGCATGATTTGGTAATAACCCATGGTTACAATTAATAACCCATGGCTTAGGGCTTATTGTGATGACTAAATCCACCCAACAAACCCTGATTAAAGCAAACCTGATTTATCACAATGTGTGAAGTCACTTTTTGGCAGCAACAGAGGTTGCGCCACTCGTCTCTAGTCTCACAATGTTATTAAGAGAGACAGAGAAGGTTGGTGGGCAGGAGTAAGGAATAAACCTCTTTAATTCATGTAATCAAGTTCTGATCTGGAAAGGCAAGAGCTAGAGAACATTCCTCTAAATTTTCAAACTTTACTTGTCTGGTTTAATCCCTAATGTCAGCAAATTTTAAGTTCAAATGTAGATCATTTATTTAGTAGACACAAATCGGTCTGCAGCCTGCTTCTTTGAATATATGGACTTCTACCGACAATTTATCAAAGGAAAATAACTGCAATTGACACTATGCAGTTTCTGAAAGAGACAAATGATACACATAAACATTCTGTAGATTTAATGCTGGAAACAGAAGTCACGACTTGTGTCAGTTAATATTTTCCAAATCAGAAAGGGGGAAAATCTACACTGCAATTTCATTTGTACCCCCTACTTTACCCTATCCCACCGCAGCCCATTTTATTTCTTATTTTAAAATAACTTATTTTAAAATAAAGGCCTCTACTCCCTGACATTTTATTGTTGCTACTACAAATGGATATTCTCTTGTGAAGACACAATCTGTAAAAAAAAATTAATTGTATAATACAGCATTTTAGAGAAGAGAACTTTTAATAGACTGTTAAAAGTCATCATTGGCAAAGATGCTGACAGACTGGGAATCATCTCTCCAGATTTCTACAGCATGGAAAGTTACATTTTGTATGCATCACTGGAGAAGAATAAACTATGCAAATTCTATTTAGAGAGTCAAATGTTTGATGCTAGGTCTTAAAAATTTAATTCAAGCTGATGTACTAAAACCAACAAATTGGATTCAGACTGTGAACACAGGACACCAATAACAAAAGAGTCAAGCTTTGATCATGTTTTTGGAGCCGCCATACTTTTTTTTTAGCCATACTTTGTGGAAAACCCTGAATAGAAGTAAATTATATCACGGCAACTATGTATCATGCAATTTCATTTCCATTTTTATTTACTCTACTGTAAGCACTTACAAGCAGATATTAATTGGGACAATTGCATGTAACACAAGAGTCACAGCAATCTTTTCTCCCGCATCTTTTAAAGAAACCATCTTTCTGCAAGTTATGTGTGTGTGAATGCTTTAAATCAGGGGTGTCAAATTCAAAATGACACATCATGTGACATATCGTAACTATCCCCCCTATTGCTAAAATGGGGGTGGGGGTGGCCAGCACGTGTCACACCTGACTTGTGGGCCGCGAGTTTGATACACCTGCTTTAAATCTATTAGCAAAAATAGTATTTTTCAACCATGTCCTTTCTTGAAAAGATAAGTAAGGTCGGGCCTGGCTAATTCTTGCACGGGAAACATCAAGAAATCCTTGGGTCATAGATTAGAAAGAAGGCAATGGCAAAACACATCCATATTGTTGCGCAGAAAAAATGACATGATTTTATCATGAAAGTCATGAGTATGTCAAGAGTATTTTCTTTTTTGCTAATTAGCGGGTAGCAATGGAAAGAAGAAAAACTATTTACAAGATTATGTGTCATCTTCTAAGACAGGGGTCTCAAACTCACAGTGTCACGGCATCATCACGTGACACATCGTGGCTTTCTCCCCCTTCGCTAAACCTGATGGGGAGGGGTCACCAGCGCGTGACGCATCTGGCCCATGGGCCGGGAGTTTGACAGCCCTGTTCTAAGACTATAAAGCAAGCTACAGGGAGAGACCATTACATGAAAGCCCTTCTGGTTGCAAAGAACAAAATAAGTATACATTGGAAAGGTAACACAGCAAAAATAGAACTGGGTTAATAATCTTTCCTCTTGATTAACTAGCCACAAAACATGAAAGTATGATGCAAGCAAGGGCAGACAATTTGGCATCCTTATGAATTTTGAATTTTAATTCCTGTCAACATGTCCAGTGATATGCAATGGAACCAGAGCTATTAGTCCTCTCTTTCTCAATGTTGCTGGGTTGCCTCAATGAAAGATTCCTTTTTTTAAAGGTCTGATCCAGAAGAGATGGTCAAAGGAGTTGAAATCTAGAAATCTTGAAAACGTCAATGAATTTAGTTAAGGGAGAGGTAACCAACACTACTCATGATGTTTTAAACTTCATTTCCCACCCCCACATTCCTGGCCATTGGTTGTCCTAATTGAAGCAGTTAGAAATTCCAAAAGTATAAGACATTTGGAGCAGGGGTGAAATCCTCCCAGTTTGGCCCAGTTCAGCCAAACTGGGAGGGATGATTGTCCCTAGTCCTGCGAACTGGTAGTAAAAAAAAAGCTTCCGAGGATCGTGTGGCTCAGCTGTGAGCTGCTTGATCATTGGAAGCTGCCCCCTGCTTTTTAAAGCATTTTTTCCCTGCCTGTTCACCTGAATCGGCAGGAAAAAAAATGCTTTAAAAAGTGAAGAAAAGCTTCTGACAATTGCGTGGCTCACAGCTGAGCCGCACGATCATCAGACGCTTACCCCCCCCCACTTTTTAAAGCATTTTTTCCTGCATTTTTGCTCAAACCAGCAGGGGAAAAATGCTTTAAAAAGTGAAAAAAAGTTGCCCGCGCCCACCCAGTCACATGACCCACCACCAAGCCACGCCCATAGAACCGGTGGGCAAAAAAAATAGATTTCACCACTGCTTTGGAGAGCACTGAAGCCTGGAATTTGCAATTAACTGCAGTCTTGTGAAAATAACATTTATTGCAGCAATACACAATGAACGCAGTGTGATTTGCAATATGTTGTGGAAATTTTAATATGCTTTCAAATATCGTACAGTTTTTGGAATATTTTGGCTGGGTTTAGTTCTTCAATCAAATTGCCTTTTGGGATCAAATTGCCTTTTGGGATGAAAGCTAAGGGGATTTTTAGTAAAATGTTTTTTATCTTTTTTAGGGGGTTCCAGGGTGGGGGGGAGGGCTAATCAGACCGGGAGGAGAGCCAGTGCCGGACAGACAGGTGAGTCCAGGAAGGACGGGGATGCGGTGGAGGGGGGGGAATATAAAGGTCACTAGAGCAGAGGGTTGTCCTATCACAACGGTCGTGGGGAGGAGGGGATGCGAGGACAGGATAAGATCCCAAGGTCGGTTGGGAGACCGTGGCTGCTGGCTACGCCCGGTCGCTTGTACCAACCCCTGCAGTCTAGGTGGACAGGTGCTACAGAGCCAGGGCCTGCGGCTGATGCTTTGCAACGCAAGGTCTGTTACCAACAAGGCCCCCCTCATTAATGAGTTGATCTCAGAGAGGGAGCTAGACCTTGCAGGGATAACGGAGACCTGGTTGGGCCACGAGGGTGGTTTACCCCTCGTGGAAATGTGCCCACCAGGCTTCCGGGCATTCCATCAGCCCCGGGCCCTGGGTAAGGGTGGTGGGGTGGCGGTGGTTATGCGGGAATGTTTAGAGCCGAGGGAGTTCACTGTCCCTCAGATACCCGGGTGTGAGTCCCTTGGTGTGAACTGGGGCCCAGGGAGGCAGTGGGGCTTGCTGATTGTATACTTGGCTCCTCGCTATGCATCAGCAGCCCTGCCCGAGCTCCTCGAGCTAATCTCAGCGACGGCAGTTGAGACTCCCAGACTTTTGGTCATGGGGGACTTCAACTTGCCGTCAACGGGAGCGGCTTCTGAGATGGCTCGGGAGTTCATGGCTTCCATGACGGCCATGGACCTGACCCAATTAGTGCAGGGCCCCACTCACGAAGGGGGCCACACACTGGACCTCATTTTTGTATCTGAACAGTGGACGAGTGATCTGGGAATAGGGGACTTAGTCATCACGCCCCTGTCATGGTCAGACCACTCATCCCTCCGGCTGGACTTCCCTGGCGCTATCCCCCACCGCGAGGAGGCGGAACCAGACTCTACAAGCTGGTACCGCCCCAGGCACCTGATGGAATCGGATAGATTCCAGACGGAGCTTGGGCCAATACCTGTAGCCTTGTCCCGCTCCCGCTCCGAGGACCTAGTGACTGCCTGGAATAGGGCGATGACTGGGGCCTTGGACCGGGTTGCGCCTTTGCGACCTCTCCTGCGGCATCGATCCACCCGGGCTCCTTGGTTCACTGAGGAGCTAAGGGTGATGAAGCGCCACAGGAGACATCTAGAGAGCAGGTGGAGGTCCTCACTCTCCGAATCTGACCGAACACAGGTAAGAGCCTATTTGCGGACTTACCTTGTGGCAATAAGAGCGGCCAAGCGCAGACATTGTGCTGCCCTTATTGCGTCCGCGGATAACCGCCCTGCTGCCCTGTTTCGGGTGACCCGCTCCCTTTTATCGCAGGGGACGCGAGAGACACCCTTACAGGGAAGAGCAGAGGAGTTTGGGGAATATCTTCAGGACAAAATCGATCAGATCCGGAGCGGATGGACCTCTGTCAGTGGACCAGACGAGCCGTCAACAGCGAGTCTTTTTTTTTTTTTTTTGTAATAAAATTTTATTGGTTTTTCAAGATTTATAGGGAAAAGGGTAAATGGACAGGTATACAAATTTTGGCAGTTGCAAAATGTGTGAGGCCCCCCTCCCTCCATACCCATAGTATACATTTATATATAATGCATTAGTATATAATTGATTGCAATCAGCATATTAGTTCTATTATTAAATTCAATCAAATTAAACATTACAGTATAAAATCCAAATATAATTCCATTTTCACTTTCGGTCAATTTATAATAATATGATTTTCTTGTTTATTTTTGTGATCTGAGTCTTCTTGCTATTGCCCCATCTCCCTCCACTGGCAGAGCTCTGGCCCCTCCCGTGTCCTGCGTGTCCGTTGTAGTGTCTGGTGGTTTCTCTAGGAGTGTTTTATTTTTTTCCATAAAGGCCTGCGCCTCTATGGGTGAATTAATTCTAATTCTTGTCTCCTCCCAGAATATCAGCATACCTTCAGGCATCAACCATCTAAACCACACCCCTTTCTGGTATAATTTATTCGCTAATTGCGAATAATTTTTTCTTTTTTCTCTAATCTTCTTAGGGATCTGCTTCAGAATGGTTATCTCCATATCATGATATGTCAATGCTTGCCCCCTTTGTACACCCAGAATTTCATCTCTTGTGCATTTTCTAAGGAATTTAATGTGAACCTCCCTGGGTACATTGTGTGTTCTAGCATAAGCTGAGTTCACTCTATAAACCAGGTCTATATCCCACCCCATCTGTTGTTTTTCTTTGTGTGTGTAGTCAGCCAGAATGTTTGTCATGATGTCCCTTATATTTTCCCCATCTTCTTCTATAACATTTTGAAATCTAAGATAATAGGACATTCTCTCAAATTCTAATTTCATCTGTTGGATGTCAAGATCTTTGTTCCCTTTCTGCACAGCTTCCACCCCCCCCTCACCTCCTCCACCCCCCCTTCCACAAGATCCAGTCTCTGTGAGTTCTTATAAATTTGGGCTTGATTTTCTTTAATTTCATCTTTCATTTCCCTTAGCTGTTTCTTGATTTCCTCCTGGCCCTGTAAAATTTGTTGAAGCATTTGTTGAAAGTCCATCTCTATAGTCTTAGGTTGCATCAGTTCTGTTATCTTTGACTGTGTGGCTGGACTGGATGTTACAGATGTTGGAGCAGACGTGGCAAAGCCAGGTTTCCCAGGAGGTGGTCTTTTGGATGCCATCCTTTATAACATTAGAAGTTCAGTCCATATATAAGATAAACAGTTAGAAAAGAAGGGTAGCCAGGTGAGGTCCGGGAGCAGAAGAACCAGGCAGAAGAGAATCTCTCTAATAAGTCTGGCAATAGATGAAAGGTTTCCCCTAGAAAGTTCAAAAAATACCAATCCACAAGAGATTCCTCTGGGAGACACGGAGACAAAGACCGGAAGCCTGAATTTTAAAGGTGGAGTCAGGTTTCACAATTCATAAAGACAACGGAAGTGTGCCATCTTGCCCTGCCAGTTTTGGGCACAGAGGCATAACAAAGTTTTTAAAAAGTTCCAAAAGTCCACAAATCACAGTAGAAAGTAAAATTAAGTTGAAAAGAAAATCATCTCAGCCTGGGTGAGGCTTCATTCGTTGGCTCTCCCCCCTCCTCCTTCCCCGGGGGCTGAGAGCAAAATTATTCCTAGCCGCTTGTCCAAGGGGGGGGGAAACCCCCCTCCCTCCAGCCGCGCCTCCAGAATACTCAGAAAGTTATTTTAAAGTTATTTTATAACTAATTCTTCGTGCAAAATAGGGCATGAAGAGAGAAGCAACCTCACCGCACTGCAGCTGCTTCCTTCAATTGCTTCATTCTCCAGACGGCTTTAGCGAGGCGCGAGGCGCAGAAACGCGAGGCACCCTCCGAGCTAGCTCCCCGGTGCCTTGGGCGCGCGAGAGACCTCCCGCCGGCCGCCGCCGCTGCAGGAGCTCCCTGCGATGCTGCCCCTCCCGCAGGACCCCTCTGTGGGGTGTCCTGTGCCCCCCAAGGAGTGGGGAAGCCCACCGGAGAGCCGGAGCGGGCAAAGAGCTGCCCGTCGCCGCTGCCGCCGGAACCGGAACTCCAACAGCCTTTGCGACCTCTCCTGCGGCATCGATCCACCCGGGCTCCTTGGTTCACTGAGGAGCTAAGGGTGATGAAGCGCCACAGGAGACGTCTAGAGAGCAGGTGGAGGTCCTCACGCTCCGAATCTGACTGAACACAGGTAAGAGCCTATTTGCGGACTTACCTTGTGGCAATAAGAGCGGCCAAGCGCAGACATTGTGCTGCCCTTATTGGGTCCGCGGATAACCACCCTGCTGCCCTGTTTCGGGTGACCCGCTCCCTTTTATCGCAGGGGACGCGAGAGACACCCTTACAGGGAAGAGCAGAGGAGTTTGGGGAATATCTTCAGGACAAAATCGATCAGATCCGGAGCGGATGGACCTCTGTCAGTGGACCAGACGAGCCGTCAACAGCGAGTCTTGAGAGACCATTCTGGGAGGAGTTTGACTCTGTTGCCCCCGAGGATTTGGACAGGTTGCGTGGACGGCTACGACCCACCACATGTTCAATGGACCCGTGCCCCTCCTGGCTGGTACTGGCAGCCTGGGAGGTGACACGAGGCTGGCTCCTGGGCCTGGTGAACGCCTCATTGAGTGAGGGTTCCTTACCGACTGCCTTGAAAGAGGCGGTGGTGAGGCCCCTGCTCAAGAGGCCTTCACTTGACCCAACGGAGCTAGCTAATTATCATCCAGTCTCCAACCTCCCCTTTTTAGCGAAGGTTGTTGAGAATGTGGTGGCGCAGCAATTTCCACGTCACCTTGAATCCGTATATCTAGACCCACGCCAGTCCGGCTTCCGACCCGGGCACAGCACAGAGACAGCCTTGGTCGCGTTGGTTGATGATCTCTGGAGGGCCAGAGATAGGGGTTGTTCCTCTATCCTGGTCCTATTAGACCTCTCGGCGGCTTTTGATACCATCGACCATGGTATCCTATTGCGCCGGTTGGAGGGGATGGGAGTCGGAGGCACCGTTCTGCGGTGGTTCGGCTCCTACCTCTCCGACCGGAAGCAATGTGTGTTGACAGGGGGGCAGAGGTCGTCCCTGAGGCCACTCACTTGTGGGGTGCCGCAGGGGTCGGTCCTCTCGCCTCTCCTGTTCAACGCATATGTGAAGCCACTGGGTGAGATCATCCGTGGCTTTGGGGTTGAGTACCACCTGTACGCTGATGACACTCAGCTGTACATTTCAACCCCAAACCACCCCACCTAGTTACTTGCGGGATCGCATCCTCCCACATACATCCCTGCGGCCAATTCGCTCACACAGAGAGGGACTTCTCCTGGTGCCGTCCACTAGGCAATGCCAACGGGCGACACCAAGGAGTAGGGCCTTCTCTGTGATGGGCCCAACCCTCTGGAATGACCTCCCCCCCCGACATTAGAACCACTACTGACCTCCGCTCCTTCCGGCAAAAATTGAAGACTCACCTGTTCCGATTAGCAGGCCTGGCATAATTACAACTGTCCCTCCTGGCAAATGTATTAACTGGTTATTTTAGGGGTATTGTTTTTAACTTATTGTGTGTGTTTTAGGGGTTCAAAATCCTATATTTATATATATTGCTTTGTACAGTTCTTTTAATTCCATTTTTAACCTCCTCCATTCCAACTGTACATATTCAATTTTTATTGTATTTTGATATATTTGGCATGGACTGTACACCGTCCCGAGTCCCTTTTTGGGAGAGGGGGCGGTCTAGAAGCATGAATAATAAATAAATAAATAAATAAACGAGGCTGTCGAAGTGATGTCCCGGTGTTTGGAAGCCGTCGGGGTCTGGATGGGGGACAACAGACTCAAACTCAACCCCTCCAAGACCGAGTGGCTATGGGTACCGGCACCTCGGTTCAGCCAGCTGACACCATCGCTGGCCATAGGGGGCGAACAACTGTCCCCTGTGGAGCGGGCGCGCAATTTGGGCGTCCTCCTTGATGCCCAGCTGTCACTGGAGGACCATGTGGCAGCCGTGGCAAGGGGGGCGTTCCACCAGGTTCGCCTGGTGCGCCAATTTCGCCCCCTACTGGACCGGAGTGCCCTGCGCATGGTCACTCATGCGCTGGTGACGTCTCGCCTGGACTACTGCAATGCCCTCTACATGGGGCTTCCCTTGGGACGCATCCGGAGACTGCAGCTAGTTCAGAACGCAGCCGCGCGGGTTATCATGGGGAGTACACATTACTCCCACGTAACACCGCTCCTGCGCGAGCTGCACTGGCTACCTGTGGCCTTTCGGGTGCGTTTCAAGGTATTGATCACTATCTTTAAAGCGCTCCATGGCATAGGACCTAGATATCTGCAGGATCGCATCCTACCACACACGTCCCTGCGACCTATTCGCTCACACAGGGAGGGACTCCTCCTGGTGCCGTCCGCTAGGCAGTGTCAGCGGGCGACACCTAGGAGTAGGTCCTTCTCTGTGATGGGCCCAACCCTCTGGAATGACCTCCCCCCCGACATTCGAACCACCACCGACCTCCGTTCCTTCCATCAAAAGTTAAAGACTCACCTATTTCAATCAGCTGGCCTGGCACTTTCTTAGTTTTACCTCCCGGGGATTTATTTTAATTGGGTTTGGGTTTTTAATTGGGGATGTTTTTAGGGTTTTAGAATATATTTATTTCTTGTACAGCCTATCTCCTCCATCCAAATGCATTTAATTGTTTTATGATTGTATTTTTATCTGCATTGACTGTACACCGCCCCGAGTCCCTTTTTGGGAGAGGGGGCGGCTAGAAATCCAAGAAATAATAAATAATAATAATAATTTCCAAATAAAGTTTCATAATATGGGGGAAAATCCCCTTCAAAATAAAGGAGTGAAACCCATGTGTTCCAGGGTACAAAAAGAACTATTATGATTCTTATCTTCACAAGTGCATTAAAAAAATAGCACTTGTCCTCAACTTTCTCAAAACGTTATTTAATAAAGAACTTGAAACCATTATCAATATTTACAATAGGAATGCTCAAGAGCTGAGTTATGTGTTTTGAAATTCACAGAAGGTTTCAGCCATTGAAGCAACAGTGATAGGAAGTATAGTTGACATTTTCCAAATATAAAAACCAGATGATGGAAAGTTTAATTTCTGCAAATTGCAGCAGTAGCTCAGTCTATGTAAACGATGTGGGAATATTGTCTGGCCAACAGGATGTGCAAACTGAAGAATCTCCTCAGTATTTGCAGAAAAAGAGGTTCAAACCCTCTAGCCAATTTCTCTATTTTGAATTACAGGTGAAACTGCTTCCATATTAACTTTTCACATTCTTTGTTCATCAACTTTTATCAAACAATCTACAGGACTCCCATTGACAAAATTTTAACAGTTTGTATTATTCTTTTCATCTTTTTCAGGCACAATGAATTCAAAATTCTTGCTGGAACAGTTGACATTGAAAATGATCAGATCTCATGTACTTAAAGATTTAATTTGCCAATTCAGCCAATATTCTTAGATACATATCTCTGTTATTAAAATCTTTTAAAATAACATTAAAACATTTTAATGAGATGTCCGTTTTCCAAGCAAAGCGCTAGATTTTAGTCATCTATCATTTTTATTTCCTAAAAATGTATCTAGGGATCCAGAAGTATTTTTATAGAAAAACGATTCTTGCATTTAATCTTTGTAATTAATACTTCTACATTTTTAAATGAAAAAAAATAAACAATATGGGCAAATGTCTTAAGGCAGAGAGGTGTCCACATTAATGCTGTTTACATAGCTCTTCTCTCTTTCTGGGTGCTGCTTTACTGCTTCCAGAAATCTGTTTAAAAACTTTTCTTTTGCTTTCCATCAGTCCTGTTTTATTTCTGAACCAAATAAAAGTGGCCAAGGTTAACTTGCTGAAATCAGCCTGCCTATTCAGACACTCTGCTGCTATCTTTATGCCGGACTTGGACCAGACAGCTCTTCAAATAGAAGTTGACCCCTATAAAGTAAGACTCATGGCCATACTAATCAGCATAGAAATCACTGGGTAAGAGGGATAAACACACAGACTGGTACAAAATATCTTCCAATGAAAAACTTGAGATTAAAAGAAGGGGGCTGGAGGGGGAAAGTTAATACGCAGAAGTTAATCTGTATTCACTTGTAAAATATATGCTTGCCACATTTTGTAAGTTATTGCTTTTTCACTGTTGCATTGCATAAAAAATTCATTGCTTTCCTAACATATCTCACATCTTTAATGGTTTCCTAAAATTCATCCTTGAAAATGACCTGCTGGTTAAAAACATAATAATAAATCTTGGTGGAAAAACAAGACTTTGAATGTTCGGGGCCATTGTTTCTCTTGTTTTCTTGTTATCTGTGAGTGTAAGGCAAGTGGGAGGAAGTAAAAATGAGGGTTGATAAGGTTACCAAACAAATCCATCTTTTAACTGCACAGCATTGCATGGGAGGATAAAGATACGCTTATATATAATGTCAAACTTCACAATGAATGGTGGGGATGGAGGTGGAATGAGGTGCTTAGTGAACCTATATTTGATTGAATGGGTAAACCCCAGTTTTGGTTTTCATGCAACATTTTGTGACGAGGATGGTGAGAAGAATGTGTTTAAGTAACAGAATGTGTTCATCTAACCTTTCTTAGCAAGCTTTGCTCCAACCTTCTTTGGCACGACTTCTCATTCTGTCTTCGAGTTTATGCTTCTTCCATTTTCCTTGACTCCTGATTTATCTGTTATTTCTCTTTCTCTTTCCCCAATCATTTTCTTCGATGCCTTCATTTTATATTTTCCTTTTTTCCTGACCCCTGAGGTAAAGCTGACCCA
Organism: Natrix helvetica; assembly: GCF_964273705.1. Lineage (NCBI taxonomy): Eukaryota > Metazoa > Chordata > Lepidosauria > Squamata > Natricidae > Natrix > Natrix helvetica. The sequence continues at coordinate 247,274,605 of NC_138552.1, forward strand.
GTATCAGAGGTGGTTTCAGCCAGTTCTGACAGGTTCTGGAGAACCGGTAGTGAAAATGTTGAGAGTGGGGAGTTGCCATGCCCACAAAGCCACACCCACAGAACCAGTAGTAAAAATGTTTGAATCCCACCACTGCCCAGTATGCCTTAATTTAGGTTCTTGACCTCTTCCACCTTCTGCACCTTTGCTCATTGTCTCTGTCTTATGCCTCAGAATCTTATTTCCTTTGTCTCTTCAATTATTTCATTACTTGTAATTCACAGAATGTACAGTATGAGTAGGTGAGTTAATGATCACATGATGGAGTTCAATCTATATTTTGTTTTAAAATATGAACTGAACTAAATTCTAGACCTTTCCCATTTTTCCTCAGTCTGCATTAACTAGCAGTTGTTTGCTTAAAACTCTACCTAATGGCTGTGCTAAATAGTTGATCTAATCATCTGACAGCTTTCAGTCTCCATCTAAGGAAAGATAAAAGCGTGAAGAAAGTAAGAGTACATCAAATATTCATTTGAAAGTAGGAATGTGTCCCTATTCCTGAACTTATGAAGGCTTGGTTGCTTACATGCATTCTCTGACATTCACACAGATGAGTACATGCAATCTGAAAATATGTAGAATATCATTTAGAGATATCATGGGAAAAACAAAGTAAAGTTGTCAGCTTTATGTGGCTAATAACTTGGGTTCATATGACACATTAAATCCCATAACCTGGGATAACAAAATGCAACAACTATATTTACATAATATAGAAACAAATAAACCACTTTATGGCTTAAGGGAAAAGCCCGGTTCACCCATTACACTAACACAATCAGTGTTCCCACAAGACGCTGAACCACAAATAACCTGACCCCATTTTAATCTCCTCTAGCCTGTGCATGTTTGTGAGAATACTGGAGGAAGAAAGTCAACTATGTTCAAAACAGTACAGTGAAAAAATAATGAGAAGGAGTTAGTACAATGGGTACCAAGCTGTGTTTTGAATGGGTCTCTTGGTAATATTTGCAGGGTGAAGATCTCTATAAATCAATTACTAGCTGTTGGCCCAAGGGGTTAATTAGATTCACTTCATCCTGCACATGGAAGGGAGTGGTGTTACAAGAACTAGGAGAGTTCACTAGAGGTCTGGGAAGAGAACCAAAGTCATTTTTCCTTAGAAATCATGTCATTCGGAGACATATCTAATTCCTGATTTATAAGGGGCTTGTGTTTAATATGGAGGTGGACCTTGAAACTGCTTGTAAGACATACTTGGTGATGGGAGAAAATGCATGCCTGGCAGTCTTACACTACAAGGCAGTACTAAAAATATATTAACTCTGTGTTATTGATCTACTTATAGGAAATATTAGAAATTACAGCTGGGAGAATTACATGTATATATTTCCACCCTAATGTAAAGTCTTGAAGTGACTTCTAATCATATGAATTGGGGTAATAAAAGGGGGGATTATCAGGCTGAAAGTTGCATCAAGTGCTGCATTCTAAATGGCAAGTGAAGCTTAGAAAAACCCCCAAAATTTTAATTTCATGTTAGTTTAAGTTACATTAATCATAAAACATAGATGTTACCCAAAATATTGAAAACATGAGGAAGCTCAGAAACTTTCATAGATGATGATGGTGATTTTTATTAATGATTTTATTTGTTATAGTTGCCAGCTCTAGTAGACTCTGTGCAGTATGCAAAATCCAAGGGGGATAGAAACAGTTAAAAACCTACAATAACACAGGCAACCTGGGCGAAAACAACTGGAACAATAATAGATAACCACTCAGGGGCTCCACAAATAAAAACCAAGACCAGCAACCACTTTATCCCCACCCCAAACACTGCCTGAGACTGAACACTGTGGCAAATCATTGCTTGCAACTCCTGCAGAAAGATATTATGGTCAATAATATTGAAAAGTGCTGAGAGATTGAGGACCAGGATCGATGCATCCTGGCTTTTGCGATAATGTCCTCCAATACCAGATCATGCTGCAACTGCTCCAGGATAAAAGCATATCTACTCCTTCCCATCACTGTACGAATAGAACCTTCTACCTCCATATCCCCCCTCCAGTTCAGCTTCCTCTGCCCAAGGCCAACACATCCACTTATCCCAACTCCCCCCCCCCTCAAAAAAACAATTCTTCAGGAAAACAAAAGAGGATATCGCTTCATGGGTAAGATGTTCCTCAGTGAGTAGGCTCTTCAGAGAAAGATTGCCTTTGGATGATGTCTCTTTGATCGGTCATAGGAATGGGACAATAAACATGCTCTCCTGTCTTGCATGTATCAATCAGACATATTCCATCTCGAGGAGACAATCCCTAAGGTACCCAAAGCCAAACCATGTATGACTTCATATATTCAAACCAGCAGTTTTAACTAAAAACCCATTGATAACCAAAGCAGTGACCACAGAATTGATGTTATATCGCAGTAGCTATTCTCATCCCTAGCTGCTCTATTTTTTACCAATTACAATTCGGGGATCATCTTCACAGAGTCTTCATGTAATCTAAGTGTGTGCCTGTAAAAACATAAATCACCACTGTAAGGACTTCATGGTCGAATATGGTTATAACTGGTGCACCAGCCTAAGTTCTATAAAGGTATCCACCTACTATTCCAGCAGGATTTGTGAGGCGCTTACTGAACAAAGATGTTTCTGATTGAAGAGTGATTCCTGTTTTGCTGTAATTCCTTCAAAATCTATGAATTCAGTCATGAGAACTTACGACACCTCCTGCAGATCAGGTCAACCTACCAATGGCCCTTTATTATGTGTCCCCAATCAAAAATATTAAAAGGAGGATGCTGTGTCTTTTCTGTTTTTGCTACTTACTTCCTGCTACTTAAAGGATGCTGCCAGAGATTACAAAGATAATAAATATCTTCAAGATGGCCTGGCCCTTTATAGATCTAATGCCATCTATAAATAAGTGAAGACCACCCACACCAGTGAACCTTTCACCAATCTTATCAAAATTCCTGTAGCATATCCTCGTTTGAAACTCCTCAAGTGCTTCAGAGGAGAATAAATTAACAGATGCACTTTCCTCAGTCATCAGGACTTAACCTCAAAGCCAGAGTAGTATGTGGAGATGCTGTGATGGATTTCATCCAAGGAGACCTGGGCTACAAACAATACCTTCTCAAACCACAAAAGCTTACTGACTGAATGTCAGCCAAACCTTGGCTTGGTTTACCTCACAATGTTCTTTTGAAGATAAAAAGGGATAACACTGTGTATGCTGCTCTGTGTTAAGAGGAAAAGTTGGCAACAGAATAAAGGAACCACCTTTTCTATTCCTTTCAAGTGTTTAGAACACATGTGTATGCGTGTAAAGGGAAGAAAGGAAGACAAGCAATGACAATAATGTATCAAAGATAATCTTCAATTTGTTTCTTCTTTTAGATATTTTTTTAAAAAAAAGATTATGGAGGTCCATAATTTTAAATTCTCTCACAAATCTATTTCCTGCCATATTTCAGGAATCATGTTTTTATAGGAGATATTTGCCAGTTTACAATCAAGTCCCCCCACCCCAGTTCATAATATCTAAAAGTACCCACTTAAAAAAAAATTTACATTCTTTAGAATTGGCAATTTATCCCAGTTTACAGAAATAACTTTTATTTTGATTTTGGTTCTCACTCTCTGAAGTTGACCAAATTTTCTTAGTAGACTTTTGAAAGTAGACCTATCAAAATAAGCTGAATGTCTAAACAAATTATTTCCCCTTACATTCTTTTTCTGCATTTTTATTAACTTTTTGGACAGCAGAAACTGCAGACAAGACTTATAGTTCCATAAATCATAATTTTTTTCCTAAGACTTACTTGTGGTTAGTTGCATTATAATTCTCTTCAAATTGCATTGCCTTTTTGCTAAGTGTTTGCTCAGTTAAAACATTTGCCAGTAAAGTACAAAAACCAGAATTTCATAAAACCTGAAATCTTTCCTGATGGATTCTCAAAAGTGACAGTACTTGTATTGGATGGCTTTCAAGGAAATTGCAATAACTGACAAGCAGCTGAAAGAATATAGGATTTGGGGAGAAATAATGGAAAAAAGAAACATGTAAAGTTATTTAACAAAGATGGATGGGATTTTTATTTATTTATTTATTTATTTCTTGGATTTCTAAACCGCCCCCTCTCCCCAAAAGGGACTCGAAGAGGTTCTTTGCTTCACTGATGCTTCAAGTGCTAAAAGCATTTTCTTAAAGCAAAATTGCAAAGAAAATTACAAAGTGAAGCAGATACCCTACATCAAAGCAGTGGATCAGCCATTTCCTTTAGGGCAAGGCCACAATAGAGAAGGTTTGACCTCATTTTGATGATGATTCAAGCAAATTGCATCTCTTTTCATAAAAAGAAGGACTAGGGATAACATGACAGCTGTGTTCCAATATTTAATGAGGTGCCACAAAGAAGGACGGGATCAGTTTATTCTCCAAAGCATCAGAAGGCAGGACAAGAAGCAATGAATGGAAACTAATCAATGAGAGAACCAAGCTAGAATTAAGGAGAAATTTCCTGACAGTTAAAACAATTAATCAGGGAAGCAACTTGCCTCTAGAAGTTATGGGTGCTCCAACACTGGAGGTTTTAAAGAAGAGATTGGACAACCATTTGTCTGAAATGGTATAGGGCAGCGATGGTGAACCTTTTTTGGCTCATGTACCATAAGGGGGGAGGAGTGTAGGGGGGGTTGTGTGCAGGCGTGCTGCACCCATAATGCAATGTGTGACCCCCCCAGTGCACATGCATGCATGAGAGGCACTCCCCCCATTTTTGCATGCTTTTTTATAGGAGCCTGGGGAGGGCAAAAACAGCCCCCATGATCCCCCGGAGGGCTTAAACCGACTCTACGAGCAAACCGGAAGTCACTTCCAGTTTGCTCGTAGGGTCCTTTTTAGTCCTCTGGAGGCTTCAGGGAACCCCCCTGAAGGTTCATGAAGCCTCCGGAGGGCTTAAACTGACCCTACGAGCAAACCGGAAATCCGTTCCCGAACTTCCGGTTTGCCCATAGGGCCAGTTTTTTCTGCTCCGGAGGCTTCAGTGAAGCTCCTGAAGCCTCCGGATGGCCTCCGGGGAGGGGAGGCTCTTTTCACCCTCCCCAGGGTTCTATAAAGCCTCTGAAGCCTGGGGAGGGCAAAAAAATGGTTTAAAAAAAGCTGAAGTCAGCTGGCCAGTGCGCGCATGCGCACTCGCCAGCTGACAGGGAAACGCCACACCTGCCTTGACAAATGGCTCCGTGTGCCACCTGTGGCACGCGTGCCATAGGTTCGCCATCCTGGGTATAGGGATTCCAACTTGATATAGGATTTGGACTAGAAGACCTCCAAGGTCCCTTCCAACTCTGTTATTCTGTTATTTATTATTCTTTCGCCACATAAAATAAAGCACTGAGGTGAGGTAGCATGCACACACACATACAAACAAAAGAAAGTGTCCATGAGGTAATTAAGAATCAAGCATAACTAGAAGATATGACATTACATGCCCCTGAAGCTGAGAAGCTGAGAAACGAAGAAATATTCCCATTAGTTCATAGAACTATTAGTTCATAGAATATATATTTAAAATAAGCAGAACATATATTTGTGTATATGCAGCAGCAGTACAGAAATGGCTTCCTTTGCCATCTTTTGGGATGTGGCTTTGATCTCCAATTCTAGACTATAACCAGATTTCCAGGTGCTACCCACCTAAATACTAACTGAGGCAGACTCTGTTTAGCTTTCAATAAAGGCCACTAGGTGTTCAAGACTACAATTGGACCTGTTTTTTATATAATTGGACCATTTCTGCCAGGGGCTGTTGCCAGGGTTTGGAGGCAGTATTCAAGCAGCACTGGTAGTTGGATACCTCTGAATTTTTCATAATACCCTAGACTGATGCTACAATTAAAGCATTCTTGGAATACAGAAGGGTTAGAACCAGATGTTTGGCAGAGTTCTAGACTAGATAAAAGCATTAAGGTGGGGGACAGGGCAGGTATCAGCAGAAGATCTTGCCTGGGTGCTAAAGTCCCTGGAGCTATTAATTACAACATAATACTGATCAATAAGATTGTGTCCTTTGCTTACCTAATTCTTCTATAACATCTTGTTCTTGGTGACTTCGTGTAATTCTTCCAAGGATCTTGGATCTTGTCTATCTGTTCTCTTCCCCTTCCCTTAACTTTGTCAAGCATAATTGTTTTTCTAGTGCATAATCACTTGTCTAATATATGCGACTTTTTTTTTGCTGACTAATCAATATTTCAAGGAAAAGTCAGTCTTTACTCATCAAGGATCAGTTTATCAATTCTTACAGTCCATAGTAATTTTTGTAACCAAATCAAAAAATCATCAGTTGAAAAGCATCTTTTTTTGACTAATTTTTTTATTATTGATCATTAGAGTATACTGTATATATTTCTCTATCACACTCTGCTCTGCTGATTGCTAAGATCAGTTCATTTGTGTTCCTGAAGGAATTGATATAGCACCACAAACATGATCCTGTTCTTCAGGGAAACCCTGTTTAAATTTGTGAATGTTTTAATCCCCTGACTTTTAAAATACAGGCAGTAATAAGGACTGGTTAAATGAAGATTTTTTTTCTTTTAAATATCCTTGAATAACTCACTTATCTTCAGCTTTTAAAAAATAAAGACTGAAATGAGATAGGTAAGGAAAGCCTGCAACTACTCAACTTTAATGAAAATACCTATATCTTCCTTATACGTCTTTCCCTTTCCCCATTATGGAAAAAAACAATACTGCATATATTAATTTAATTCATTATGGAAATGAGGAAGGAAGGAAGGAAGGAAGGAAGGAAGGAAGGAAGGAAGGAAGGAAGGAAGGAAGGAAGGTTGGTTTAGAAATGAATGAAATGTGTGTAGATGTAAACTTTGGCATTTCTCTGGTTTCCCTTCTCACCTCTCAAATCTAAACCTTTCCCCTGCCAAAACTCCTGATGTGCTGTTCTGTTAATTCCAGCCAGTAGCTTTGTTTATAAGCTCTTGTTGATTTTTCTTCCAGACTAATGTAATTAAGTACACTCAAGACAGCTGGTTTAAATGCACTTCAGATTTTGCATTTGTAGGTGTCTGTACCACACTTTATACTCCATGGGACACAGAGTTGCTGGAGTAAGGTATCCAAAGGGATATTTGTTGTTGTTGGTCTTCTGAAAATTAAGCTCTTGAACATTCCAAACATGTCATTTTCCAAACTGAAATGTTGGGCAGTCTGATGCAATGAAAATTATTGAAGAATATTTTCAAATGGAACCCGTAAGAAGATTAATACGCTCTAAATGAGACTACCCTTGAAAAGTATTTGGAAGCTTCAACTGGTGCAGCCACACAAGCTATATTAATATCCAAAGAACACCTGTAATTCCTCAATGCAGATCTGTGAACTGCATTCGGTACCAATTTGCTTCTGGGTCCAATTTAAGGTGCTGATTATGATCTTCTAGCTGGATACTCGTGCTTCGCTACAAAACCATGTGATCAGGCCAGCCCGCAGCTGGATGAATCACCTGCTGGCCACGCCCATATAAGGCAACTGGAAGTTGGAACAGAGTTCCTTTCAGGTGGGAAGGGGGAGTAGAATGACTAACTCCTTAGCATTGACGCGTGTTAATATAATACTGTATAAGAAATACTGATGATCTGATGGTCATTTGGAAAAATCTTTTCTTAACGACCATCTAGAAGCCAAGAGGAACATATGTGCCAAATTTCAAGTTTGTAGGCTTTACAGTTCTGGAGATGTCATGATGATTCATGATTGGTATTTTGCTTATATATATAGAGAGAGATAAAGTCCTACATGGCCTAGGGCCAGGTTACCCATGGAACTAGCTTTGGCTAATTACATCAGCCCATTCCACCCAGTCAGGCAGGATAGATAACTTGCAGACCTCTCCAGTTAAAGAATTTCAACTGGCAGGTCTAGGAAGAAAGCCTTCTCTGCTCTTGCCCCCTCCCTATTGAATATTCTTCCCCCAGTGGTGAGGCAGGCCTTCAAAAATGGATTAAAACATGGCTCTGTGGCCTTGCATGGGAAGCTCAAAGGAGCATGCAATTGTGGGATTGATAAATCCCACAAGAGTCTTCTCTTAACCAATTTTTAACAGGCTTAATTTATTATTGCCTCCTTATTTTTTTAATTGTTAATTTTAACTTTACTAGTGTGTTAATATGTTCCCACTGGAAGTTATCAAATAGAAACAAAATTGTCACTAAAGCTATCTCAAAGCTATCTCTATTTCTATTAGCAAATATTTCTAAGTAATTTCCCCATATAACGGAAAAAATGTATCCATCTATTAAAGGAATAAGCCTTCTTCTGAAGATTAAGATTAAGGTCCTGGATTCAAGAGTGGGGTGTTTTCAATACCATACCCCCGATATCAGAACTACTACCAACCTCCGCTCCTTCCGACAGAAACTTAAGACCCACCTGTTCCAATTAGCTGGCCTGGCTGATTTATAGTCCCATTTTCAACCTCCTGGCAAACATCTTATTTTGGGTAGTTTTTTAAGGGTAATTTTAATTTTTATTCAAATTTTAATGTATTATTGTACAGTGCATATCCTACCTCCTCCGTCTATCTATGTATCTATGTATATTTATATTTTTGTATCTACATTGTTTTTAATATGACTGTACACCGCCCCGAGTCCTGTTTAGGAAAGGGCGCGGTCTATAAATTAAAGTATTATTATTATTATTATTATTATTATTATTATTATTATTATTATTATTATTATTAATAAGGCTGTTTTCTTCTATCTTTACAAGATTTTTGCTGGTAAAGTAAGAGAGAAGAATATAAGATGATGCCTGGCTTAGTTTCAAATGGGCATTTGAGATAAGATCTCCCAAATTGGACTGAAAATGTCCATAAAAACATGTTGTTTAGCAGTTTTATCAGAAGATGTGCAACCAGTATAATATGGGGTTACATTTAGCTTTTGAATGGTGTGCTATTCCATTCTATCCTAGTGCCACACTCCAAAAAAGTAGTTTAGTCTAAGGAAAATGATGGGTTTAGCCAGTGCAAATCTGATTTACTTTAAAATACATTTGATGGAAATTTATACTAAATTAATAAAATAGAGTTTATAAGATTCCTCTCCATGTATTTAGTAATGTATCTATTCCAGGACATTATGAGTTCAATTGCATGACAACTTTAAACAGGCTCTGGAGAGGCAGATCCAATGTTCTAGTTTAGCCATGTGTGACTCTGAGCTTCAGGCTATGTGTCTCTTTACTTTATGCTTATGCAACTTTTGGTTCAGACAGACAAATGAAGCCAAATTGTCAGGGCTGGTGGCTTCATAAACTACCAGGTATAATAGTTAGCCCAGGACTTTAAAAAAAGGGAATTGCAAACCATCTGTCAAGCCACAATCCAGCTAGAGGGCTGGGTTCAGTTTCGTGAGTCACAAGTTCAGTGGGTTTCTTTTAGACCTATCTCATTTCATCTCTTATTCCATATTAATTGTGGCTACATCAGATTCCTTAGCCTAGAGGAAAAATAACCTCAAAAATCAGTGAGGTCACCCAACTCAGACTGTCCAGCAGACAGGGGTGGAAGTTTGCAGTGGAATGTTAATTGGGAAATTGGGCAATTTATAATTTCTTACTGAGCATATTGTCCCTGTGTTTTTTTATTTTATTTGAGAGAATAAAGTAGTAGATGTACTACATTTAGATAAACTGTCCTTTCTTGGCATACAGAGTATCTGGATGGGAGTATAGTTATTACATGTAGGGCAGGTAATAGTATACATTGTCTAGATCCTGAGAAGCAAAGGAATAGGATGTGGCATAAGCATATCTCTCCCAGTTGGCAGTCTTCAGTGAAATTAAAATCTCAACACCTGGGTGAGCTCAATAGAAGCCCTATTTTTAGATAGGTCTAGAGCAGGTGTGTCAAACTTGCGGCCCAAGGGCCAGATGCGTCATACACTGGCCATGCCCACCCCCTTTTTAGCAAAGGGGGGAAAAGCCAGGATACATCACATGATGACATGACGATGCAAGTTTGACACCCCTGGTCTAGAGTGTTTAAAGATTCTTGGAGTGTTCAATATGAACTCTGTAGAAGTCCTACCAAATACTCCAGAAATGGCTAGTCAGGTATTTGTTGGGCAGTGGAAGCAGGTGTGCCCAGGCCAAAATGATCATGAAAGACAGAGCCCAAGTGACATACCAACTTCATGCAGATGGCAATTTAAAATAGCCACCAGGAGCTGATCAAATCCCAGTTCCTAACCATATCATCAATAACTCATCCTAGATAGAATTCATGGCAAAAAACTTGTAGGGAGGAGAGAAAAAAACTAGTTTGAAACTGAAATAGGTAAAGACAACGTTAACTTGCTTCTATAATGAATTGATGTTGTTATTATTATCATTTATTAAACTTGCAACTTCTATAATGAATTGATGTTGTTATTATTATCATTTATTAAACTTACCCAATGACTCTGGGCATCTCACAGCAATCAAAGAAATTACAATAAAATTAATAAAACTGAAAAAAGATAAAAGATGATGAACATGATGAGATGAGGGGGGTCTCACTCTCCCTCACCAAAGGCCTAGGTGGAGACCAGGTCTCCATGGCTGTTTTAAATAACAGAAGGGTGGCGGGGGCGGGAGGGACATCCAGATCTCTTCAGTAACTTTGTTCCAGAGGGAAAGCATTGCTATATGGAAGTTGTGCTTACAGGATCCTGAGAGATGATATTGCTTAATTGAAGGAATCCAGAGAGCACAGCCACCCTGCAGGATTAAATCTTCTGGATAGTATTCTGGACCAGTTAACCACCACTCCCAGGTGATCTTCAAGGGCAATGCCATGTAATCCCATCGCAGTAGTTAAGCCGTGATCAGGGCATGAAAGATTGTATGATCCTTTTGAGATAGCCAGATCAAGAACAGACACTGCAAGGATTATAGGAATGCTACTTTATAGTTGTAGGAGCTATCAACACAATCCTGAAAGCCTGCCCACAACTTTCACACCCTCTTTCGAAGGACCACAAGGTCAAATTAGAGGTTTTCTATTTCTTTCTCACCCTTTTTATTTTCTTGGGGCTGATTAATCTTTTTACCATTTACATCTCCTTCTGAAGGCCAGAACTACATTGTTCTATAGTTAAAGTTAAAATTAAAGCTACAGTATATAAAGAGGACATGTTTAAAAACAGCTAATGGAATATGTTTGTGTGGTGGCTAGGGAGACATGAGAATGAGCACTTACAAGTTCTCCATTTTAATATCCATTCTTGAAATCTAAGGTTTGAAACCATGATGGGTTGAAAAAGAAATTTGAAATATTAGAGAGAAGAAATAGAAGATATGAAGCTGAAAGACTGCAAGAAGGGCAGTAAAGACCAATATAAAAAACAAAGTAAATACAAAAAAGATAAGAGAAAATAAATGGGAAGAATTGTGCATTGGATTATTTATATTACTAATCACACACACTTCGATCTAGTATTTTTGTTGAGTTACTTGGAGTCGACTATATATGTTGGAAATCTTGCACATTCTCTGGGGTTAGGGTTTTTTTCTAGAAAACAAGCAGAACATACAGTTCATCTTAGTAGCTGGTGGAAAAGATATGACAGAGAAACCAAACAAATGCAAGAAATGAAGCCATAAATACAGTATCAAAACTCAGTACCATTGTCAGTAGTTTAATAACAAGGTACAAATGGTTTCCCTTAAGCTGAATTTAAAAAATATCAATACCAAAAAAAATATGTACATGATCTTAATTATGAATTAGATTGATGCTGTTTTGTAATTATAGTTGCTATTTATTTAATATTGTTAAGTCAATAAAAATCTTAAAATTATGTAATATATACATAATTGGTGGCATAGTGATTAGAATGCTCATTCCGGGGGTTTGATTCTGAATGAATCAAGATTGATCAGCCTTCCACCCTCCCAAAATTGGTAAAATGAGGACCCAGATTGTTGGGGGCAAGATGCTGACTCTGTAACTGATTAGAGAGGCCTGTAAAGTATGTGCCATTGCTATTGCTATTTACAATATGGAAGAATTGCTATCTGACTTACCTCATCCACGGTGGACTCTGAGATTTGTATCAACAAAGGTAACATTGTTCATTTGTCTGTTCCTGCATTAAGAGCATGGAAAATACACAGCTCAGCTAGGACATGTGCATGTGATTTTTTTAAAAAATGAAAATCTAAGTATTTTCATTATACATTTCAGTATTCTTATGATTAAGGTTGAGAGAGTTCATCAGGCAGATGGAAAGCTTTGATGTCTAAATTGAAGTTGTGATAACATCTGAGTTTAACTGGTATCTTCTACAAAAGAAAATAGAAGCCCTGAAAGATGAGAAAAGGTTCTTGATCTTGAGGTCCTTCTTGGGTCAAGTCTAATCAGTGTTTATGTGTGAGAGACAGTCTGTGTTTTTTGTCCCAGGAAAGAAAACTGGCCAAAGCCTATATTGGATACTCAGTAGTAATGTCTTTTAAAACAGGGGATCTGTGGGTAGAGTTCATAAAATTATTGAATTGTGAAGTTGGAAGGGGCCACAAAGATCATCTCAGTAACCCTCTGCAATTTACAAAGTAATTCATTTAGCTTCTCATTTTGAAAGGTAGTCAGGTAAAATTTATAATGTTTAAAACAGTGATTTAGCTTTTTATAATATATATACTTTAAATTTGGAGCTGAATTTGAATATACGAACTAAAATAGGAAGATTTTCTTGCACATAATTAATGTTTCATTCATTCTGGAGGAATTTGCAGATATCCGTTAACCATAACAAATAAAAGCAAATCTTTGGGGAAGTAGGAACAATGAAGTTTAACAGACTACAGTTTGGCAAAGGGGTCAGCAGTATAGAATCTTCCTGATTCGGGAAAAGATATTACCATTTATTTCTAAATGTCTATCAATAGCAATAGCACTTAGATTTATATACCACTTTACAGTGCTGTACAGCCCTCTCTAAGAGGTTTACAGAGTCAGCTTACTGCCCCCAACAATCTTAGTCTTCATTTTACCCACCTTGGAAGGATGGAAGGCTGAGTCAACCTTGAGCCTGGTGGGATTTGAACTGCTAAATAGCAGTCAGCGGGCAGACAGCAGAAGTAGCCTGCAGTACTGCACTCTAACCACTGCACCACCGAGGCTCTATCAAGTCCTATATATAACTATATTGAAATGCTATGTAAATATATCCTCTTTTGAGGAAATAAATTCTGACTTTTTAACATTAACATTAATCAGGAAAACAGCTGGAAGAAACCTTGGAGGTCTTCTAGTCCAACCACCTGCTCAAGCAGGAGACCCTATACCATTTCTCTTCTTGAAAACCTCTAGTGATGAAGCACCTACAACTTCTGAAGGCAAGCTGTTCCACCGGTTAATTGTCCTCACTGTTATGAAGTTTCTTCTTAATTCCAGGTTGCTTCTCTCTTTAGTTTCCAGCAATTGTTTCTTATCTTGCCTTCTGGCACTTTGGAAAATAAATTGACTCCCTTTTCTTTGTGGCATCCCCTCAAATACTGGAATAGTGCTAGCATGTAATCCCTAGTCCTTCTTTTCTTTAGACTAGCCATATCTAATTCCTACAACCATTCTTCATATGTTTTAGTCTCTAGACCAGGGCTGTCAAACTCACAGCCTGCAGGCCAGATCCGTCACATGCTGGCCATGCCCATGCCCGGTTTAGTGAAGGGGAAAAAAAGTCCCGATACATCGACCATGACAATGTGAGTTTGACGTCCCTAGACCAGGCCTTTAATCATCTTAGTTGCTCTTCTTTGCAGTTTTTCCAAATCTCAAAATATTTTTTATAATCTGGTGAGCAAAATTGGATGCAATATTATTCTATCTAGTTATTAACAGAAATCAACCTAAGCTTATTCTTGCTGTTTATCAGTGTCTTTATATTACAAAAGTGGCTTTTTCAGAGGTCCTACTGTTGAACACCAAACCCTTATGTAGATCTTCCCTCCCATCTGATCTGCCAAGTCAAGCCTTTGCTTGTGTTGTTAAGTGCTAGAAACTAAATGGAATCCTCAGTTTTGCTACCAGTATGTGGTCTTTAAAGCAACTTTCAGCCTTCTGGCTTTTCCTTTTGGGCTATTGACATTCCTACTCCTGATCTATCTCAGGTAAAATTGTGATGCAAAGTCCCTGCCTAAACAAGACCTTTCAATAAGACAGAATTGGCTCCATTATCTGATCTGCAATCTCCAACAGAGCGGGAGGGTTAAGCCTCCATTGTGTGCTTGAGGGGAGGCTTTCCTTTGCTTATATGTGGAGGCTGCTAATCCCACTCTAAATGGATTCTGTGATTAAGATGTAAGGATGGTAAATAGCTGTTAGGTGTCTGAAAACAATGCCAGCAATTTGGAGGAATTATAACCCTTGAAAAAGGCTACTCTACCTAGAAGAGACTGATGGGGAGGATCTTTGTTCATGTCAAAGGGGAAATCAGAACCACCAATTCCACTAATTGGTTCCAAGAAATGGTTTTAATAAAAATACAAGAAAGGTGTTATCATGTCTAAAATCAAAAATAATGTTTGTATTTGCCAACTTTGTTTTGGGAAAGAAGAATCAATATTTACATGCATATTTATTCCTCTGATTTTTGTCCTAAATCACAGAATAAAATCAGAATATTTGTCTTATCTTTGACAATGCAAGTTTTCACTGATGAATGCAAATCATGCAAAAATATGGATTGAAGGCACTTTGGATGTTGGATATACAATCAGCCATTTGAAATTGATTTTTAGGATTGAACAAACAGTTCAATCACTGTTCATTGTCACTGGCCATTTCTTATGCTGGCTAACTTAGAACAAATCAACTGGAATTTGTAATAAATAACAACAAGATTAGAAAGACATGGCAGAAAGTAAATCAAGTATTTACTCAGAGGAAGATTTTAAAAAAGCTAAGCAGGGCTGACCTGGTTAAGTACTTAATTGAGAAAGCTACGGGAAATCTTAAAGCTATAGATTAGATTGTGATATCCAAGAAACATATTGAAAGAAAGGAATGATAACCATTCCTAAATGGTTGCCAAGGAAACTACACGGATGTGTTCATGGAGTGATTAGAAACCGAATTCAATTCAAGGAAGTATTTTTAAAAAAATTTAAACTGATATTCATTTGTCAACCAAATTTCAAAATGCTTTAAGAAATTCCATTGCCTGACATTCTGTTGTTCTTTTTAGCACTTTGGTAAGATGAATGCATACAAAGTATGTTTTCATAGATTATGACACACTGTTAGGAAAAAATATCTGATCTAATCTTGCTACTAATTATTTTATGTTTGCTTTCTTTTGAAAAGGTAGCTTATAATAAATCTATAGATCTGCAGCTCACTCTGTGGAAGAACAATCCTTGGGTGATTCATAGCAAAGTTTCTTCAGTTATGTCCCATGGAATACCAGTATTTTCCTAAAAAAGAAAAGAAAGTTTTCTACAAATTATTCCCAAAATCCAGAAGGTGAGTAATGAATCCATTCAGTTGGATTATCTGAATAAGTATTCAAAGATACTATTCATGAATTGAGAGGAGATGTTGGAAAATTTCTCCGACATCATGCTGAAAGAACAGCAAAAATTGCTAGATGATTTCTAGTTGAAAGTCCACCGTAGACATTCAGGGAAGAGAATTTGAAGGCCTACTACCATTTCCTTAAATGTAGCATTGTGGTAGAATATTTTCAATACAATGAAGAAAAAAAAGCCAAAATAATCTGAGTGTTATTCCAATTATGATTATTTTTTAACAGGTATCATTTCAGACTATTGTAATATGCTGTCATAAATCCTACTAGGATTCATAACTGAGGAAAGTAACATACTGTAAATTAAAATGTAAATTGGAAAAGGCAGAATTATTCAAAAGTGACTTATTTCAATATTATTCCTCCCCCCCTTTAAAAAAATAGAATCATGGGTATATTTCATTTTAAAAAGTTTTTTGTTTCATGGTCTTGAATATTTCTGTTTTACAGATACTGGGCAATAGCCATGGTCTTCCGCTGTGTAGATCATTGTTCATTTTAAAAGAGGTGTGTCTAAACCTGGCTTGGATTTTCAAGCCACGTTTCTCAAGCTGTATTAAATGTCCCTTTACTTAAATTACCCCCTCTGATTGTTATTCAAGCCAAATCATACACTGAAATGCACGAAGGAGCTTTTTGCTCTATTGGTTTGCAGGGAGACTTTTTTTGATTTTGAAATGCTCTCAAACAAAAAAAATTAACACATTTTGACATTAAAATATAAGTCAAATTAGAGTTAAAAAACCTGTTCCACTGTTTTTGGAGTTAAGCTATTTGTATCTGCTCTTTTGATCTCAGCTGTAGAATTAGTAGCAGTAGCAACAATGGACAATGAATATTATATTTAACAATATAATGATCATTATGTAAACTTGAACAATAATGGTGTACTAATATAACCCAACCAAATCATCAACTTCCTTTCATCAGAAATCTTCCCCTTGAGGACATCTGGAAATATTCAGGAGTTAATTGGGTACATCAGTCTCTTCACATCTGTAAAGTTTTCAACTTATTGACTAGCAACCTACTTTCTCCTGGCTAATCCATTTTCTGACCAAACATATACAAATATGATTCTGCAAAATGCTGAACACAAAGTAAGTGTTTTTTTTTTAACTAAGGCTTATTCATTTCCATTTGTTAGCTTAATGCCCTTATTATACAAACAATCATAATGGGAATAAATTAGAGACTTCAGTAGAAATTGGATGAGAGACTATTTTGTTTGGCCCGAATTTTGAAATGAATCAAACCATTTGAACCTTTGCTATATATAAAAAATGGGGGAAACAAATCTGCAGACACTAAGATCACATATGGGCCCTTGGGCAGTTTTGCTCTGCTTCCAGCAGCACCAGTAGGTGGCACTTAATTGACTGCATTTGGCCTAGATGTCCCTATGCCCACTCTGTTTGAATTTCATTCTGTGCTTCTTCTTAGATCATACATGCTTTCTGGAAATCTGCAACAATTAGAGTAGGATGTTCACACCATGAAATGTAAAAGCTGTGCTCATCAAAATCTCAATGTCACAGCTTATAAAGTCCACAGTAGTTCAATTAAGAGGTTTTTTTGTTTATTGCCGATTGCCTGTTCATTATATACCAGGATGCAGCAGTACACAATTTCCCACCATTTCACATTAAAATCTCTTTAAAACGTCATGATAGTTGCTTTTCTTTATTTGCTAAAAGGCAGTGTTATCATGAATACTAAACATGACTTTTAGGTGAAGGTCAATTGATACATGGGATTGCTGTTGTTGTTGTTAGTCATGGAGTCGTGTCCGACACATTGCGACCCCATGGACAATGTTCCCTTCCTGTCCTCTACCATCCTCTGGAGTCCATTTAAGTTCATGCCAAGTGCTTCAGTGACTCCATCCAGCCATCTCATTCTCTGTCGTCCCCTTCTTCTTTTGTCCTCAATCTTTCCCAGCATTTAGGCTCTTCTCCAGTGAGTCCTTCCTTCTCATTAGGTGGCCAAAGTATTTGAGTTTCATCTTCAGGATCTGGCCTTCTAGCAGACAGGATTGATCTCCTCTAGGACTGACCACTTTGATCGCCTTCCAATCCAAGGGACTTGCAGGAATCATCAATTCTTTATGGTCCAACTTTCACAAGCATACATTGCAACTGGGAAAACCATAGCCTTCACTATAAGCACTTTTGTTGGCAGCTTGATGTCTCTGCTTTTTAGTATGCTGTCTAGATTTGTAATACATAGTAAAGATAAAGGTTATCCTCACACATATGTGCTAGTCATTCTCGACTCTAAGGGGCAGCGCTCAACTCTGTTTCAAAGCCGAAGAGCCAGCGCTGTCCGAAGACATTTCTGTGGTCATGTGGCCAGCAGGGACGTGCGGTCAGCGGAGGCAGGGGAGGCAGAGCCTCACCGCTCTCATCATGAAAATAAAAAAAAGGGAAAAGGGAAAAGGCGCTGAGGAGCCTTCTGCACACATGGTCCAGGAATGGAACCACGTGTGCAGGAGGCTCCTCTAGCCTCAGCCTCCCTCCTGCACATGTGGTCCCATTCTCCGCCTTCCTGAGTCAACATGAAGGGGACCGCGGAGCGTGAGCCGTGGTCCCGCAGAGCGCGCTCCATGGTCCCCTTCATGTTGACTCAGGAGTCAGGCAGGAGGGGAATGGGACCACGTGTGCAGGAGGCTGAGGCAGCTTCAGCCTTCTGCACACGTGGTCCCATTCTCCTCCTTCCTGAGTCAACATGAAGGGGACCGCGGCTCGCGCTGATGATGTCACCAGCCTCACCAGCCATAAACCTCACCGCACGTCACTGGTGGCCAGCATGACTAAATGCAGAAGGTGGATGGAACACTGTTATCTTACCACCAGAGGTGGTTCCTATTTTTTCTACTTTCATTTTTACCTGCTTTTGAACTGCTATGTTGGCAGAAGCTGGGACAAGTAATGGGAGCTCATTCCGTTACACAGCGCTAGGGATGCAAACCGCCAACCTGCTGACCTATCTGATCGACAAGCTCAGGATCTTAGCCACTGAACCACCATGTCCTTTTTAATACATGGTAGGAAACACCAAATTTAGATCAGGAGGAGACTTTCACCCTCTCAAGGTTTAGGCAATTAAAGACCTTAGTTTGTCCAATTAACATGTGTTCAGTTTACATTCTGAGTGAATCACTGTCACTTTTTAAAGATTTGAATAATTACAATAATAAAAGATTGAGGGACACAAAATCCCAAGGGTTATAGATTGGTCTGCCTTTTCCTTTAAGGACTCTCTGCAAGTTATTATCAGATTCCCACCCCCTTTTAATTAGTGCTTCATGGTTGACATGCCATCCAGTTAAAAGAATATTGCATTTAAATTAGGAACATATTTTTGATGGAAGTTCAGATTCAGATTATCTTTTGGAATGTTCAGCATGTCACTAGAATTCCATTGTAACTTTAGAGTTTTGGGTTAAATATGGATCCTATCAGAAATGAGATGAATTTTCTGAGTTCTTCCTTCTGAGATAAGTTTATGGATCGTTTCAGCATTCCACATGGATTGATTGATTAAATAAATAACTTGGGGGTAGAATAGTTGGACTACAACTGGAGAGACCCAGGCTCAAATCTCCCAAGTTTCAGCCATGATTTCTGATCAATCATTATCTCTCTTTACCCTGCAGAATTGAAGTAAGAATAAACAGAGGAAGATAATTATGTGCAATCACTCTTTATGCATAAGAACCAGATCAAGAAATAAATATTAAAATATATTATGTAGTACTTATAATACAATATGCATTATATTTTATGTAGAAAAGTTGTTCTTTTGGTATCCAATTAGTTTCTTTTATGTATTTGTAAGCAAGAAAACAAATAAAAAATTGCTTCTAGGTTCTAAAACAAGATTCTACGTTCTACTCAAACATATTTTTGTGTAGAGAATTCAACTTGCAAGGTAAAGTGACTGCCCCCTCCTTTCTCTAAACTGCATTCTGTTTCCCTTGAGAACTGGTCAGCCACCATGCACAGTTGTCTGCACCAGGGAGGAGATAATTTACATGTAAATCTCCTACTTGCACTGTATCCATGAACAATCATATAGCTTTTCATTGGCATCACAGTACCATTTATAGAAGTAATGGACTACTCATCACTCTTTATACATAGAATTTTTACAAGGTAATATGTTGTCTGAACAGAACCCCTGTTAAGAATTAGAGGTATACAAAAAAAGGAGATAGGCACACTACTTTAAATTGTGTATTGTTGTTCCCCCTCATATTTCACCATTAACAGAGTTAGTTGCGAACTAAAATCCCAGGTAGAAATAGATTAAATGTTTTAAATCCTTCTGCTTTAAATTATTCATCTATTTAAACTGTCTTATTAACATTTGTATTTATACAAGGAAGCATTCAACAATCTTTCTTGGTTACTCTTGAGAGTTATTTCTTTTCCAATCCTTTGGCTTAGCCATTTATGCACCTGTTTCTTCTAGTTTTTTTCCCCCAGTGTAGATTTTTATGACTTGTTAAAGAAAAACAAATTCTTGGCTGGTTTAGGTTTCCTTCTTATCCCATTATAACCATCATTATCATTATTACCTATAGAAGCAAGTGTAGTACTTTTTCAGAAGGCTACAGAGGGTGCGAGGGTTAGGCTGGGGAATTGAAGTCACAAAACTTAAAAGTTGCTGAAATTGAGAAACACTAACTCCTGTGATTATGTTTCCCATAATCCGATTGATAAACTAACAAATACAAAGGTTGCTTTTTAGAACAGGTAGGTATTTCAAGCAGCTTTCATTTTATTTTTTTGCCTTGTTGGAGGATGCAAGAAAGAATGAAGAGCACGGTGGAGGGGAAACACGCATTTCATTATTTTTCAGCCACATTTAGTCAAGAGCTGTTACAAAAATACTACTGGGGTAGTAAACATCATTTTAAAGCAGATCGGGTTAAAATATATCACAACGAAACAAAGCAGACCGCTTGTTGTCTTTTCTCAGGCGCTTTCATTTCCTTTGCAGAAGGGACACGTTTCCCCGTTAGGGATGTTAGGGACAGCTTGCGCTTTTACAATTAGTACCGGTCCGAGAGGGACCTGACAAAGAAAATCGCCGGATCCAGAGCCACCTTTATCAAGATATTAGGCGGGCACCGATTCTTGTTCTTGCTTGTCCGCCCTTTTAACTCTTCCCTCTGGCAGACAATCCAAACAGCGCCTTAATTGCCGCGTTCTTGCTTGCTTTGCACCGGCGACCCGAATGACGCTCTCCAGCTAAAACTTTATCCATCCAAAGCTATTTCAGCTGGAGATCTCTCTCCCTCCCTCTCCTCCCTCCCTCTCCCCTCCTCTCTCTCACACACCCTTTTGTGTCCTTTCTGGGACTAATTTCATTTGTTAATTAGTTGCTAACAGCGTTGGCCCGGGATAGATAAGCACACCATTAGCACTCGGCTTCGGCCAGTCTCCAGCAGAGCTGCGGCGACCTCACGCCGAGCCCGGGAGATGCAGGAGGGGCGCAGAGCCTTTAACTCCCACCAGATCTCGGCGGGGCCCTTTCATCCCTCCCGCGGTAGCCACAACACAGAGCTCTCGGCTGAGGACTTTAATGAGGGCTAGGGCAAGCTCAGGGGGAGAAGCGGACTTCTAGGGATTTTTCTCTCTTTGAATCCGCTTCGCGCCCGGGCCTGTGAACCGGGAGAAGAGGTCAGGGAACTGAGAGGGAGCGCCCCTAATTTTCCTTTGTCTCTCTTTTTACATTTAAAAGCCACCAGAAAATTGTCCACTGTTTGTAAACCCGCTCCCAACTCTTAGCACGATGGTGAAATTGCTCTGCGTTTAGCCCACAGATGCCCATGAGGTGTGTGGGATTACAAGGCTCACCGTCCCCAGCCAGCAGGCCAGGAAAGGTGAGTGTTGGAGACTCGCACACCCACAGAATCTCGGGATAAGGCAAGCCAGCAGAAAGGTTCCTTGAAGCACCCGTCGACCCGTTCAATTTACCACGCCGTCCAATGAATTTCGGCACATCCCTCCTCCCCCCACCTTCCATGGGAGTTAAAACCCTTTGGCCTCGGGCGACGTCAGATTATAGGTGGAAAACTGAGCTGTAAATTTCTCACATAAACCTTCTCAGGAGATAAAGGAGCTCAAAATAAAGCTTTATTTCTCTCCGCCCCACAAACTTCGCAATCCACCTTGAGCAATGTTTGTACGTGCGTGCTTTAAGCACCTTTGGCCGGGAAATCGGCGAGCCGCTACGATTAATCAACCCGTTTCAATGGGGCTTGCATGTGCATTTAAAATCTGATTTTTATCCGGCCCTGCCCCCTTCGGTTATGCTCTGATGGCGAAATAGAAGAAGCCCATTGATTTAAGTATCTTGTCAGAAGAACGCTTACTTTTCTGAAGAGGGAGGGAGGACGAAGAGGAGGGAAATGGCCTTCATTACGTGGCTTTAAAATATCAATTCGTTCTTATATTTATTCTGTGAGTAAAGTCTAAACCCTTAACGTTGTTAAGACTTTGGGAAAGAAATGTAGGGCCCCTTTAAGCCAAACAACGGATTGGCCTGAAAAGCGTATTTGAAACGAGATGGCCAGATCTTGCCCTCGAGTTCAACCCAAATTGTTATGATTCCCACAGCGTGAAACTAACCCTATTTATTATCGCAGTTCATGTAATGATATTACTAATTCGGATACTCCGCCCTTACCAAATGATCCCAGAGCGAAGTTACCTCGATTATGCCTTAATACATGAATGGAGGGTAATGACACTTAATCCTTTGCATTGACATGGGGCGTGGTCCTATGCTACGACTGGATCCATTTATTTGACTATGCAAATTTAATACACCCCCCCCTTGCAATCAACTCTGGGAGGCAAACCAAAATAAAACCACATCCAGAGCAACAGATTTTCTTCCCGAGTTTTCACATTTTATCCAAACCATTGATTAATAAAATGGTCTAGGATTCCCCCTCCTCCCCCGCTCAAACCAAAGTTATAACTGAACAAGTTTCATAAATTATGCAAATTGGCCTATGAATGATTCTGGCTAAGCCTGTGATGTGAATACAAACCTTCAGGAGCCTCCCCTACCCGTGTTTACCGCTTGAGGTTGCTCTCATTTTACTAAGATTCCTAGTCTCGAGGATTACACTCGCAGCTGATTTTCCCGGTCAAATCGATCCGTTTGTCAGCCCGGTAGAGCGACCGATGTCACAGATTGATTGACATCCCTTCGCTGTGCATTTCGAAGGCATGGGGGGGGGGGGTGAATCACTTTCGTGGGAGGGCAATTCGGTCATTTGGCCTTAAGGGGGGAAAACGTATATCACATGTACGTACATATGTTCTTGAGGTTCATGATGGGCAGTATGAGTTAAATAAATATACATCCGATTTGCTTTTCTTTTTTTTAAACAGGAAAGTGTTTCATAAATAAAAGAAATCAAACATGCCACTCCTAGCTTCTTCTCTCTTTGGGGTTGCTACAGATTTTTGAAAGGTGGGCTATTAAAAAATCGAGTAATTAAACGCGGGCGCCAAACGTTTCCGCCTCGGGCTAACTGAACGTCTGTAAGTAACGCCGCGAAGACTGTCAAAACGGAACTGTCTGATGGTGTGAACAGGATGATGCAGGTCTATAAATACTCGCGAAAACTCAGGATGCCAAAACCAAATTCGTAACTAGAGATAAACACGCGGATCAACATGATTTTTGGAAGGTCCTGAAACGATCATCCGGAGGCTGGAAAGTGCCACTTCATTCCCGCTTTCTCGCAAAATGCAACCGTCTTTCCCACACCTCGCCACGGGATCAATTTAGAAACAGCGTGACTGGGATAGACGGGTGGAGGGCAAACGTCAAATCCCCTTTGGACCTTAGAGAGCGACGCCCTTGAAAGGCTCCTTATCTTTTTTTGCTCGGCCAAAGGCTTCGTTTCCCACGTTCTGCCTTCTCGAGGCGCGACACGACCTCGACCACGCAAGCGGGATATACTTTCCCCACCGTCCCGTTTCCTTCACGGCTGTCTTTGGGAGGCGACACCGTTATCGAGCCTCCCTGCCGCCTCTCCAGCCCGGAGCGTCAGGACCGTTTCTGGGAATTGTAGTTCTCCGTCCCGTTGCTCTCCGGCCGCCACCTGCGACAAGAAGACTTCATTTCCCAGCTCTCCTCTCTGCTGTTTTCCCTCTTCCACTGGCGAGGCCGAGCCGTCAATCAGTTGGCGTCACAATGAATGTAGCAGCGCTTGGGATTTTTTTTTTCTCTTTTTGGTATGTAAAAACTCTCCTTTTTTCCCCTCCTCGTTGCGGTGTGCCTAATAATAAGACTTTTAGGGCGGGTTTATAAAGGCAAGGCAGGAGGCAAGTGTCATGTGGGCTTCAGCTCGCCTCGCCGAGGAGTGGCGAGGCAACAGGGCTGAGTGAAGACGGGGGTTTGGTCGGGGTTCCTCCCCACCCCAATCTGTCCGTCCATCCGTCTGTCTTTTGGTCATCTGGAATGGTGCAAGCGAGACCGCGGCGAAGCTGATCGCGAAGGCAAAAGGCAGCCCCGGCAGGAAGATTCGCTGGTGGAGCTTCGCAAGGCAATGAAGCGGCAAAAGCTGGCCGTGGCAGCTGGCTTCTGTCTGTCCTTCTTGCTGGGCACTTTGCTCAACCTCTTATTCATCCCGGCCTTTGATCCCCTCCAGCAGCAGCAGCAGCGAAATGCGGGCATCGCGCACTCGCTGGCGGGCTCGCCTCGGGACAGGTCGTGGGAGGCGGCAAGGAGAAGCAGCGGCCGTCACCGGCGCTGGGATTTAGCCCGGCAGATCCGAGAGCGCTACGAAGAGGTGCTGCGGTACCAACAGAGGCAGCAGCCCGGAGAAGCCGGAGCGGCGAGAGCAGCCGCGGCTAAGTCTCGGCCGGCGGTGCGACCTCTGGAGAGGCGGCTCATGGATCTGGCGCCGCCGAGGCTCCCCTCCTCGCCCACTGACCGCAGCCCACGGGGGCTCCAGCTCAGTTCTCCCGGTCTCGTTGCCTCCGGGGCGCCCTGGGTCCCCGAATCTAAGCTAGAACTGTCTCTCGGGCCGCTTCGGTTGGGATGCCGGGACATTAGCAACGTGACCGAGGTCCATTACCTGGGCTCCGGCTACACCAAAGCCGTCTACAAAGCGGTGCTCAACAAGAGCCTGGCGGTGGCCTTGAAGTCCGTCGACTTTGCGGGGCACGACATCGACAATTGCGTTAAGCTCTATGGGTCTCTGGAAGACTGTTACAGACTGGCCTCCTATAAGATTGTCAAGGAAATGGTCCTTTTGCAACGGTTGCGGCACCCCAACATCCTCCAGGTAAGCAGGGGATCCCCTGGTCTTAGGGACTTCAGATTTGGGTAGACTTGCGCGGCCCAGACGGTGAAAGATGTGCGGACGCGGGGTTTAGGATTCAAACTCAGACTGGATTGCTTTTCCTTAAGCGGAATATTAAGGCGACGGCTGTTTTGTTATCAGCAGACAGAATGATTATTTGTCCTGGTCATAAACATATTTCTAATCTGTTCGCTTCCACCTGATGGGGTGGTGAAAGAGTTGTTCGTCTATCAAAATTAAGTTAAGACGTTCCAGCTGGCCAGGTGGGATTTCTTGTTTAGTGGGGGATGAGGTGTTGCAACCTAATTGGGAAGTTGCTATCAAGTGAGCTGAACTGGCTTGGAAGGTAAGGTAGGATCGTGTTTCAAGCAGTTGAAATCAGGGATAAATCCGGAACAAGATTTAGAATTTAAGAAGGTTGTTTTGGCTACCGATGTTCCTGTCAGAGGTCAAATGCCAGAGAAAAAGTTCTCAAGGAGTTTGCGGAAAAATGAATACTCTAGTGCCAGCCTCATCATCTTAAGGCCACAGTTCCAAACACTTTGAACTTTAAAGCATGTATAGATTCCCATGGAATTTATTTCCCATTTAAAGTCTCAATTGTAATGTCTAATGACATCTCTATAAATGAAGCTGAAAATCTTATGCAGCCTCCTGGCAAGTAAATCCTGCTGAATTTTCGCCTGAGCGAATTGCAAGAACCTGGCCATACAGTCATCAAGAGTCAATATCTGCTTCAGGGAGTCTTTATTTTTAGACATGCATAGTAAGGATGGTGTTATGACAGTCAGGGTGTTTGGGGACAAGGTGTGAAATGTTTCTTCTAAACTGGAAGTATTGATTCTATGGTGAGAAAGCTGGCAAAAAAACCGTAGTCTGAGTAATTGGACAAAATATGCAGTCACTTCTAAACTCTTCAAATTGTGTGTCTGTGTTTTAGGTCAGTTAGTTGTACGTGAATTAGGTATGGAATTTGGACCTACCTATTGGAAGTCTGTGAGTTCAGACAGGGAAGTGCTGCAATGATGTAAATGTGAGAATTTTACAGCAAAATGAAATGTGCAATACTCACCCAGCTGTTTCCTTCTGTCTGCATACTGAACTGGTGAAGGTTGGCAAAGCAGGGAGCTAATTTACTTTCGGCAACTCTTGAAATTTAATATTCTCCCAAATCATTGTGAATCTCCCAAATGAAAATGTGGGGCTTCACAACTTGTTGCTTGTTTTTGTAAGGATTTAATAAGGCACAGGAACACCTGCAACTCTGGGTTCTGGACTAGAACTTGACCTTGTTTCATTAGAAATCAGAATTGCTGAAAAAATAAAAAGTTTGAGTAAAGTCATTTCTCTATTTTTTTCCAAAGGCAAACCAAGGGCCATTTATGGTAACTCTGGTTTCCCAGTTGAATGTGCATCATACTAATTGGAAGAGGAGTTCATTGGTCAATTTCATAACTGCTTGAGGACCAATGTATGAAATTAATTGAATTTTGAGTGCTAATTGAAGCAGATTTGGAAATCATCCTGCCCAGAAATGATGGATGAAAAATCAAGGCTGATGTCAGAATGGGCATAGATGGATAGGCAGCAGCAACTCTCCTCATTCTTCATAAACAGCGAGCAGAGCAACAAGAGGGCAAAGTTTCTGTTACATGTAGCATTTTTTAAATTCTAGGTGCTTATTTGTTGTTGGGGGGAAATCACTCTTGTCAAAAGTACAGATAAGTCAATCAATGGAGCTTGACAGCCAAAACTTTTCCCCCCTTTTTCCTCCTTCTTCAAACCGACTTTTATATGTTTTTAAAACAAGGATAGTCTTTGAGATTCAAATTGACTTGCAAAGTCTCCCGCCTCTGGCATTGTCCAGAATGTCATACACTGGAGGAAAAACCCTCCTCCTTTTCATTTCCTCTTCCCACTTTCTTCTTTGACACTGTTAAACGTATGTCTGGGAGTAATCAGGGTTGTGGGTTTTTTTTTTGTTCCAAATCCTCATTTAAACCAATGCTCCATTCGGTTCTATTCTAGGTCATCAGAATCATTTTGTTACCTGTTCCAAATTTTCAGAAAAAGCATATCCAATAGGAAATCAGTCAGTTTTGTCCACATGGACATAGGCTTCCCTAGATTTCTCCCCAATAAAAGGGCCTACTCTAGAGGAGAACTTGATGCGACTTTTTCTTCTCCTTCTCTCCTCTGGACTCCATCCTATTTCATCCCAAGTTGTAACCATTTCTTTAGGTTGAGAACTGATTTTATGTGCTTCTTCTCTTGGAGAAAATAATTTGATGGTGCTCTTCAGTAATCACTGTACATGGGTACTTCCTGGAGAACTGCTCTTTGGAGAAGAAGGTGTGGATTTTCTGTAAAAAAACAGCAACACATCTTTTGTTTTGATTTTGGTCCATGAAATTAAGAAAAGGTGGACGAGAAGTTCTTTTAAGTATTTCTTGCAACTTGTCTTTCCTATCCTGTTTCTCCCCTTTTCTTTCTTGAGTGACTTGATGGCCACTTGGCCATGTTCCTTTCAACATCTACCTCTCTTGCACCTGCAGTTATAACTTTGTTAATTATGTGCTCTTCTCACACAAATATACCCCATCAATTATGGAATAATTCATTTAAATAATATGAACCATGTTCACCTATGAACATTTGTGCTTGTGAGAAAGCCAAAGCAAAGCAAGACTTCCTTGACTGGGATATCCTATACACAGCAGGAAAGACAGATGGAAAATAATAAAAAAAGCAATGTTACTGCTCCCAGTTTACTTAATTCTGTAAATCTTGGAGGAAATTGCAATGTGGATCTGTAAAATGCAAGTTAGGACTAAATAGTTGTTAAAAAAAATGTGAAGAAAATTGAAGCTGAGAGATTTAGCTAATTATGCTTCCTGTCCCACTCTTAGATTTTTTGTTTTTTCCCTGAGATCTTTGAAATAGATTTTTGAGAGGATGTGTAGAGTAAGGCAACACTGTGGCTTTCAGTTTCATGAATTTGTAGTCAATCCACTTCATTGTCTGAAGTGGGGTTACGGTTTTCTTTGAAGTTGTCACGAACTAAGTTTTTATTCCAGATAGTTAGTTCTGGTTTCATTCTGCTTCATGATAGGAAGCTGTAGCCCTTCAAAACTTCTAGATTCCTGTGTATTATTTAAATTTATATTACAACTTCTAATTTTGAAATCAGTTTGAAATGAATTGAAAGTCCCAGGCAAAGGAGTCTCACTGAATCTGCTAGAATACTGAATCTATTCTTTCTTCAGGGGTAAAATAAAATGGTATTTTAGAGTGTGGCTGAATATTCTGTTACTATTTCAGCTTTAAGCTGGATGTTCTATTGCTCAGCAGTTTTCATAGATTGCAAGAAAGGATCCATCTGAATATCCCTCCAGATAGGGGTGTCCAATTTTGGCAACTTTAAGATTTGTGGATTTCAACTTCCTGAATTCCCCAGTTAGCCATGCTGGCTGGGAAATTCTGGAAGTTGAAGTCCATAAGTGTTAAAATTGCCAAGGTTGGATACCCCTGCTCTAGACCAACATCACTCACAGATAGCCAACTGTGCTCCTCACGACTTCTTTCCCAGCAAGAGATGGCTTTCCTGACCAAGAGGTTCTGTTAGGGATAGCAATAGCACTTAGCATTATATACAGCTGTACAATGCTTTACAGTGGTCTCTGAGCATGTTATCTATTGCCCCCAGCAATCTGGGTCCTCATTGTACTGACGGTGGAAGGCTGAATCAATCTTGCGCTGGTCAGAATCAAACTCCTGGAGAGAGTAGTGAGTTAGCCTGCTATACTGCATTCTAACCACTGCCCCATCACATATCATGGTATCTTACCTGTGCATAAATACAGGTAGTGCTCAACTTATGACCACAATATCTGTTGTTAAGTGACCCATTTAAGTGAGTTTTGCCTTATTTTATGACCTTTCCTGCCTCAGTTGTTAAGTGAACACTCCAGTTGAAAAGTTAGTAACCTAGTTGTTCAGTGAATCTAGTCTTCCCATTGACATCACTTGTCAGAAGGTTGCAAACAGTGATCACATAACCTTGGGACACAGCAACAGTCATAAGTATGAAACAGTTGGCAAGCATCTGAAGTTTGACCCCATGAGCATGGGGATGTTTCAAAGGTTGTAACTGTGAAAAATTGTTGTAAGTCGCTTTTTTTCAGTGCTGTTGTAACTTTGAATGGTCACTAAATGAACTGTTGTAAGTCGAGGACTAATTTCACAAGGTTCTCCACTAGATATCCCTGACATCCTAGGTGAATTAAAGAGAAAAATAAGTCCCAGTCTTCTCAATAGTGACGAGAGAATTTAAAAATTTGCCTTGTGTCTAATATTTTGCCAAAGGCTTTTTATTCATTTCATTTCCTGTAAAATTGAATTTTTACTTTTCTAATATTTTTTTTGTGTTTTTTTTAAAAATTAGGTATTTGTTTTTAAATGGTTATTTAACTTCTATAAAGCCGCCTTAAGAAAATTTCTTTTGAAGATTGGGAAAAAAATAATGGTATAAATATGACTTAGCACACTAGAGAGATTTTTCCTGGTTTACTAAAAGTTTTTGCTCTACTTTCAAATATCTAAGACCATAAATGTGGTCATTTCTTCTGTAACGAATTGCATAGACCCAATGTCATGATGAGAAATTTGGCTTTCTTCTAAATTCTGAACTTTGTTTTCTTCCTTTCCGACTTGAAGGTAATAATGACAAAATGAACTTCTACTTCCAGGCACTAGCAATATGGGTGACTTCACTGATCTCTTTATATAAATTTCTGGGAATGCCTGAAACTCCATCCTTTTGACACCCCCACCTGAGACTCTTCTGGTTTCTGATTTAATTTTGACAGGGGGGAGGGCAGACTTTCTAAATAAACCCAGTCTGTTTAGGTGAATTTCCTAAAGCAAAGCTCTTAGTGTCCAGAGAAAGTGTAGAGAGCTTTCAAGAACAGAAGCTTATTTTCCTGTTGCTGCTTCCTTGAGTGCTTGGAATACACTGGAGACCACCCATTCTCCCGCTCTTCTCTCCAGTTCAGCAGCACATCCATCTACAGTGAGTGACGGGTTGCCAAGGGCCTCCAAAGCATTAGTGAATTAGTCTATTTATTCACGAATAGTGCCTTATTCTGGAGGGGTGTCTAACCCTCGGCCAGAAATCAGACTTGTGCAGGACAGTTTAGCGCACAATTAGTAACTCCCCTTTTTTGAGTAGGATAAGTTCTGGATGAACTCTAAAAATTCAAGGCACATCTCTTCCTGTCCAGTAAAAAAATATGTGGCCTTAATAAGTGACAATCTGATATTCACTCCCCATCTTTGGTTCATTAGAAGGCTCTTCCAATTTCTTGCTGTACTGATTCATGCTTTTGGAATTTCCAGGCTTGATTACTGCAATAAGAGTTGATCAGGGCAGCCGCTGAAAGCATCTTGGAAGCTTCAGCTCGGGCTCTGGGCACTTGAACAATGAGAGAGGCCCACCCAAACTATGGCTTGTTATAATAATATTAGATGGGTCAGTATTAGATGGGTCAGTACTTCTGATTCAAGACCACAGAGCCAATTGATTAACCTTAAAAGCCAAGAGCCATGTCAACGTTTTGGATATTTTTTGTACACTCATATTTATCTGACCTTTGGTTTCAGTAGACACCAATGCAATGGGTAGAAAATAATCCTGGATACAAGACACAGGGGGAAGGAATTATGGAGAGATCTGAAATGGTCACTGGGTTACCAAGCTGTTCAGGAGGTTTTTTTTTAAAATGTCCTGATTGTGCAGAATAATGGACAAGCCTGTCTGCTCCATGAAAATTGTTGGTGGACTTTGCTTAAGGTGGTGATTGGAACCCTGAACATCCCAAGTATTTGTGCTTTTCCTGCAATAAGTCAGCTTGCTCACATAAATTGAGATACATCTACCATTTTGATGTGCATCTTTATTTGCTGCAAGTCAGAGCAATAGCCATTGTTGTAAGAAATGTGTAAAGCTTCATGCAGGCTGATAATACAGTTGCTCCATTCTTTTTTACCATACAAGTAAGGAAAATCACATTGGCATGCTGCTGATCATTTCTAGAATGAAACTGAAGCTTAATAAACCAAACCAAACCTTGTCCAGCTTCTTTTAATCCCAAGGATGTAAGTCCTTGAACCATTGTCTGCATTTAGTTGACTCTCCAGAGTCAGACACGACTGGACAAGGGAACTATACCTTTTAAATGATTTTTTGGAGGCAACAAAACAATAAGTTTCTCAATTAGACTAACAGTAATATCATGGATATATGTTGTAGGATTGTTGCAAGGATTTCTGAGATCATATATATTAGCACTTGAAATTCTTGACAATGTTGGGCAATGTTATTTTTAATTAGTATGGTCAATCTATCCTTGGGTATAAAATTAGATCTGGTAGATGGCTTGGGACAGAGCCTCAGGTTTAATTTTGGATCGGAGTGAGTGAGTCAGCACAGATAGGGCAAAGGTTACTTATTCCGTATAGATTAGCCTTCCCCAAGTTGATGCTCTTCTAGTTGGAGGAAATTTGCATAATCTCTATCCAGCACAGGATAACTGAAAATGATGGGAATTGTAGTGCAATATATTTGAAGGTTACTGGATTGAAGAAAGGTGAGCGAAAGAGTTTGATCTTCCATAGGTGCCTTCTGTCATTCCTCAATCCATGGCAGGATGTTTGGGAAAGCTATTTGGATTTTTTTTTGTGTGGAGTTTCTTCTCTAATGGGAAGAACGAAGTCAAATGTTCTAAAACACTGAAAAAAAAATCTTTTATTTAGAAGATAGTACTTGAGTATTTGTAGTTTAGACATAGATAAGGAAATTGTCAAGTTTTAGCAGTCATCTCTTGAGGGAAAATGGTAGAGAAAAATAGTCTGGATGTGAGCAACATGTAATTGCATCAGGACTGTTAAATGTTTTCCTTTTTTGACAAGTACAGATAAATAGTTTAGGGCAGAAGGATAAATGGGATTTCTACCACCATAGTTAGGTTTACGACATGAACATTATATTAATCTTTTAGAAATGTATTTAGGATTGTAGACTAAACTTGTAACCTAGACCCAGTTGCTAGAGGGCAACTCCTGTTGCACTTACCTATGCTTATTCCTGATGAAGTTTATTTAGGATGACAGCCCCACTAAAAGGGGACAAATAAGAATGAATCTTCTGCTTCTGAATATAGTTTCCTGCAGCGTTGGATGATTGAAGTGGTAAGCAGATGAAAGACTGGTTTGACATCGCAACTTATTTGTAGGCAAACAGCTTTCCATACAGAGAAGTGTGGCAAACAACCCACACAAGGGATGTCAGCCTGATGATCCCATTTTGCTTCTACCTGGTTTGGCATAATTGAATTTAGTGTACAGTAATACAATACAATACAATAGTAGAGTTGGAAGGGACATTGGAGGTCTTCTAGTCCAACCCCCTGCCTAGGCAGGAAACCCTATACCGTTTCAGACAGATGGCTATCCAACATCTTCTTAAAAACTTCCAGTGTTGGGGCATTCACAACTTCTGGAGGCAAGCTGTTCCACTGATTAATTGTTCTAACTGTCAGGAAGTTTCTCCTCAGTTCTAAGTTGCTTCTCTCCTTGATTAGTTTCCACCCATTGCTTCTTGTTCTGTCCTCAGGTGCCTTGGAGAATAGCTTGACTCCCTCTTCTTTGTGGCAACCCCTGAGATATTGGAACACTGCTATCATGTCTCCCCTAGTCCTTCTTTCTCTTAAGCTAGACATACCTAGTTCCTGCAACCGTTCTTCATATGTTTTAGTCTCCAGTCCCCTAATCATCTTTGTTGCTCTTCTCTGCACTCTTTCTAGAGTCTCCACATCTTTTTTACATCGTGGCGACCAGAACTGAATGCAGTATTCCAAGTGTGGCCTTACCAAGGCATTATAAAGTGGTATTAACACTTCACGTGATCTTGATTCAGTAGTTTCTTATGATCTTCACAGGAACGGCTGCCACACATTTATTATGGCTACCAATATTACGTGGAATAACTCAGGGAGACTAAAAACAGTTAAATAACAAAAACATTAAATACTGATAAAGGGTAATCTTTGTAGCTCAGGGTTGAAATAGAAGGTCCTTGGTGTTCTCTGAGCTTGGTTATCTTGCAGACATTTCATTATCCAAACTAGGTAACATCATCAGTGCAGTAGCTAGTTTGGGTTAATGAAAGGTCTGCAAGAAAACAACAAAGCTCAGAGAACACTAAGGACCCCTAAAGTTAAACATCTCTCATGCCACCAAGTGCCAAAACAGACTCATTACAAAACTACATTTTTAAACTTAATTTTTTCAAATTTAGAAATTACCCATCTCCCTCACAGAAGGAGACTCTTCAAGTGAAATATTGAAATATAAAAACTGCATATAAAATTTAAATAAGAAGCAAAGATGGATAAAATTAAACATAAAAAGGTGTGTGTGTGTGTGTGTGTGTGTGTGTGTGTGTGTGGTCATCCAGATTCTCATAGCCTCCAGGCATTTAATGGAATATTTTCAACAGCAACCTTGACTAAGCTTATTGTTCTTTCCAACTCTAAAATTGTTATGGTCATTGTTTAAACCTGGAGTCTTACTTAACATTTCCTTCACATTTTATTATATAAGCAAGGAAATGCAGGTAAGAGTTCTCTGGAAGTATGTACTATGCATATTATCATGGAATCATAGCAACAGTGCAACCTTCCCCAATCTGGTATCTAAAAGTTTTGCAGACGGACAGCATTTAAGAAAACAAATACAAACTCTGTTATTGAACAAGTTTCTAACCTTGTGTATTTTTAAAAAAATAAGTGATTGCTTGATCATCTGGAGCTTTCTTATAATTTCACCTTACTTTGCATGCAATGAAAGACCTGATTAGTGCAATCCTAGAAAGAATGCTTTGTTTCAAGAGGCAGAGACTGCTTCTAAAATTTAAAAAAAAAATATTCTAAGCACCCCATCTAATATACAAATTATTCCTTGCTGACTGGTCACCCTTAAAGGTTATGCTTTCCTGGGCCTTTTCAAATTGAATGTGGTCACAAGTCTTTAAGTGGAAGGGGGTCTTCCCTTAGACATACATGTGACCCTGCAAGGGACATTTTCCTTGTAAAACTCTTCCAGATGACAGCTTGAAGTGTGTCTGTAAGATAACAGACTTATTCTTCTACTGTTTCAGCCCTTCCCAGTTCTTATCCTGCCAGGCCTCGCAGTCACCCTTAGATTGTGTTTGTATTTTTAAATGCATTCTTTCAAAACATTCTGCATGTAGTACATGTTGATGAAATGCTTTTGGTTAACTATAAAGTGGGTCATGATTAATTAAGGCAGTGTACTTTTGTTTTTCAAAATGCAGGTAATAGCTTAATGATGCCTATGGCAGAAAAACAATGCTTCCTTAAGAGCATTAAGTAGGAAAAGTCTGTTAAGTGCCCATTAGAAATTGAAATGGCACCATAGGGGAGGCAGGCAATTTTTTTAAAAAAATGCCTGAACATTTTTAGTCAGAAAAATTGCATTAAATAAATCTAAATAGGCTTAGCATCCTGGCAGCTAAATATTGTGTCTGTCTGTTATAGTTCCAAAGGTGATATTCAAATAATAAAGTATATTTTTTTCCTGAATTTTTCTAATACTATTTGGCAAGGGGAAATTAGAACGAATGAATATCTAAATCATCAGAACAGATTGAATAGAATAGATTAATTTCTACGTATATAGAGAGAATTAAAGCTGAGCACTCCTAAGGATCTCATTGACTTTGTGTGTATCATTTATTGACCCATTCATCTTGGATATGGCAAATCATTCACTGGGCATATAAGAAGTAAAGTATGATTCACAAGACTGGGAAGGTTCAATTGCTGAAAAATCACAACCTTCTATTTAACAAGAACAACAAAAATCCCCTCCCCCCTTTCTTTTATTACGGTGTCACTAGTACAGTTTGGATCAGTTTGTTCTGTATAACGCAAGAGGACAGTTTGGTATAGTGATTAAGGCACATGTTAGAAATCAGGAGTCCATGAGTTCTAATCTTGCCTTAAGTATGAATCCAAGTGGGTGACTTTATACCTATCGCTTTCTCTTAGTTCTAGGAGGAAGGCAAGGACAAACCATTTCCTAAATGTTTGCCAAGAGAACTGTGAGGACTGGTCCAAGTAATTGCCAGGAGGCAGCATTGACCTGAAGACCCAAACCCATGCAAAATATAGCACAATCAAGTGTTTGCTTGTTCCATCTCTTCCCTATTCTCTTAGCAAGTGGGCATTTTAGTGGGAGACATTTTGATATCCAGTTTAATGTTGCTGTGTTTGGAATGAAGGAAGTGGAAGAAGGAAAATCAGTTTAGTGAGGAGGAACCTTTGCAAAAGAGAGGTATCAAAGTCTGATTTTATTTCTGAAATTTTATTTAATTCTGTTAATTGCTATGAAGTTGCTCTCTATGAAGCCTGGTAGCTACTGGTAACTGCCTCTTTCTCCTGTTTCTTCTCGTGGTTGCTTTCTTTTGTGGAAGTGGAGGTAGGTGGGTTGAAGAAGGAGAGATTCCAGACCTTGCATTTTTGTTGGGAGATAAATATGCATAGTTGTAGTTCAGTGTCAAGACACTCTTGGCTACTATACATTGCAATGCGGAGAGGAAGGTTGAAAAATTATTTCCTTCAGAACTGCAGTAGTAGAACTGTTAATTTCAAACAATGGATGCAATTGTAAAGAGATAATGGTGATGTTTGATTTACTGTAATCAAATATAATTATAAGCCTTGTCGGTGGGCACAAATGCTCAGGCAGGCATAAACAGCATGTCTTAAATGATCCTTCTCATTTTGGGGGGGAGCCAATTACAAGGAAACAATTACTAAGGAACAGTTTTGTTTCTATTGTGCCTTATTCATCTAATGAAAACTTTTCCATATGGAAATTTTCTGGCGATTCCCCCCCCCCCCTTCTTGATAGAAATGCACTAAGGAGTAACTTTCTTCTAGGAAATATTTCATGCTTCTATGATATTATCTTGCAGCTGGTATAAAACAATGGTTCTATCTAAAGCACTTAAAGACAGGAAGGATAATATTAGTTAAAGATTAATAGCAAATTAATTATTATTGGTCTCGCTTCAAGTCCATACTTGATATGAATTTTGCTGAGTAGCCACATGTTATATCATTTCCTCTCAATCTGATTTTTCTTTTTGGATTTGTAGTAACTGTAGTAGTTTTCTTCTTAGATATTAAGTAGAAGTAAATTAATATGTGGTCTACTTGAAGACAGATGAAAACCTTCTTGGTAAGGGTTTTTCAAAAGTGGTTTACCATTGCCTCCCTCAACACTATTTAATATTTTTAAGTAAATGATTATATGCCCCTTAAATAATGCATGCAAACCTCTTTGTTGTTTTATCTTGATTCATGATAACTCTTTAATTAACAATTGAGTTGTCTTGATGCATACAAATTATTAAAGGGATGCATAGATCCAAATTGGTGTTTGATGGAAGTTAGAGAGGTCAAAGCAGTGCCACCTTCTGGTGATTCATTGGAGGTGGCCATATGTTCCTTTTCTTGTGCAACCCATGGGATTTGAGGTGGGGGGTGGGAGACAGGAGTCAGCCAAAAGAGCAGACAGATGCGGCTTGGTGAAGAAAGATAAATTACATAAAGTGCTTCTTTATTGCAAGAACGTTTCCCTAAGGCCCAGATGTTATCCTGAGCTTTTAAGAGTGAAGAAAAGATCTGTTAGCAGGAATTCTGCTCCTGCTAGAAGCCAGAGCTGATACAACTGTAAACTTGCCCTAACTATCCTTGTCATTATTAGATGAGTTGTGTGTCTCTTCCCTGAAGTAGCTGTAGCTGTCTAGATGCTAGAAACTATGAAGTGTGTGTGTGTGTGTGTGTGTGTGTTGGGGGGGTTGTCTTGTGTAAGGTGTGATAAGGAGGGGATCTTTTTACATAAGACACAAGGTACACAATGATGTTGGCTAAAAAAAAAAACCTCCACCACCCTTACTCACTTTGAGAACTGTCCTTCATGAGAAATAATCCAGGCTAATTTGTCTATTCCGACATATGCATCATATAAATCACTCCTAAAATCTCTGTTCTCAGTTGCTGCTTCTTTAATAGGAGCTGATGATTTGCAACCTCATCTATTTTCCTTAGGAATACTCCCTGGAAAGGCCTGCTATGGAATCAATTGCTACTAATTTCGGTACTGCTTCCAGGCTACTGACATTTACAGTGTAAGACGGTTTTATGTGTCTTAGGATGTAGAGAGCATGTCTATCTAAAAAGTAGACTTAAATTGATTTAGTAGTCAGTCCACATTTCACTTGAGAACAAAGGAAGGTATAGTTTGCTAAGGAGAGCTAAGGGGATCTAACTCTGAATTCTACTCTAACCATTACAAGAATTCTTTGGAGGAAACTCCAATCAGTGAAAATTGCAATGTGTGATAAATAATGTTATTTATTTACACACATCATCTAAGCTCTATTTTTCTGTACACTACTTCCACTCCACGGGGTGCACAAAATAGAGATGAGTTATCATGCATTTTCAGATGGTGATCTTTCCTCTTGGTTTGCTCAAATAGGTTCTATGCTAAATTATATACAACCTAATAGTGAGGTGATTAATATAATTGGAGTTGTACGTAATCACTTATCAAATTACACTGCTGATATAATTCCCCTTACTTTCTCAACTTTATATTTCTTCCTTAACAAGTCAATAATGTGATATCTGATCTTCGTTAAAATTAGTTCATGTCAAGGTGTGGTTTTCAACACGCTTAAATGAAGATGACTTTTCCTAAAGCAATTAAGGTTGGACATAGCACCACTGCGTCAATAATTCCTGGCTAGACTTCAGGGTGGCACAAAACTCAATGTGATATGATTTAAGAATTTAGTTATGTTGCTGCATTTTCTTTACAAAGTGGAACATCCACATCTCCCTAATGATAAGTAGCAAACGAAACCCAAATATATTCAAAGTTTTTTAAACTTTAGGAATATTGCCATATGACAGTTTCTCATTTGTCCTAGGCGGAAAGTTAATCCAGTTATTGGAAAGTTGCCCAGAGCACTGTTAAAACTGGTAGCTGAATTATATATTTTTGATGTTACAAAGGAGGAACACTATTCAATCCATGGAGACCAGCATTTAATCAATCTGATCTCAATTAAATTCAAATGTGGATTCTGCTGGCAGGAGCACTTTTTGGAATGTGACTCTGGTTCCTTCTAAATGTCTAAAGGATGTGCATAGCTCTGTCAAAGTTCTGCATCTTAAGGAACAAATCTGATGTTGGATTTTGTCAAACTTCCTTTAAAATCATAGTATTTGCTGTTGTAACAGCTTGGAAATTCTTGTACTCATTTGTTCTTTGTCTTGGCTTTTCCTGCAATAGTAATAATTACAGGCAGATGACAACACAATCCTCAATAGAATTCTCACTTCTCATATTTACTTGACATCCCCATCATCTTCGATCTTATTTCTGCCCTTCAACTGAATAACCACCTGACACTTCTCATTTCTCTGTTTCAGAAATCAAACTATATAGACTGAAAGTACAAACTATATAATGTTTCATGCCAAATTATCTACAGGTACTCCTTGATGTACGACCACAATTA
Source organism: Natrix helvetica (assembly GCF_964273705.1). Classification (NCBI taxonomy): domain Eukaryota; kingdom Metazoa; phylum Chordata; class Lepidosauria; order Squamata; family Natricidae; genus Natrix; species Natrix helvetica. Next base: position 247,313,239 of record NC_138552.1, read on the forward strand.
AGACCATAATTTCCACTGTTAGGCAAGGCAGTTGTTAAGTGAGCCGCACCTGATTTTACAATCTTTTTTGCCAATGGTTTTTAAGCAAATTGCTGCAGCTGTTAATGAATCATGTGGCCATTAAGCAAATCTGACTCCCCCCCCATTGATTTTGCTTGCCAGAAGCCACCTGGAAAAGTTGTAAATGTTGAACACAACCATTGTAAATACATGCTAATTGCTAAGCACCCAAAATTTGATCACATAGGGATGCTATGACAGTTCTAAGTGTAAAGACTGGTTGTTTGTCACTATCTTTTAAGTGCCATTGTAATTTCAAACAGTTGCTAAACAAGTCAAGGACTACCAGTCAGAAGTGGTATTCTACCGATTTGGACCGGTTTCCCTGAACCGGTAGCGGAAATTGTGGGTGGCCCCGCCCACCTGCCCCAGCTCTATATCATCCCATTTAAGCCCTTTTTCAGTTTTTATAATTAAATAATAATTTAATAAATAATAATAAATATAATAAATAATAAATAATTTCCAGCCTAAGGGGACTCCTATCCAGGAATTCTGTGTCTCTTGTAGTTCTGTTTTGCAAAAAATTCAGTTGATTCTCAGGGAAAGCTAACAAAGCGAAAGGATAGAGTATAAAAACTTAAAGCATAATTAAAATTGATACTAAAATCAATTAATTATAATGGAAAGCCTGGAAAAAGAGAGGCGTTTTTACAAATTTTTCTAAACAGAGAGAAAAGGAGCTACATATACAGAAATGGTGAAATTGTAGGCTTGTCTGTAAAACTGTGTTTGTCTGCGGAACCTGCAAGAAAGCAGAGCAAATTACCTCTGTGCTGCTGCCAAGAAAAATCTGGGGACACGACCATATAGTTACCCAGGAGTTGAATTCAATTTGACGGAACCTTTACTTTTTATTACCTGCTTACCAGTGGTGGGTTCCTCCCGGATCGCACCGGATCGCGAGCGCTCCCTTTCAGCGCTCCACCTGGCTTGCGCGCTCCCTTTCAGCGCTCCACCTGGCTTGCACGCTCCCTTTCAGCGCTCCACCTGGCTTGCGAGCTCCCTTTCAGCGCTCCACCTGGCTCTCGCGCTCCCTTCCGGCGCTGAAACCGGAAGTACAGTTTTGTCCGGCCCTGGCGAAGCAACGACGCCTGTCTGCGCTCCACCAGCTCGGCTGGGAACGGAGATGTTTCCTCAGCGGAGCGGAGCGCCTGAAAAGTCTTTTCAGGCGCTCCGCTCCGCTGAGGAAACATCTCCGTTCCCAGCCGAGCTGGTGGAGCGCAGGCAGGCGTCGTTGCTTCGCCAGGGGCGGAGCAAGACTGTACTTCCGGTTTCAGCGCCGGAAGGGAGCGCGCAAGCCAGGTGGAGCGCTGAAAGGGAGCGCGCAAGCCAGGTGGAGCGCTGAAAGGGAGCGCGCGCGATCCGGTGCGATCCAGCAGGAACCCACCACTGCTGCTTACCTATCTTGGTGAACAGCCTCCTGCATAGAAGCATTTTATTTTGTAGGCTAACTCTTGTCCTGTTCTAAATATGCAAATTCTCTCTGCATAGTAAGGTTTTTGTCCAGGTTTTCAACTATATCGCTGTGTGAGGTCAGTAGATGATGGGATGATGGACAACTCCATAAAATAAATGGGTTTATAAGTTACATTTTCTATGTCTGCCTTTGCAGCTTCATGGATATTGTTACCAAGACAGCAATGACATCTCAGACACCTTGACTGCCATCACAGAACTAGGTTCACCTTTGGAGATGATACAGCTTTTGCAGACTTCATGGGAGGACAGGTTTCATGTAAGTACAATTACAAAGGTCTAATGACTGTTTTAATATGCACAAAATGAGTATGGGTAGTCCTTGCTTAGAGACTACGCAGCCAGCTACCTTTCAGAGTTATGATGGTATTGAATGAAGATGATCGATCCTTGTAAAGGTAGACCTCAACTTACAACCACAACTGAGCCCAAAATTTCTGTTGCTAAGCGAGACAATTATTAAGTGAGTTTTGATCCATTTTATGACCTTACTTGCCACAGGCATTCGGCGAATCACTGCAGTTGATGTTAGTAACATGGTTGTTAAGTGAATCTTATTTCCCCATTGACTTTGCTTGTCAGAAGGTCACAAAATGAGATCATATGACACTGTGACACTGCAACCGTCATATATATGAGTCAGTTGTAGGTGTCTGAATTTTGATCACATGTGATGAGGATTCTGAAATAAATGTGAAAAACAGTCATAACTCCCATTTTTAGTGCCATTGTAACATCGAATGGCCACTAAATGAACCGTTGTAAGTCAACGAGTACCTGTAGTTGCGGCACTTGCACTGACCCCATGGTCACCTGATCATAATTTAAATTTTTATCAACCGGCACACTTCTGTAATAGTTGTTGCATCCTGCAGTCACGTGATCCCATTTGCAATATTCACAAGCAAAATCAGAGGGGAAGCTGTCAGGAAGTATGAAGTCGCAACTAGGTGATGTTGGGCTTAGCAACTGCATGCTATTCACTTAATGATTGCAACTGCTGTAACTGCCATTGTGAGTTGGCACACTCATGTGATTTCCACCCCCCCCCACTTTACAACCATGGCACTTAGCGACAGAATTGCTGGTCCCAATTACAGCCATTCACTGAAGGCTCAAATTTTTCAACTTTCAATTTCCAAACATTAGGGGTGCTCAAACGTTGTGACACGCCTTGGCGATTGTAAATACATTTTAGTTACTTTAATATAATGTAGATGTGCCTCGTAAGCAACTGCATAAATATCATAACTTTTAAACATTGTGTTTATTTCATTATGTGAAGAGAGCCATTCTGCTACCTGGCACTTTTCAGCTGTATCGGGACTGGAGGTCTCAGCATAAAATACCATTTTGGTTAGGAATATGGGAGTTGAATCCCCTAAAAACTATTAGGACAGAGACTGATAGAAAAAAAAATGAAGAGGGGATCCCTGGGGGAAATATTAATATAATGGTACCCCGATACTCATCTTTAATTGGTTCTGGGAGGGGTGATGAGTACCAAAAATGATGAATACCAAACAGTTTTTCCCATAAGGAATAATGTAGTGAGCCACAAAGCAGCTGACACCAATAGGTTCTAGCTTGTATATTGAGTAGTAAACAAAGAATGACTATCGGGATAAAATTTTCAAATCAAAATGCGTTGATGAACTCGATGAGTTCCAAAGCAGTTGAGTACCAAGGCATCATTGTACTAATTCCAAGTTATTAAAAGGTAAGTGGGAAGTGCCAAAGCTTGTAGACTATGCCAGGGTACTGACACCATGAATATTTGCAATGGAAGAAAGAGGAAAATGATCACATGTGTGATAATGTCATACAAATAATTTACAAGTTACATATCTGTATAACTATGGCATTTGCATGATGATATCATTCATTACTGACCAAGACTTCAAAAGCTGTTTCAGGTGTCATGGACTGGCATTGGGTCTCATTGAATGTATAAGTAGTCCTCAACTTACAAGAGTTTGTTTACAACGACACATTAAGAAGTGACGTATGATTTTTTTCACTCTTACAACTGTTTCAGCATCCCCATAGCCACATGACCAAAATTCAGACGCTTGTCAACTGGCTCATATTTATGATGGTTGCAGTGTCCCAGAGTCATGTGATCACCTTTTGTGATCTTCCAACAAGCAACATCAATGTGGAAATAAGATTAACTTAACAACCATGTTACTAACTTATCAACTACAGTGATTCACTTAACAAATGTGGCAAGTATGATCATAAAATGGGACAAAACTCACTTAACAACTCTCTCATTTAGCAAAAGAAATGTTAAGCTCAGTTGTAGTCATAAATCAAGAACTACCTGTAAAATGAATACATTTTAAGGTGTGGCTTGTCTAGAACTTTATATTGTAGCAGAACAGTTTGCAACTGACAAGTATTTTTAATGGAGCAATGTTAGAAACCAGTTCATTCCATGGCATTTCTATGCCACATTGCTTCCCAAACAGACGCTCATGTGATGGAATTGTGTGGCTGCACCATGTGCCAGAGCTATCTGGAGGCAGTCCGGAGGTGGACTTTGAAATGTATCTTGCAAGATCATGCTGGCACATTGGGTAAAATTGGTTTCTGAGAAATTTGTGCATCAGGGGTGGGTTCTAGCCAGCGTTACTGACGGTTTGCTGATGTGCACTGGATGTGCGCTGAATGCACATGCACCTTTCAGTAAAAATTGTTCTGTGCATGTACAGAACTCCAAAACAAGATGGTGGCGGTGACTATGGCAACCAGGGAACCGGTTTGGGGGCGTGGCCAGCCTGGGTTACTGTCAGTTCTGCGACCCAGGCCAGCATACCACTACCGGTTCATTCGAACCAGGCCAAACCGGTAGGAACCCACTTCTGTTGTGCATGTGTGATGTAAATTTCATTTTCCACCCGGGACATCAGAGAGCCAGATTTGTATGCCAAGGACCAAGAAAAATTATTGAGCAAACTTTCCATGTGCACACTTGGCACTCATAGTTGTGGAATCTGTTTCTAATAATGAAGAAAGCTGAAGGCTTATTGTCGTTTTCCATGGTCTCAAACAATAAACAGATATTATTAGGATTGTTCTATTACAAAAGCCATGTGTGACAACTTGGCTTTTCTGATTTCAGATATGCTTCAGCTTAGTTCAGCTTCTGCATTACCTGGCCCATTCTCCTCTTGGCTCTGTAACTCTATTGGATTTCCGACCTCGACAATTTGTGATTGTGGATGGAGAGCTCAAAGTGACAGATCTGGATGATGCCAGCAATGAGGAAACCTCCTGCACTAGCAACAGAGATTGTTTCATGGAATTTCCAGCAAGAAATTTCACTCTTCCTTGTTCTGTTGACGGCAAATGCCAAAGCATGAATGAGAAGAGGAATCTTTACAATGCATACAGGTACTGATCCAAATAGACACCAATAATTTAACAAATCCAATTATTGTTTACATATTGAAACCAGAAAATAGGCATTAAGGAAGAGTAGCCTTATGTTACAAGTTATTGTAATGTCCTGAAAGTCACACTGTCCTGGAATATGAGAAGTTATACTTCAGAGACTAAAATAGGCTGGGCAGTCATTTGTGAAAGATTTTTGTTACTATATCCCACAAAGTTGATCCTGCATTGTGGAGAGGGTGAACTAGGTGAATACATCTCTTGATTATGGGGCAGGGCTAGCATTTTAAGATTAGTAATAGAGAAGGAGCTGGTTGATCTGTGAACCTAGCTTGGTAATGGTGATGCACATATATATAAGCTGAAAGAACAGTGAAATACATACTGTATATTTTTTGATTTATGACCAAAGTTTCAATGGATCCCCAAAAAGATACTTTTTCAAAATTCTGACAGCTGGGTGCTGTCAGGTGAACATATTTTTGGCACTTGGCAACTTTTATGGTTGTTTGCAGCATCCCATGATTTACACTTTTTTTGAATGGAAACGAGTGTTTATTTTCAATTTCCAGCAAAAAGCATTCATTGTAGACAATGGGTTTGCTTAATGACTGCCACAAAAATGTTGTACAATTGGGTTGGTCATAGGTTGGGCATAACCTACATAAGAATTGGCATGACATGCTCTTCTCTGCACTTTTTCTAGAGTTGCAACATGCTTTTTATAATGTGGTGCCCAAAACTGGTCGTTATGTACTAACTGATGTGGCTGACAAAATATCCTAAATGCAATCCTACATTGTATCATCAGGAGTGTGAAGAACAAGAAAAAATGTAATTTCTATCCATTCTGCGTTGTTGAAGAAAAATAGAAAAGTTAGGGGAAGTTATCTTACTCTGAATCATGAGATTTGCTTAATGAAGATAATTGGGACTGCAGAGATTGCCATCTCTTAAGTAATAAGGTCACACTTTACAACTGTATTCCTTACCAAGGGAAAGTTCAGTCCTAATTGCCACCGAAAGTCACCAACTACCTGTACAGAACATGGTTTTATTTTTTGCAATTCCCAGAGATGTGATAAACATTGATTGTGTGCCATTTTAAGTTGCTGTCGACCCCTAGTGATCTTATGGATAGATTTTCTTCATGAAGAATGTGCACATTACTGGAATTTTATTATTCATTGGTGTTCCTCAACAGCAATTACCAAACTATTGCAAACCTAACACGCTTCATTGTTTTCTAGGTTTTTCTTTACATATCTCCTGCCTCACAGTGCCCCTTCATCCTTGAAGCCATTGCTCGATGCGATAGTCAATGCTACCGGTAAGAACACACAAGGAATATTTCTGTATCAGACAAAAAAAAATCTGCATGATTCTGCACTCATCAGATGCCTCTGGATTGCACTGTATGAAGAAATACTTCATTTCTTGAATCCTAGTCCTTGATTTACAAGCACAATTGAATCCAAAGTTTATGTTGTTAAGTGAGACATTTGTTAAGCCATTTTACGACCTTTCTTGCTGCAGTTGTTCAATGAATCACTTCCCCATTGACTTTGCTTGTGAGAAGGTTGAAAAAAGTGATTGCACGACCTTGGGACACAGAAATGGCCTTAAGTATGAACCAGTTGCCAAACATCTGAATTTTGATCACATGATCATGGGGATTCTGCAAAGGTCGTAAGTGTGAAGTACAGTCATAAGTCACTTTTTCAGTGCCGTTGTAACTTTGAATGGTCCCTAAATGATCTGTTGTAAGTCGAGGACTACCTGTTCAGTACTGAATTTCTTTGGAAGACCTCCAATTTCTTGATTTTTAAAAATTTATGGGAAAGGGTAAGTGGATATACAAACTTTTTTGGCAACTCCATCGTGCTAGAGGTAGAAATCTCTCCAATTCTCACATTTTACAGAAAAGAAAAAACAAAAGATAAAAGATAAGCGGAAACAGCATCTTATTATACATTGTATCAACCATGTGTTCAATCATCTCTTTTGCCACTTTCTAATGTATCAACAATTACAATAATATTTCAAATACATTTATTTTTGTGACCTGAATCTTTCCAATATTGTTCCCTCCCCCCTGTCCCCAGGCGGAGCAGCGGCCCCTCCCTCCTTCATGTCTTGTATATTGTCACCTTTTTCACTACCTCTTATATTTTCGTCCTCTAGGAGGGCACTATGTTTTTTAATGAAGGCCTCTGCCTCCACAACTGTATTAATTCTAATTCTGTTTCCCTCCCAGAAGATCAAGGAAGACCTCCAATTTCTTGATGATTAGGATGAAGGTTCCTATTCTTCCCACTCAGCTACCTTAGCTAATCTGAATGGCATTTTTCAACCTCCTAATGATTCTATTCTTTTTTTCTTTCTTTCGCATTTTATACCACGCCATATAAAAGCGATACCTTTTTTTACATTTCTTTCTGGTTGAATTTCAAGGTGGAAATGTAAACACGAGAAATTAAACCTCCATTGATATCCCCACGCCTACTTCCCCTCATCCCCTCAATCAGTTAAAATGATAGGTTTGTGCCTTTCTTTCTATATTTCCTGGAGTTTCTGTACGGGCAGAGTTTATTTTCTTCTCTAAGTCATTTCCCTCCATTTTTCTTCTTATAGGAGAACTTCGCTGGGGAATAGATGAAACAGCCATTCATCTCGAAAGAGTTTTGTATATGTACAAGAGTGGCATGTATCTTAAGAACTCAACATGGCCACACAAATCAGGTAAAGTTCCAGCTTTTGAAATGGAGGAAATTTCTAGAATTTTAAAATACGATGGAAGAATCTGAAAACCATATTCAAACTGGTTTCCACAGAAAGTGGGAAGGGGAAATGGAAAGCTTCTTTAAAGTAGAACTTCATCTGTGGCACCAGAGGTGGGTTGCTCCTGGTTGGGCCCAGTTCTGGCAAACCGGTAGTAGTGGAGGCGGGAGGCTCAGCCCGCCCTCTTGGATGCTGCTGCGCATGCACAGAAGCATTGTGTGAGTATGCGAGCACGTGCATGAGCAAACTGGTAGCGCTGGAATTTGCAACCCACCTCTGTGTGGCAACATAGTCAATAAACATGCATCTGCATGAAAGCTCTTGTCAATCTGAGTCATCCCATAACTAAATGTTAATAAGATAAACCTTGGCTATGTTACAGAAGGACTGGATTCTTAAGCTTTCATTGCGCTTTAGTTGTAAAACGTTTTATAGTGCCATAAATTATATTCCACTGTAGTGATACAGAAACAAAGCATATGTGTGTTTGTGGTACCGAAGGGGAGATTTAATAGTTATGCATGTTCATTTCTAATCATAAATCACTGCATTATTAAAGTTGGTTTTCTGGAGACTCTGTGCAGATACTGCATTCAAAATATCTCAGTAGGTTAGTGGTACTGACTGCAAGGAACTAGGATAAATTATCAGCTGTAAATAGAACTTGTAAATAAAGAATTATGCATGCTCACTTTCTTGAGTTACTTATAAACTAATAAAGCCAAGATAAAAATCAAATCAAAGCAATTAACCAAGATTATTTTGAATCTACGGTAATTATACTTTGCAAAATTATTAAAAATAGTTTCCCACAAAACCCACGCTGATCAATGTTTCATCTGGGTCAATGTTCCTAAAATTCCATTTTGTGGAAAACTACTGAGCTCCAAATAAAACAAAATGCTCTTGACATGTTCTCAAGATCCGAAAAAAGATTTTTGGGGTCTTTGAACCATTTTTTTCCATTGATAAGTGCTGCATAAACCAATTATTTGTTTAGTGCTCCAAGTCCTGAAGTAGTTTAAAAAACACCAAACCAAGTCACCTTATTAGTTATATTTTTGGCTGAAATTGTAATGCTTGTTTAGAAGTAGGACAGATTTGTTATTTGTTTATTCTTATGTTCTGCCCTACATCAATTAGAGTGTGCATGAAAAACCATATGGTTTTTTCCAAATATATGCATTTTTAATATTCCCTTTTCATTATGTACTATAGGCACATTTATAAGATTTTCCCCTAATATGATCTGTTTTCTTGTTATTTTATTCAATATTCACATTTCAGTATTCATTTTTCAGAATAGATTTATAGATCACTGGAATAGAATTAGACATAGGTTTGTCAAGACTAATTGGCCCCATTAATTTCGGATGGTCTACTCTAAGCATGATTTTATCTGCATCTAACCTTGGCTTCACAAGTCATAGGCATATTTTACCATACTAAGATTTTGAATTCTAAAAAATAGTTAATTTTCCTTAATCCTCAACCAATTGATTTTTCAAGATTTGAACATGAAAGGAGGAGTAAAATAATGTCAAATAGCATATGGTGTAAATTAAGCAAAATAAATAATTGTAAAATTGGCCACTGGTTCTATTGTAAACATATTAGTGGTTAAGTTCATGTATATAAAGTGGAGACTTTTTTTTTTAAAAAAGTGGCCAGTTGTTATTCTGTTACATATAAAGGAAATTAATACCGATACTATGTTATTCTACAAATAAGTTTAAATCATGCTCATTTCTCTCTCTCTCTCTCTTTTTGGAAATCTGACAGAAACATTAATTTTGTCAATCCAACAAACAAAAGGGAAGAAAATACATTAGAAGTTTGATATACTGTAGGCAACAACCTGGGGAAAAAAAAGACTGGGCAGATTTCCAACTTGTAGCTATTTTAAAAACAACAGTCTGTTGCTGTGGTTGAAATAAATGGTCATTAGGACTGATTAAAGTCAGATTGAGAGTGATTCGAGCAAGTTAAAAAGAGGAAACGACTGCCCATTTTACCTAATTTATATTACATTGTAGTCCAAGAATTTGACTGGTTAGAGTAAAATGGGCTTGCTTACTATTCAGATAGTAAAGATACTTTTCAGAAATATTTGTTTTCCGTTCTATACTCACACTTTTAATAGTGTGCTTCTTAAATAGGGCATTCATTCGTATATGTTTACTTTCTTCCAGTAGCCACAAAGGTTGAGTTAAAAATAGTTTAAGCAGCAGAGGAAGCAGAGTTAACCAAAAACATTTTGCTGGCCAAGATGGTCAAGAATCCACCTTTTCCATGCAAGCTGATAATTCCAGCATCCAAAATAAAGTAGAATTTTACTCTGATTCTTGGGAACGGACAGAGTTCTTGTAAGGACAGCAAGCTATCTTAAGGTAAAGGCAAAGGTTCCCCTCGCACATATGTGCTAGTCATTCACAACTTTAGGGGATGGTGCTCATCTCCGTTTCAAAGCCGAAGAGCCAATGCTGTCCGAAGACATCTCCGTGGTCATGTGGCCAGCATGACTAAACGCCGAAGGTGCACGGAACACTGTTATCTTCCCACCAAAGGTGGTTACTTGCATTTGTACATGCTTTCGAACTGCTAGATTGGCAGAAGCTGGCACAAGTAATGGGAGCTCACTCTGTTATGTGGTGCTAGGGATTCGAACCGCCAAACTGCCAACCTTTCTGATAACAAGCTCAGTGTCTTAGCCACTGCATCCCTAGGCTATCTTAAGGAACAGCATTAAACTGCATGACCTAAATAACTCGGTTGCTCAATACATTTACTATTTTTAACACTTCAGTATCTGCTGTTTTTTTTTAAAGATCACTTCCTTCTGCTTACTGCTAGGAAAATTTCAGAGATGAAGGATGTCAGGCTTCTCTTAGATGAAACCAGAAATGTAAACTGCACAGGCAATGATTCAAAGAAGCAGATCTGTGTTAAGTAATTTTATTGTGAAAATTAGAACTGTTAATAAAGAATCACAGTGATTGCCAAGTATAAAATGCAAGCCCTATTTATAGTAAAACCAAGGGCCAACTTTTGCTTCTTTTGCTCCCATTGGCATAGACCCTCATAGTTTTGAGTGGAAGGAATGATTAAAGCTTGCTCCTTGTTACTGTAACAGACTAGTCTGATCTCAGCCTGTTTCTGACATTGCCAGAATTACTTCCAACCAACAAATCTCTACAATTGCCTTTTGGTTTCATTTATTAGCATTATAAGGCATGCGGTGTGGTGCCCCCTGATTGCTTTGCAAACTGTAAAGATAAAGGCTCCCCTCACACATATGTGCTAGTCATTACCGACTCTAGGGGGTGGTATTCAGCTCTGTTTAAAAGCTGAAGAGCCAGCGCTGTCTGAAGACATCTCGGTGGTCATGTAGTCGGCATGACTAAAAGCCAAAGGCGCACAGAATGCTATTACCTTCCCACCAAAGATGGTTCCTTATTTTTGTATTTGCATTTTTACATGCATTTTGAACTTCTAGGTTGGCAGAAGCTGGGACAAGTAATGGGAGCTCACTCCATTACGTGACGCTAGGGATTCGAACCACCGAATTGCTGACCTTTCTGATTGACAAGCTCAGCGTCTTAGCCACTGAGCCACCACATCCCTATCTGGAATCTGTATCTGCATGATAGCACTTAGATTCCATTAGCACAGGGGTGTCAAACACATGTGGTCACGGTGGTGTCACATAACGTATCGGGACTTTCCCCCCTTTGCTAAACTGGGTGTGGGCGTGGCCAGCGCATGACGCATCTGGCCCCTGGGCCGGGAGTTTGACTAGCAGCTCAGAGTTCCACTGTTGGTTCCTGTATTCTCTGACCTTGGTCATTTTATCTAGCTTGGTAGTGAAAGATCCACACTCAGAAAACATCAAGATCCCACCACTCAGACCTATTGGCTTTCATGGAAGCCATACATAATAAAAATAAATATCAACAAGAAACTGGTCAAATCCTCCCTGAACTAATAATTTTCTAGTTTTCTCACCTCTAGAAGAACAATAAAAATGGAATGAACTCCCTAGTTTGAAAGTCTAATAATTGCCAGTTTAGTATTGGTCTGCCATTTGTGAAAACCTGACCCAATAGTCTTATAAAAAAAACTTCAAATACACACAGCTACATACAACATTTGGAGAGAGAAGGAAAATACAAGCGATAGCTATAATCTTAGTGACACATGTCTCACATGCACATATAAAGGATATGCCATTCTTAGACAAAACTCTTAACTCATAAAAACCACTTATGCCAAATTCTAGGGGCCAAATGAAACAGTGCATGCTTTTATGCTTAGGCATTTTTCTTTTCTTTTTCATGATACTAAGCAAAATATGAGCAGGAAAATCTGTGAAGAAAGGGCTTCTTTTATTTAGCTGGTGGGCCAAATTGAGGCTTAATGCATTGAGTTTGGAACTTCTTCCCATTAACTCTTCTAATTCTATGCATATATTTAATCACATGCTTCAGATAAATTCTTCTGGGCATTTATAGTATAAATAAAGATATCTTCTATGGAGCTATAGAGGTACTCTTGCCATAGACTTATAGTGATACTTATGGGTTTATAATAAACCTCTGGCTTCAAATGGGCTAATTTTTAAGGACCCCCTTTAGCCGGCAGCTCTTCTATTTTTTAATAATCTTGCATCAATCTCTACTGTCTGTGTCAAGGCTGCTAGCATGTGCTGATGGGTTTATGTACCTCCTGGGTTTTCTCTTCCAGTCTGTGTAGCACAGGCAGCTTATGCTCCTGCCATTGGTTGGTTGCTTCTCTGTTCAGCCTTTCAGTTGTGTTGTAGCCAGTCAAATCACAGCAACACTGAGCAGAGCACAAATAACACCGTGTTGCTTTCCTTCATTGAGTGTCCTGCCAATTGTCAGCCAGTGTGGTCCAGTTGACAGAATGCTGGACTTTAACCTGAGTTCAGATCTCAGCTCAGCCATGAACTCAGTGGGTGGCCTTGAACATATAATTATAGTAATGTGAAAAACCAAGGCTGGAAGTCTGGGGTAAGAAAAGGCCTGGCTTACCCAGCTGTTGTAAGAGATCGGTCATACATACAGGGGTTGGTGAGCATTGCAGATTGTTATGCTTGGAGAATATTTCATTAGGGAAGGCTGAATTAAAGTATACCCAATCCCATTATCATTATATTGGGGTCTTGGGATTTCCTATTCAATGGGTTTTGTTTATGGAAAATAATTTCAATAATTTTTTTAGCTTTATTCAAATAGAATGAATACACACAGGCAGTATTAAAGAAATCACAGCAGGTTTCAGATTGCTTCCATTTCTCATATATATATATATGAGTATATATATATGTGTATGTATGTATGTATGTATGTATGTATGTATGTATGTATGTATGTATATGTATATGTATGTATATATGTGTGTATGTATATGTATGTATATATGTGTGTATGTATATGTATGTATGTATGTATGTATGTATGTATGTATGTATGTATGTATATATGTGTGTGTGTGTGTTATATTTGTACTGATAAATAAATAAAGGGAGACTAGTATAGATCTATTTCGAGCTAATTAGCTCTCATCAGCTAGCCATACCCTTACTGGGATTTGAACCCGGGCTGTATATATCTTAGGCGGGAGTTTTAGCCACTAAGCCACGGGCTCTGTTCCTTATCAGTTGTTCCTTATCAGTTGTAACACAAATACATACATACATACATACATACATACATACATACATACATACATACATACACATACATACATACATGTATATATGTATGTATGTATGTATGTATGTATGTATGTATGTATATAAACAACAACATATTATTAGCTGACTTTTGGGCTTACATGCTTATGGTGACCCACAAGAGGGAATATTTTAATGTTGTGTTTTGGATAAAATTGCTAAATTGGAAAATCAATTTGATTAATGATAAGCAATGGTGAGAATAAAATGCTACCCTGCCTAAAACTATCCTCGGTGAGTTGCTGTGGCTAAACTTAGATATTGTTGTGGTTGTCTGCTGAAAGCCCTTTAAGGACTATTAAACTATGTCTCCCATCATCCCTGGCCAACATGGTCAATAATAAGGGAAGATGGGTATTGCAATTGAGTGGCACATGTGCCAAAGGTGCTTTTTTCAAGAGGCAACTGGACTTTCTGGCTTTTCTTTGAAGACATTTTGCTTCTCATTCAAGAAGCTTCTTCAGCTGCCTCTTGAAAAAAGCACCTTTGGGACAACCATGACCTGGATGACAGAATCTCCATAGACACTGAGTTGCATATGGTGGCTCACATTATTCATCCCTCCTAAGGTAAATATATTTTAAGAACTGCACCCCTTATATCAGCTTGGTTAAGTTACAGTAATGGTCTTCTTTCAGAAAGGAAGACTTTCTCTGCAGCCATTTAGTTTGAGAATTTTCAAAGAGCTGCTAAAAAGTCAGTATTTTTTTTTAGTTCACTTCTAATTGCATGCATGTTTGATGTTGGAGTTTAAACATCTCCTCCCTTTGTAGTGTTTCTGAATCTCCAGTTAACTTTTATTAAAATGTCTAATCCTGTTTTAATGAGATTATAGTTCTGAAGTTTTTGAATTTGCAATAAAATGGGTTTTGTTAGGACTAAATTGCAGTTTAGCAAAGTTTATATAAATACAATAAATCTTTTCAATCTTTACTTTGCGTTGGTTAAGTAGAGCATAACGGGCAGATCCCCCACAGAGCTATTTAAGAAGTCCTGCCCAGACTGAACCTAATCTGTGCTAAATTCAGCTGCAAACTCTTGGTCCTTTCCAGCTGCCTCTGAACCTCTTGTCGTACAGTGTGAATTTATTTTCTTCGCACACAGTTTGAGCTTCCATCTTCTCTCAGCTGGAGGAATGTTAGCTTCCATCAGATCCATAAACAAGAATCTTCCAAGTTTGGAATCTTGTGAATCTTCTACATGCTCAGTTATGATGACTATATCAACTATTGAAACTCATGTGGAAAAATATCTGTCTCTGTCTCTCTCCCTCCCTCCCTCCCCCCTCTCTCTCACACACATAAACCTTCTTTCTTCGTCCTCCTCGTCCTCGTCCTCCTCGTCCTCCTCCTCCTCGTCCTCCTCCTCTTCCTCCTCCTCCTCCTCCTCGTCCTCCTCCTCCTCCTCCTCCTCCTCCTCCTCCTCCTCCTCCTCCTCCCCCTCCTCTTTTTCTTCTTCTTCATCATCATAATCATCCTTTTCTTCCTTCCTTTCTTCATGAAATGATATTTGGTTTTGGTAGTAGAACGCATACTGTTCTGATATTTAATTCATAGCATATCCTCTCATTTGAAATCTGAAAAGCTGTTGCCAGTCATCATAAAACTGATCTAGAATATGTTTTTATAGGCCTATTTATTTAATATATAGAATATACATACATACATACGTACAAGTGTGTGTGTCTTTATTCTTTTGAGAACAGGCATCAGAATTTCATTTTTTTAAATGTGTGCCAGTATGTTCACAGGAAAAAAAAAAGTGACAGTAAAGGTTATCTCATCTCATTAAACCTCATCTTAATGGCAGTGTAAAATAAATCAATATAAAACCAACATAGAAACAGAATAATTAGCATAATTATTAAGATAATAAAATAAAACATGTAATAAAATGACAATAATTAAATTAGCAATAAAAGGGTCTTTGGACATTAGCAATACTTGCTGCTCTTGTGGTTCCTGATGACATTCTTTCTGTTTAGAAAGTCAGCTGACATTTATTTCACTCAGTGCAGGGCACTGAATCTCCCATAGATAATGAATTCTATGTGCTACCCTTTCCCCATAGGCTGCTGTATTTGTAGAAGAAAAGAGAATAATTGTTGCAATGGGAGTGAATCCAAAATCTATGCCACTGCTGAAAATTTGCCAAATAGCTAATGGAAACCGTTAGTCTAGTTAGATGTCCAGGGTTTTCCATTCAACTTTACAAGCTCTCATATTCAATAACTTTCTATCTCAAGGCTCAGTTAGTTGTCTTTCTAAACAGTTGCATATATTTTTGTGGGCTTGTGTCTGCACATGCGCATCGCCTTCTGCACATGCATAGTGCTCACGCATGATGTTGGGATGGGTGGGCGAAATCTCCTGCAGCCGCCGCTACCAGTTCACCCGAACCGGAGAGAACCAGCTGAATACCACCTCTGCCAGAGACCTGTGGCTCCTGGGCTGTAAGCATCTGCCTGATGGGTGGTATTCCATATCCATGCAAGATGCCAAGAACAGAAAGATTATTTGTGTGAATCTTTTCACACAAGCAAGCATGTTAGGTAATGCTACAAGTTGTAGCATTAAATTAAATTAATTTAAGCACTAAATTCACTTTGTGGAGATTTCCCACTATTCTATTCTTTAAAAAGGGAATGGGGATAGGGTCTAGGTTGAGCTCTTGCAAATCAAAACAGATGTAATTATGGACTTCACATTTTGCACAACAGGAGAAATCCAAAAACACATAATTTCTAAATGTCGAATCACACAATCTATAATGTCCAAAATCAGTACAATTAGAAGTACACTATATGTATATGTATATGTATGTGTATGTGTATGTATGTATGTGTATATGTATATGTATGTGTATGTGTGTGTATGTGTATGTGTGTGTGTGTGTGTGTGTGTGTATACACAAATAACAAATTCTTGGGATGGGATTTTGGGAGTCCTGTGGATAAATAGAGCTATTCATGGTTAATTTAATTGATTGATGCATTCATTAGGGGTATCCTCAGACAGCTGGAAAACAGCACTGAGTTGTGAGCAAAACACATGCGTGGAAGGGAGACTAAATCAAAGTCAACCAAGAGTCTGTGCAGACAAGATGTGCCTGAACAAGAACCAACTATACTATTTTTACCTCATGTTTTTCTCTATGGAGCTCATCAGGTCACTGCCCTTTTGAACTAAACTGACAATGAAAAGTTGGCTTCATTAAGACTGTGCTTGTTCGTTATAAAATAGGTAAAACCCAGCTATGCTCTCCTGATTTTGAACAAGGGCTGGGAATGCTTATGAAGTCCTACTCTGTTCTTCCTCTTTGCATGTGTGGGACTACATTCCCCAGAATTCTTAGTCAGCATAATCAGTGATTGGGACTTCTGGAACTTGCAATCTTAACACACGTGAGGCACCAGGTTGGGGCTGATTTAAGAATAACAAGAGCTGAAGTCTTTGCTAATTGATGTAGATGATATTCACTCAGTCTGTCCACCAAGACCTCAGTGAAATCAAATACTTACTTTTCACAAGAAAGAGAAGTGGGATAGAATTAGAGGCACAGAGAGTTTCTTGGCAAAACTTATTCACAATTTTTTTTCTATCAAAGTGCATATAACAAAATATTCTTTTTGGCAAATGTTTGGTGCAAGATTAAAAGCACATACAGAGGCAGTTCATTAAAAAAATGGAGAAGAATGTTGGAAACATTTTTTAAGACACCATCAAAGCCCAATTTGCCAGAAACAATGCATTTTAAATGTGGATTTTCTTTGCTTTTTTCTAGATTATAAAAGAGTGCCTGAAGCTACAATAATCAATGAAAATTACAGATGCTGGCCATCCTACCATCATAAAGGGTGTCTCCTCTCTGTATTTGATGTAAATGAGGCTATAGAGGTATGCGAGAGTCATTCACAATGCACAGCTTTCGTTTTCATCAACCAAACAACTTGGACAGGTAATAGTTGCCAATTTAAAAAGTTTTATAATCCTAAATTAGCAAAATGAGAATGTTTTTTTTAAAAAGAAGATTGGCACATTCAGGCATCCACATAAGAAAATAATTAATTGTTCATGATATCACAATGATCTCTGTGATTATTGTACCTAGCTTTTAATATTCCTTGGAGACATTTGTTTATCAAGTAAATAGTAATTCCAAAATAGTTCACCAACTATGTAAATTCCAAAAAGGGATTCCTTGTGACTAAAGCAAATAGAATTGTCTGAATTAGGATCTACCATGTTTCCCTGAAAATAAGACAGGTCTTATTTTCTTTTGACCTTTGAAGTAAGCCTTATTTTCAGGCTTATTATTTTTGAGGTGCAGGGACGGTGAGTGTGGTCACCTCATGGCTGCTGCTATGTTGCAATATTTTCGGGGAGAGCTTATTTTCGGGGGAAGGCTTATTTTAGTGCATGTGCTCAAAAGCCTGATTGGGTTTATTATTCGGGGAGGTCTTGTTTTCAGGGAAGCAAGGTATGAATGGCAAATTGTGCTTTCCATCACATTTTAGTTTGCAAAAGGAATCATTTACAGTATAATTCAAATTTATGAGATGAATTACATTTGTTCTTGAGTTATGCCTATAATTCTCAGAATTCCAGCTAGGATGGCCAATAGTTATAGTGCCTGCCATTCTGGGAAATATACTTTCAAAGCATCTAGAAGAATCCATGTTGAAACAGGCTGCCTGAAGCTTTCAGGACAACAGTATACAATAATAAGAGCAGTAAAATTAATATCCAATATGAAATACAAATAGCAGAAAAATGTGAAACATTTTAAAATGGACAAATAGTGTGTGTTTGTGTGTGTATGTATATATACACACACATACACAGAAAAAAGATTAGCTGAAAACTTAACTATAGAAGATATAAAAATATAAAAGTCAGTCAAACATTACTTGAGGGAAAAACAGAAGAAAAAAAGGGATTTGCCTGGGATTCAAAATCATGAAAGATGGCTCAAAAATATCTTTATGGAGGGCATTTCATGGATAGGGACTGCTAATGAGGAGAATCATCTGACAAATCATAATGCAGAGAAAAACCCCTGGTATGCCTAATAAATAAATAAAGTGTCCTTTTATTTATTTATCAGCACAAATACAACACACACACAGACACACACACACACACACACACACACATACACATACATACATACATACATACACTTACTGTCTTGGGAGTATCCAGAGGACAAGTTCTTGATGATGATAGCACTTGAGAGAAGGGATTTAGGGAAGCCACTCTCGTTTGTGTTAAGACTAAGTCGGGGTCCATCAGCTACAATAATGATCCTGGAAAATACATTCCAACGCCTTTTCTTTATCAGTCTTGATGAGTTCCAAAGAGATTAGCCTGTGTGTGCTGGATGACTGTTTCCAGCTGATGCAATGTAAGCAGGATCTTCCTTTGACAAGTAGAGCATTCTGTTCTCATATCTCAGCACCCACAGTTCCTAACAAATGCCACCTAACTCAAAGGGCAGCCTATGAATGGTTTAATCATAGCTTTGAAATATGTGTCTGGCCTATGAAACAATTTACAAGAAATTAACCCAACAGAACATTTAACAATAATTAAATTACGTGTATGCAGACTCAAAAGTCATGCAAAATAATCTGGTGCGGCTTAGATAGCATATTATCCCCATTTGAACCTGAAAATTAGACTTTGTATTTTAGTATTATTTTTGGATGAACCTTCTTTGATTAGAACATTGTATCTCAATTTGTTTGGAGGGGTAATACTTGAAAGATAAGGTGAAAAGAATGGACACACACTTGTTAATTTCCCAATCTCTCCCCTATATATAGCTAGATAGATAGGCATGCACATAGCAAATTGTCCTCCCATGATTGGTCATAGCCAGAGATGGTATTCATCTGGTTCTCTCCTGTTCGGGTGAAACGGTAGCAGCGGCTGCAGGAGGCTCCGCCCACCTGCTCCGATGTAGTGCACTGTGCGGTGTTCACATTTGCGAACCTGTAGGAAATGTAAGTGAATCCACCGCTGGTCATATCACTAACTTTTGGGGTTGCACCAGGAATGGTGACAGTATTGCTATAATCAGAACATATGCCATGCTCTTCCACTTATTACAGTGTAATGGATTATTTCAACCAAGAGCTCTTCAGTATATATGACAACATTGCTTATTTAATAATATTATGCTTTTGTTGTATTAGATCAAAATAATCAGGATTTTAGTGGTATTTGTATGTCAGGAATCCTGGAATGTCTAGTTCTCATAGAGCAGAGGTGTCAAACTCATCATGTCACATTGCCATCACATGATACTTTGCAACATTTTTCCCATTTGCAGAGCTGGGGTGGGCATGGCCTGTGTGTGATGCATCTAACCCATGGGCCACCTGCTTGACACCCCCTGTCATAGAGCAATCATGTGAATATGTATCATTTATTTATCTTTATTGAATCCAAAGGCATTTGCAATAAACATGTCTCACACTTCTCTTATAGATGGGCTATGGCTAGTCTTCATAGGAGGGCTATTGCTTTCTTAGAAGTAACCACTGAGAACTCTTGATGTACAGTTGTGGTCCTGACTTGCAAAAGAAGAGGCTGCAGTTGGATAACTTTAGAGTTGGTTTTAGAATAAAAAATCTTTATACTTCAATAATAATGATGATGATGATGTAACAGTGATACCCATTGTCATCGGGGCACTTGGTACCATGTCCAAAAATTTTATAAGATACATCAACAAATTGCAGCTTCTTGTAATAACACCAGCGGAATTGCAAAAAACTGTGCTACTCGGAACATCATATATTTTAATAAGGCACTTGGTTGATACCTAGAATGCTGGCAGCAATCCGTATGAACCATTAACACCAGTCAGTGGTTTTTGTGATACATTTTTGAATGTTCAGTAGACTTTCATGTTTAATGAATTAATAATAACAATAACAACAACAATAATAATAATTTAAAAAAATATTTGTTGTCTGACAAGGTCGTCAACTTGTCTACTTCAAGATGGGATCCACTTCTATTGTGCCTGACCATGACAAGATAACATATGTGAAAGTGACTGGATGAAGCTTATGCGTCTTATAAACTCAATTCTGGGCAGATTTACTCAGACTACATCTACGTGCCTTACTTCATAGTAAGTGCACCCAGGTTTGTAACCCTGGTTCAATTGGTCAATATGACAGCTATTGGGTTGGGGTTTTTTTCTAATGAAAATGGCTTTTGTCTGCAAAGAAGCTGAGAATGGGGAGAAAACTGCACTCAAGCGCAAAACAAGTCTAAGAAGAGACCTTTATTACCTGAAGGAATGTGCAATACAATGACATTTTTAAAATGTGACTCTATATGAAGAAGCAGAATGAAATCCAAAATGTGACACACTGCATGGCTAGCCTTACAGTGTTAGAAAGCAGCAGCTTGCTTTTCTGACTAGAATTGTAAACCCTCTGTACAATTTTGATGAGGGTTGGCTGAAAATTTCCTTTTCATAAGAAGCTCAGGATTACTTATTCCAATATTTATGTGAGTAAGTATCATTAATGCAGCACTGTTAAATCTCTTGAAGATCAAACTTTCTGGAAGACAATCAGGACTTCTGTGATTGTATGAAAAATAAAAGTGTGAACATCAGGGTGGTCCTTGAGTAAGGGATTTATTTGTTATCAGAATTGCCATCCATTTTTTACAATCTAGTAATTCTGTCAGTTTCATTAAACCAGCAAAATTTGTCTGTGAAAAAAATATATGCTCAATTGCACAGTTTGCAGTAGATATTATCTTAAAAGAAACATTGCTTCACTTTAATAGAGGGAGAAATCAGAGGTGCGGTTCAGTCCTTTTAGCCTTCAAATATTACGACTGTATTCTTTCTTGAGGGTATCAAATATTACTTTAGCATATCACATGCTAATTCTGCAGCTCTGGGGACTCAATTTGCTGAATGGAGTTCTGAATTTTATTTTTTACCCAGTGTCCCCTGGTAGCACCACTGGAAATAATGCCACTTTTAAAGTTGCACATGTCATCTGCAGTTTTAATCTGTGTAAAAAGTATGCACTGTGTATCTGCTGCTCAGTTACTTAAAAAAAAGATGAATATGCTTTCAATCAGTCTAACTGGTTAATTGACTGAATTTTGCAAATATAGTACCTATACAATTACCCAAGCCTATGCCTAGTTTAACAATAAGCTAGAAGTTGCTCCTTAGTGTGATGATATTGAAGTATGAGAAAACTATACACTGTAAGCCTATGAGTGTTAGTAAATGGGCAGGGTAATTGCTGTCTTCAGCTCACACTCTAAACCAGGGGTGTCCAAACTTGGGAACTTTAAGACTTGTGGACTTCAACTCCCACAAGTCTTAAAGTTCCCAAGTTTGTACACCCCTGCTCTAAACTGAACCCATTTACTTTTCCCATATGGGTGAATGTATCTCACACAGCTTCAGAAATTAAAAGTTCATTATATATGTGGGCTAACCATAATCTCCTTAATAGGAGAAAGAGAATGAGGTATTATCATGTTACAGAAGCTTCTGAAAATTGTAGTCTGCTTATTTTATCCCAATGGACTTCATAGAAACCTCCAGCAATTAAGCCTATAAAGATCTATATAACTTATCTTCATTTTTTGTTAAATTGATCCAAGGTTATAGGAATGAATTGATCAAGTTATGCCTATCTGAATGCTAATGCAGAATTTTGTTTCTATATATTCCGGTGTCCTATTTTATCTAAAATAGGGCATAGGAATAGACAAAAACAAAATTTTGAACTGGCATTTAGATATGCATCATGAGAGCCTTCTCTGTGGGAGCGCCTTCCCTCTGGAATGAGCTGCCCCCGGAACTTCACATAATCCCTGACCTCTGGTCCTTCCCACGCACCCTAAAAAGTTGGCTTTTCCAGCAAGCCGGCCTGGCCTGTTAATTTTAACTTATTTTAAATGTATTGTCTTTTAAATTCAGTTTGGTTTTTTTGGATATGTATTTAATTTTTTTTTTAACTTTTGGGATGTGTGTTTTTTAATGTTGTACGCCGCCCTGAGTCCTTTGGGAGAAGGGCGGCATATAAATCCAATAAAAACAAACAAACAAACAAAACTTGATCAATGCATCCCTATAGACTTGCATCAATATTTAGAGTTGATTATTATTAATTTGGCACAAACTCAAAAGTTTTGAAATCTGACATTAAAATGCACACTTGAGATGTTTAATGAACTGAAAAGTCTGGATTCTCGTATTGATGTAATGGACTATCCAAATTTCTGTCCAAGGGACACTAATGTGAAAGATGTTCTCAGTTGCATTTGGTTCTAAAAATTCATGGCATTGTTCCCAGAGGAGGCAATATAAATGAGGACATAACATCCTGAAACTAGATGTTCAAAATACTAGTGAAAAAACTTTATTTGGGGCTAGTCACTTTTGTTTATCCAAAAGCAGAGAGAAATGTATCCCCTGCCACATCAAAATGGCAGCTACCACTAATGAGAGATGTATTTTATCCAGAGTATTAACAGCAAAAGATACATTTCTGCTGGTGATTGTTTTGAATTCTTAAGCTGTTGCTTACTAGCTTTAAAAATAAAATGTTTTTTAACAACAGCAAATGAATCCAAGCCTTAATAATCGAAAATTTGTAACAGGCGAAATATATGGATGTAGATTATGCTTTCAATGAAAGCAAGCAAGAAAATGTTAAACATGACAAATGTCATACTGTTACCTAGTTTGTACATCCAGGAAACTTTCTACTTTTGTTCTTAAATTGTTTATTTTTATATGAAAATAAAATGAAATGGATGAACTTCCTTCTGCTTTGGCTGTAACTTATTTATTTACTGATTAAATTTATATGCAACACAACTCACTGTCGAGTGACTCTGAGTGGCTTTTTGGGGTCAATACTGTGCTATCATAAAGGAAAGTTTCTAGAGATGGTTGTTGTCAAACCGAACAGGAGGCAGAACCTTGTGGCCTTCTATACGAGAGGCCTTTCTTCAAGCTGTGGATTGTCTTAAAACATAAAATGAAGTTTCAAACGACAGGAACTATACCTGAATAAAATCTAGACATTTCTAGACATCAGGCCTTAGAAATGGGACTGTTTTGGGATTTTAAAAAAAACTTTCCCTGGTTTGTATATCTGCCTCTCTCTGTGATTGTGTTTACTCACATTGCCCATCTCTGTGATCAAGCATGTTGTGACACAGCAGCTACAGAGACAGCGACTCAAACACGCCTTTATTCACAAAATTCTAACAGATACTACAGGAATCAAACCTATAGGATTATTGTGACGACAGGGTGGAGGAAATTCAGTTAGGTAGCTTAAATTCTTCTTTAGAAAGTTACTCCAATATATTTTTAAACATGTCTGTACAGAACCCTATACATTTCTTTTCTTCTGGTCTCTCCATGTATTGTTTTCACCTCTCCTTTCTGAAAAGATGCAATATTCTTATATCCAAATAGATTGGATTTGATCACATAGATTGTGGTCCATTACAGTTTGACATAAGTTTATGGTGCCTCACGGAATGGGACAACTTGTCCCAGCCAATTCACTACAGCCATCTTGCCATGGCCATCTCACTGTGGCCAATTTGCCATGGCTATCTCTCTGCAATCAACTCGCCATGGCCATCTTGCCATGCCAATCCAGCTTAGCCATCTCACTGGGGCCATCTTGCTGCAGCCAACTCACCATGAAACAACTACCCATAGCCAACTCACTGTGGGACAATTCCATGTGGGATAACTCAATGTGACAAATATTATCTGCTATTGTTTCTTCGACATCATTTCCATTCACAAAAATGGAAATCAAGTAGAAGAAACAGTGGTGGATAACATTTATCACATTGAATTATCCCACAAGGATTGTCCCATAGCAAGTTGTTCCCACAGTGATTTTTTTTGATTTTTTGTATAAAGCCTTCATTAGGTCACACTTTTAAAAAATAATTATAGTTTCTTATAGAATATGAATAGTAACCTATAGAATAGACTGCACAATAAAAGCAATAATACTATAATAATTTTTGTTCAAACTTTTTTAAAGCCAGTTTTCAGCCCAAAAGAACAAGTGTTCCTTTGAATGTCAGCTCTCGTGCTGACATTCGCGGGTTAGCAATTTTTCTGCGCTGCTGCTACCTCCTGACCTCGGCGAGGGTCTCCACGCCACCATTGCCAACGCCACCAATGCCACACCCGCTTGGCCTTGCTTACACAGCACTACTGCCAATGCTGCTGCTAGGCCATGCTTACACGCTGCCAACACCGACACTGCTGCTAACACTGCTTGGGCCACCACCAAAGCCCTTCCACTCATCTCTCTGTTGTTGGTGGAGCCTGTTAGAACCTCATGGACAGCAGCTGCACTTCAGAGCCTACTCTGAACTCACCCAACTCTTCTACTTGGGTATAGCTGCCCACTCTGAAGTAACTCTTCTACTCGGGTGTAGCTGCCTACTCTGAAGTAACTCTTTTACTCGGGTGCAGCTGCCTACTCTGAAGTAACTCTCTACTTGGATGCAGCCGAAAAGGAAGAAGGCAATGATGACACTGAGAGGGGGTGTGGCTGAGGGTGGCTGAGGGTCATGGTGATTGGTGCTGGTGATTTGGGTGGATTTGTGGGTGGAATTGGGCAGGGTAATGGTATATCTATGGTGATGGGATTAACTTTGTTAGAACTGACTTGGATTTGCTTAACATTGTATCATAGTCATTTAACGCTAGTTCTCACGTAGTTTCTTAGATAGAGATAAACTTTTTCACCAAACAAAATGGACTCTCTTTATTTTCAATGTGAATGCTGGAACATGACATTGCAACTGAAAATGGCCGAAGAAAGAAAGGTACACAATAATTTCTGTAGAAGGTTAAGTTTTGCATTCGTAGGATTTCTTGTGAGACACACAGAACCTTTCCATGTGCTGAAAATTTCAATGGTTTTGTATATTTCCTTTACTTCTTCAAACAACTTTGTACATTTCTAAGGTAGAAAAATGAAAGAAGCTACCAACTTTCTTTTTTTTTAAAGAAAAGAAAGAAAATTCTTCAGATCTGAAGAGACCTATACTATTTACAGAACACAAAAGGAACTGTCAATTTCTGAAATGAACAATCTGCCAGGCAAATTTAGCAAATGGGACTGGAGAGATGAAATTTTGATTGCAATACAGACCCTATTGATCTTAAAAATGTTGAATCTTTTCAATTTTTTAAAGTATTAAACTGCAAAAGGTGGATATTCAGTTGTTTTGCGGGTGCGGGGGGAGAGAAAGAAATTAGTAAGTAGTTTAATTGTTTAATTGTTTAAAGATGTTGGCCTTAAAAATGTTCATGGTAAGTTTTATATGCATGACACAATAAATGTACTGCTGCTGGTAATGGCAGCATTTTTAAAAAAAATATATATCTTAATTTTCAATTTGTGCTCCGATGTCATCTCATGAGACTGGAAGAAATAAAGTTGTTGTACACTATATACCATAAAATAAATATTTTTGACTAACATCTATTTAATCAAGTACCATTCCTATTTGCCAAATAGATATATGGGTACCGTAAGTATATTGAGGACAAAAAATGGAAATGGCAGTGAAAAATAAGAGGCCCAAGTGTAAAAAGTGTTATATACGCAAAGCAACAATTTCTGACATAAGATGTTGCATAAGTTGTTGGATACAACTTGACGATCCAAGGATTGTTGTATTAATATACATACAAAACAATAGAATGGAATACAAAACTTAGCTCAGCTCTAGCACGCTTGGCAACTACAATAAACACTGAAGTCTCCAGAATATAATGATAAAAATACAAATAAATCTTAAGATCACTGAATTATACTGCAGACTACTTACATGAGAAAAGGAATGAAAAAACTTCTACCACTCTTTTTGAAAACCAAACCTATCATCTCTATATCTCTTCATGTCTCTCTCTTTATCTACACGTACGCCCCGAGTCCCTTTTGGGAGAGGGGGCGGTCTAGAAATATGAAATAAAGTAAAGTAAAGTAAAGTGTGTATGTATGTATGTGTATGTATATATTACACACACACATAGTATATGTGTGCAATATACATATACATACATACATATACACACATGTATGTATATAGTATGTATATGTACTGTACATGTGTGTGTGAGCAGGTGTTTACAGCATGCACATGCACATACATACATACACAAATGCACACACAAAGATATGTACATAATCATGGGCATAGGATTAGTTCATTTACTTGTCTTTTATTTGCTTACTTTTAATAAAACTTAAATAAATAAGGTAGTAGTATTTTGAGACAAACAAACATGGAGGGTTACCTAACATGTACCTTCAGAAAATGGGGCTGGGCGTGGTCAGTACATGATCCATCCAGCCTGTGGGCTGTGAGTTTGACACCCCTGTTATAGTACAAGGATATAGAAGAATAAATAAATTGCCTTGACAACAGAAAACTGCTAATGGAAGAGTAGTTTTGGTGGAAGTAAGAAGCTAAATTGTGTGTGATTCATATCTGTGAAATGAGGTGGGTTTTTTCCCTCTCTTTCTCCAACATCTTTCAGGAGCTAAAGTGGAGACCCATCAGTTACAGTGGCACTCAGAGGAAGCTGAAAGTTCTTATCTAAAGTGAATCTATTGGCTGTCTTATAAAATATGAGCAGCTCATTGATGGGACAAAAGGAAGGAGTTTGGCAATCTGAGGATTTATTAGAGCATTCTTTAGAATTCAGACAACTTTGAGAATGCTTACAGTAGTAAACGAGTAAAAGATGGGAAAGAAGAGAAGGATGTCTTTTGGCCAGATAGAAGCAGATATGTACTAGTGAGGATTTCTTTTCTTTTCTTTTCATCTATGATTTTGTAGGAATCAAAAACAATTTCTGACTTTGACATTTAGAAGTATCTATGTTTCTGATGAAATTATGTCTGATGAAGGACCACTAGGTCTTCCAAAGAATGTTTCAAATGGAATACATGTTAGATTTCTTATGTTGGCAATGCAAGATTTTTGAAGGTGTATTACTGTATGATTCAGTGACAGCTTTCTTTTTGTTGTAAATGTGGATTTAAGTTTGGACAGAATTTAATTTTGAAAAAAATATTATAATTAAGGATACCTGTGTGTTGTTGAACTATATTCCTCAAACATGGAATTTGTGTTTTAATGAAAAGTATTGGCTCTTTCAAGGCCAATGTATACCTAAGGGACTATGCAATTAGAAAGAAAGTCAAGCTCCTGATTTGAAGGAATGGATCCTAGATATGAGTTTGTAATCTGTCTTTTAAAAATCTCTGTTCTAAACATGAGAAAATGAAATGGCACATTACTATATAGCCCTAGATCTAATGATAAAAAATAATAATTACAATAATACAATACAATAGTAGAGTTGGAAGGGACCTTGGAGGTCTTCTAGTCCAACCCCCTGCCTAGGCAGGAAACCCTATACCGTTTCAGACAAATAGCTATCCAACATCTTCTTAAAGACTTCCAGTGTTGGGGCATTCACAACTTCTGGAGGCAAGCTGTTCCACTGATTAATTGTTCTCACTGTCAGGAAATTTCTCCTCAGTTCTAAGTTGCTTCTCTCCTTGATTAGTTTCCACCCATTGCTTCTTGTTCTACCCTCAGGTGCTTTGGAGAATAGTTTGACTCCCTCTTCTTTGTGGCAACCTCTGAGATATTGGAATAATGCTATCATGTCTCCCCTAGTCCTTCTTTCTCTTAAGCTAAACATACCCAGTTCCTGCAACCGTTCTTCATATGTTTTAGTCTCCAGTCCCCTAATCATCTTTGTTGCTCTTCTCTGCACTCTTTCTAGAGTCTCCACATCTTTTTTACATCGTGGCGACCAGAACTGAATGCAGTATTCCAAGTGTGGCCTTACCAAGGCATTATAAAGTGGTATTAACACTTCACGTGATCTTGATTCTATCCCTCTGTTGATGCAGCCTAGAACTGTGTTGGCTTTTTTGGCAGCTGCTGCACACTGCTGGCTCATATTTAAATGGTTGTCCACTAGGACTCCAAGATCCCTTTCACAGTTACTACTACTGAGTAAGGTATCACCTATACTGTACCTGTGCATTCCGTTTTTGTTGCCTAAATGTAGAACCTTACTCTTTTCACCATTGAATTTCATTTTATTAGATAGTGCCCAATGTTCAAGTTTGTCAAGATCCTTCTGTATCTTAAGCCTATCTTCTGGAGTGTTGGCTATTCCTGCCAGCTTGGTATCATCTGCAAATTTGATGAGTTCCCCATTTATTCCCTCATCCAAATCATTGATGAAGATGTTGAAGAGTACTGGGCCTAAAACAGAGCCTTGGGGTACTCCACTGCATACTTCCCTCCATGTAGATGCAGTTCCATTGAGAACTACACGTTGAGTGCGGTTGGTCAGCCAGTTACCAATCCATCTGGTGGTGATGCTGTCTAACCCACATTCTTCTACTTTATCTAGTAGTAGGTTATGGTCTACCTTATCAAAAGCCTTACTGAAGTCCAAGTAAACTATATCAACGGCATTCCTCTGGTCCACTAATTTTGTCACATTATCAAAGAATGCAATAAGATTAGTCTGGCATGATCTGTTTTTGACAAATCCATGTTGGCTTTTGGCTATTACTTTGTTTGCTTCTAGGTGTTCGCAAATTCGTTGCTTGATTATTTTTTCCAGAATCTTTCCTGGTATTGAGGTTAGGCTGATAGGTCTGTAGTTTCCTGGATCTAATTTTTTCCCTTTTTTGAAGATGGGAACCACATCAGCTCTTTTCCAGTCCTCTGGTAGTTCCCCGGTGTTCCAGGATCTCTGAAAGATATAATTCAGTGGTTCTGAGATCTCGTCTGCTAGTTCCTTCAGAACTCTGGGGTGTAATCCATCCGGTCCTGGTGATTTGAACTCATCTAGGGTAGACAGGTGCTCACTTACCATTTTCTTCCCTATTTCAATTTGTGTTCCTAATTTTGTGGTGCTGCTTTTGATAGGTTGGACTGTTTTATCCCTTTGTGTAAAGACAGATGCAAAACATGAGTTAAATAGTTCTGCTTTCTCCCTGTTGCTTGTCACCTTCTTGCCACTTTCTCCTAGCAATGGACCAATTGTTTCCTTAACTTTTTTCTTGTTTTTAACATGTTGGAAGAAGCTTTTTTTGTTAATTTTTACTTTTGTGGCAAGCCTTTCTTCATTGTGAGCCTTAGCTTTCCTCACTTCATCTTTACAGGCTCGGGCTATTTGCTGATATTCTGCCTTAGTTATGTCCCCCTCCTTCCACTTTTTATACTTACTTTTTTTGTCTTTCAGTTTGTCAGATAGTTGTTTATGCAGCCATGCTGGTTTCTTTTGGGAGCTGTTGTTTTTCTTCTTCATTGGTATTGTGTTAGACTGGGCTTTTCTAATCTCATTTTTCAAAATTTCCCAAGCTTCTTGAGTTGTTTTCCCCTCGAGGATTCTCATCCATGGAATTTTTCCCAAGCTCTCTCTAAGTTTGTTGAAATTAGCTTTCTTAAAGTCCAAGACTCTAGTTTGACTTTGTTCTACTACTTGTGTTTGGATAATGTTGAATTCCAATATTGCATGGTCACTTGCCCCCAGGGTTCCTATGACTTCAACACCTTCTATCATTTCCTCTCTGTTAGTGAGAATTAAGTCCAGTATGGCTGATCCCCTTGTTTCCTTCTCTACTTTTTGGAAAACAAAGTTGTCTGCTAGGTTTGTTAGGAACCTGTTGGATCTTCCACTTGGTGCAGAGTTTGTTTCCCAGTTGATGTCAGGGTAGTTAAAATCTCCCATTACTATTGTGGTGTGCTTCCTACATACCTTAGTTAGCTGACTAGCAAAAAGTTCATCTTCTTCCTCTGCTTGGTTGGGTGGCCTGTAGTATAGACCTATGGCAATGTCATTTCCCCCACAACCTTTAATATTGACCCAAATGCATTCAAGATAGTTCTCATTATTGTTGTGCTCTATTTCTGTAGAGACATAGTTATTTCTTATATATAGTGCAACTCCACCTCCTCTTTTATTTGGTCTATTTCTTTTAAATAATTTAAATCCTTCTAGCTGTATGTTCCATTTGTCAGTTTCATCCCACCAAGTTTCTGTAATGGCAATAATATCATATCTGCCCTCTTTTACTTGAATTTCTAATTCTCCCTGTTTATTCCTCATGCTCTGTGCATTGGTATATAGACATTTGAGTCCATTTTGATTGACCTTGTGTTTACTGTCTACATAACCTGTATTATGCCTGACTGCCCCTATTTTCTTGCCACTTGTGTGATTCATGCACATGGTATGACAATCACTATTACATGCTTGGTTTTGCTTGACAGCAGGAGTGATAATCTTACCCACACACACATCTATGTTACATGCATTTATAACCCTATGAATTTTAGTTTGCTGGGGACAGAGATGTTCTGTATCTATTAATTCTCTGTCCCCGCTCTTCAGTTTAAATGTTTATCAAGAAAATCTGTGAATTTAATGCCAAGTAACTCAGTTCCTTTCTTGGATGGGTGCAACCCATCTCTTTTGTACAGTTTTTCATTGGACCAGCTACAGGCTTCATGACTAATAAAACCAAAGCCTTCCCTTTTACACCACTCCTTTAGCCAAACATTAAACTCTGCTACACGCTGGCCCTTCCCTTTTTGTTCCTTATATACAGGTAAAACCTCTGAAAAGATAAGCCTACAACCTATACTATTAAGTTCATACCCCAAGTTCTGGAAATCATTCTGCACAGAAAGTACATCTTTCTGGGATAGATCATTAGTGCCAAGATGTATAATAGCATCAACGTCACAGTCCTTACTTGCATTCTTGACTATCTTAAGAATACGCCTCTTGTCTCTGCTGGCAGTAGCACCTGGCAGACACCTGACCTCTTTTAAAACCTCCGTATCCTCTCCTAAATTAACATCTCTTACGATTGAATCACCAACCAGAAGGTGACTTCTCTTTTTACATACCTTGATCTTCTTCTGCGACTGATGTGTGATACCTGGTTCCCCTTTTCGCCTTTCCGAAGAAAGTTCTTCGTTTTGGACCACGATCCCCTGCTTATTTGAGTCATCATTATCACAACTGCCTTGACCTATCTCTTTAGTGTCCCCATTAAGGTCAGCAAGGGCACTATATCTGTTTTGCTGGGTCACAGCAAAAGCTTTGGGTTTATGGTTCACAGCTCTCAACCTGCCAGATCCCACAGTTGTCCAGACAGCTCTTCTCCTGCAAGATCTTTGTGGTAGAGGGGGCTGATAGTGTGGCTTCACCATTGAGTGGAATGGCTGACGTAGACACCTAGTTTCTGCTTGGAGAGCACAGATTACAGATTCTAGATAGGTAATCTGCCTATGTAGACTCGTAATTTGTTTACAAAGGGGACAGTATCCAAATTTGAAAAGAGTACTGCGAAAGACAGGTGCAAAACAGCTATTACATTGAACTAAGCCAGTCATTTTGAAATAAATAAAATCACAATCTCAAACACACTAATCCAGAATGTATTATTGCTATTTTGGTTTATAGATATATGATTCGCGCGCCGTTAGGCGCGCGGGCCCCCACCTCAGTGTCTTTGTCTTGTGACTCACCCCCTCCTTCTCTCCAGCAGCTCCAATTGTATATTGTATAATTGTATATAGATTGTTGTATTTATCATATAGGTTTCTCCCTTAATTAATCTTGCTCTTGTATTTAATTCATTTTAGTCATTCTAACATATCTGGTTTTTCCCCCCACTGTAATTATTTAATATAGATTCCTTTTTTTTGTATATTTCACCATTTAGAAAAAAACATTGAGGAGAAAAATAGTCTCCAACCTAGGAAAAAAAGAAGTAGGGGAATTGCATGAGATGTTAGGTTCTGGAAGGCATCTGATTGTCAATCAATCAGAATAGAGCTGGAAGGGACCATTTTAAACAAGTGGCTGTCCAGTCTCTACTTACTCTCCAGTGACGAAGCAACCACAACTTCTGAAGGCAAGCTCTTCCATTGGTTAACTGTCCTCACTGTTAAGATTACATAGAATCATACATCAGTTAGTCCTTATGCCAGGGGTGTCCAAACTTGGGAACTTTAAGACTTGTGGACTTCAATTCCCAGAATTCCCCAGCCAGCATGGCTGGCTGGGGAATTCTGGGAATTGAAGTCCACAAGTCTTAAAGTTCCCAAGTTTGGACACCCCTGCCTTATGCTGTCTTCCTCAGTCTAAAAAGTATTTAGCAAACAAGCAGTCCTAGTAGTTTTTTCATTATGGATACCCATACTAGAAGGTTTCTTTCTTCATTTCTTCCTTTCCATATCATCACCCAAGATTTGAGGTGTATCCAAGTATTCAACTAGGCCAGAAAAATAAGAGGAAGACATCTACAACTTGAATACTTGAGGGATAATTACTTTTAGCACTCAGGGGTTGCCACAAAGAAGAGGGAGTCAAACTATTCTCCAAAGCACCTGAGGGTAGGACAAGAAGCAATGGGTGGAAACTAATCAAGGAGAGAGGCAACTTAGAACTGAGGAGAAATTTCTTGACAGTTAGAACAATTAATCAGTGGAACAGCTTGCCTCCAGAAGTTGTGAATGCCCCAACACGGGAAGTCTTTAAGAAGATGTTGGATAGCTATTTGTCTGAAACGGTATAGGGTTTCCTGCCTAGGCAGGCTGTTGGACTAGAAGACCTCCAAGGTCCCTTCCAACTCTACTATTGTATTGTATTGTATTGTAAGTGCGGTGAATAGATAAAAAGTCAATTATTAAATGGAAAACTAAACTGGCGAAATTTGACAGAATTTGGTCATGGCAACTTGGACACACTCTTGCCTGAAGCCCATGAACTATATAGATTGTCCTTCGTTGTCTAAAAGCTTATGATGCAACCATTATGCTTGAAGCTAAACAAGTCTGTAGCTGGTCAGTGACAGATGGAAGATGGTGATGATAGAATATTTATGATACATGTGGGAAGAAATGCAGAATATAAACATTCCAAATAAACATATAATAAATTAAGTAATGCAAAAGAAAAAAAGAACCAATGTTGGGACACAATCAGGAGAAGGGGTTGATGGGTAAGAATGTAGTTGGAAGGAATTTGGGGAAATTTTAAAGGAAAAAAATATTCTGAACAAAGGGATACAGAGTAAAGTTTTTAGGGTTTGGTTGAAAGGCTTTGTATGATGCATTATTGTGATAAACTTGTACCTTATTTCCAGAATATCAGAGTGTCTCCCAAAAACTGAAGCTAAGCAGGGACGTGCGGGCAGGGGAGGCAGAGCCGCACCACTCTCATCATGAAAATTTTAAAAAAAAGGGAAAAGGGAAAAGGCGCTGAGGAGCCTTCTGCACACGTGGTCGGGAATGGGAGCGCTCCGTGGTCCCCTTCATGTTGACTCAGGAGTCAGGAAGGAGGGGAATGGGACCACTTGTGCAGGAGGCTCCTCTAGCCTCAGCCTCCCTCCTGCGCACGTCCCATTCCCCGCCTTCCTAAGTCAACATGAAGGGGACCGCGGAGCGTGAGCTGCGGTCCCACGGAGCGCGCTCCGTGGTCCCCTTCATGTTGACTTAGGAAGGCGGGGAATGGGACGTGCGCAGGAGGGAGGCTGGAGGGATCGCGGAGGAGGGATCGCGCAGCGTGAGCTGTGGTCCCGCGGAGCGCGCTCCGCGGTCCCCTTCATGTTGACTCAGGAGTCAGGAAGGAGGGGAATTCCCCTCCTTCCTGACTCCTGAGTCAACATGAAGGGGATCGCGGAGTGTGAGCCGCTGTCCTGCGGAGCACGCTCCGTGGTCCCCTTCATGTTGACTTAGGAAGGCGGGGAATGGGACGTGCGCAGGAGGGAGGCTGACATGGTCCCATTCCCCTCCTTCCTGAGTCAACATGAAGGGGACCGCGGCTCACGCTGATGACGTCACCAGCCTCACCAGCCGTAAAGCTCATCGCACGTCACTGCAACTGAGTGATCTTTGTATCAAAGAATAGGTTTTATAAAAGAGCATCTTTGATTCCTCCTTTTCTCTCACTTCTCCACTATGAAATTCTGATGGAGCAGAAGATGGGCTGATCAGCAATGCTGTTCCAGCTTATCTCCTCACCATGTTTCCATCCTTATTTGTCTACAGGGTAGCTCCCTTTGTAGAAATGAGGCAGATCATTCCAGCAGTGCAGAACATTGCACATGTCTTAGCCATAATAACAGAAGGCAAGTATTCATGCATGCCTGACCAACGATGAGCAGATGAGGGCTTTCGATGATATATCTGCCATAAGCTGGCAAACAGATTTAATTCTGCTGTGATCTGTAAATGGAATAGGGGAACAAACATTGACAAAAGAAGAAATACATCAGCCAGGTCTGAACAAAGCCATACTGGATGCTCACTCCTTGAGTTAAACTGGTTGTGGCTGCATGACAGAAATAATATGCAAAATTCCACTCAGAGACTCAAGAAAGGATTAATTTTTAATTCCCTAAAGCCAAATCAAGATACAATACACACGTTGTTTCAGTTCTTAACTCCATTGTTCTCTCTCTCTCTTTCTCTCTTTCCCTCCCTCCCTTCTGTATTTACACTCTTTCAGTTCCTGAATTGTGCTGTTTCTTTTAGATCACATCTTTAGATATTTTATGCTTTCTGCATGCCAATAAAATCTTACTGAGGCCTAGGATTTTTTAAAATAAAATTTAGATGGTCAAAAGCTTCCTTCACCAATTCATATTTTATTTTACTATCCTAAAACTGTTTCCTTTATTCACTTATTTCTGCTTAACCAGGACTGAGTTGTGGTATATATGCTCCTGAAGTATTAGTTGACGCCTCCTTCAGGTTAAGAAGTCACTGAATTCTACCTAATTATGGACATCAGGACAGTATTTTTCCTGCCTGGGTAGGGAGAAAGCTAACGTAGGTAGCATATAATAGGCCATATGAATTAATACATGGGGATTAATTATGCCCTAGAACCCTACCCTTCAGTTTTTGACATTGGAGGCAGCTGACTCACTTTTAAAAATATAAGCTCCCAAAGTGGATATTTTGATCTTTGTTAAGGACCAGCTTTGCCAAACTTGTTGATCTTTACAGTCCCATTGTTCTAGGTCAGCGATGGCGAACCTTTTTTGGCTCACGTGCCACAAGTGGGGGGAGCATGGGGGGGGGTCGTGTGCGGGTGTGCCGCACCCATAATGCAACGTGCGATCCCCCAGTGCGCATGCGCGCACAATGCGCCCCCACCCCATTTTTACATGCTTTTTTTGCCCTCCCCAGGCTCCAGAGGCTTTATAGGAGCCTGGGGAGGGCGAAAAGAGCTTCCCCCGCCCCCCGGAGGCTTCAGGGACCATCCGGAGGCTTCCCTGACGCCTTCGGAGCGCTTAAAAACATCCTCCGAGCAACCCAGAAGTCACTTCCGGTTTGCTTGGAGGGTCGTTTTAAGCGCTCCAAAGGCATCAGGGAAGCCTCCGGACGGTCCCTGAAGCCTTCGGAACGCTTAAAACGACCCTCCGAGCAACCCAGAAGTCACTTCTGGTTTGCTCGGAGGGTGGTTTTAAGCGTTACGAAGGCTTCAGGGAAGCCCCCGGACGGTCCCTGAAGCCTCCAGGGGGGGGAGGCTCTTTTCGCCCTCCCCAGGCTCCTATAAAGCCTCTGGAGCCTGGGGAAGGTGAAAAATAGCTTTTAAAAAGGTGAACTCAGCTGGCCAGCACACGCATGCGCGCTGGCCAGCTGACAGGGCAGCGCCTCGCGTGCCCTGACAAATGGCTCCGCGTGCCACTTGTGGCACACGTGCCATAGGTTCGCCATCACTGTTCTAGGTCATTAATTATGAAAGTTGGAGTTCAACTACAGAAGGCCTTAAGTTGGAAAAGACTGAATTAGAACATGTATACAACTACCAGATCCACATTGATGGGTTCTTATTGCAGAAGTCTCCTCTTACTTGATCACTGACAGATTACAATAAAATTAGAAAAATATATACAAGTTCTGTTCACACATAAAATGGCTGAGGAGGACCATGTAACATGTTCCAATATTGCTCTATCTGACACCTGTGCTGGATAAGGATAATGAGGATTGCAGTTCAATCTATATCAAGGGTGGATGTTGGTATGTTAATTTAAGATAAACATAGAAAGTAGCATCCTTGGGATGCATGTGGACATATAGCTATTCTGTTACCCAAAAGACAGAAGAGCTGGAAATTCTCATAAGGATCTTTTAGTCTATTGAGAGAGAATCAGCTTGTGGTGACTACTCTCTTCTTACTGTCAATAGAATCCAGAAAGTTGGCCAATTTAGCCAATTAGTCAGTCCCTGCTCAATGCAGGAATTTGATTTAAGACACTCCCAGGAGATAGTTCTCTAGCCTCTATGCATGGCATTCATAGGTTGCTGCTTTCATCAGAATTTCCCAAAGGTGCTTTTTCAAGAGGCAACTGGACTTTCTTGCTTTTTATTTGAAAAGGTTCCACTTCTCATCCAAGAAGTTTCTTCAGCTCTGCTGAAGAAATGAAACATCTTCAAAAGAAAAACCAGAAAGTCCAGTTGCTTCTTGAAAAAGCATCTTTGGGACAATCATGACCTGGCTGACTGAGAATCTGCATAGATTTTCATCAGAATGCCTAAAAATCTCTGGCTGCTCAGAGTGCATGTGCAATGCCAAAAATGTACCTAATGTTGTGGTCCACTGGTGGCTTGCGGAGCTGGCAGCAGATTCAGACAGTGAGATGGTTGGGGAGGAACATGGGCCAGTCCTGGAGTCTGGGAAAGGCTCAGAAGAGGACTCTCCCTCAGAGGCAGAGAAAAGGCCAGGGCCATCTGGAAGTTATATGCTGCCTCCGGAGCCTTCAGAGTCAGACATCAGCGAGGCAGAGGAACAGGGGGAGCCTGTTCCCAGTGCACGTATGCGCAAAGCTGCCAGAAGGCAAGAACAGTTAAGACAAAATGGATGACTCGGGAGGCTTGGAGATTATTGACCCCTCCCATAAGACATAAAGGAGAAGTAAAGGCACAGGAGCCTTCACAGAAAGCAACTTTGTTGATGGTCGGTTTAAATTCTGAAGCTCCGTTTTGACTCTGTGCTCCATGTGGCCTTGCAAAGCTGAGTACCAATTAGGTCTTTGGCAGCATTTGAAGGGAGATAAAGGTAGGTGCTTATCAGCCTTATCCCAAAAGACTTTGGGCAGACTTCTGTAGGAATCTTTACAAACTATTTGTGACTCATTACAGGCTGTGAATGAACATAATTCACAGCTGTTGAAATAAAAAGAGGATTTTTGGGACTAAGTGTGTGCTTTTTACTGTTTCAGGAAGCCTAGGTCAGGACACCTACAAAAGGGGGAAAGGCTTCATCATGTTGGCAGGATACTATTGTCATCAGATTCACCTGTTTGATCTCCCCATCCTCAGACATCCAGCACTGCTGCCTATTCTGGAACATCCAATGAAGAAGAGCCTATTGTAGTAAGAAGTGGGCATGGCTATTTCAAATGAGATCTACCCATTGATCACCTACTTCAGCAAGTGTCAGACGTTATGTGTTGGCCATCAGCACTGCACCAGTGGAGTTCCTGTGCCCATTTGCATGCCCAGATTCAGCTACTCTTTAGTGACACTAGAAATGGTTGGGGAGAGAATAGTGTGTACTCTTTGGAATGTGTATTGTGCACAGGAAATTCATGGGGGCATATTTTTCTACCACACATTTAAATATTTGCATCACTTCTGAATGAATGTCTAATGTGCTGTCCTTACGTCTCAAATTCATTCAATCTTAGGTTGATAAGATTTCAAGCAGACCTGTGTTGGATTGGAAAGAGAGAAGCTGGTGGTACAATAAAGGGAGAAAAAGAGAGAAAAAGCAGTGGGAAAAATGGCAAATTTGCTGTGTTTAACACATTAGGGGCCATCTGTATTTTATTCAAATAGCATTATATATTTGGTGAAAATATAAAACAGCTTTATGAGTCAGTGTACGTATGGCAGTCACTTCAATGTCTATAATGGAAAACATGTTTTAGATTGGAAGTTGCAAAGGGAAATCAAATGTTTGAAGTGTCAAAGTTGGACAAGTATAAAATATGCCTGACACTATAGCTATTGAAGCCAAAAGGAATAAATCATCATTTCATGAAAGAAAACCCCACCTAACTCTTGGCTGCAACCCTCATTTTCCAATGCTCAAATAAAATTACATATAACCTGATAATTTAACCAGACTTGTCAATGGGAGATGATTGAATCCACAGGCATCAGCTTTTGGGCAGAAAAATTCATTATGTTATCTGAAAAATGCTTTCAGACACCTAAGGTCTTTAATTCAAATCAATAAACTAAGAACTCTTTAAAAACCCATGCTTATTCCTAAGTATGAAAAATTGTGATGCTCTATTATGTTGTGTTATGGGTGAAAGTAGATAAATCAATGAAATAAATTTATTTGGGTAGTATTTTTAATTGGGAGAAGAAGAGAATAAATGCTGTTAAATAGGCAGTACTCAATTTCTATTAGGTCAAGAACAAAATATTGCCTTGAATAGTATGTCAGGACTCATTTTCACAAAGTGTGTGAAATCATCAGAAAAGTATAAAGTTAAACATGAATAAAAAAATTCCCTCTGCCCTCTCTGTCCTCTCCACCTCTTGAATAAAGTTTATTATTGATAAAAATGATATGATGATGATGATGGCACAGTGGTTAGAATGCAGTACTGCAGGCTACTTCTGCTGATAGCCAGCTGCCTACAATTTGGCAGATCAAATCTCACCAGGCTCAAGGTTGACTCAGCCTTCCATCCTTCCAAGGTTGGAAAAGATTGTTGGTGAAGTTGTGAAGATTAGGAAAAGTAGACATAAAAGTACAAAAGTAGAACAGAAATCTGGGAAGAAGAAGTTCAAATCATTCCAGTTTAAGAAACTGGAGGCTAAAACATATAAAGAATGGTTGCAGGAACTGGGAATGTCTAGTTTGATGAAAAGAAGGACTAGGGGTGACATGTTAGCAGTGTTCCAGTATCTCAGGGCATGCCATAAAGAAGAGGGAATCAAGCTATTCTCCAAAGCACCTGAGGGTAGAACAAGAAGCAATGGGTGGAAACTAATCAAGGAGAGAAGTAATTTAGAATTAAGGAGAACAACTTGCCTTCAGAAGTTGTAAATGCTTCAACACTGGAAGTTTTTAAGAAGAGATTAGATAACCATTTGTCTGAAGTGGTATAGGGTTTCCTGCCTAAGCAGGGGATTGGACTAGAAGACCTCCAATGTCCCTTCCAAGTCTGTTATTCTATTCTGTTCTGTTCTGTTCACCAAATGAACTCGATGAATAAATGAGGATGGGAAATCCCTCTTAAAGTTTCCAAGATGTTATATTTTCTGAGGTTAGCATTATAGATACCGTACTGAAGTCTATGTAGTTCTTACTTGCATGATCTTGTCCAGCTGCATGAGGTTTAACAACGACAGCCTCCTAGAATAAGAAAGGAATGTCATGCTAGGAGCGAAAAATATCCTTAAGCCAGGATAAGAGAATAATGAAGCAACTGTTGGTGGCTCATAAATGAAAGGGGAAGGAATAGAACAGATATTTCAAGATACTTCTAATGCCATCAATGCATTGATCTGGTGAAGCTTTCCCTTTAGCTTACTCCTAATACCTTACTTCTAATTCCTAGAATCATTTTAGTGATATTTATTATGAAATGAAAAATGAGAAGACAAACTTTCTCCCTTCTTATGTGTCTTCATACTTATGTTAGGGAAAAATACTTTAATTTTTAACCCTATACCTTCCCCATGTATTTCAGAAAGTGTGTAATTTTTACTTGAATCTCATTTTTCATCTTCTCAAATTTTTCTAAAATTTATTTTGTGGCAGATATACTAGAACACTGAAGGAGATAAAATAAACCCTCTCCACCATCTTTTAATTTATGTTACTTTTTAAAAATAAAAAATTAAGGTCCAAAAACAATTGCCCCAGAGTTTCAATGAAATCTTGTTTTTATGTTTTCAGCACTGAAAAACTAACAGTTGCTGCTGTTAGTAAAAGAAAAAAAATGTGTCTTATTTTTTTTGTTTTCTGTATTAAATATGAGAAATACTTTTAAATTAGACTTGGGATGGTTTGCCCTTTACAAATCTAATGGAAGACTATCCTTTGTTAAGCAGGATACCATAACTTCAGTCTTTAATTGCTGACCAGAGTCTAGACTCTAGAGCATCAACTCTGCAGTTATTAGAGAGAGGCAACTTCCAGTAAATCTGCCCCATATTCACAGCCACATTAGACTTCACCATAAACTTCCCAAGGATATGTGAGGAATCCTTCCTAGAGACTCTTAGTGATATTTGACCAAGAATCTCAAATGGTCAACAAGTTTCGGTTTCCTGTAACCAAATAGCTCTTTGTCTAATTTGGAAGTCAAAGGATATAAACTGTATTCCAGACTATCAATATTAAGCAGTTTAGAATCTTGAGATTACCTCTGCTAGGTAAGAAGTCCTAGAAAAATATTTGTGGTCTTCCTGTAAGCATTTGGTTGACCACTGTGGGAAACAGATGGTGCCTTAGATTCTGAGTTAGCAGAACTTTTCTGATGTTCTTATGAGAAATGTGCCTCTCCCATTAATCCAGAGTTATCAAGCATGAGTCATCCAGATTCCAGACCTTACAGTGAGAATGAATCAATGACATCAATGAAGCTTGCAACAAAATGTTAACTTGAAGAATAGGACAGCCATGCCTTTCCTTCCAAAACTCAATTTCTTCTTTTTATGTTTCATCTCTGCTAGTTAGCATTTTATAGTTATTAGGCAAATCCAAATTTTATGAGATGTTAAGGAGTCCAGTCCCTTTCTTTCTCTGCAAATAGTTTTACACTTCTTAAGACTGAATCTTAATCTTAATACTTCCCTTTTGTGTATGGGTGGTACAATTTTGGCTACATGGACAATTGAGCCTTGCAGTATGAACCCTGGAAACAATCAGGATGTTAATGAATATACAATAATGGTTTGGATAATGATTCAAAGTCTATAATTTATTTAAATTATTCTAAGTATATAAGAAAACTGATGTCAAGAAAAATTAAGTATTTCTTAAACAGCCCAAACTTTCTATGTAAGGAGTCTAGTGAAATTATTGGAATTACCCAAGTTGGATTTTGCCAGAACATTTACTCCCAGTTCTGGCTAGATTTTTCAAATAATTAGAAGTTTTCAAATAAAAGGTAACCCAGGAATGAGAATTGCTGCTACTATTATTTCTCTGCTAGGTCCTACGAAACTTTTTGGTTGTCCATAGCAATAGGAAAGGGCCAGTTAACATCTTCCTTGAAATACCACTTCTTTCTTTAGTTATCCTCAGGCTGCCTTTCAGTTTAAAACATATTATTTGTCATTTCAAAAATGACTGATAAAAACTTCAAAGGAAAAACCTGGAGATTTTCACCATACTTTTTCTGGTAATGTCCAGAACCTCATAATAATACTCCAGGGAGAATAAGTATTCAAATACAGTACTTCCATGTTCCCTATACAAATCTCACTAATGGTCCCAGACTTAGCCAATACCTAGGGAATTGTGAAATCCTATTTATCTGAAGGACAGGTTGTTAGAACCAGGCCTCTTACAATACAATACAATAGTAGAGTTGGAAGGGACATTGGA
The DNA here is from genome assembly GCF_964273705.1 of Natrix helvetica. Classification (NCBI taxonomy): domain Eukaryota; kingdom Metazoa; phylum Chordata; class Lepidosauria; order Squamata; family Natricidae; genus Natrix; species Natrix helvetica. The sequence goes on from NC_138552.1 coordinate 247,355,417, forward strand.
GGTCTTCTAGTCCAACCCCCTGCCTAGGCAGGAAACCCTATACCGTTTCAGACAAATGGCTATCCAACATCTTCTTAAAGACTTCCAGTGTTGGGGCATTCACAACTTCTGGAGGCAAGCTGTTCCACTGATTAATTGTTCTAACTGTCAGGAAGTTTCTCCTCAGTTCTAAGTTGCTTCTCTCCTTGATTAGTTTCCACCCATTGCTTCTTGTTCTGTCCTCAGGTGCCTTGGAGAATAGCTTGACTCCCTCTTCTTTGTGGCAACCCCTGAGATATAGGGCTCTTATTAGGTTACAATAAAGAATTAACTTCAAGCAATAGATGCAGGGAAGCTGAGATAGGTAAACTTGGAAGGCAATGCTGGGTGTCTTGAAGAGGAGAATGTTGAGTGTAAAAAGACTCATTTGACTTCTGAATGTGGATTCAGGATTTGGAAGCATATTCTCCTTCTTTAAGTTACCCATACAATCATCTGAAAACATAGAAATGATAGCATCCCAGGTCATAGGTGAGAGAGAGTTAGCCATTTAGGAGGAGAAGAAAAAATAGCACAGAAGGGTGAGAAAAGGTAGGCAAGGAACTACAAAACTGGATGGAGCTAATACGTGTTTTCTTTTTGTAAATGGATTTCTTTCTGGGGAACAGAGTTGAGAGGGTGTTTGATCTGCCTAGTTGATATATAAACAGACAGACAAATAAATATCCGTAGATATATCTATAGTGGAGGAAAAAAAAAGTCAAGATGGCAGCCACAACAATATGATCAAAGTTCTCCCTGTTTTTTATGTGTAGTGCAGATGAAGAACAGGCATAGCTTCAGTGTTACCATAATCACAGGACAACCCTGGACATTTACTTTCAAATGTTCTTCCTTTACTCTTTCTTTCCCTCCCTCCCTCCCCCCTCTATGTATGTATGCATGCATGCATGTATGGATGCATGTATGTATGTATGTATGTATGTATGTATGTATGTATAGTGCCCACGCACCCTGACACACACATTTTTGTATTCTATGTATATATAAATAAACCTTTGTATATTCTTCAGCGTGAGCCTGAAAAATACTTAATTGCAATCTTTAATTGGCTCAGATTATAGATTAATCAGCTAATGCTCTAGCAATCAGTGGGGTTCATTTTTAATTGGTAGGGTTGTTAATTAAGACCACATGAGATTTATTGCGGAAATTGTCTTGATTTAGACATGTTAATGTAAAAGAGAAGGACTAAACATATGAAAGATTGTTTTCCTTTTAATCAAAGAATAACTTTTCTTACTTAAATTGTATTTCTTTTGTGGTATACTTAGTATTTTAAAATGTTTCTTTTGATGAGAGGAACAATTATTTAAAAGTTTGCTGTGCTGCAGTCACACAATTAATCAACATCTATACTAATGTGTGTGTGTGTGGGATAAAATAGTTGCATCATGTACCTTCATAAAAATACCACATTTATAAATAAACTCATCAGTGCAAGAATATATCTGTTATGCTTAAGAATTATTTTGTGAATGGCTATTATCTATAGGTAATTATCCCCATGTGTACCATCTGCATTTCATTTCCCTTTAACCTTACTGTTTACACCTCTCCTACTTAACCATTAGTATATATCAGGGAGCCCAATTTGTGGGGGGCTAAAGGTCATACTAGATCTTTCAGTGACATGCCAGTGTCTATATTTTATAATACGGTATAGGATGAAAACATTGGAGCAAGGTGGAACAAAATTTTATTTAATATTAACATTAGTTTAATGTAAACCGGATTAATTATGATGATTAATTTCATTAGAATATGATTACTCCACGTGATCTTTAATATTTTTCTCTTTCTATTAGAATCATAATTATAATTTATTGGCAACTTTTAGATAAGCTTTCTGGGTCTATGTGTCCTCCTTAGGAGTGCAGCTGCACATTTTTTATTTATACGGATGCTCCCATTTAGGATTACACTTGATGTAATCTGGAAAAGTTTATTCCATGATAAATCTTTGGTTTTTAAAATGCCACAATGTTCTTTGTTGTTACCGCTAATTGTACCGTCAGACTCCTTTATTCTCTCCACATGGGGCAGACCTTCTTGGTGGCATTCCTCCCCCCTCTTTCTAGTTCTGTCTTTTTCTTTATGTCCTAGTGTATTTCTTCAGTGGCTGATTTGGGCATGTTCAAAGAAACTTTTTCTTAAAGATGTATTCACATGCTGGAAGATAAGCAGGCCAGATGAGACAAATCCATCCTAAGGGTGACATACCAATTAATCAAAGGGATTACTGCTGAGGCAATTATCATCTTTGCAACCCTTCACTGCCCTGACCCTTTGTTTGCTGGAGGTGAATGGACTTAGGCAGCACATGCTGTTCCCATTGCCGGATGCATTCTGGAAGAAGCTTTCACCATTTTTGTAGTCGCTTCTTTCTCATTCATAAAATTCTACAAAGGACATTGAATTAGGAACGCACTCCACCCGAAAGCTGTAAGTCAGCTCCCTGTCAAGAAGACCTTCAAATAATCTTTTGTGGTCAAAAATATGGGATTCTTTGGGGCATTTGAAAAATGAATGAGGAACTGATGAAGAATGGATGCAGCATGTTAGCATGTCTATGTTGCACATTGAAAGATCTGTCCATGCTTCCCTGATCTCTTTTTGTGGGATTTAATTGAGACACAGGAAACCAAGGGGAATCAAAGCTTCTGGAAACCAAAAGGTTCCCATGATGGTGGGGAACTGGAAAGGCTGCAGAGAAGAGTAATGAAAGATGGTCAGCTAAATTCTATGAAAACTGAAACGTGTCTCTTGTCCTTTCACTTTTACCCCTCTGCCATCATTTTATTTCATCATTTCATTTAGTTTCATTTATTTCATATCATTTCATTTCTTTACTTTCTACAGCTACCAATTTGACAAATGACAAAAGAGCAACAAAAACATCAGCAAAAAAAAAAAAAAAGAAACATTATACCTGGGGCAGCTTTTACAATTACTTCAAAAAAAAATTCCCCAAAAGCACCTCACCTAACTTCTTGGTCCAATGCTTGAAGAAAAAGCCACGGTTTAATGCCTTACAGAAGAGCACTACAGTTGGGGCCTTCCAAGTCTAAGGTGGTATGCCGGGTTGCTTTGGAACAGCTGTATCCATACAGCTGTATGAATGATCTTCAATTCATCTAAAGCAGTGGTCACCAACTGGTGGTCCGCGAGAAAATTTTGGTGGTCCCAGAAAAAATATGTGCATTTTTTATATTGCACTAAGTCAGGGGGCCTCAAACTACAGATCCTTGTCCGGATATGTGCAATGAACATTTGTGTTGCTGCAGAGAGTCTCCCCCTTCAGGGTCTTTTTGTGGGGGTCAGAGGGGGGGGAATTCCAACTTGGGGTCTGCTTCAGCCTCCTGGTGTGGGGCTTTGGGTGAAGGCTGGAGGGAAGTGCCGGTGGTGGCAAAGATCCGGAGGGCCTTGTTCCAGTGGGACTGTATCATGGCCTGGAACTGGCTAGGCATCTCAGCCCGCTGAGGCTCCAGGCGCTGGTAACTGGCCTTGCACTCCCATAGGTCTTCCCTCTGCTTGGAAAGCCTATGCTCGTAGTGAGATGCTTCTGCTGAGCTTCTTTCTTGGTCAGATCCAATTTGAACTGAGCCAGATGTTTTGTCAACTCTTTCTCATGGTGGCTGCTTAGCTCCAACAGCTGCTTCCTGTTGGGAAGTGGGTGGGAGGGAAGGGGCAAGTAGAGGCTGGCGAGCAGAGGTGGGTTGCTCCTGGTTTGGCCCGGATCGGGCAAACAGATAGTAGCAGTGGGGGGGGCTCCGCCCACCTGACTGGACATTTCTGCGTATGCACAGAAGCTTCTGTGCAAGATAGAAGCATCATGCATGCAAGTGCGCATGGATGTATGCGTGCACGAGCGAACCAGTAGTAAAACAAAATGGAAACTCACCACCGCTGGTGAGGCACCTGTTGACTTGAGTGACATCGAGTTGGCCATGCCCACCCAGTCACATGGCCACCTAGCCATGCCCACCCAGCTGGTCATTAGGCAGATTATATTAGTGGCCCGCAGAATTTAAAATTATGAATTTAGTGGTCCGTGAGGTCCGAAAGGTTGGTAACCCTTGATCTAAAGCACATAACAATAATCAAGATGTCCAAGAGATGACCAAGGCACAAATGACCTTAGCAGGGCCTCTCCGTCTAGGAAAAAAAAGTTGTATCTATTCAAAAGTACTCTGTCACTTGCTCTCCAAACAGAAGTGAAAAGTATCAGAGGACCACCAATTTGTATACAAGTTCCGTTTCAGGCAGTGTAACCCCACCCAGAATCAATGATGCGAAATCTCCAGATCTGGGGGCTAAAATCTATAGCCGTTCAGTCTTGCTAAAAGTGAGCTTAAGCTTGGTTTATTTCTCTCTCATTCAGAACCTTACTAACTCCTAGTCACTGATTTAAACAGCATCACTTGGTTAGTCAGAGGTGGAGATGCGTAACCATGTGCTCTTGGATATCCTCATCCAGCAACTTCCTGTAAATGTTAAAAAAATGTGGGGAAAAGGATAGAGCCCTGCTAGGCCTAACAAAGCAGAGACTTAGGGCTAGGTCTCTCCCTTCTGCCAAATCTGATTGGAATCCATCCCAGACAAGGAGAAAAGCCATCTTTACATTGTGCTCCTTACTCCTGACCACCACCCCCGGTCCCAAGACCAGTAGTAGCGAAACCCTCTAAGAGATCAAGGAGGGTCAGGATGGATAAGAATAAGTGAGATGGAATCCATGACTGCTGGCAAAACATAAGAAAACCTTTCCAAACTAATAAAAAATTCAAATCACTTAAAATAAAACAAAGTAAAGAATAAAATAATAAAATAAAATAAAAGCCACAACTGAATTTGTTACTCGAAAAGACATCCAGCATGGATTCTCAGAAGTTCTTAATTCATATTCAGCCCACTCATTATCAGAAAATAATGAATATTTTTCATGAAGTCCTCCATTTAGCATTTACTTAAAAAGAAGCAACAGGTACACTATGCCTCACCCTGGAAAGAAGACGCTGCTCATCTAAATTATATTTTTTACCAAGTTTTTAAAATTATTTCTTTAGTCACATGCATTCGTTTGTGCTTTAGATGTACTTTTCAAAGTCTTGCATCAATGAACAGGCACAATACCTCCTCCGTAAGAAAAACACTCTGTAGCACTCATATGTACTCAGGGCTGAATCAGCAAAATTTAACCCACAAAACCCAGAGCTCACTCACCCACCATCCCCCAAACAAAGTAAAACCTTCAGTCTTGCTCTTTTAAATGCTTCCTGAAAATTGAACAGTATTGTACAATGGCATGCCTCAAGGATTACCAAATCTACACACAGTGAACATAGAAGCAATGCATTTTAAATGCACCCTGAAAATCAACTTCAGCACAACGTGCACAGTGCACAGACCCAAAACACTAGAACTCAACAAACCAATCAAGCCAATATAGCATTAATAGTCTTTGTACAATTCCTACAGCATAGCAACAACATAGGTATATATGGGCATACCTATGCATTATTTCCTGAAAAAGAGCACATAGGCAGCTTCTTCCAAAAAACTGTGGATCCAGGTCTTTTCCACAAAACACATAATAGTAGTAGCAATAATAGTAGTCATAATACAACAATTTATCTGTCAGAGTGGCGGTTATGTACTGTGCATCATGGCTTGCAGGAGCATGCATTTGACCATTGCTTTTCCCTCTATACCCTGATACCCCACTCTCAGTCAATGGCAGTAAGGTCATACTGGTCCCTGTGGCTACACCGCTAGCCTAGAAAATGGCTGAAAAAAGTAACTGCAGACATAAGCTCCAAAAGTGCCAAATGACAGTTCTTGCAATAGCCAGAACCCTTGAAATAACAGCACTCGAAATGACTATGTTTTGTTGTAAGGTCGGAACAAAAAAATTCACATTTGAACATTTTATATGACCCTCTAATAACTTGGAAACTGAATATTTAGGGTAAGAAAATGTGGCCCTTTTAGGTAACTTGAAAGTCTTCATTAGAAGTTGTACACTAGAAGCTACAACATTGGGGAAGATTATAACAGGGCTCTTGCTGACAAGAGGCTGATGTGAAGACAAGTCATGTCTTACCTTGATAAATTCTCAAATACCACAGATGGAAATGCTTGTGATCTATCAGTGTTCCTTCTCATTGCCAGATTGTGCCCAAATGTAATATGCAATCAATTTAGCTCCAAATGCAATAATCTCTCTTGCCTCCTGATTTCTTTTGGTGTGTCAGAGAAGATAAATGAATAAAAGCCAAGGAGCAGCATGGAAAGAAGCAGTTGCTGGGGTTGGGGGTGGAGGAAAGTTGATTCATAATGCCAGATATGGACAAACCCAAAGGTACTTTAATGAAGGCAGAAGTCAAAGGGGAGATAGTGCCCCAACTCTTGTCAAATGAGAAAAAAGGGAAGACAAAAATCCATCAAAGTGAAAAGAACTGTTTGGTTCAAGAGTAGAGATTGTATTTAATTTGGACATGGAACTAGAAAAATTAGGTGGTGAAAGACAGATGAATAGGCAACAAGTGGTAGGTAAATGGAAAACTGTTGATTCATTTCTTATTTATGTATTTCTTATACCAGCTGAGGGTCTCTGTCAAAAAGCGGCTACTTAGATTGTTCACTTAGACCTCATTGTTTTAGTTAAGGTGAAATAAGGTGGCCATTTAGGAACAGTCAAAACAAAGAAATTTCATTGCACCCTCCCCCCAAAAGGTCAGATTTGCAGATCTCTTTGTCTTTGCACATGAAAAATTTAGATTTAGATACAAAGATTTGACATTAAAACCCATCTGTTTAGGTACAGCTTTAGAACCCAAATAGAAAGCCAAGAAAAGGGAAAATGACCAGATGACTCCTGTGTGCCATCTGCTATCCAGCTGCTGTCTGCTGATGGTCAGCTTCACAACCCTATCCTCATGTCTCACGGTTGTTTATCTTTAAACCAAAAATGGACTGGACAGCTCTCAAATTCAGAAAAGAATGTGACGTAGGACATATGGCCACCATAAGACCATGATCTATAGCTTTCCCTGAAACATGGTCAATATACTATCCTTCTCTGAAAAATCTACTGATCTGCCATCAGTGAGTGATCTATGAACACTCAATGATGGCACAGAGAGTGTTCTATGATTGGAGAGAGATAAGACTCCTAAATGTAATTCTTATACTTCATCCATTATTCTCTCCCCTCCCCACTAACCCCAGTGGATGGGTCAAAACATTCACTCTTCAGCTTTCTAAAAGTAGCAGCTAAGGGGGAAATTACAAAAGCTAAAAGATTGAATCTCCCTGCTCTTCCTTTAAATAAAAGTGCTATGTATAGAAGAAAATGAATCCAGATTATTTTAAAACAAACTCTAAACTTTTAGATTAGGCTTTTCACAACTCATTCTCCTGTAAAGTCTGCAATTTTTCTGGGCTGAATTAAAAAAATACATTTTATTTAATGTTTAACATGTAGCTAAACACTGAACATCTAATATAAATTCCCTTCAGATATGCATTTACTAATTTTCTATTCTATCCCATTACTCAACAGATTTGAAGGCCTCTGAGGGCTACACCAAAAATGTAAGGCTGGCTTGCTTTGGAAAGTTAGCTTTAGAATGGATCCTCATAACTTTTGAGTTCCCAAACCTGAAACCCTTCCATTGTGTTCAATCAACTGAAGCATTATATATGTTCGTTTTTTAATATAATGCTTCCAATGAAACAAAGTTCTGCAGTGATCAGGGGTCCTGTCATTCATTCCGCCAACCTTGATGGCACCAATGCATACACATAATTTACAGCTTCCTCATTTATAGTGCAGCAATTGATTCCCTGCCTCTGATTGGTGAATTCAAACAGGTGCAATTGCAAACTTCTGGAGGCAAGGGATTTATTGCTGAGCATGACTTACTGCTCTGCAAAGTGAAGAAAAGTTCTGCCCCTTAATCATCTTTTGATGGAGAAGAACAGATACCCAGTAGAAACTACTGTGAAGGAGGGGAAGTTTTCCCCCACCTTCAATTAACGAGGTGCGGATCGCAGCCCCTCCAAGTAGCATATCTCTGAATAAGCAATAAATAAAACCTGAGAACACGTTCTAATGAAAACAAACTTTAATATGAAATAAAACAAAATCTTACTATCTAATTGTTACATTCTGACAAGAACAATGTTGCCTACCTCCTTCGGCAGGCAAACGAAAGATCAGAAGGAAAGTACAAGAATGTGTGAAGAATGTGTGATGTATTAGGAGACATGCGCAGTAAATCATTGCCAGATAAGAAAAACGTTTCTACAGTATAACTCAGAATAGAAGCTCAATTGACAAACAAATTAACACAGTGACAACTACATCAGGAGATGATTGTGTATTAAGAGAAGCTTACATTTGATGCCCCATGCTTTTGCTGCCATGATTTCTGCAAGGGCAAATTGCAATATGTTCTCACCACCACAAATACTTTGACAGTGAAGAGAAACAGCAAATGGGATAAGCTGAACCTTTAACTATAATTTACTTCAGATTTCAAAAGCCAGTTTGGTTTAGTTCCTTATGGAGTCACCTTCATATCTCCCTAACCACAGCATGAACATGCTTAGCAATTGCTTTTTATGCCACATCTTCATGATTTGGCCTTTGTCTGATCCCACCACACAGCCAGACATTGTCTTCAGCTGTTCTTGTTTTGAAGTTGCATTTTTCATTTGCCCCATATAAATGATGTCAAGGACACTATCTAGCATGATTCTTGATTATCTGATCTGTGATCAAGAGCTAGGATTGCTTGAGATCCTATTGACCATTATAAACTGCTGTTGACATTGGTCACTGCTCTCCATGACCATTTTGTTTTAGGCTGAAGGGTAAATTAGATATATGACCTCCTTAGTGATATCTATCTGTGTATAATGTGGATAATGCTTTCCAAAGAATTTCACAAGTCTAACATGGGTTTTACATGTATAGAGGCAGGGCATTTTGGAAATATAACTAGTCCTGTGGGGCACTGAAGTTCAATTTCAGCTGGAAAAGAGAGCCATGATGTAGTGCATTTTAGCCTACATCTAAGTTTTTTTGCATGCTATATGGGTTACTTCCAAGTGTTGCCAGAGACAGTCGTTCACTGCAAGCACTGTTAGCTTTACTGATGGATCAGAGGTATAGAAGATGTGGGTATCTGCTATAGGTATGAATTGAAAGAGGGAGAGATAGGGAGATGACTTCCGGCAGCTGAAGGCGACGGTCGCGTGCGTCCACCTTCTTGCTGTTTCGGTGGGCTCCCCTGAATCCTAGGGGGAGCACAGGGTGCCTTGGAGGGGCACCCTGCCATAGGGGCGGCTTGCTGGGATCCCCTGGAGCGGCAGCGGCCGCGGGGTGTGTGTGTCTCCAGCTTTGCCCCAGGAGGAAGGAATATTCAATAATAAATGCAAAATCTTATTGCATGTTACCACGAGGGAACCCCAGAGTGACCGTGACAAAATGACAAGGAGAAGTCAAAACCCTAGGAAGTACATCAGGAACATTCTCGCCTGTTTTATCTCACACCTCTCTCCCTCTTTCAAAAAGGGAGAGGTACTAGACCAAGATTCAGAAATCGCCTGACTGACATGTTACAGATAGGGAGCACTGTTGTGCCTGCTACCTATTAGCCAGCATCCATCTACAATCACCTCTCTCCTCCCCATCATATGTTAAGTAGCAATAGTTTTTTTTCCTGAAGGCAGGAGACAATTGGTAAATGGGACAAGAAAGCCAAAGGAAGCTACCAATTGTCTTCCTTACATCATCCTACGATCAGACTGTAAGAACAGTATCATCCACTGGCTTCATTACAAAAGACAACATAGGGTTTGGCGGGCAAATATTTTTCTGCCAGCTCAAAGACTAGCAGATTGAACTTTTAACATGGAGAGCTCTCTGTGACCTTTGAAGATTTTTAAAACCCACTCTCTCACCCAAACAAAATAAGATATAGAGCTGTGAGTCAAAAGCCATAACCACCCTTTGATTTAATGCAAGAGCAGGAGGGATACTACAGTATCATAAAGAAAACAGGGTTTATTCTATTAATGTTGATGTTTACATTGTTGCTATAGTGCTATTGATTGATCATGGCTATATAGAGACATTCAGTAAGGGTTAGAGCTCAGAGGTAGAACATATGCTTGACTTCAAAAGGAAATCTCCCTGACATTTCCAGATATGGCTTGGAGAAAGTCCTTGGTCAGCTAGCATGCTTTGAATACCAGCAGCTGGGGAACAACAGTAGAAGAGGGATATTATACTTCTTTTCAAATATGAGAGCTTCCTGAATGTCCCGGATTGGCCACAGAAGTCCAGAATCGTGGACTAGATGGGCTGTTGGCAGATCCAGGAGGGATCTTCTGAAACATTGAATATAGCCTAGCTTGGGGAATCTACCATCTTCCAGATACATTGTACTGCTATTTCTACCAGCCTTAGCTACTGGACAACGGTTAGATTATTATTCATATTATATAGTAGTATGGTAATTGGAAAGTACCAAGTCTGAGAAAGATGCTGAAAAGTCTTTCTGGATTTTGTGCCAGGCTTAGAGCAATTTAGCCTGGGAAAAAAGCAAAAAAGAAGGACTTTGGGTGCTTTGCACTTATATTGTCAGGCTCAGTGCACCAAAATGTACACACAGCTGGATAGATGCACAGCTGCTTCAAATTAACATTCTTCATTGTCCTGAGTGGAACTCTATTGATTTATTTTAGCAGATCTAATGGCCAAATGCTTCTCTTTTCAGTTTTAAATGATATGTATCAGTTAATTTATATCTTATAACAAAATAACTTCCATAGGCCAAGACTTAATAGAATATGATATTATATCGCAAAATAAATGCAATCTAAAAATGCTAGAGATAAATAATAGCTTTGGGGAAAATCAATTTTGTGGATGTTGAGAATTGATTGAATACATACAGGCCCAGTACCTTTCTTGATGGCACTGAACTATTCCTCAAGATCACACCCCAATTTGAGGGTTAATCTTTCTTTCCCTTTCTTTCCTGATGACAAAAACTTGAACCTCTGAAAATCTGTTCATGTCAGTTTATAACATCCCTTCGAGTTTTGGATAATTGTTCATGTATTTGCTTTGTTATAAGAAAACTGCTTGTTCCTGATGTTGAATATGTACAAGAAGACATCAACAGATCAATGGCTTCCCTTGTAGAACATTTTGTTTCTATAATGGTCAACCACAAGTCTTTGGACAGGGTGGACAAGAGTACTGTAGTGCATGCCCAGTAATGTTGCACTAGGAAATGATATTGTAAAGAAAGTCAATGCTGGAACTAAAATATAGGCATTACAATGAGTCTTAACCATTACATCGCCCCGAGTCTCTTGGGGGAGAGGGGGCGACTAAGAAGTCAAAATAATAAATAAATAAATAAATAAATAAATTATTTTATAGCATAATCCTTATAGGAGACAAATATTGCAAACCATGAATATCAACTAATATTTTGATGGCTATCTTCAGAATAGGATAATTTGGGTAACCGGAAGAGCTAAAGTTCTGTAGCATAGTTTAAAAGGGACCGAAGTAGCAATCTATTAGCATTGAACCTTGGAATTGTTACTTCTAGGCTGGCAATTCACCAAAAGTGATCCTATTTCAAATGGAATCATTCTGCTGATGACAACCAATGTTTTCATTCCTCCCTCTCAGTCTCCCTTTCTCTCAGTCTCCCTTTCATGAACTGCATGGGTTTGTTGGTGTCTGATTGCATGTGAATGTGTGAAAATTTTATTTTCGAAAAAGCCATCTAAAGCTGCAAAAGATTATATTGAAATGCGATTTGGCCTTCTCTTCTTGACTACTGCTGAAAATATAACAGTCCCATGCTAATGACTCCATGATTGCTGGTTTTGGATCTAGGATCGAGAATTGCATAAAAGTAACATAAATACTTTATAAAGGGTGGTTAGTAGGGAAAAGGAAAAGGAAAAGGAAAAGGAGAAAGTTAATAAAAATATAGTGTCTTTTGCAGTAAATGTAGGACATTTCAGGATTGCCAGGAAGGATGAAATCTAACAAAGATTATTGCATTATCCATCAGTTTCATTCTCCAGAATCAGAATCCACAAAATTGGATTAGAAGTCAAGAGTTAGAAGTCATTGCTAGCTAGCAACCTCTACAGCTAAGGAAGATGAACTCTGGATTCACCTCTAATCAGAGGTAAATTGATATGAATAGCAGAGGGAAAATTGTTCTACCCCTTTCTCTTCTTATATTTTCTTCAAACATCTCTAGAAATACCTCCCTCAGATTCAGGTAGGTATTTATATAGGAACTAGACTTGCTTCATCCTGACTCATCTTGGCTCTTTCCTCACCCCACAAGACTATTCCTTATGAAGATTATCTCAATTCCTCCTAATTCAGACTTCAAGGCACCTTTTTAATATTCACTGAGCTGGAGCCATTATTGAAAAGGCCATGTTCCTAGCAATCACACACCAACTGTTGATTAAAGTACATTAAAAGTATATTTAACAAAGAAGGTAGTTCTTCTGGGTTTGTATTCATTATTACCTCAAATAGCTGAACATGCAACTGGAAGTTCTTGTTTTGAAACCTATAGCACTACAAGCCTACTTAATTCCTACACAAATGGCCAGCATACTGGTTGAAATCTGAAATGTATGGACTGGATATATGTAGACAAGTTCAAATAATAAATTGCTATAATAAGTGAGATGTTGGATCTTTATCCCCATCCAACTTCTTCACAGATTCTGTCAAAATAAACTGACACATTTGAATGACGATGGATGCCCACCAAAGACTAAAGTAATATGTAAGTTTCTCAGATTCATGTAGAAAGACAGTGCATCTCTCTGTGTGTGCATGAGGGCGTGCGCGCATGTCTGTGTGAGAAAGTAGTGTTTTCAAACATCATGAAGCTCATACTCAAATATTTACATGTTTATACTTTCAAGTTCACCTCTGAACAAATTATTTGGTCTCATTTACAAATGTGTTTTTGAGGCCTAGCAATGGCAGGTGAGCTTTGATGGGGAATAATAGCAAAGAAGTGAAACTGACATAGAACTGCTGTGCTTGACTGCCATATTAAAAAGCTCCAGCTGCTCTGAGTGCAGCCACTGTTAGCCATCTTGAGTGGAGGTACAAGACAGCCCTATCTGAATCAAATAGCATGTCTGTGATGAGGAGAGTCCGATATGGAATGCTCTCTACCTGGTTGCTGAACATACATAATGTGCATTGGGATTTCACTAGCACTTCATCCCTGATGTGAATGGACTGGATGAAAATGTGCAATCCTAAAAAAGACACAAACACCCAAACCTCCCTACTCCACACATATCACATATCACTCCTTCATTTCAAGCAAGTACATTGAACTTGTCAATCAATTGTACTGTGAGATTATAGACCTTTAAAATAATACAAAGACTACAATTTTAAAAATAGATACGTTTCTTTTTGCCTGCACATTAAAACTCATGAATTTTAAATGCATACAGAATTTTAATATTAAAAAGGAGAATGATTTACTGATTCAGGACTTCCTAATTTTCTTTTATGTTCTCAAGGATGAGCAACATGAGTTACACAAGTTACACGAAACTGCAAGGTCTCCATTTGTGTCCAAAGTCTTTTTGGCCAAACTCACTCCAGTCCTGTCATAATTTCATGGGCATCTTGTATCCCTCAGGATAGAAAAGCTAATGTTGGTCTCCAGACTGAAAACATTGTTCACTTCTGCTTTATGTGGACTACTAAATCATCCTCAACTACTCTGGAGGTTCCAAAATATGTTGGACTGGTATCATGTCCAACATGCTTCCTGGTATATTTTCCTCCTCTCTCCTCCAGATGGCAAAATTTCTTGCAATGCCAGCCATGTCATTTGGATGGCAAGATAAAATGTTCCACATGTTTTGTATAGATGGAGGTGCTTTGATAACTGGGCCACATCAGTGTCAAAGGAAAGCTTCACAGCAGAGAGCAAGCGGGATCAGTTCCAGGAGTATCAGTGGAAAAAAAAAAGAGTGTAAAAAAATCAATATGGCAGCCATGGCTGCATGAACAAAGTCCTGTTCTTTTTATAGATGGGCTTGTGGCTGCTATCTTTATTTTTTTGATATCTTTATTTTTTTACTTTCTTGATCAATTCACATTCCTCGCATCTCATCCTTTTTCAATATATGGAAGGATGGTTCAGATGAAGTTTTATATTGTATTGGGTTTCCTTGGAACCATGCTAAGCTTGGCTGTCCATTCTGTCCAAACTCAACTGACTCTTGCTTGGATAAGTCAAAAATATAGCAGTCTGCCTTGAATAAGAGAAAATAAATTCCATTGATGCAATAGATTTAAGTCTATGACTAAGGCTGGATTTAACCGCTAGGTTGGGAGCAGGAAAAAAGATATATTCATTTTATTTATTATACATATAAACATTTTCTCCAAGCAGCTTATACAGTAAACATACCCCATAAAACACATTAAACCAACTTCAAATTGCTCACAGCCAACAGTTTGTCACAAAGTCATTCTATTAGCATAGTTGGTTTCCATGAGCCACAATAAATGCAAGGAATCCTGGACTCCATCATCCCCCATATGTGGATCATTGAACATCTGCTTAGCATTCCCTCTCAAATTTGGTGTCCTCTACTTTTCCATAGAAGTTTATAGTCATGAGGACTAAAATAGTGTTTGAGTTTCAACTATAAAGAAAAGTTATACTAGACAGGAACAGAACAGCCATCTGTTTCTCCAGTGGGCAATCTGATGAGAAACCCCCTTAAAGAGGTCATGAGGATATAATCTAATGGTACTCTCACCCAATAAAAGATTATGATATCATCAAAGCATTGTAAATAGCTTGATTATGGAGTTAGATATGGTCATTATTACTACTAACCTATAATCATGATGGATTCATCTAATACTCTTTGATTGTAAGATTGCCTTTCTATATCTATGTATGGAACCTGAGGTTAAACCTCACTGAAAGTAGTGGAATTTATCTCAGATTAGTCATAAAATGGATTGTATACATAATCATGTATACATCCTTATAGACGAGGTCAGAGATCCAACTAATCCAGCAACTACTTCTGGTAAATTTAGGAATCCATGTTTGTAATCCTGGATAGCAGGGCAATAGTGTTTCCCCATTCCCCTAGAAAGTTCACTTGAAGAAAAGATGCTGGTGATTGAACAGGTTTATTTATTTATCAATTTTATATGACACCATCTCTCCCAAGATGTGATTCTGGGTGAATTATAGCAAAAAGGTATAACACAATAAACATGTTAAACACGGTCATATTAAAACATTTTTTTTAAACAAAAGCACATACAAGAAATTTGATCAACAATGGAGCTGATCAAGTGTAGAGGGGTGGCAGAACTTGAGGACAGAATTAAAAGAAGGGATCATCCTAGAATACCTACTAAGAATACTCATAAGTGATGTTCAACCTCCCTTGAATTCTGCTGACCCTTATCTAACCTCAAGCAGGTGTTAATCATTCATTGAGAAATTTCCTATGCACAGGCATGATTAGCAATAAATCAATTTATGGTAATTGGACCTTCATTTGTGGACCTGATTTTTCACACCTGACCAAAAACTTAAAACTGCCCTAAGAGTTTTGGAAGATTTAGGAACCAGTATTCACTGGTAGCTTCTTAAATGTGTTCCTGGTATCAAGACTTCCAAATACTACACATGCATGCTAACAAGAATTCAAGCATATATACTTAGGGCAGGCATTCATTGTAATGAATGTTCTAACATTTGTGAAGAAATATTGTGCATCTGGAATCTTACTGCACAATTTTAAAATAAGATAATGGAAAGTTCCACTGTCAGGGAAGTTCATTTTCACAGTAAGAAAAGAAATAAACACAATCCTACTTTTAAACATTTGTGCTACAGGCATTTATATACGATATAGTAGTCTTTTAACCTTGATGTAGCTATTTTCAAGTATAGAAAGTATACAATATGAGAGGCGGCATGGTTGTTTGCTCTTCATGTTTGAAATCCACACGTAATTGTCCATGTGGTGCACATATGTGAAGAATAGCCATATTTTTATGAATCATTTGTATATGCCTTGGCCAGACTTCTGTGTTTAAATAATTGTGGAAGCAACATAATACATCTGTATTTAGAGATTGTTTTTGTTCAGGCATAGGATGTATAGGTTTTTCTTTTTTAAAAAAATCTACCCTTCTCACAATAAAGAAATTGTCCATAATGTTGGAATGCACACTACGCATTGCCAAAATCTTTTGGTCCTTTTCTGGTGTGGAAATAAAAATACAAGAATGATGGCAATTCAACATTGTCTTAGTGTCTCTAACAGTCATGAGATGAAGATGCTATTCATTACATAGATATAAAAACAAGGCTGCATCTTTGGCTGGAAGATGTAATCTGGGGTTGTTTTTAATCATTAATACAGTAATGCCATATTAAATAGAATAGCCTATGCATTGCAATTGCATTCTTTTAAGGAGTGTGGCCTGGCTAAGTATTTGTATCCTTTGAAATAGAGTTGAAGAAAGTCTTTGTAAATAATATCTAAGGATGGGATGGTGGCTTGTGGGGGAAGAGGTCTTCTTTCCAATAGAAGGCCTTGAAATATTACCTTCTTGAAGTGATGCCTATTATATCCAACAGGATAAAAACTGTTTTGTTTCAGTAATAGTAGCTGAGAAAAAAAGGCCAATTCTGAAGGAAGAGTGAAATCACAGGACAGACAGAAAAAGTTTGTTGTTCTACAGTGCTGATGGTCCTGATCTGGATCTGATCATTGCCATGATTGGTTTTTTTTAATGACTGTTAAGATTATATATGTATATATATATATATATATATATATATATATATATATATATATATATATATATATATATATATATATATATATATATATATATATATATATATATATATATATATATATATATATATATATATATATATATATATATATATATATATATATATATGTTGTATTTGTGCTGATAAATAAATAAAGGGAGACTAGTATAGATCCATTTCAAGCTATTTAGCTCTCATCAGCTAGCCATAGCCTTACTGGGATTTGAACCTGGGCTGTATTACATATTAGGCAGGAGTCTTAGCCACTAAGCCACAGGCTCTCCTCCTTTATTAGCTAAGCCAGGGAAATAGGTATGTAGTTGTGTTACAACCCCTGGTATGCCCAAAATATGGGAGGAAGCTCACTACTCCCTCTTTCTGTCCTTCGGCTCATTATAGAAAACCATCCAGGCAGAAAACCATATTTTTATTTTTAATGTTGCCTTTTTATATTTGTGTTATATCTATCTATCTATCTATCTATCTATCTATCTATCTATCTATCTATCTATCTATCTATCTATCATCTATCTATCTATCTATCTATCTATCTATCTATATATATATATATATATATATGTTGTATTTGTACTGATAAATAAATAAAGGGAGACTAGTATAGATCTATTTCGAGCTAATTAGCTCTCATCAGCTAGCCATACCCTTACTGGGATTTGAACCCGGGCTGTATATATCTTAGGCAGGAGTTTTAGCCACTAAGCCACGGGCTCACTTCCTTATCAGTTGAGCCAGGGAAATAGGTATGTATTTGTGTTACAACCCCTGGTATGCCTAAATATGGGAGGAAGGTCACTACTCCCTCTTTCTGTCCTTCGGCTTATCACAGAAGACCATGCAGGCAGAAAACCATATTTTTAATTTTAATGTTGCCTTTTTTTTATATTTGTGTTGTATTTGTACTGATAAATAAATAAAGGGAGACTAGTATAGATCTATTTCGAGCTAATTAGCTCTCATCAGCTAGCCATACCCTTACTGGGATTTGGCTTAGTGGCTAAAACTCTTGCCTAAGATATATACAGCCCGTGTTCAAATCCCAATAAGGGTATGTATATATATATAAATGTGTGTGTGTGTGTGTGTGTGTGTGTATGTATATGTATGTGTATATGCATGTGTATATGCATGTGTATATGCATGTGTATATGCATGTGTATATATGTGTGTGTGTGTGTGTGTGTGTGTGTACACACACACACACACACACACACACATGCTGGTCTTGTTGTATTCCAGTCTTTTCCTGTGTAAGATTGAGATTGTCTTGGCAATGTTTCAGGCTAACGATGGCGAGTGAGACCTCGCTGAAATGTTGCCAAGACAATCTCAATCTTACACGGAAAAAGACCTGAATACAACAAGACCAGCATACCTACATCCATGAAAATCTACGAAAATGTATACGTATATGTATATGTATATATATATGTATATGTATATAAAACTTCAATTTATTTGGATGACTACCTCAAACACATGAATTCAAAACAGCTAACAATTAAAAACTACACACACACACAAATACAAACATATGAATATCTACATATACATATATATAAAATTCTTCATACATATATTTCTCAACTTACAACCAATTGCTTAACATTCAAAGTTACAATGGATCTCCCCAAAGGTACTTGCAAACTATTGTCAGGGTTCCAAATAACATCCAAAATTAAATCAGATCCAAGGCAAAGTATAGCTCAAAGTTCCAATTTATTAAGAGAGCCATGATGGCACATCTAGGAAAATCTGAATCTGAAAGCTTCCCAGTTTTCCCCACCAAGTTGAAAGTTCACAATCTTTTCCCCATACTCACAAGTCCATCACATGGTCCAATCTTCCACTGCCATACTGGCAGTTCCACCCATCCAGTTCTGGTCAGGTGAAGATGTGCAGAGACAAAGGATGACCTTGGATTTCTAGAAAAGAATTTTATTTTGGTTACATAACGTTTAAGTCCGTACAATCCCCCCTCCCATTTTTCCACAATAGAAAAGGCTTAGTAGAATAATAGAAAGTGTGGCAGGCCAAAGATCTAAAAGGAATATGGCTGCAGGCCTGACACCTATTTTTCTAATTATGATAGCCAAACATACACACACAATGATCACATTTTGGGCACTTGGTAACCACCTCACCTTTACAGCTATTTACAATATCCCATAGTCACATGATTATGATTTATTGATTTGCAACTTTTTTTTTGGCCAGTTCTGGTGTTTACTTCCAGTTAGCAGCAAAAAACATTTATTTAGGAAAGTAGATTCATTTAACAATTGCTGCATTTGCTTGTCATCATAATGTTTGGTTGTAGCTTTGAATCTGGTTATATGATGCCTCAACTTACAATGGCAATGACTTATGACTATAATTTCAGGCTCAATTATGGTTGTAAGTCAAGGACTACCTGCAAATATAAACATATTCAAACATATTCAAAAATATATAAAAACCATGCAAGCAGAATCAGCAGCCAAAATACAAAATCCAACCACAAACAACATCAACGATATATGAGTCCAAACCTAATGGCAAAATCACATTGTACAAAAGGCCAGGAGACCCACCGCCAGTCTAATCTCTTTGGGGAATGGTGTTTCAAAAGGTGAGCACTATGATAGAAAGATTTTCTACCTGGATCCTACCAGGTAAGATGCCATAAGAGATGGGACCTGGATTGTTAGATATTAACATATATCGGTACAAGTCTCCTCTCTGGTCTGCTGCTACAGCGGGAAACAGGTATCGCTCTGATTGGTCGAGAGGCGTACCCGATCCCTATAAAAGGGGAACCCTCCGACCACAGAGCAAGCTGGATCACTATTACTACTAATAAAGAGCTGTTAAGTCACTTCGTGTCCGCAGTCTGTTCTCTCGTTGCCCAGATCCAACATTGGCGACGAAGGTGGGATCGAGAGACAGATAGGACGAAGAACGCTACTTCAGAATCTCCGGATTTGATCCAGCCTAGGAATTCGGCAGAAATTCCGGCAGCCATCTCAGGACACCGCAGCGCGGCAAATTCAAACTAGAGAAGATGGCGATGCACACTCCCCCCGCTCCGTTCGACCCAGCGAACGACGAATGGGAGGCATTCATGATTTGTTTCGATTGCTTTCTCGAAGCAAACGAATACACGGGGATAACCGACGCCCGAAAGAAAAACATCTTCCTCGGCTACTGTGGAAAAGAGGTCTTCAACACGGCCAGAGACCTAACCGCGCCTACTCCGATACAAGCGGTATCATGGACGGCGTTGCAACAGGCTCTACAGACTCATTACGCGCCAAAACCTTCCCGCCACGTTTGCTGCCAGGAATTCAACACGCGGAACCAGAAGGCGGGAGAATCAATCAACCAATATGTTGCAGCCCTGCGTAAAGCAGCAACTCACTGCGAGTTCAGGGATCTGGACGAGCATATCCTGGCACAATTTGTCTGTGGGTTAAGAGACATTTCGCTACAAAAGAAGCTGTTGGCAAACCCAAATTTAACCCTACAGATAGCACTCAACGAAGCAAGGGCATCAGAGTCAGCGGAGAAATCATTGGTGACCATACAACGCGGTTTCAGCGCAAGCCAGCCAGCACCCAGGCACACCAGAATTCACTACGAGGACACCAACCCCGACTACGAGGATCCTGAGTTCGAGGACAGTCACCTGATGCGGAGCAGTCACATGAGGCCTGGGTGGAGACCCGGATTCCGTTTGCCGCCCTGCGCAAGCTGCGGAGGGAATCACCCCCGGTCTACCTGTAGGTTCAGGAACGTTGTTTGTTCGCACTGTAACAAACTTGGGCACATCGCACGAGTGTGCCGGAGCGAAGTCCCTGCCCCACGGCAGCCACCTATGTACCACCAACAGAAGCCCAACCCAGGGGCTTGGCGAAATCAAAAAGGGCGCCCAGAGAGAAATCCACAAAGGTTTACCCAGAGAGAAAATCCCCAAAGAGCTGAGCGAGCGTATCCCCAGAGAGATTACACACAAAGAGCTGAGAGAGCGTTCTATCAGGACGCTCAACGAGAGTATTTTCAGGATACAGATGCTGAGATAGAGTTGACCCAGAGAGAGGAATTGCGAACGTATCTCACCACAATAAGTCAGGTCCGCACCAAGCGGCCTAAAAAGCTGAAAGTCACAGTCCTCTTGGAGGGCTCACCTTGCGAGCTGGAAGTTGACACAGGATCGTCCCTGACGATCATTTCATGGGCATCCATGAAACAGGCTATCCCTAGCCTCAAAAAGAGCCAACTACGCGTTCCAGACAGCCTGCTTCGAGACTACCAGGGGAACCAAGTCCCCATCGTGGGCCAAGGCACATTCCAGATCCGCTTCAAAGACATCGTAGCCCAGCTGCCCATGACCATCGCCAGCGCACCGTTACAGAACCTTCTAGGACTAGATTTGTTTGAAGCCTTGGGGTTAGAAGTCACCGGGATCAACGCCATGGAGAACAGCAGCGCTGAGCAGATATTTAAGGAGTTCGAGGATGTGTTCAGCCCCGATCTTGGTAAGTATGTGGGTAAACCAATCTCATTCAACTTAGACCCCAAAGTGGCGCCAATCCGACTTAAACCGAGACGAGTGCCTTTTGCACTCCGCCCAAAAATAGATAAGGAAATAGATAAGCTAGTGGAGCAAGGAATCCTTGAGCCGGTGGATCACGCGCGCTGGGAAACTCCCATTGTGACCCCAGTTAAGCCAGAGGGGTCAGTCCGCATCTGCGCGGACTATATATGCACAATTAATGTCGCGCTACAACAAAGCGCATATCCTGTGCCAGTAGTACAGCACTTATTGCACTCGTTGGGGCCAGGAAAGATATTTGCGAAGTTAGACATGGCACAAGCTTACCAGCAATTGCCCGTGGATAGCGCCACAGCGGAGGCCCAAACTATAGTGACGCATAGAGGAGCATTCAAATGCAACCGGCTACAATTCGGCGTAAGCATTGCTCCAGGGTTGTTCCAGAGCGTCATGGAGCGACTTTTGCAAGGGATACCGGGAGTCGTCCCCTATTTCGACGACATCTTGGTGTCCGCTGCAAACGAGGAGCAATTAAATAAAAGAGTCAGAACTGTTTTGGCCAGAATCAGAGAGAAGGGTCTCCGCCTTAAAAAGGAAAAATGCCAAATTAACGTGCCTAGCGTAGAATTCCTGGGTTATAGAATCGATGGTCAGGGAATACACCCCACTTCAAAGAAAATTAAGGCGATCCAGGACACCCCCACACCACGAAATCAGACCGAGTTGCAGGCCTTCCTCGGACTACTTAACTTCTACAGCGTTTTTCTGAGACAGAAGGCGACTGTTGCTGAGCCATTACATCGACTACTCCAGAGGAACGCACCATGGAGATGGGGACGATCCGAAGCAGCAGCTTTTGCCGCAGTAAAGCGCCTGCTCACCACTGACTCGCTGTTAGTCCAATACAGCCAGACACTACCGCTGGTATTGACCTGCGACGCATCACCTTTTGGAGTTGGCGCAGTCCTCAGCCACAGGATGCCTAACGGGAACGAAGCACCCATCGCCTTCTACTCTAGGACTCTTTCAGCGGCCGAGAGGAACTACAGCCAGATGGACAGGGAAGCGTTAGCTGCTGTAGCTGGAGTAAAACGTTTCCATGAATACCTCTATGGCCGCGATTTTGAACTAATTACAGATCACAAACCGCTGCTGGGACTTTTGGCGGGAAACCGCCCCACTCCAGTCTCCCTCTCTCCACGCATGACCAGGTGGACTGTTTTCCTGGCTGCGTACTCATACAAGTTAATCCATCGACCGGGCTCCACTCTAGGACACTCAGACGCACTCAGCCGTTGCCCACTACCGGACCTTTTGCCAGACCCCACTCCCGAAGTACCGGTGTTGCTCATTGACTGTTTGGACTCAGGACCGGTTTCTTCCTGCGACGTTGCAAGGTTCTCCTCTAAAGACAATATAATAAAGCAAGTTCAAACTTGGGTTTGGAGTGGGTGGCCGAAGGGAAACGTGGGCCCGGAATTCAAAGTGTTTTGGTCGAAACGGGACGAACTCTCAGTGTTACAAGGTTGTTTATTGTGGGGGGATCGAGTTGTTATTCCTTATGCCTTACGTAGAAATGTGTTAGATGCATTACATGTTGGGCATCCGGGGATCGTTAGGATGAAGGCTTTAGCGAGAAGTTACGTTTGGTGGCCAAACATGGACAAAGAGATAGAGGAGTGGGTGGCCACTTGCGATCCATGCCAAGAATCGAGACCAGCACCCCCGGAAGCGCCCGCCACAGAATGGGAAAAGCCGAAAGCACCCTGGTCGAGAATACACATCGACTTCGCAGGGCCAGTTCAAGGTCAGACTTTCCTTATAGTTGTGGATGCATACTCCAAATGGCTAGAAGTAGTCCTAATGACTTCAACCACGGCAGAGGCAGTCATTAGGGTTCTACGGCGACTTTTCGCCACTCATGGCTTGCCCGACCTCCTGGTCTCCGATAACGGGCCCCAATTCACGGCCATGCAATTCGAAACGTACTTAGCAGGTCAGGGAATTCAGGATGCCCTCGTCGCGCCATTCCATCCGGCATCAAATGGACAGGCAGAGAGGATGGTGCGATCCGCAAAAGAGGCCCTCGCTAGGATGGGTCCAGGTGATTGGCAAACATGCATTGACCATTACCTCCTAATTCAGCACATCACCCCCAGTGCAACGACGGGTAGGAGCCCCGCTGAAATGCTCATGGGCCACCGTCTACGGTCTCACCTGGACCGTCTTCACCCCAATTACTCTGCCACAGCACCCCCAGACTCCACAAGCAAAATTCGGAGTTTTAGCATAGGGGATTCGGTATACACCCACAACTATGCAGGGGGAACATTGTGGTTGCCGGCAAAGGTCATTGGCATCACGGGTCCACGATCATATCTGTTAGAACTGGAAGATGGGCGGAACTGGAAAAGGCACATCGATCAACTCCGGGGTCGCCTGGCGCACTCAGACCTACGAACCGAGAATGAAAGCTACCTACCGATGCAAAGTCAGCCACTCGAGAGCCCCAACACAGAGAACTACGACACCTGCGAGCCCAGGACAGAACAAGAGGTCGAGCGCGAAACGGAACAACCCCCAAGCAACGTAAGCGAGCAGACCCCCGAACGCCAAAGCAACGAAAGCCTGCAAACCCCAGAACTCGAAACAAAGAAAGCAACTGATCCTGCAACTACTTCTGACCAACCCGAACTGCGACGTTCCACCCGAGTAAGGCAAACGGCAACATACCTTAAGGACTACATAACAAACCGCAATGTTCCGTCTACGAGGGGAGGGGTGTTAGATATTAACATATATCGGTACAAGTCTCCTCTCTGGTCCGCTGCTACAGCGGGAAACAGGTATCGCTCTGATTGGTCGAGAGGCGTACCCGATCCCTATAAAAGGGGAACCCTCCGACCACAGAGCAAGCTGGATCACTATTACTACTAATAAAGAGCTGTTAAGTCACTTCGTGTCCGCAGTCTGTTCTCTCGTTGCCCAGATCCAACATGGATCATACCTCTTCTGCCATTGGAAAGGAATGATATAGCTAGATAGTTTTTCTCTTTTTAAAGGCCTTTCTCTGGAAAGTAAATGGAGAGAAGACATGATGGAAACAGTTGAGAGGATTCTAATTTTTCATGTGCTTTTTAGGCATCTCTATTAACTTTTGTTTGGCACATCATATATTGGTGGAAAGTTTATGCTAGCACTAAGATATGTTGAATTACTTATGTGAACTTCTAATGAAACATATTGAATCAAAACATGACTGAACAATAAAAAACCAAATTCAGAACATTTAGTGCAATTCTTTTCCTGTCCTTTTGGATCCTTTCAGATACCACAACAGGTGGAACAATGAGATATGATGATATCGGAAAAGAGGGGAGGATTATGATTTTGAGGGAGTTGTATTTTGAGAGATATGTATTAAGGCAAGCCACTTGCTTACTTGATTTATTTATTTTATTTATTTGTTTGTTTTGTCAAGCATGTATAAGATAATAGATATAAGTACATTCAAGATTATGAATATATGAAATGGATGCAAATAAATGGGGTTGTTAGGACAGGGACAGGAGGCACGGTGGCGTGCTTACAGACCTCTTAGGAATGGGGTGAGGTCAACAGTAGACAGTCTAAGGTTAAAGTTGTGGAGGTTTGGGGAAGAAACCACTGAATCAGGTAATGCATTCCAGGCATTGACCACTCTGTTGCTGAAGACATATTTTCTGCAATTGAGTTTGGTATGGTTTGCCTTAAGTTTGTATCTATTGTGTGCTCATGTATTGTTGTGGCTTCTCTGTGAATTATATCTGAAAGAGGACTCCCAACATATTATGGTTGTCCTCTCCCTCCATCAAGAAATGGTATGATTTAAGGAGGCTTAGAGAACCACCAAAGGCTTTGAGGTCCTACTCGTTGTTGCTTTAAATGCCTTCTTCTGTGTAGCTGATCAAATTTCCTTGGGAGTCCTTCTGTTGTCTAGTTTTCATTCCCCCCAGCTTCTTTATAGTACCTTGCCCCCCATCTTCCTTCTAGCCCATGCATTTCTCTGCATCCCTATAAACTTTAGGAAGGCTGTCCTAAGAAGGAGGGAACATATTCTGCAGCAAGAATCCAACCCAGAGACTAGGGTG
The DNA here is from genome assembly GCF_964273705.1 of Natrix helvetica. Taxonomy (NCBI): domain Eukaryota; kingdom Metazoa; phylum Chordata; class Lepidosauria; order Squamata; family Natricidae; genus Natrix; species Natrix helvetica. Next base: position 247,381,066 of record NC_138552.1, read on the forward strand.
TCTATTATCATATGGACATGGTTACTACAGTTTGTTGCATGACAGGAAGCTGCAGGAAAGTACACTGCCCCTGGCCTGTCTGCAGGCAACAGGAAGGGATTCAACAACATATACAATAGATGAAAAGGAAAGTGGTTTGGTTTCTGGTATGAGTCTCAGGATATTGTCAGACATCCAGCAAAGAGGTCAAGAGAAGTAGATTGTGTATACTTTCTATTTATGTATCTCTCACAACACTTAAAATGAGAAACCATGCATCTGTCCTGTAATGTTGCCAATGACCTTGCAGAAAAGGGAAATAAAGATTTCTTCCCTGCCTTATTGTCATGTGTGATACAGAAGTATCTACCCATCTAGTGATCCAAGTCACTTTGGATAGTGAGATGGGTGGCATATAAATTTAATAAATAATCAATTACAGTAGATGAGCAATGTGAGGCCACAGTGTTTCCTGTCATGTTGAGATAAGACATAATTAAAACCTAGCGTATGCTCTAGTATAGGCTTAACAGAGTGCAAGAGAGAAAGACAATCACCCAACTTTTTAGAAAGACACAAAAAAACCCCCACAAATAAATGCCTGAATCTATCCATTTTGCCCCTGGATGCTTAAAAATGCTAAAATACATCTGGCAGCTATCAAATGCTGACTAGTTTGAAAGAATATTTGATGCTGCCCTCAGCGCAATGGAGTCCTCTACTCTTCCACTTTTCAAGTACATGTTGAACACAGTTGCCCTAGCAAACATTATAAAGACTTGAAATTAGTGAGTTAATCTGTTCGGTATGGAAATATCCTATATAGTGCGAGAAGCAGTCCTAATAAAATCCTTAGGAATAGATTTGACTACTGTGCTTTCTGAGGGGTGGGTGGAGGGGGGGGGGAAGACAGAGGGAGAGGTGAGGGAAGAGAGAATATTAATATGAATATTTGTCAGACAGAAGAAGGCCTCTGGCCAAAGGCTAGGCAAACTGTTAGAAGAATTATTATGAAAATGGGGGAGTCAGCTAAGAAAAATAAATGCATCAGAACAGTGTAGCTCTTAAGCTTGTGGCTTTTATCAAGTAATATAAATGGCTACTTAATCAAACTATTGTTTGATATGAAAATATTCTAGGTGAGGGTTGCTTCCTCCCTTTAATTTTCAGTTGGCTTTGATGTATGGTCTCCATGAAACTGTGGCCAGATGTCATCTTTTGATTTGTTTTTTGTGTCAGGATTAGAAATGAATTCATATAATTGTTTCTAAGAGTACAAAAGGGAAATACTGGCTTAATTTTGACTCCACCCATAGTAACAGTAGACTGTCGGCATGGCTCACTTGCAAGCTCATGTCTTTTGGGTAACATTTAGTGAAGGAGATGGAATGTGATATTATTTCCTCTACTTCTTGTTCCTGTTGCCTAGGAAAATATTGCCACAAAAGATTGTTCTATTTAAGAAAGTGCTATTAATCAGAGGTTGGTAGCATCTTACTATGATGTACTATTTGTTGGGAAGATCATTTGATATTACTATTTTCACCAAGGGCAAAGCTTACTTAGGAAGGAGGCTGTTCACCATGTTACTGCATTTAAGATTGGCTATGTAAGTAAGACTGAATCTTTAACTTTTAGAAGTTTTTCAAACTGAGGATATCATCAAATAGAGGACTGTCCTTTCATAACTCTTTAAAAAGAGAATTATATATTTTTAAAAAATATGCGACATGGTTATACATAAAGCTGTGCCTCAGCCCAGTAAATTAGATTAAGAAAGTAAAGGACATAGTCCTCACTTAATGATGGCTATTGGAACCAGCAAGTCCATTACAAAGGGAAATGGTGGCACATGTCTTAGACTGCAGCATTGCAGGCTAATTTTTCCGATTACCACTGTTCGATTCTCATCAGCTCAACGTTGACTCAGCCTTCCATCCTTTTGATGTTGGTAAAATGAGGATCCACATTGTTGGGGGCAATATGCTGACTCTATAAACTGCTTAGACAGGGCTGTAAAGCACTATAAGCAGTATATAAGTCTAAATACTATTGCTAAGTGACACCGTTGTAAAATACAATGTCATATCACCATGCCAACTTAGGACATTAGGCAAAGTCTACATGACTTCCCCACTGGCTTTACTTGTTGGAAGCTGGCAGAGAAGGTGCCAGTTGCCAAGTGCTCAAATTGCAATCATGAAACCATGGGGATGCTGCAATGGCTGCAACAATGATCATAGAATGCCCTTATTCAGTGCCATCATTACGTCAAATTGAATATATTACTTATATATATATATATTCAAAGAAAATTGATTGCATTTAAAGACAGGTCATAGGAGTGCATAGTCCTTATGAAACAGTGGGTTAATTTTATTTCTACTTGCAAAAATATAAATTTCTTCTGCCACATTTTTTGCAGTATTTAAATAGCTACCATTAGTAAAATAACAAGCCAATAAATAAGTTGCAAACAAATGCATTTGCTAAGGTAGTGTATTATGAAATTCTATGTATAACTAAGGAAATCATAATTTCACTATCTGTCTAGACAAAACACCAGATGCCTATAAAAGAGACCAGATGTCAAGTAGTTTTGGCCACATCTTTAAACAATAGGAAGTAAAAGTCTTTAATTCATATTATTCATATCATCCTCACATCCTGAATCAGCACACAATACATGCAGATATTTAGGTTCTGAATGTGACTGGAAACTTGGAAGAACAATATGGGCCTTGCTGAAGTGTTATAAATGCCATCTCTTTTAATCCGATTGCCCCAAAGTAAATGCATTTTGTCTTTAAACTTACATCCTGCAAAGTTGCATGGATAATTGGAGAAGGATAGATTGATAGTTAGCTATATTTCTTTTTTATCTGAAAAACCTACATTTGGACAGCATGAAGATTTGGATCATGAATACAAAACCTGTCTCTACCATCCCACTCAATGTGGCAGGATGGGCATATTCTAGGTACCAGTAGTTAAGGAGTGTTAGCTGGTGGGGTCCCACCTCTCTGATATGTGCCTCCTGGTTTTAGAGTGTGGCACCAATCATGACAAACCAGGGCAGAGGCAGGGGTATGTCTCTTGTCATTTGTAAGTCTTTGGTGGCCACTAGGGGTCTAGGGATCTGGCTGTGTTACAGTGGTTCTCCTTCCTTCACAACTGGTTCCAGTCAGTGGAGGAAGAAAGGCTGAGCCGTAGGCCCCTGAAATTAATGGGGAGGTCATCTGTCAGTATAGAGTATGGTATCATCAGTAGGAGGATGTTACCCAGTTATATCCTAACCAGACAGGCTGATGCTGTGGCAGTGCTATAAGGCTATGGACGGGGAGGAACTGGCTTCAACTCAACCATGGCAAGACAAAGTGCTTTGCCTGCAGGTCTAGATGAATTGTCACCTCTGATTTTGGACACAGTGGTCAGAGTGCCCTAGATTGAGCTGATGTGCAATTTAGTGATCCTTCTAGAGTTATGGTTCCCACTTGAGGAGCAAGCAACAGTTGTGGCTGGTGGGAGGGGGGGCAGGGGCTTTGACAGATTCATGTCGTGCACTAGTTGCACTTCTTTCTGGACCAGAATGCCTTGTTCAAGGTAACTCCTGCCTTGGTCCCTTCCCATTTGGACTACTTCAATACCATTTCCTTGGGGCTGCCCTTGAAGGCCACCCAGAAGCTGCAAGAAGTCCAGAGTGTACAGTGATGAGTGCTTAGGTTTAACCATGTAACAACTCTGAGGAGTGAGCTGCACTGGTTTCCAGTTTGCTTACAGGTGACATTCAAAGTTCTGCATAGCACAGGGCCAAATTATCCATGGGGCCTTCTCTCCCTGAGGACATTATCAATCCTAACAATTTAGAAAAGGTTGGCATACTCCTAGCCTCTTCCCTTAAACATTGCCATCTTATGGAATCTAGAAAGCATGTCTTTTCCATTGCATATTCTTCCTACTGAGGTCTGTTAGGCTCTCTACCCTACTAACCTTCCAAAAAAGCACTGAAGATCTGGCTTTTTTCCCCAAGCACTCAGGATGAGATTGATGAGGACTTAGTGATGGACTACATGTGAAAGTTTACTTGGTGCTAGGTTTTAAAGTTTGTGATTTTAATAGATAAATAAAATTTAAATAAATAAGCAAGCTTCCAAGGTTGAGAAACCCTGGGCTAGTTATTTTTAAAGGAAGTGAGAATTTGGGATCTGGAGCAGGATGTCTTAAAAATAAAATCTGTTTCAGTCCTCCTCTTATCTCTGTTCTTGATACCTTACTAAGTCTGAGCTGCAGTCTCAACTGCCCTAATTTGTCTTTTCTGCCAGACCACTTTGTAAGTAGTCTGTCTAGCTGTCTTTTTATCTTTTGTAGTCAAAGGGGAAAATGACCTCAAAGAGCAAGCAGGTCAGGCCACTGGTCCTTTCTTTAACTCTTAGCAAAACCACAGAATTAGTTGAAAGAGAGTATATTAGGAAGGTTCATTTTAGGTTATAAACGTCTGTCATAACATTTTCCTGTCAGTGCAAAATTTGATCTGAATGGACATGTGCATGTATACACCATACCAAGATCAACCTTACAATGAACTCATATTTCCCCAAACATTGCCGTGACACAGTGTTTCCCAATCTTGGTAACTATAAGATATGTGGATTTCTATTCCCAGAATTCCTCAGCCAGCATGGTCATAATGTATCCAAATGCCTGAAGCAAAAATCTTCATATATTTACTCTCTAAGGGAGGCTGCACAATGCGAATTACTGAACGAGCAGAACAGCACACCAATTTAATAATAGGGTCTGTACAAGCTCAGCACAAGCACTGCATTTTTCATTGACATCTGAACAGCAGATCTGAAAGTCTGTCTGAGGCATAGCCATATTTTCAGAGGGATCTTCCTGGTTTACTTGTCCTCAAATGTAGGCCAGATGTCAAGATCCAATAACTATCTTAGATACACTACACCACTACATTGGTGCTTAAGGTAAAGGTAAAGGTTCTCCCACACGTGTGCGAGTCGTTTTCGGCTCTAGGGAACGGTGCTCATCTCCATTTCAAAGCCAAAGAGTCAGCGCTGTCCGAAGACCTCTCCATGGTCATGTGGCCGGCATGACTAAATGCCAAAGGCACACGGAGCACTGTTACCTTCCCACCAAAGGTGGTTCCTATTTTTCTGCTTGCATTTTTTACGTGCTTTCGAACTGCTAGGTTGGCAGAAGCTGGGACAAGTCACGGGAGCTCACTCCGATACGCAGCACTAGGGATTCAAACTGCTGAACTGCTGACCTTTTTATCGACAAGCTCAGCATCTTAGATAACAACAACAACAACAACAACAACAACAACAAAGTTATTTTCATGCACAGCTTTGTGCATTTGGCAGTCAGTCTACAACCAACCAACATGCATTTAAGAAAGAACCATATTTTGAAGCACTGCAGCACAGTCAAAGAGAGCCCTCCGTGTTTTGGAGCAAGCATTTCTGCTGCTGATTAAAGCCTTTCCATGTACACCGTGACTCACATGCTTCCACAAGAACATATGAATCAGACCAAAGGAAAGCTATAATACAGAATTAAACAATTTCTTTTGAATGCTCAAGTTGTACTATTTCATGAAAGTAGAGCCTTGCTTCCTCCAGTAGATGCCTGGATGCTCCAGGGGCAGCCACATGAAGGACAGGAGTACAGTAATATCTTGTGTTTCCTAGGAATTGGTATTCAGCAGTCTGCTGCCTTCCAACCTGAAGATCCTTAGTGAGCTTTCCTCATAAGGCCTCCTTTAAGGACATTTACATATTTTGATATCATATTTTGCTGTTTCCCAGCACTACAAAAATTATTTTTGAAACAGGAATCAAGTACATAATTCCACGTGTCTTTGCACCACTGATTTATTTAAAAGCTTGGCTACTGGCAATTTCCTTTAGTTTTCTTTTTAAAAATATAGATTAAAAAAAGAACTGCATACATTTTTCTAATAAACCATATAATGATAATCAATACAAATGCATTTTTAAAGTATTTGTATATTTTATATATTATATAATACATTTAAATATATAAAGAACTGTGGTGGCGCAGTACTTAGAAAGTATCACTGCAGGTTAATTCTGCTGACTGCCAGCAGTTCGATTCTCACCGCCTCAAGGTTGACTTAGCCTTCCATGTTTCTGAGGTCAGTAAAATGAGGACCCTGATTGTTGGGGGGCAATATGCTGACTCTGTAAACCACTTAAAGAGGGCTGTGAAGCACTGTGAAGCACTAAGTGCTTTTGCTATATAATATATAAATATACATATAGCAAGAATTGCATTTACTGTATCCTATTTCAACAATATTTCCAGCATGATAGAAAGGCTGTGCAATTCAGCTTCAATGTTCTTGATGCTGTTTCTTGGTTCCAATAGTTAAAATGATTCCTATTTCTTTTCTGCACCAATGAGTGATTGAGGGAAAGAGTAAAAGTTCAGTGGGTAATAGATTCTACATTTAATTCCAGCTTCTCCAAATTGGTCTGGAAAGATTCCTGAGTGAATCCTTAGGGAACTAGTACTGATTAGCTAGTCAATGCTAGTAGGGAACAGGATGGGGCAGTGTGTGCCTAAGTCTGTTACTGAGTATATTGAGTGCCTCCTCAGAAGTCACCCAGATTGCTCTGCTGAAACGTAGTTGTAAAATTGTTTCTTTTTATCAGTATAATCATCTTCATTCACTTTTCTTTAAAAAGTCCCAGAAAAGAAATAACTATTCTTCCTTTAAAACCCAGTACCATCCCTCAAAATGTATTTTCATTTTCAAATAGGGAAATGTTTTTTGACCCCTGTTAATGTCGGAGAATCATTTTAAATTACCTTCTATGGCCCTAAGGGGCTGATATAACCATCATCAATTTCTAGAAAAATGGACCCCCTCTTTTCGGGTTTTTCTTATGGTCACATCCCCATGCATTCTGTTAAAGTGGCAGACAAGTACAGAAGTACGAATTGTTGCTCTCCTGATGGCTAAAAACTATTCTGCCTCGATTTTGATATGGGACATGGTAAGGCGTGTGTTTGATGGCTTCCCTTGGTTGTGTTGACCCTGCCACAATCTCAACAGCCAGTGGGAAAACCACCCCCAGGCATTCTCCTTAATGCACGATGGGCTGGGTGTAGGTGATTGCAGATGGATGTTTTAGTCACCTTTCAAGTTGCCTGAGTGACAGGTTACTGACATGAAGGTGGTCCATGCTGCTGAGCTGCTATTTATGCTAACCTTGTATCTAATAATAGCCTGGCTGACAGGAGAGTCGGGCAAAGGAGAAGTGCAAACAGAAACAGGAAAGACAAAGGCTCCTTCTTGATGTTTTGAGAGAGCTCCTTCCCACTTCACCCAGGACTTCTCCTTCACCCAACTTCCTTCTCACACGGGCTATTTTGAGGGCTAGGTGCTACAAAAGGGCACTAGATGAACATCTAGAAATAGACCGAGTGAGAAGTCACCAATGCAGTGGAAGAGTGTGAGGAAATGTTCTTCCTCCCACATCACTTCCTGCTTCTCAGCAGGCAGAACTTGACAATTTCACCCCAATTCCAATATATTCCAAGGCATTGTAAAATCACGACAACAATGGCAGTACATGGAATTAGCCAGGGGAGTAGATAAAATGCTGCATTTGAAATAATAAAGACAGTAGAAAGCATGGCCACACGAGCCTCTTGTTGACAAAAAGCAGTGGAAAAACCCATATGCATTTAGAACACAAGCAGCTAGAAAAACTGGCAGAATCTTCTTTTGGTTGGGCTAAATTGACAAGAGCATCAGTCCTTTCCCCCACTTCCCTTTAAAGACAAGCCTGGCTCTCTTTCAAGCTTATTTAAGCCTGGCTCTTTTTCAAACATTTAAACACAGATCTAAGCCAAAGAGTTCTAAGCCTGTGTATAAAATGGAGTTCATATAATGCTAAAAGGGCCAGTCAGGCATTATGCAGACAGAAGCTTCTGTGGGAGGCAATATCTTGTCCTTCCTGCACATCAAGCAAAAACAATTATTAAGAGCCGTGCCCAGTAACTGAAGAGGCATCCTTCGAAATAACCTGGCCCCTTGCCATTTAAAACTTTAAAGGTGATAACCAGCACCTTGAATTGCCTTTGGAAAGCAACTGGAAGGCAACTTAATCTTAATGCAATATAAGTCATACATGACTATAATTATCTTAAAGTTGCTGATATAAATTCAGACCAGAAATGAATGTGTTTAGAAAGAGAAGACAGGATGGTTGTGGGTAAAGAGCTCCAGGCTTTTGATGGATAGATAGACAAGGCAAAGTCTGGATGACATTTCTTTAGCCTCCTTCCTCTACACTTAAAGCTATTATTATTTTTTTGGCCACTGTTTCTCCTATTCCAAAGGGCAGCTCTCCCACAAGCAGAGATCTCTGACGATGGAACAGCTGCTAATGCTCAATGATGTGTGTAAAAATCTAACTGGATCAGGACCATATTTTATGTATGTGCAAACAATATGAAAAATGTCTTGCAAATACTAAAAAGAGGCTTAACACACACACACACACACACACTCACTCACCACTCTTTCTCTCTCTAACCAAAGCTTAATATTTTCTCCTTGGAATGTTCTCAAATATTTCCTTAGCGTGCATGCAGCTTATCAAACTACATTTATTTTGTTAAATATTATCAAAGCTCTCTCCTTTCACAGTGTTTTACATAGCAGAGTTAACACACAAGGACAAACTATTCCCCATTGCCCTTCATTATTCCTCATTAACTGACTCAGCGTCAATTTAGAACATTTGGAGCTGTTTAAATCTCTTCTAACTGGCATTTTTTTTAAAAAAAATCTTCACCCACAATACATTTATTAATGGAAAAACAGCAGACATAAAATATGTAGTAAATCCTCATGTGTTAGCCAGCTGCTTGGAAGAATGAATAAAGTGTATGTTGCATATAAAAATTTCAAAAAGAGCTGTAATGTAGAAACTCAAGGTTTATTTTCAAGTATTATGCAAGTGCTACTTTGGGAAATTAGCTAAGCCCTAGATTTCAGCAAATCTCTTTCAGCAGATAATTTCCTTAATTAATTAAGTTTAGTTTTGGCTTCTGAGTTAATCATTGACATGCCACTGGATACACCACTATTTTTTGATTGTTGATTTTTAATCTTTGGCTTGCTTTGAAGGAAGTTGCTATTCCATCATCTTAGAACAATTTGATGTGCTAATGGATTCAGTGTGTCCTACTTGTTCAAAAGTTCTCCCTTTTATTCTAGATCATTTAGTAACATTTATAAAGAAAGAAAAAAGGGGAGAGCAGACATTCCACATACATTTGCTGCGACTGACTTGATCTCACCAATAACCCAAGTGAGAGAGAAGTGAATTGCATTAGGCCTTAGGGTCAAACCTTTTCAAGTTAAAAGTCCTCGGAGATGGGGTGAGCTGCAATTCTACTTGTCCCTTTCTTGAGTTGTCCCTGCATTGAATTGTCCTGGTGTGAGTTGGCCAGAGCAAGATGGCCGGGGGCAAGTCAGCCACAGTGAGATGGCGGAGAAGAGATGGCCATGGCAAATCAGCTGTGATAAGTTGTCCCATTCTGACATGCATGATCGAACACTGACTCTCCCTCTTTACTTTTGAAGACACGGACAATTTTGTATAGTGATCAGGGCTGCCTGGATGAAGGCATCACAGATTCAAATCCCAATTGAATTATGGATAACTTTGAAATACCTTGAATCAGTCACAATCTCTCACTTTGGCTCAATTTATAACATTTGAGGGCAAAAGGTGGTGGTATGGGGTTTATAAACATGCATGTGCTATATTCCCACAAATATAGCACATCAAAACATGACCTTGGTCCTAAATGGGGCCAGGCTATCTGAGGGACTGCCTCTCCCCAGTTACACCAGTCTGCCCCATTAGAATCTGGCAGAGAAAACATGTTTTGACACTTCATGTACCAACAGCTCGGGACCTATATTTTGTGGGTCCCAGAAGACATGCTTCCTCTGCCGTGGTGCCTGCCTTATGGAACATTCCCCCCCCCCCAAATTAGATTAGCTGCACCCCCTTTGATTTTTAGGAACACATTCAAAATCTGGTTATGTTATTGCATATATGTATATAAGTAATTGTACATGTGTGTGTATGATGGTTTCAAACTGAGCCAATTTTAAATTTCAAAATTTCAAATCAGTAATCTAAACTTATTGAAATGTGGAACTGGAAAAAAAACCCCACCCATATATGACAGCAAAAGCAATTCATAAAACCAAGTCTTGGATGACATCTAATGGCCATCCAGAGTTTTGCAACCTAGATACAGGTTGAGTGTATCTAGGTTTGAATGACTAAGAAGAAACCGTCATTGGAGTTAAAAATAACTGTAGAAACAAATATCAGAATCCCTGCAGTAAAAAAAAAAAACATGCACAGAGAATCACAGGCTGATTCTGTGGACTGTTTGGGTATAAGAAATAGTGAGAAGTGGTGAAGTAAATTTATTTTTCAAGTCACTAACCTGATTTGAACGAAACAAAAGCAATGGTTTAATGGTTTAATCTAAATTTCCCCTTTCCCCTTTTTACAACTGTTTCCATTTTCAAATAAACACTGTACTTTTATCCAATTTGGGAACTACAGTTAGAAATAAAATATATGGTTTAATCTTGACTCATTTGGACAAACAGTTGCTTGGACTAAACAGTTCAGTAGCTGTTTTCAATCCTCTCCCATTTTCAATAATTTCCTCAGTTGAAATGAAAATAAAATGGAACTGGATGCTTCTTGTGATCACTTAGAAGAGGGCAACCTGGGAAAACTGCTTAATATCCAGGCCACATCCCTGAACTACATTATATCTGAATGTGGCCTTCATAAAATCAGTTTTCAATATGCCAAATAAGTAAATTTGCTTTTAAGACACAGAGATTCAGAATGAGATCCTAAGGAATCTGCTTTAGACGTTAAGCTTTAAGGCCAATAAAACTTAATCTCAGTTGATTTAATTTGGACTTTAATTCTTTTTCTGCCTGCTATTCACCTCCTCCAAAGGGTATGTTTCTTCAAATTGTTTCTAGAATGGATGGTGTTCAAACATTGTTTACTAGTTCTTCTAGATTAATGTCTTTCATTAAATCATAATATATTGCCTCATGTATTGCCCATAGTTTCCGCTTTCAGCACTCGTAAGGAGCTCAGGAGGTATTTATCAAGAACACAGCTGATGATTTACTGTTCAGGTTCTGCTGAATTCCTTCAGGAACTGTCCTTTCAACCTCTGACCATAAATTCTATATTACAAAATTGGCAGACTTTAAAGTACCTTGTTACTACGTAATGCAAAAAAAGAAAAAAAATATCCTGAACTGAAAAGACCTACATATTTCAGGGGCAGAAATCAGTTTTATTTTAGACATATGATCAAAATGTATAAAATAAAATGTCTAACCTTTGGGGAATGCATGGAAGAAGAAGAATAGTCCCTAATAAATACCATGGCATGTGCCATGCCAAAGAAATGCACAAGTCCTTGTGTTTTGTAATAACCAGAGGAAGCTTTCTCAAAATCTTTAAAGCAGTTGCATTTTTCCAGACTGACATGGGTACTTCCGAAGGTATCCCAGTCATCTTTGCACGCATGTGTACACATAGCCATGCAGAGTGGGGGAAGCAGAAGGAGGGATGCTTTTGAAGGATTTTCACTGATCCAGTATATAGTGATCCTAGGCTAGTGATAGCAGACCTTTTCGGCACCGAGTGCCCAAACCAGAATGGGCGTGCATGAGCATGTGCCGGAGTTCCAGAAACCCAAAGACCCGCTGGCTGGCATGCACATGCCTGTTTTTTGGCTGCTTGGGGACAGTTTTGGGGCTAGTGCTGAAAAATGGCCACAAACAGCCTGAAAATGCAAAAAAACCAGCCTGTTTTTGAGGCGTTTTTGGCTGTTTTCAAACCATTTTGCAGCGCTCTGGCAGCTGGCATGCAGGTGCATGCTGGATACCAGAAGAACAGCTGGCGACAGCACATGTGCCGACAGAGAGAGCTCTGCATGCCACCTCTGGCATCCATGCCATAGGTTCGCCATCGTGGTCCTAGGCTAAAGTATTAGATTCCGCAAATTTTCACTCGTTTCTGAAAAGTCTTATCACCCAAAGAGTGAATTAATTCATAGGAAAGTTCTATGAACAGCTTATTATACCCAGGAGGCAATGTTATCTTAAAACAAGTCCAGTTTTTAGCTATCCAAGATTATAGCTGGACTGGATTTCCATCACCACATGTGAAAGTAGCACTTTTAAATGGCTCATTTAGAGGATGTTGTGGGGTTACTTAACTCTGGAATCTCTCAGGTAGCAGTTTGCAGGGTACCATTTTGGTGGTTACAGATCATCTACCAGAACTCAGGAAAGTTTTGTTTTTCTTTCCCCATCCTTCACCTTCAAGTTCTTGGGTTCTTAATGGAAAGGAATGTTTGACTGAGAGGAGAGTTGGCACTATTGTCTACCCTGCTTATGCTGAGAAAAGAGGCCCATTCATAGAACTGGGCCCTGCTTCATCCACTTGGGGCAATACAGTCCTCGACTTAGAAAAGTTCATTTGGTGACTGTTCAAAGTTACAACTACACTGAAAAAAATGACTTATGACCACTTTTCACAGTTACGACCTTTGCAAGATCCCCATGATCATGTGATCAAAATTCAGATGCTTGGCAACTGTTTCATACTTATGACCATTGCCGTGTCCCAGGGTCACATGATCATCTTTTGCAACCTTCTGCCAAATAAAGTCAATGGAAAAACCAGGTTATTAACTTATCAACTGCAATGATTCACTTAACAACTGTAGCTAGAAAGGCCATAAAATAGGACAAACCTCACTTAACAAATGTTTCACAACAATAGAAATTTTGAGCTCAATTGGGGTCACAAGTCAAGGACTACCTGTCATGCTTTTTTGTAAGGTTGTGGGATGAAGAGAGGCAATTGCCAGGGACAGAAGGTAACCTTTGGGCCTACTAACAGAATATGGTTGGTTGATTAAATTGGGCACATGCTACTTAAAGCTTCAAGGACAGAGCTTTAACATCAAGGTGTATCCTTCCATGTTAATTCCTTTGTCAGACCTGGAAGCTATCTTCCATTGGGCCTTCAGGCCTGCCACATTTTCTACTATGGGAAATATGGAATATGGGTGATATATAATACAATACAATACAATAGTAGAGTTGGAGGGGACCTTGGAGGTCTTATAGTCCAACCCCCTGCCTAGGCAGGAAACTCTATACCGTTCCAGACAAATGGCTATCCAACATCTTCTTAAAGACTTCCAGTGTTGGGGCATTCACAACTTCTGGAGGCAAGCTGTTCCACTGATTAATTGTTCTGTCAGGAAGTTTCTCCTCAGTTCTAAGTTGCTTCTCTCCTTGGTTAGTTTCCACCCATTGCTTCTTGTTCTGTCCTCAGGTGCCTTGGAGAATAGCTTGACTCCCTCTTCTTTGTGGCAACCCCTGAGATATTGGAACACTGCTATCATGTCTCCCCTAGTCCTTCTTTCTCTTAAGCTAGACATACCTAGTTCCTGCAACCGTTCTTCAGATGTTTTAGTCTCCAGTCCCCTAATCATCTTTGTTGCTCTTCTCTGCACTCTTTCTAGAGTCTCCACATCTTTTTTACATTGTGGCGACCAGAACTGAATGCAGTATTCCAAGTGTGGCCTTACCACACTTGGAATACTGTCAAAATATAATAATAATAATTTTAATAATAATAATAATTTTATTTGTTAGCCGCAACCCTCTCCCGAAGGACTCGGGGCAGCGTACAATCAAAACAAATAAAATACAGATAAAGACAAACATATAAGAACAAAGACATATACATGTGCATGGAGGAGGTAGACTGATGAGTGAAAACAATTAAAAACACAATTTAAAATCCCATTGAATAAAATTACCAAATTTAAAAAAAAAAAAACCCGTCAGGAGCGATATGAGGTTATGGTTGAGCCAGGCCAGCTATTTGGAATAGGTGGGTCTTGAGCTTTATACGGAAGGAGCGGAAGTCAGTGGTGGTCCTAATATCCGGAGGGAGGTCATTCCACAGGGCTGGGCCCACCACAGAGAAGGCTCTGCTCCTAGGCGCCACCCCTCAGCACTGTCTGGAGGACGGCACCTGGAGAAGTCCCTCTCTGTGCGAGCGAATGGGTCGTAGGGATGTATGGGGCAGAATACGATCCCACAAGTAATATAGTCAAATATAGTCAAAATAACATTCTTTTTTCAGAGAGTCAAGGACACTTTGCCTGGGAGTTGCGATAAAGTGACTGGGAGGCATCACCAGTTTTCGATGTGTCTGATTGGACCGCGTGATTGATTTGTGGGTGCTGGGCAGGGACTTGAACTTTCACTTGGATGGGGAAAACCTGGAAACTTTCAGGTGTGGGTTTTCCCAGATGTTCCAATATGACATCTCTAATAAAATGGAACTTTGAGGAACCTCAAGCCTCGGAGTCATCTTTCATTGGGTGATGGTGGTGTTACTTGGAACTCTGACATCCTTTTCAAATGGATAAAATTATAGCATACCGTAAAAGAGATAGACCTGTCTTAGCAGTTTATGCCCTTCACCGTTTCTATACCCGAAAGGAAAGTCTGGCAGAAGAAGAAGTTCTTTTCCTTGATAGGAATCAGCTCTATTTTCCCACCTCCACTGGAATTTCTGTTTGAGAGAGTTTTCTTCACCAGGGAGAATTCTCTACAAGGAAAACAAATGGTTTCAAGGCCAGGCCTCTTTGGAGGGTTGGAGGAGTTTTACATGCTTGAATGAAAGAAATTCAGTAACAGTTTCTTTCACTTACTGTCAGTCAACAGCTTGAGTTTACTGTCTCCCTCCACTTCTTATAGCCATTAAGCTTATTCACCTCTGAGTCTAAAACTACTCAGTCCCTGAGAATGAGGCTTACTTTCCAAGCAAGCCAGTGTTTTCCCTCCACCCTACCACCTAAAGCCAAGTGATAGCAAAACTCCTGTCGGAGAATGATCAGGTATGTTACTGAAATTAAGCTTCCTTACCAGTGTTGCCTTTCCCTGGGCCAGCAAATCTTCCACTGCTCCTTCTGCTTCTTACGTTTCTCTGCAGCCTCATTTGGATTTGAGGTTTTTTAGGATGCAGCTATCTAGTAAGTTTCAAACAGGGCACAGTAAGCATAGACAACCAATAAAAGCTTTAGTTATGTTCATTAATTGATTTATAGTTTAATGTATTAGGGTCACCTGCTCAGTGGCAACTTTATGCAGTTTATAGCTATTAAAATCAGAAATAAAACTTTAAAAACCTCTAATAAAAAATAGTCATAGCAAGGGAGAAAACAATGGAATGTGAATTAAGATAGCATCATGAAATCCATGCAAATTATCGATGTGACAATCCATGTCTTATATGTTCCTCCATGGCCATCCATGAAAGCAAACTTCTATCTCCAAGCAACAACAGTTTGTGGAAAAGCAAGCAGCACAATCAATAGTATCACTAGTAGTTATAGAAACATCTAATTCTGCCATGTAAGCTCAAGTGACCACGTGATCAAAATATAGTAAAAGCTTGGATTGTGTTGTTGCAGCTGCCATCTTTAGTTTTTGAATCTTCCTTGAGAATGCCCCTGACCCAAAAGCAGTGTCCTAGAAATACAATGGGTTTATTTATTTATCCATTTTTAAAATTGCTTATCTCCCTTATAGAGGTGGTTATCTCAAAGATAACCAGGGCTCTGTATGTCACGCAGGCTTGTCTTCCTCTCTCACACTCTCACCAATAGACCCTTGGTGGAGCAGTGGTTAGAGTGCAGTACTGCAGGCTACTTCTGCTGGCTGCCAGCTGCCTGCAATGTGGCAGTTCAAATTCCACAAGGCTCAAGGTTGACTCAGCCTTCCATCTTTCTGAGGTGGGTAAAATGGGGACCAAAATTATTGGGGGAAATATGCTGATTATGTAAACCATTTAGAGATGGCTGCAAAGCACTATAAAGCGGCATATAAGGCTAAGTGCTGAGTGCTATCAGATTCAGAAGGGCTTGTCACACCTGCTGTTTTATTTCAGCATTCCTACTGCATGCTCTTTCCAACCATTTTATCACCATAGCAGCTCTATTACTGCTGGACTAGACAGAAAAAATAAGCAATAATTTAAAAAGTTCATTGGGAAGATCAGGACAATGCTCTAATACAGTCCCTGGGACATACGGTAGCATGGCTTAAAAGGATGGTATTTTATTCTGAATATAGAACAGATCAACACATGTTTGGTTTGGGATGTGGAACACTATAAACAGCTATGATGAGTTTTGAGAGTGAAGTTTGAATCATGTTGGAAACCTCCAGGCTTCCCATCTTTTCCACTACTAACATTGCAGCTATCCAGGGGTTACCACTACAGTGGAAATAGTAGGGGGGTTTCCTGTAGGAGAGATGTTAATGCTGGAAAGGATTTTTTGTGACTTGATTTACTTGCTTATAATACAATAATAATACAATAGTAGAGTTGGAAGGGACCTTGGAGGCCTTCTAATCCAACCCCCTGCCTAGGCAGGAAACCCTATACCATTTCAGGCAAATGGCTATCCAACATCTTCTTAAAGACTTCCAGTGTTGGGGTATTCACAACTTCTGGAGGCAAGCTGTTCCACTGATTAATTGTTCTAACTGTCAGGAAATTTCTCCTTAGTTCTAAGTTGCTTCTCTCCTTGATTAGTTTCCACCCATTGCTTCTTGTTCTACCCTCAGGTGCCTTGGAGAATAGTTTGACTCCCTCTTCTTTGTGGCAACCCCTGAGATATTGGAACAATGCTATCATATCTCCCCTAGTCCTTCTTTCTCTTAAACTTATCTATGAACAGGACCAACAGGAGATATATCTTTACTCTCTCTTTTTCAGGCAGAGGTGGAAAACCTAAACCAGCCAAACCTGGCTTGGTTTCTGTCCCTGGACCGATGAGATGATGTCAGTGACCAGGGATGACAGGGAATGCAACTGGAAGGGTGTGTGCTTGGTATTGTTCCAACGTAATGCTGAAAATGACTGGATGGGACTTGATGGTCATGATCCTCTTTCTCATCTGTCTCTAATCTACAATGCTGTCAGGATTGCACTGTCTGAAACTGTATCAGTTTCGCCGAGTGCATGCATTGGATTGCAGCCAGAAACTCTGGTAATCTTAGTTTAATCTTCCAATTGAATAAAGATGGACAAAAGGACTGTGGCTACTGGACCACACTTATTCCTAACTTTTAAAATTATCCATTGCAAAGTGCTTATGGAATGAATTCAACCCAAATAGAAAAACCTTGAAATTAGAGAAGGCCCACACACAGTGCTATTCTTAATGAAACATGCACAATTCCACCAAATCCCTAAGAACTTGGCAATGCGTGTGCAGTGACTGCAAATCTGTTCTTTGCACAACTATTACATGCAATAATATTAAACATAATTACCTTGAACCATCAGGGTAGATCATACAGCAGGTGTTTCAGTATGTTATTATGTTCACTTTTAATGAACCAGAATATTGAATGTTCCTGTTGAAGCCAATGTTTTTGTTGGCAGCTAACTTTGGCTAAGTCTGCTGGCTAAATCTGTTTTAGAAAATGGAGCATTAGCAAAGTTTTGGATGATTATATAAGAAACAGATTGTGTGTGTGCAAGAATATTATGAAAACTCAAGTAAACCTATTTTTATTCAGAAAACTCCAGTTATTAAGTAGATTAGAAGAATAATCTGTCTAAGTATCATCTGATAAGTAAGTGGTATCTTCAGGCAAAATTGGGGAAACTGCACTGCCAGCTCAAGTTGGCTGTTTGCCCTAATTTTGCTTGAGCAGAAAGCCTGCCAGGACTGCCCCATCTTATTTCAAGGCCTTGCATCCCGCAGGGAAAGTAGTTTTAGAAGGGGAAATCCTCCCCCTCAAGGCATCTTCCTGCTTCCTGCAGTTGATGAGGAACTTGTGGAGACAGATGCTGGAGATCCAAATTCAGCAGGAACCCTTGCTAGAAATGGTGATTCTGAACCTAAGAAAGGGTTTTGAAAGAATGCCGAGTAATTAGTAGCTGAGCATTCCACTGAAAAGAATAACAAACACTCATAATATCATAGTCTTGGATGCAGAGGGTGAACTTTGCCCAGCTGTCGTTGACAGGCATTCATTATGTTATAGAAGCAAAAACGTTTTTGATTAAGGAATACATAAGGATAAAAAGTCTCCCCCTTACCCTAACTGAGAGAGACAGAGCAAGAGAATTCCACTTGTCTTTAAAAAACAGATTTGTTTAAGGAAGTGAGAAATTGTCCCTGGACTTTTTGTGAAAATCCTCTCTTCTCTTTATCTCTCACTATTTGTCCTAGTAATCAAAACATAGGTAGAAAGAGATGCTGCAGTCTCCAATAACAGATCTAGCTAACTAGGCCATTGGGCAGAATCATGCTGGGCCAGATATGTCAGCCTGAAGTCTTCTCTTTAGGCTGGCCTGATTCTTCTTTTAAACAGCTTCCCTTGCCCGGGATACTGTACTTTAGACAAACTGGAAATGGAGGGTATTGGTGATGGGAATTTACAATTCTTTTCTAGATAGTGTACTCCCACTCATTATCTTACTTGGTGATAGGAGGAAGAGCAGCATAAAGAAAATTTGGCTCCAGGAAACTGCTGTACTGTTAGGGCTAATTTCCCAGGCTATTAAAACAGGATCACGATACACTTTTAGACAAGCATGTCTGGTGTAATGCTATGAGAGGAAGACCTTGAGAAATGGGTCAAAAAGATGCTGTCTAGGTAATGGTCAGATAAGAGAGGGGATAGCCATGGGCAGAGAAAAAGGCTCAGAAAGGATGCTCCCTAGCATCTCGGGCTGCAAAGGAGATGGCAAGAGATTTGTACCTCCAGACTTGCAAGATTTTGTTGATGTAGCCTTAGAATAAAGTAGAATTAGCTCATCTTGGTAGTGTTTTCTGTCCAATCTACCTGGGGAAGGTGACATCAATTTTGTAAATCTGAAAGTACAGCTAGTCCTCGACGTACAATCACAACTGAGCCCAAAATTTATGTTGCTAAGAGAGAAATTTGTTGTGAGTTTTGCCCGATTTTACCACTTTTATTGCCATATTTATTAAGTGAATCTGGTTCCCCCCATTGAATTTGTTTGACAGCAGGTTATAGAAGGGGATCATGTGATCCAGGGACACTGCAACCATCATAAACGTGAATCAGTTGTCAAGCATCTGAATGTAAATCATGTGACCGTAATTGGTCATAAGTGTGAAAAATGGTCATAACTCACTTTTTTTCCGCCGTTGTAACTTCAAATGCTTACTAAGTGAACTGTTGTAAGTCAAGGACCATCTGTATAAATCTCCTGCTGTCTCCTTTGCAGTCTGAGAAATTAGCAATGGGGGGGGGGGCTTTCTGAGCCTTTCTTTCCTCCCATTATGCAGCTGCGTGCAACGCCCCCTCTTATCTGACTGTTACATAGGCAACATGCCTTTGCCCCTTTTCCCAAGCTCTTTCTCACCTACCATTACAAGAGCACGTACTGTATTTGCTTGCCTTAACTTTTTATGAAGCTCTAGTCAATTGGTCATCTGCTAAACTTGGTGCAACTCAAATTGATACAGTTTGATGACCCTGTTTTATATTTGGCTCTTACGATCGGCTTAATAACTTGCTATTCACGTTACATGCTGTCCTGTCATGATTCTTTTCTGTCATGATTATCAGTTTCTTGTTTTTCGCTTTTCGTTCTATCAAAATCTGTGTCGTTTTGTTGTTGATTCCTTTTGTTCTTTATTTCTTTTATAGACTTCTTTTGATATACTTTAATTTAGTTTTAGGCAGCTGTAAGATGTTTGTTTCCTTTATCCATTGTGGTTGGCAGACCGCATGCCAGACAGTTAAAGTACACAAGCTTTGTGATCAATGCCCACATGTTTTTGTGGTGATGGCTCATTCTGAGCATGACCTGTTTAAAACCCAACTTTAGTGCATCATTCCTTTCAATTTTCTTCCAGGCCCTGAATATCTGTTAGAGTTTAATTCTTTGGTTTTATGTGGATTTCATCAAATATGTATGTTGGCTAGACCCTATCCAGTTAAAAATAGTTGTAATCTTTTATTCAATATTTTTCTTTATTCTTTCTTCAGACACAAACTGAGCAATGTGGTATGTGCAGTACAACGCAGTGAGCCATGCGAAGACCTGTACATTGGGGAAATAAAACATAAGCTTCATAAGCACATGACACAACCCAGGAGAACAAACACATCAGGACTAGACTCAAGACACAGGCCACTCTTTTGAAGACAGCAAAGCCCACATTTTGGACAGAGAGGACCACTGGTTTAAAAGAGGGGTTAGAAAAGCCATCTCTGTCAAAATAGAACAGTCCTCTCTCAACAGAGGGGGAGGGATACGACATCATCTTTCTCCAATCTACAACACAGTCCTTTCAACAGTTCCAAGAAGGTGCCACACCCATTTGCACTACTCAGGTGATGCTGATGACACAGATAAACCTCCAGGTGACCTTAATGACTTGCTAAAAGAATGCAAATGACCAGCTGTCTGCAAGGAGTATAAATCCTTTCATTCCCCACTATCCAGTCAGAGTTGAAGAAGCTTCTTGAAGTGAAATGTCTTCAGAAAAAAATCCACCAGAAAGTCCAATTGACTCTTGAAAAAGCACCTTTGGGACAACCATGACCTGGATGATTGAGAATCTCCATAGACATTCTTTCTTTGGCTTTTCTACTAACTTGTACCTTTGGAATATACATATTGAAGAATGTAAAGGTGGCCTGGGAAAGGGAGCAATGAATCATTATAAATAGTCCTTGACTTACGATCACAATTGAACATGGAATTTTGATTATAAATCACTGGTTGTAAATTGAGTCACCACGTGACCAGACTCAATTTTATAACCATTTCTATGATCACTGTTAAGTAAGTTACCAAAATGAGTTAAGTGAGTTGCAAAAATGTTGCAAAATGTGCTTTGTGATTGGGATACTGCAACTGGTTGTAAATGCAAACCAGTGATCAAGCACTCAAAATGGGATTATGAGACAACAAGGATGGTGCAGTAATCATAACTTTGAAAAGTAACTTTTTTTAATCTGTTGTAAGTTTGAACAGTCATTAAGTGATTGGTTGTAAGTCAAGGACTACCCATAAGGGAGAAGAAAAGATTACTGTGCTTGAGAAAGAGCAAAGTGTGAGAAAAAGGCTTGGTAAGATATGGTGTGCAATTGGCAGGAACAAGTGATTCAGTAAATTCCTACATTTTGTCAAACAATGCTCGCTGCATGATTTAATTACAGTATTGGTCTGAAAATATTAAAATTTTGGTTGATTTTGAAAAACATATTAAATCACAGATTGATCCAGCATATTTTAAATTATCATGTTATCCAAATGCAAATAGTCAAATGAAGAGTCAGTATAAACTATGATCATAGTTACTATCATTGTGTTGATGATTAAGTCAGAAGGCATTTCAAACTTCCTAAATTAAAAGGCAGAGGGGGAGAATCCATTGTTCCTTCAGAGTAAATACAGAGAGCCCTGATTCCACAACTCTCTTATTGAGAGGCAAAAACTTTCACACAAAGCATTTCTTTGTATAAATCTTTGGTTTTATAGCCGTCTCACTTATAGACCAAATCTCACTTAAGATCTTTCCAAAGTACAGTTGTGGAATGCAGTTTTTTAAAAAAGTGTTTATCAATCAATTGCTGACATGAAGCTCAACTGATAGCCACTTCGAGGAGTTAAGTAAATTATTTTTTTTTAATAATGGATGGTCTCGAAGGGGTAAAAAATAGATGAGCACTGTGAGTTGAATAATATTTTCAACAAGAGCTAACACTATAAATTGTGTTAAGTATTTCCTGCAGCATTGAATTATGGAATAATGGAAAAAGGTAAAGACAGTTTTGCTAAGTTCTCTAATGGTTCCTTTTTATATATGTGTTGCATGACTGGTGACTGATAACTAGAATTTAAAGTGTAACTCTGCTCTCAAGCTATATTTCAGCTGGCTCCATGTATGTAGGCCTTTGGCTGAAAAGGCTGCTTTTGAAAACTTGGACTAATAATATTTCTCTCAGGACATGCCCAGCTGGTTTGGGGCATTGGCTTGTACTCATCCATCAGATCTGAATTCTACAAACCATGAGGAATTATCATGCATTTAGATGCATTGGTAATGGCTGGAATCCAAAGAGCTACTTTAAGTTGTTTTAAAAAATGAAAGCTTGTATTCATCAATGTTTCTTTCTTAAAATGTTCTTATACCCTAGAATCTTAAAAAAAAGTTTTTGAAGATCTCAAGGCTTTATTATTTACTTTATTCTAATTTTTCTGATTTCTCTTTCTTCTAGAAAGGATCCTGGAATGGCTATCATATGAAAAAATCCACTGAGTTATTACTATTATTTGTTACATCAATGCTTATATTTTTTGCAAGAAATTAAGATTTATACAAATATAATCCCCTTACCCCCAAGCCCCACTGTATCTTCCCTAGAACCATAGGTGGGATAAGCCCAAGAGCATTCAGTAGAGTACATTGAGTAGAAGCTGAATTCAATTTTTCCAATCCTTAAGATATAAAAAGTTGGTATACACTAGATATCTGATTTCTATTCTCTGAATTCCCAGCAAATCCCATATGACAGAGAATTCTTGGAGTTGCAATCTAGACATCTGGCAGATGCCATGACTGGATTGGCAAACAAACAGTTTCAAGTAGAGGAGGCGAACTTATTACTTGTCATTTAAGAAACATTATTATCCACGTTCAGTGGCAATGGATACCTGCAAAAACAAAAGTCCGGGGTATATGGCCTGCGAAGTGCACAGTGCAGATTGTCCATCCCTGCCATAGGCAATGGGATTACTGGTGCTTGTCTGCTGAAAAACATTCTGGTACTCATTCCGGTACAAAATTATTCCAGCTGCCCTACTAGCAATATCATGCAATGTCATACCATCAGCATAGGGCTGTGGTGGTGCAGTGGTTAGAATGCAGTACTGAAGGCTAATTCTGCTGACTGCTGGCTGCCAGCAGTTTGGCAGTTCAGTAGTTTGAATCTCACCAACTCAAGGTTGACTCCGCCTTCCATCCTTCCAAGGTTGGCAAAACGAGGGCCCAGATTGTTGGGGGCATTATGCTACTCTGTAAACCGCTTACAAAGGACCATAAAGCATTGTGAAATGGTATGTGAATCTAAGTGCCCTTTGCTATTGCTATACGACAACCTCTCTGGCATCAAAATATACTGGTTCTGTAGCTTTCAGATGCTTAACATTTCTATCACCCAAGGAAGAGAAGGAGATAGAGAAGTGTGTTAGTTGCTGGATCTTTACCAAAAGTAACAGAGCTGATAATACGGGATTCTTATGTTTGCTATTAGCAAAGGATTTTCTATAACATCCAGTGCTTCCTCACAGGCCATAGATAGGATGTTTCTTTAGTCATTCTGATGCAAAACTCTTTTTGTAACATAAAGAATAACAATAAGCAATAAGTCAAGACATCCCAGTTTTCTCACTATATTTCAGGGCAATATAGAGATGTTTGCAAAAACATAATTGGAGATGGGGTCATCGTGACCTCTGAATTACAGGTTTTCAAAGGGCTAAACAGTGTGTTTATCAGAACAATTGCTTTCTGCGGATAGGGTCACATTTTCTAATTGCAGGGGGCCTGTTTCTCTGTGAGGCTGTTAAGAGGAAAGCTAAACTCTGGAAAGTAACTTTAGAGATTTGGAGAATGTCAGAATCATACAATCCATCCTCTCTGAAATCAGAGAGTCCATATTTAACCCCCAACCCTCCCAAATGCTGTAGTGAGGCTTGGGGGGAAAATTAAGCTGGGCCAGGACTTTTATTTTGGAAACAAAAGAATGTAGAAAAAGACACTTTGAAATATCCACAGAGAAAAGCAAACACAGAAAAAGTAAAAGTAGTAGGGCCAGCTCTAGTTTCTGAATACTCTTCAGGTGTAGCTCCATGCAGAGAGCATCGCAATAGTCCAAATTTGCAATAATCCAAGATACATGTGATCTATTAAACATGTTTCCTCCTTCATCCGTTTTAGGGATGCCAAATCAGGACAACAAATCCTTTTGCAGCTGAGGATATTTTTCTAAATAGGAAACACCAATTTCTTAGCCTTTTCTCTTATTTTTAAGGAGCAATGGGATGTGGTGGAGGAGGAAACTGTTCCTGATTACAAAAGCTCATTACTCCTTATTTTTCCAATTTCCCACCGGCCTCATGTTCTGGGACTATAACTCTTTCTCCAGTTCCTTGTTAGCTGTTTTGACTTTGAACATAATTTCTTCCAAACTTTGTTGGTAAGGGGAAAAAAAATAATAAAAAATTTTCTGAGGGATTCTGCTTTTTTGGCTTTTATTTCTGCAGAGGCAGCTTTTGTTGTTTCTTGAGAAAGTGTATGTCTTCTGTTTTCTACCAGTGTTTATAGCACTTCATTATGAAATAATAGGATTTCATAGGAGAAGCCACATGGAGTTAGGCTGTTTTCTATTCTGCTACCAAATCTGTACTTTCTTTGGCAGGCAGTCCATACAGTCACAGACAAATCAAAAGGAGCTATAATATCATCAGGTATGGAATTGCCATAGGAGCAGTGAGATCTTGAGATAGTATTATTGCTATTAATAACTATTTTCTCCTATGTATTGTGTGACTTTTTAAAATTTTTAAATAAATGGTAAATATGTTTACCATTTTACGATGTTGTTTTGTGCTACCAATGTTTAATAAGATGGTAGGCCATATAAATTTGATATATAAATAAATAATTACAAATAAATGAATGACAAGGAGGGCAATTTAATAACACTAGTATGTAATCCTGGTAGTAAGGAACTCTGTTAATGTATGTTAGTACATTAATGTACATACATGGGGGGGGGGGGGAATTTTCACCTTCCCCAGGCTCCGGAAGCTTTCCTTGAGCCTCCGGGAGGACAAAAAGTGCTTCCTCTGGGCCCTGGATGCCTCCCAGGAGCCCAGTTTTCCCCCCTACCTGAGCCTTCTTGCGGGCCCTGCATTTACCTTGAATCCAAAAAGGGCTATGTGGAGACCCCTAGGAGGGGTGGGGTGGACGGGGTGGGGCCATCCAGGGGTGGGATTTGGAGGTTCTCCGAACTGGCCAAAACGCATGCGTTGTAGTGTCAAGCCTCCGCGATGCTCCAGCTGCTCGGCAGAGTGTCGTGCAGGCGCCGTATGCACCATGCACCTGCGCGGAAGTGCCAAAAACTTAAAGCAAAGGTAAGGAGCGCGAGCAGGCAGGTGGGTCCTCCGGAGCACCATACCGGAACAGTACCCGGTGCTCCGGGCAGGATCCAGTAGGCCCGTACCGGGGCCTACCGCCTGCAACCCACCACTGGTAAGCTCCCTCTCTAGGCTTCTGGAAAAGATTAAAAACTGCTTCATCCCTCATGCTGTGGGATTAGGTGAAACTACAGTTCAGTGTTTGTTATATATATAAGAATATATAATACACACACGCACACATGCACACACCCACGTTATATATGTAAGATGGGCAACCATTCTAAATGAATACAAATTAAATAAATAGCCCTTAATTATTCTGGTGCTGTATCATCATTTTCCTTTTGTCTCAGTACAGAAGACTTCAGTATACATCTGTCTGATGGCCCCATAAACCCACAGGATGTTAAACCAACTGAGAGTGGTATAACTCACTGCCAAATGATTCTATTTTTTAAACATCTGTAAGGATCTGGCTAGGGAATTTTCTATCCCCTTCATTTATTGTTCCTCTACTTTATTCTGCCCTTCTTTCATTTCCTCCCGAAGGCCAGCTTAACTAACAGTAATTCTAGCACCAGTCCCAGACTCCATATTCAGTTTCTCACCCCCTTTTCCCTTTCTACCCAGTGTACATTGTTGATGCATATGTTGATGCATTCATAAAACATTTCCAACAGCATAGCGAGCATTATTTATTTTAAACATTTTTACCCTGCCTTTTAGGATATGAAACCTACCAAAAGAATTCATAAAATAGAAAATCACACAATACTATTACTAATATGATAATAAAATGAATAGCAAATGTCTTTTATTATTATGGACGTTATTAGCCTTAACTGTATTAATGCTACAGGTAGCATTCTCTGCTAATTTTAATAATAGCCAATATATGCCAATCAAACCCATGCTATTCTGTGCAAGCTAGAATCTCTGATTTGAAACCTACCTTATAAGGTATAAAGTGTTTCTTACCTTTCCCAATACATAGGTACTTATACTCTCAGGTTAGATTGCCTTTCATTTAATATACTGCCTTTAATTTTTTTCTCTCTTACCATTTCTTATTCTTTTCCTTTACTTTGCATAATGTTGCTGATCTTGGATGGGAGTAGCATGAAAGCTACGGACATTAATGAAACACCCTGTTCAGTACTAAAATCAGATATAGTTTCAAAGCAATAAAATCAGGCAAGACAAGAACTGAAAAATAAAATGAATTCACTAGATCTTTGGGTCTATTTTGTTTTAAAATAGGGCACTCTTTAAGCTAAACATAGTCACCTCTTTAAAGTTTTCAAACTTTCCTCACAGGAGCAGATTCCCCAAATCTTTACTTTCCCTTGTCATGTTTCTAATGGACAGAATCCCCTTTGGAAATCAGATCATGTCATTCTTTATTTCCAAATCCAGATTATACTGTAAATTTGGATGAGGAATTTTGGTAAAGTGTTTGCCTTTAGAACTGCTACATTCTGTGTTCATGAATCACAATCTGGGTATTATAGAAATTCATGCTCTTGGTTCCTTCATGCTCTGAATGAACCCACTGGCCAAGGGTTCTGGCCCATTGTGATGTACTGTGTAATTTCTGAAATAGGCAAAGTCTGTTTCACTGTTAAAAAGGAAGACATCTGGAAACTCTAAGGCTATTCTAAGCAAGAATGCTGGCAAGCAGAGTAGACTTCTCTAAGTAACTCTCAAACAACACTGCCTGTTTATTCAAACAAATAAAAAAAATGGAAAGCTTCCTCCTGTAACAGTGGTTGTAAAATAAATATTTAATTTTTTAAAGTTCTGAATCCATCTTTCCAAAGGACATGTGTTGTGGTGTATTGGGGGCCTTCCTAAATTACTCAAACAGAGCAGCCACCATGCATTTGCTTTGTTAAAAGTGGGAACTTGCAACAAGTACTAATGCATTTTGCCACTTGAAGATTTCTCAGCAAAAATACTCTGTGGACTTCAGTATCCATACACAAAACTTTTCTTTCATTTGAACATTCCACTTCTGAACCAATTTTGTCATAACATCCCCATCAGAGCCTCTCTTCATTTATCCTGCCAAAGTAAAAATGGACTCTCTCCACCCTCCATCTATGCTGCTAGAGTAAACATCTATTAATTTTCCCAGATCACAAAATCTTCAGCTCCTGGAGACTGAATATGCCTGCACAGTATGTAGCTCTGCCTTGAATCAACTCAACAGAAAGTGTCCAAATATTTGGTTGGTAATGGAGAAAATGGATGCAAGTGATCCACGGCTCTTATGCACAACATCAAAGTCTTCGGAGACAAGCAGCCATTATCAAGTCAATGACTAATAACGGTACAAGAGGTCAGCTATTCCATTAAGAGATTATGATGATTCTAAGTTCACAGTGATTTGTGGAAAACTAAAAAATATACTTTAAAAATCCACAAAGAACGTTTAAAAACAATATAAATGCAGTATTCTATGCATAGGACTTTAGGATATCAATTGGGTCATTAAGTTACTGAATGACAGACTGCTCATAGGAACAAAAAAAATGAATAGAATTTCATCTCTACAGAATATTTTGAATTGTTTTGTGGTATAGAGACAGAAGAGGGATATGGTGGCTCAGTGGCTAAAATGCTGAGCTTGTCGATCAGAAAGGCTGGAAGTTCAGCAGTTCGAATCTCTAGCACCAAGAAACGGAGTGAGCTCCCATTGCTTGTCCCAGCTTCTGCCAACCTAGCAGTTCGAAAGCATGCAAAATGCAAGTAGAAAAATAGGAACCACCTTTGGTGGGAAGGTAATAGCACTCCATGTGCCTTCGGTGTTTAGTCATGCCAGCCACATGATCACAGAGACGTCTTTGGACAGCGCTGGCTCTTCAGCTTTGAAACGGAGATGAGTACCGCCCCTAGAATTGGGAACGACTAGCACATATGTGTGAGGGGAACATTTACCTTTATCTTTATAGAGACAGAATTGGTCACTGTTTTGGACGATCCATGTTGGGCTTGGATGGGAGGGAGTATGTCTGTCCTAGTCCTACTGACATTTTGGAGGTTTTGATACCATCAAGCATAATATCTTGCTATCTTTTTGGACTACCTATGCGGCTTGGAAATCATAGGCATTGTTTTGCAATGACTCCATTCCTCCTTCAGTGGGCAGTTTCAATCTGTGATAAGGGGGCCATAGAAATTGGCCTAGTGGGCTCTGAAATGTAGAATGCTGCAGAGATTTGTTCTGGTATGTAACATCCATATGAAACCACTGGGTGAGGTCAGATGATAGTTCAGGATTCAATATCACAAAAATACACTCATGACACACAACTGTAGAATAGAATAACAGAGTTGGAAGGGACTTTTGAGGTTTTCTAGTCCAACCCCCTGCTTAGACAGGAAACCTAATACCATTTCAGACAAATGGTTATCCAACATCTTCTTGAAAACTTCCACTGTTGGAGCATTCACAACTTCTGGAGGCAAGTTGTTCCACTGATTAATTGTTCTGTCAGGAAATTTCTTCTCATTTCTAAGTTGCTTCTCTCCTTGATTAGTTTCCACCCATTTCTTCTTGTCCTACCCTCAGGTGCTTTGGAGAATAGCTTGACTCCCTCTTCTTTGTGGCAGCCCCTGAGATATTGGAACAGTGCTACCATGTCATCCCTGGTCCTTCCTTTCATTAAATTAGACATACCCAGTTCCTGCAACCGTTCTTCATATGTTTTAGTCTCCAGTCCCCTAATCATCTTTGTTGCTCTTCTCTGCATTCTTTCGAGAGTCTCCACATCTTTTTTACATTGTGGCAACCAAAGCTGAATGCAGTATTCCAAGTGTTGCCTTACCAAGGCATTAACACTTCACGTGATCTTGATTCTATTCCTCTGTTTATGCAGCCTAGAACTGTGTTGGCTTTTTTGGCAGCTGCTGCGCATTGCTGGCTCATATTTAAATGGTCATCAACTAAGACTCCAAGATGTCTCACAATTACTACTGTTGAATGAGGTACTGCATAGATTGTACATTGTACATTGCTTCCCAAGCTGTAAGGGAGATGCCATCAATGTCCCTTCACAGTACCTGGAGACTACCAAAAAATTTTCTCTATAAAAAAAAATAGGAGAAGCAGGAAAGAATAAAGAAAAACAAAATAGTAAAGAAAAACAAAAGAAATACTATATATAAATGACTTCTTTCATTGCAGCAAATATAAACAATTTTAGTAATTTATTTTCTCTTAAAATACAACAAATGTTGTTTTCTTCCCATATTTCATTTCTTTATAAATAGTTTTTGAAAGCCTCATTTATTCACTCCTGTTTAGCAAAAGTCCATTAAGGGTTACAAAAAATAACAACTGGTATTATCTATTTTAACCTTGATCAAATAAACTTACTTGTAAATACACTTTATGTACATTTTTTCTTTCCCCTTGCCACAAAATTCTTCAATTTAGAAAAACTGTTTTGTAAACCCATTATAGGAAAATTATCCACATCATTTTATTTGGTTGGTTATATATCTCTTTTAATTATTAAGAGAACAGCCAGATTGATTGATTGATTGATGGTAGAATTTGCATTTGTTTTACATAGGATGATCTGAAGTGTTATGGAAAATGAGAAATCAAAATCCAGTCATTCATAAGAGCTATAAGAATTTTTAACATAAATATAGAAATGAAATTTGTCCTTAGAAATGTGCTACAGTAGCAATAAATCAGGGTAAAATGACAGACAAAACTAAAATGAAATCCTGAATAACCATCAGGAGTCATTAGCATGAAGCATACAAGTATTTGGGCATTTTCAATCATAAGATCAAGCACTGACAAATAAAAAATGTGATTAGTAAAGGATGCATCTAAAGAGAGAGAAATAGCTAAAGATAAAATTGAACGCTGGAAATACCATATCAATACATCAATACCTGGACTCTATCTGTGATACAATACATAGCTGGAATTATTAACTGGCACAATTTGAATTGGAGAGTTTGGCATCTCCCCCACCCCCATAAAAACTTATGACTATTCACTAGGTATTCTGTCTCTACAGTAATATTGACAGATTATACCTGTGGCACATAAATGGAGACAGAGGTTAACTTCAAGCCAATTAAACTGTCATAGAAGAAAAGCTCATTGGCTAAGTATGTAAAAGACAACCTAAGAACAAGCATTGATACAATATAAAAGTTGGAACTTACTAAATGTAAAGGAAACCTAACATGAATATTGAATCAAATAATAAAAACATGAATAGAATGCTGGCAAGGAAACGATTACATGATTAATTTCAGAATATTGAAAGAAAAGTATATAAGACAAAACCTGGCAAGAGTTTACAACTGGAATATTTTTTTTAAAGAAACCAACAGTTTGATTGTAGCTGCACAAGAACAATCTATTTGAACCAATACAACCAAAAGTAGAATAGAAAAATCACCAAATGATTTAAAATGTGAATTTTACAAAGAAGCAGAAGAAACAGTAAATTATACATTCAGCTCGGGCAAAAAGTTTGCACAAATTGATTATAAACAATTACATAAAACTGTTGCCAAATAATTCATTGGGACATCTGTAAAAATCATCGTATGCCAGTAATGAAAAAATTGTCAGAATATAAAAGTTGAAAAAAGGTGTAAAAATGAGTAGGTTAAAATATTGTGGGACTTTCACATACAAAACGATAAAGTCTTGGCTCATAACACAGAAGATTTAGCTGTGGTTGAAAAGATGAAACTGTGAATGCTTGATGTGGCCATACCAGGACATAGTGCAATAGAAGATAAAGAATTGGAGGAAATCACAATGTATTGAGATTTGAAAATCAAAGTTGAAAGACTAGGGGGCGGTGCTCATCTCTGTTTCAAAGCCAAGGAGCCAGTGCTGTCCGAAGAAGTCTCTGTGGTCATGTGGCCAGCATGACTAAATGCTAAAGGTGCACAGAACGCTCTTACCTTCCCACCAAAGTGCTCCCTATTTTTCTACTTACATTTTTACATGCTTTCGAACTGCTAGGTTGGCAGAAGTTATGACAAGTAATGAGAGTTCACTCCATTATGCAGTGCTAGGGATTCAAACCGCCAAGCTGCTGATCTTTCTGATCAACAAGCTCATTGTCTTAGCCATTGAGCTACCATGTTCCTTTTAATAATATTACAACTTGTCAATTTAAAAAGACCAGTAGGTTCCTACCGGCTAAGTAACCAGCCATTAAGTGAAGACCACTTGTATTTGGTTTGCTTTAAGGATTCAGAGCTGTATGGAATCTGTATGAAAGAAAGAAAAAAGAAAGAAAGAAAGGAGAAAGAAGGAGGGAGGGGAAAGTGAATGACATATAGTTGCATGGATTGATGAATAGATAGATACATGAAGGGAGAGAGGAAGGAAGGGAGAGAGAGAGAGAGAAAAGGAGATGAATGTAGGACCACAAACCCTGGCGCTAAAGGTGACTTCAGAAGATGCTTTGAAACAGCACAGCTGTTTCAGGGCTGGAAGGGATCTTGGAGGTCATCTAGTCCAACCTCCTGCTCCAGCAGAATATCATTACATAATCATAGAATAGCAGGGTTAGAAGGGACTTTGGAGGCAATCTAGTCCAACCCCCTGCTTCAACAGGAAACCTGATATTATCTAAATTATTTTGGTGCCTCTAACAGAAGGGGAAATTGCCAGAAAGGAGAAGGAGTTTATTAGGACAAGGCTGCCATGCAGAGGAAGGCAGAGATAGTTCTTGACTAAGACAACAATTGAGCCCAACATTTGTGTTCTGTAGAGAGAACAAGGCAGACAGGGACTGTGACAAGGCAGGTTGAAGCTAACACAACCTTTATTAACAGTGACAAACAGCTCATAAGTAGGGCTAATCTCAGACCGGCAAACAGCGAGCAAAAGACAGCTGACAGCTCTTTTATAGTCGAGCTGTCAGGCGATTGACCAATCAGGTAGCTGGATTCTCCCGCCGGCAGGCTGCTGCGTCTTAGCCAATCAGGAGTCAGCAATGCAGGGAAAGTTCAGTATATAACACCCCTCTCCTCCCAGTTGGCACATCTGTAGTCCACCAAGTATGCTGGCCGACGCCAGATCCTCCCTGATCATCTTAGTTCAGGGGTGGCGGCCATAGGAGGAGTCTCTGTGTTGTATGTTGCGCCAGGAGGTATTGGGACAATTTATTTTGCCAATTACCTGCCCCCAGGTGGCCCAATGCCTCCTTAGTAGACCGGACGGTTTGCTCAGCCAGGCCATTGCCCGCCGGGTGAAATGGAGCCGTGGTTGCATGTCGGATGCCTAGCTGGCCTAGGAACATTTGAAATGGTGCTGCCGTGAACTGGTGTCGGACACCACCATATCAGACAACCCATGGGTTGCAAAAAGTCTTTCTAGTACCTTAATGACGGCCTCTGAAGTGGTGGATGGCATGAGTCCCAGCTCCACCCACTTCGAGTAGCGTCCACTACTATTAAAAAATTCTGCCCAAGAAATGGGCCAGCAAAATCCAAATGGATTCGTGCCCATGGAGCCCGGGGCATGTCCCACTCTCTGACGGGCACTGATGGGGGAGCTGGCCTAGACTGCTGGCACTGTTGGCAGGCAGCCACCCAATCTTCTATCTGCTTGTCAATTTTGGGCCACCACACGTAGTTCCTGCCCAGCGCTTTCATGCGCACGATTCCTGGGTGAGCAGTGTGTAAGCAGCTCAATATTGGCCCCCTAAGCTTGGCGGGAGGTACTACCCGGTTTCCCCACAGCAGGCATCCATTGAGAATGGATAACTCATGCTGGCGTATGGAAAAGGGCTGGAACTCCTGGCCCATGCAGTCACCCCCTGCGCACCCAGTCCAGCACCTGGGAGAGAACAGGATCTTTGGCAGAAAACCTGGCAATATCCTGGGTGGATATTGGCATGGCTAATTCCTCAACTAGGAGGACAGAGGCAGCGGGAGCAGGGTCAACCACCGGCGCTGGCAGGGGGCAGCAGCTGAGGGCATCAGCATGCCCCAAGTTCTTCCCTGGCCTGTAAAGCAGCTGGTAATTGTAGGCAGCCAGGAAAACTGTCCACCTGGTCATTCTAGGTGACAAAATTTGGGGGGGTCTGGCAGTCCCCTGCCAAGAGACCGAAGAGGGGCTTGTGGTCCGTGACCAATTGGAAAAAACAACCATAGACATAGTCATGGAACCGCTTGACCCCTGCTACAGCGTCTAGTTGCCTGTAGTTTCTTTCCGCAGCTGAGAGAGTGTGGGAATAATAGGCAATTGGGGCTTCTGAGCCATTAGGGAGAATGTGGCTCAGAACAGCCCCAATGTCAAAAGGCGATGCATCACACGCCAAAACTAAGGGAAGGCGGTCACCATACTGGACCAACAGTGACTGCAACGTGAGAACATCATTGACTGCCTTAAAAGCATGGTCTTCCTTAGAACCCCAATGCCAGTGCGTCTTAGAATCCAGGAGCCTGTGAAGAGGCTCTGCCAATGAAGCCTTATGGGGCAAAAATATGGCGTAAAAATTGAGAAGCCTCAGAAAAGCTTGAAGCTCTATCTTAGATGTAGGTGTGGGGGCTTTTTTGATTGCCTCTATTTTGGACGGGGTAGGGTGGATTCCTTTGGCATCCACGAGGTACCCCAAAAATTCTACGCTGGGGACTCCTAACTTGCATTTGCCTCGCTTAAGTTTCAGCCCTGCTTGGCGAAATCTATGCAAGACTGCCCTTAACTTGACGATGAGGTTGGCTTGATCCCTGGCGGATACAAGCACATAATCAAAATAAGGCACCACTCCAGGCAGCCCTTGGAGCAATCGCTCCATTAGGCTTTGAAAAATGCCTGGGGCAATGCTAACCCCAAACTGTAACCTCTTGCACTAAAAAGCTCCCTGGTGGGTCATGATGGTCTGAGCTAAGGCGGTGGCCTCATCCACCGGGAGCTGCTGATAGGCTTGTGCTGAGTCTAACTTGGCAAAGACATTACCCTGCCTCAGGGAGTGGAGCAGGTGCTGCACCACAGGTACAGGGTAAGGGTTGGCTTACAATCCCCTATTGATGGTGCATTTAAAGTCACCACAGATCCTAATGCTCCCATCCTGTTTGATGGGTATCACAATGGGGGTCTCCCAGGGGGAGTGGTCCACTGCCTCTAGTACTCCTTGCGCAATTAATTTGTCTAATTCTTGGTCTACCTTGGGCCGTAGGGCAAATGGCACCCTCCTAGGCTTAAGGCAGATTGGTGCCATCTGGGGGTCCAAATTAAATGAAATAGGTGTCCCCGTATATTTACCCAGCTGGCTGTCGAAAATGTCCACGAACTGGCTGGTCAGCGCGGCAAAAGGGTCTGGAACCATGGAGTGGATGCTGGAAACGTTGAGCCGAGCACGGAGAACCAGTCCAGCTGTAGGAGGCTGGGCAGCTGGCCGTCGACTACGACGAGAAGGAGAGGCTCTTTGAAGTTTTGGCAGGCGACCTGAAATGTGCCACAGCCCACAATAGGGATCTGCTGCCCTTGATAGTCCCTGAGGCGAATTGGGCATTGCTTCAGGGTAGCCTTAATAAGGCTGGGCAGCATCTGCTTAATCGTGGCCCACGAGACAAGGGATTTTGAAGACCCAGTGTCCACCTCCATTTTACAGGGCTTCCCCTCAATTTGGACAGTCAGATAGATTTTGTGAGCCGGCTTTGAGAGCGATGCCTGACTGACAGACCATTCAGAATGCTGCTGGTCATCTGCAATGGCAAAACAGTCCCGGCGGTGCATAGGCGCTTGTCTTGTGGACTGCCTTGGCAAGGCGTGTTCAGGAAGCCAAAGAGCAACTGGCATGGCCGCCCTGTACACCTTGGCCAAATGTCCCTTCCTGTCACAACGTTGACAGATGGCAGCTTTGAACCTGCAATTTGCCCGTGCATGGTTCCCGCTACAGCTGGGGCAACCCAGCTGAGGAAAAAAATCTCCCTGTGACCGGCTTTTTCGGGTTGTCAGGTTGAGGCGGCTGATGTCCTCTTCAATGTCTGAGAGATCGTCTGCTTCGACCTTGCCGTAGTGGACAGCGTGGCCCCTGCTGGCATGAGTGGCTGGCAGCAGAAATTTTTGAATTTCTGTGGTAGACTTATCAGACAACTCGTATGCCATGGCTTCGTCCACGGCTGCCTGAAGTGTCAGCTCTTTTCATGCCAGCAAACGCAGCTGAAGTCTCTGATACCACAGACCAGCTGTTCTAGTAGGGCATCTTCCAGCACAGGGAAATTGCAGTGTAGAGCCGCTGTTCTGAGGGACGCCATGTAGTCCGACACCGATTCTCCTTCTCTCTGGATTCTCTGTCGGAACGCATAGCGCCTCGCCATGTGTGAGGGAGTTGGAGAATAATGGTTCTTCAGCTTCTCTAAGAGTGTCTCCCAAGGCATTGAGTGCACTGACTGAGGGGCTGCTAAAGCCCTGGCTGTGCCAAACATCTCGTGGCCACAGGCGCTGAGGAAATAGCCTCTTTTACGGCCACTAGACAAATCAGTAAAGTCCTTTGCCTCCAAGAAGCACTCAAACCTTTCGAGGTAAGCGTCCCATGTTTCGGTGGCTGGGCTGAATGCCGAGAATGCCGGTTGGGTAGCCATCCTGAGAAGGACGGGCGTGAAGGATCAGAGAAAAAAAATTCAGCGATGAGCGACGTCTCGTCGCTTAGTGACTTGAGACAGCTCTAACAGTGACTTCGCCTTTGTCCTTTACCTCAGACCTGATCCCACCCTCGTCGCCAGTGTTCTGTAGGGAGAACGAGGCAGACAGGGACTGTGACAAGGGAGGTTGAAGCTAACACAACCTTTATTAACAGTGACAAACAGCTCATAAGTACGGCAAATCTCGGATCGGCAAACAGCGAGCAAAAGACAGCTGACAGCTCTTTTATAGTCGAGCTGTCAGGCGATTGACCAATCAGGTAGCTGGATTCTCCCGCTGGCAGGCTGCTGCGTCTTAGCCAATCATGAGTCAGCAATGCAAGTCTATGGCAGGGAAAGTTCAGTACATAACAATTTGGTTGCTAAGCAAGAGCGCTGTTAAGTGAGTTTCACCACATTTTACTCAATCCATGACATCTTCTGGCTCTAACAGTCATATGAAGGCTAGAGAAGAACATATGAAGGCATGTGTGATATTCTAATGTACAGACGTTATAGTTAAGTGTGTGGCAGAAAGTGGATTCTGGGTGCGTTTTTCCAAATGCAATAAGTAAGGTTGAATGTGCATACATTTAGAAGGTAGGTAGGTGTGTGTGTGTGTGTGTGTGTGTGTGTGTAGATAATGTATCATTTTGTGTGCCTATACACACTCTATACTATGTAATATGCATGTACACATATGGCATGTATACATAGGATTAAATAGTATATTTTGGATGTTCAGAAGTAGTAAATAAATACACAGAGAAATTGTATCTCGTTGAGGCCTTTGACGTGAGAAGAGGCCAGGAAAGGTGCCCCTTGATGTGAGTGACGTCAAGTTAGGGTATGGTCACCCAGTCACGTGACCAACCGGCTACACCCACCCAGTCACATGACCAATAAACCATGCCCACTGTCACATGACCAACAAGCCATGCCCACCAAACAAGCCACACCCACAGAACCAGTAGTAAAAACATTTGAAACCCACCCCTGATCCACATATGTCATACCCTGATATTGTACAAGATCTTAGATTCTTGGGAAGAATTTGATGTCTATGAAGTCCAGTTATTCAGCTATGAAATCATAGCTGAATAACTGGCAGCTATGATTTCACAGTACTATGTATATAATAGTAATATTAGTAGCAACAACAGCAGCAGCTATGGAGAGGGAAGAGCTGCTAGCAGGGAACAAAAAAAAAAAAAAAGGAAAGTGGAAAAAGGTAGCCAAAAAGAACAGCAAGAATAAAGGGGAGAAAGGAGAGTGCAAATTCTCTTGTGGCATAAGGTTGCAGGAAAAGCACTCCGTAATACATCAATTGTGCTGTTTTTAATTAAAAAGCAGTTTAACAGGATTTAAAGCAGCACTGCGAACCCCCCCCCCCCCAGTGATTAATCACATGACTAGCTTGATGCTATACATGAATGGCCCAGGGAGCCAAAAGGATAACGGGGAGCTAGCAAACTCGGAGTGAACATTTTCCATGCATATCCTGATCTCTTTGGTTTGCATTGTTCTTCGGAGGTAGAGGCCACTCGGCTGATGTCCCTAGATAGGCAATGGCATGTCTCTCAGTTGTAACCTGCTGAGAAGTTGGGAACACAGCCAAGGTTCACTGGATTGCTTATTCTCCCAGCTGGCTCATTTTCTGAGATTGCAGGCAGCTAAGTAACTAACTGGTGTCAACTACATTGAGGCCCCTTGCCCACTGGGATCCAGTTCTGGGGCAACTATGCAACTGTATGACTTCATAAAAACAAGTCAAGGCCCTCCAAAGGATGACTCTTTCTTCTACTACGTTTATTACAGAATTGCAGCGTTTGGTAGTATTCTTATCAGAACTAAAACTAAAAGGCAACATTGCTATCTTTACGGGGAGGGGATTATAAGCTTGGTTTAGTGGAACATTTACCACCTGAGTGGTTTATAAAACTCTTTAATATTAGTATTGCATTGCACTGCATTATATTATATACTTTATTTCTTTATTTTAAAGCTATGATTGGCTTCTGATTGCTGGCTTTAAATCAGCTGTCAAAAGATATATTCAAACATATTCTTGCATCCTATCAAGGGTGGGTTCCTGCCAGTTCTAACCTCTTCTATAGAAGAGGTTCCACAAATCTACAGTGCCGTTTAAAACCGGTTCCAGCTCCCTCCCCCCGCCCATCTGCACATCATCAAGATGAAGAGCGAGAGGAGGAATTCTGGGAATTGAAGTCCACAAGTCTTAAAGCTTTCAAGTTTGAACACCCCTGGGGGGGGGGTTCTAAAGGGTTAGGAGTGAATCTTGTAACTTGACAGCTTTAAGACTTGCGTGCTTCAAATGCCAGAGTTTCTGAGCCAACATTTTGGTTGGTAAGCAAGAGCGTTATTAAGTGAGTTTCACCACATTTTACAAGTTGGCCACTCCCACTCAATCACATGGCTGGCAAGCCACTCCCACAAAGCAGGCCACACCTACAGAAGAGGTTCTAAAAATTTTGAAACCCACCATTGCATCCTATGTACAGGTAGTCCTTACAACAGTTCATTTAATGACTGCTCAAAGTTACAATGGCACTGAATAATTTGACTTATGACCGTTTTTCACAGTTTTGACCTTTGCAGCATCCCTATGATCATGTGATCAACATTCAAATGCTTGGCAACTGGCATGCATATTTATGACATTGCTGTGTCTCAAGGTCATGTGATCACCTCTTGCAACTTTCTGACCAGCAAAGTCAATGAGGAAACCAGATTCGTTTAACAACCAGGTTACTAACTCAGCTGCAGTGATTCACTTAACAATTGTGGCGAGAAAGGTCATAAAATGGGCAAAACTCCCTTAACAAATGTCTCACTTAACAATGGAAATTTTGATCTCAATTATAGTCATAAATCGAGGACTACCTGTACTCCTAGCCTCCCACTATCCAAGAGTTCCAAGTAGAAGCACATTGATTACATAATAATCAACATTATTATTACATAAGTATGTAAATATACACTATATTGCCAAAAGTATTCACTCACCTGTCTTTACTCGCATATGAACTTACTGTAAGTGACATCCGATTCCTAATCCATAGGGTTCAATATGACGTCGGTCCACCCTTGCAGCTATAACAGCTTCAACTCTTTTGGGAAGGCTGTCTACAAGGTTTAGGAGTGTGTTTATGGGAATTTTTGGCCATTCTTCCAGAAGAGCATTTGTGAGGTCACACACTGATGTTGGACAAGTTTACGTGTCCTACCACTTTGTGGCTGAGTTGCTGTCATTCCCGAACACTTCCACGTTCTTAGAATACAGCTGACAGTTGACTGTGGAATATTTAGGAGTGAGGAAATTTCACGACTGGATTTGTTGCACAGGTGGCATCCTATCACAGTTCCACGCTGGAATGCACTCAGCTCCTGAGAGCGGCCCATTCTTTCACAAATGTTTTTAAAAACAGTCTGCATGCCTAGGTACTTCTGCCTAGGCACACCTGTGGCCATGGAAGTGATTGGAACACCTGATTCTGATTATTTGGATGGGTGAGCGAATACTTTTGGCAATATAGTGTATGTGTTGCATACCAGGCTGTGTAGTACACTCTCTCAAACATTTCCAAAGCAAAGAAATATATAATATAATCCAAATGCTCTGTTCTTCTAATGATGTCCAAAAGAAATTTGGCTATTAAGTTCTTTCTCTTTCTATGGCTTGGTATTTAGATTCTCAACAGCAGGTACAAACGGACACAACTCTAAGCAAATCCAAGGAAAATAAGTAACAGTTTTCACCTCTCTACGCTTGATCTTATATAAATCACTGCATTTGTTTTGGAGGGTAAGAACAGTTTCGTTCCTCAACTCTTTATTAAATGTACTGTACTTGACAATAGTATAATTTTAACTCCAATCTTCATGGCGAATATCTATCTATGTGGTCGCTAGGAGCTGAAAATAACTTGATGGTACATATCAATTAATCAGTATGGGTGGTCCTTAGTTTTGTCTGCCATGTATTAATATTTACCTAAATATTAATGTAGATAAAATTGGAGAAATAATGCAGGATTGGCAATTTCCATGACTTTTGCACATAGCTGAAAATGTTTTTCACGTTATTCATATGTAAAAGAATGGAAGCATTGTTTTCAGTACTTTTGTTCGGAACTTTTATTCATAGAAAGAAAAATGTAGATTGTTGTTTTTTCTGTACTAGAATATGTTGCATGTAAGCACATGTGAATGATCTTGGAAATCAACTGTATTACACAATGTATAACAGTAGTCTCATTTGTTTCCTTTGTCAGAAGACTCAAGAGTAGTTTCATGTGGGGAAGATTAAATGTGTGTGTGATTTTATAAAACAATGACATCTTGTTTTCAAAGTTCTGCATAGATTATTAGAGAGTATTCTAATTTAACTACTGCTCCCAAGGACAGCTGTTTAGTTTAAGTGCCATTTAATGTTCTCTTAAGTGGTTCTGCTGTTTGGTGTACAATATATCTTCTAGATTAGACCTTTAATCCTGAACATTTTTGCATCAGCAAGAGAGTCAAAACAACTTCGCCCTATGGAGAGTCTTTCTGTCTCTCTGATTCTATCCCTTCCTTCCTCTCCTTTTCATTTTAAATAGGTATATGAAACTCATCAAAGTCTTACATTTTGTCTCTTTGAATAGAAGCAGAAGTTTGGCTTTTTACTAGGAAAGCATGTGAAATGTTTCAAAGTCTTTCTTCTAGTTTATTTTATCAGCGTCCATACATCTCATACATTCAGCAGAAACTATAACAGAATAACAATTGAAAGAGACCTTGGAAATCTTCTAGTCCCACCTCTCTGCTCAAGCAGGAGATCCTATACAATTCTGGACAAATGGCTGTTCAACTCTTCTTAAAAACCTCCAGAGAGCACCCACAAATTC
Source organism: Natrix helvetica (assembly GCF_964273705.1). Classification (NCBI taxonomy): domain Eukaryota; kingdom Metazoa; phylum Chordata; class Lepidosauria; order Squamata; family Natricidae; genus Natrix; species Natrix helvetica. The sequence continues at coordinate 247,421,945 of NC_138552.1, forward strand.
TGAAGGCAAGCCAGTCCACTGCTTAATTATTCTCACTGTCAGGAAATTTCTCCTTAGTTCTAGGTTGAGTCGCTCCTTGATTCGTTTTTGTCCATTGCTTCTTGTCTTGCTTTATGCTGCATTGGAAAATAGGTTTGTCCTCTCTGTTTTGTGGCAGCCCTTCAAATATTGGAACACTGCTATCATGTCACCCGTAGTCCTTCTTTATAGTAGATTAGACATACCCAACCATTCATTTTATGTTTTAACCTCCAGTATCCTAATCATCTTTGTTGCTTTTTTCTGCACTCTTTCCACAGTCTCAACATCTTTTTTCTGTCATGGTGACCAAAACTGAGTATAGTATTCTGTTCTGACCCCCCCCACCCTTCGTCCACACCAAAACACTCCAAGCCAAAGATACTTTACAAGATTTATTGATAGACAGACAGGTCCTTGGCAGTAAACCAACACAGATAAGCCTTAGCAACAACCCAGCACTGATAAGCATTAGCAGCAATCCAGCCTGCCACGCTCACAAGACTGTTCTCCCACATTAGTTCATGTGTTGACTTCTGCAAAAGGGATGTGTGCACAAACAGTTCTTTTATAGTCTGGAGAGGAGCCTAATTAACACCAGCTGAGTACAATTACCTCCTGTAACTGCACAACTGTTCCTTACACCTATTAGCTCTCTGGTGGTGAGCATCCAGAAACAACTCACTGCTGATGTCCAGATCACACTCCCTCCACTGGTCCAAGGCTCAGGTGCCTCCTGGTGGCCAACCAGGCTCTCTGCGCCCTGTTCAGAATTGGAACCCTGTCCAGGGTCCTCCACCTCCTCCTGAGCTGACTCATAGGGACCCTCGCTGTCGGAGTCTGGTGGCAGCTCCAACAGCTCCTGCTGGGCCACAACAGTATTCCAAATGTTATCTTACCAGTGCAGTATAAAGTGGTATTAATGCTTCATGTGATCTTGATACTATCCCTCTGGTGATGCAGTTTAGGATTGCACTGTCATTTTTGGCAGCTGCAGCATAGTGCTGGCTCATACTTAAGTGATTATCCACTAGAATAATCTTAGATCCATCTCACAGTTAGTGTGTTGACCCAGGCACCACTTATTCTACACCTCTGCATTTGATTTTTCTTGCTTAAATGTCTTACTTTTCTTACCACTCAATTGGATTTTGTTGGATAGTGCCCAGTTCAGTTTTGACAAGATCCTTCTGATTTTGAGTCTATCTCTCTAAGTGTTGACTATTCTCCCCAGTTCACCGAACTCAAATTTGTTGAATTCCCATTCTATTGCCTCATCTATAAAGATATTGAAGAGTATTGGGCCTAAGACAGAATTTTGGGGTACCCAGTGTATACTTCCCTCCATGTATTCCAGTTCTGTTGAGGACTACATGTTGAGTGCAGTTGGTCAGCCAGTTACAATTCCGTCTGGTGGTGATGCTGTTTATCCCACATTTTTTAACTTATGAAAAAGTATCTTGTGGTCTACTTTGTCTTACTGAAGTCCAAATATACCATGCCCACAGCATTTTGCTGGTCCACTAATTTAGTCATTTTCTCAAATAATGCAATAAGATATGTGTGGCATGGTCTGTTTTTGAGAAACTCGTGTTGGTTTCCAGTAATTGCTTTATTGTTTCCAGGTATTCACAGAGTCGTTGCTTAATTATCTTTTTGATGATCTTCCTAGGTGTAAATGGCAGGCTGATTGGTCTGTCAGTTTCCTAGATCTATTTTTTCTTTTTTCTTTTTTTAAGATGGGACATCAGCTCTTTTCCAGTCCTCTGATAGTTCTCCATTGCTCCAGGATCTTTGAAAGATATGGTTCAGTGGTTCGAAGATCATGTCTGCCGGCTTCAAAACTCTGGAATGTAATCCATCTTGTCCTGGTGATTTGAACTTGTCTAGAGTGGATAGGTATTGTCTTACTATTGTCTTGTCAATTTTGACTTGTATTCCTAACCAGACTTTTATGGTAGTGTTGTTGATAGGTTGGGCAATTTTTGCTTTGCGGATGCAAAGAATGAATTAAGCAGTTCTACTTTCTCCCTGCTGCCCCTCATCTTCTTGCTCTTTTCTCCCATTAGTGGACAGATTGTTTCCTTTACTTTTTAAATTGTTTTTTACATGTTGAAAGAATCTTTTAAATTTATTTCTGATGTTTGCTGCAAGTCTTAGTTAATATTGAAACTACAAGCCTCAAATGCCATGTTATACTTTTTTTTTAAAGAAAGAGAGATAATACTATATAGAAATAATTCTGGTCAGTATCCTCCATGCCTAGTTTGGCTTGGGCTACAAACCCAACGGATGGTTGATTTCTGCAGAAGCATTTTCCTAAAGCATTCATCACATTATATAAAAATTCCTTATTGTTTCAGCAGTTGTTTGTAGATCAATATTTTAAACACAGATTTAGTGCTACAGAGAAGATACATTTAACTTCAGCTGGTTATTTGTTTCTTGTTGAGGTAAATGTACTTTTCCGTAGTTTCTTCTGACAAAGAGTTTTTTGTGGCCATAAAAATGGGTAAGGTTCCAGGCACAGATGGCTTGCCTGCAGTCTATTATAAAAAGCTACAACTAGAGATGGTGGAACCTCTCAAAGAATTATTTAACAAAATACAAGTGGAAGGCAGAGTTCCACCATCCTGGAGAACTGCTTTTATTTCTCTGATCCCTAAAGAGGAACAGGATCCTACCCAGCCAAAAAACTATAGACCCATCTCACTACTTAACACAGACTATAAATCTTTTGCTAAAATATTGGTAAACAGGTTGATGCCAATCATGCAACAATTGATTCATAATGATCAGTCTGGTTTTATACAAGGCAGACAAATGAAAAGCAATGTAAGACAAATCATTAATATAATGGAATATCTGGAAAAGAACAACCAGGTCCCGGCAGTGCTCTTATTTTTAGACGCGGAGAAAGCATTTGATCAAGTTAATTAGAAATACCACCATTTTCTTGTAGTGCTAGTCAAGGCTGAGAATCACTCATTTATGGCTTGTCCATCCTACTTCAGGATTACTCCTCTTCACCCTCCTCAATATCAATGGCCTATCAACCAGGAAATTTTGGACATAGATACATCGCTCATTGAGCACAGGACTAGATCCCTATTCTACACTCTTTGGGAAAGGCCTCAAGTGACAAGTAACAGGTGGAACATTGTGAGAAAAAGTTTCAAAGCCAGTATGATCCAGTGGTTAAGACACCAGATTAAAAACCAGGAGACTGTGAGTTCTAGTGCCACTTTAGGCATAAAAACCAGTTGGGTGACTTTGGGTCTGTCACTCTCTGTTAGTCCAAGTCACTTCACAGAATTGTTGTTGTGGGGAAAATAGGAGGAAGCAATATTAGATATGTTCACTGCTTTGAGTTATTTATAGCAATAATAAAGGTGAGATATAAATAATAAACATATAAACATGTATGTCCTCCTTCTCCCTCTTCACACTTGGAGAATTCTGAGATGATATAATGTTGGCTGCAAGAAAGGGTTGCTGGAATCAAGTCTTTTTCCTTCATCAGAGAAAACATACCTTTGTGAGACAGATAAGAAACACATGATATTAGTGAAAGCAAAGAGGAACATACTCAATCATGATCATATGTTGCTAGAAATGATTCTCCAAAAGGGGACCCTGCATTGAAGCCTTGGCATATACTCGGCCTATAGCTTGAAAGAACGTTCTGTATCCTTTCAGATCTGTTTAGCATCTTGCCTGGTGGTCATCTCCACAGTATTCATAAATGAATATTGAGAAATCCAGATGTTGGACAGGGTTCAGCGGAAAAAAATATTTTCTCTCCCAGGGTGTGGTCAGGAAGAGTTGCTAAATTATATGAGAAATATATGCATGTAATCAAGTATAGCTGTAGACCATTTAGAAAAAAAGGAGGGACTGTACATACAAGAGAATGAATCCATCTGTCTCAGTTTCAATTTTGATTTTTCAGCCTGGATTCCATCAAGTCAGAGAGACAGCACAAGCTATCCCTGCATATATTCCCAGGCTCAGTCATTGTGTGGATAACAAAAACAGTGGGAAAAATTTAAGGGGCAAACATGGCCTCTTTTTAGAGTACTACTATAGATATATCTCGACGTATGACCACAATTGACTCCAAAATTTCTGTTGCTAAATGAGACATTTGTTAAGTGAATTTTCTCCCATTTTATGACTTTTCTTGCCACAGTTATTAAGTGAATCACTGCAGTCATTAAGTTAGAGATAAAGTTGTTAAGTGAATCTGGCTTCCTCATTGACTTTGTTTGTTGTAAGGTTGCTTAAAGGGGATCACATAAGGTTGCAAAAGAGGATAATGCAACCGTCATAAATATGAGTCAAAATGCAGATCATATGACCATGGGGATGCTGCAACTGTGTGAAAAATGGTCAAAAGTTACTTTTTCCAGTACTGTTGTAACTTTTTACGGTTGCTAAGTTAACTGTTATGAGATGAGGACCACTTGTACTTCCATTATCCTTGCAGATATGCCAAATGCATTGTATTAAACACCTCCCCAAAACTCCTGAGTTCTTCCTTGCCTGGTCTGTCAAACTGGCGGCACATGGGCTGGATATGGCCCACATAGGGCAAAAACATCCTGATACATCACAATATGGCCTATAATGCAATTGGGTTTGAAACCCCTGACCTACACCATCTGTTTTAACACATAATGTTAAAATGAACACTCTCAACTGTATTTGGGAATGACTACACATTTAGTACACTGGTCTCAGAGTATATTGCCTCCAGCAACCAGCTATTATATCCAGCAAGGCAAAAACAGTGTTGGAATCAAACCTTTGCCCTTCCTGAATGTCTCCCCACTCTCCCTTAAAAAGTAGCGCAGTTCATTGTTTGCCAATTCAACAGCCTGCCACTTTTGATTTCTCTGTTGGGTGCAGACATTTCCTTCAACATTCCTTGTAGCCTCTGATTACTGTTTCCATCGGCATTAATTGTAACTCGCAAGACTAACAAAGAGTCGAATAAGTGTACATCTCCCTAGAGCTGGGTAATTTTCAACAGATGTTTTTGTCACTTAGTTGCAAACCAGATTTAATTTCTCCCCCACCAGTTCAACAGCAAGAAAAGCCAAGATTAGGACATCTCAGAACATTCTTCCAAATCTAATTGCGTATTTGTACAGAACATTGCAGTAAATGCCTCTAAGTGCTTGCTATAAGATTAGAAAGGGAAGGTGCCAATGATGTCTCCAAATGCTTTCCACAAAATTTGAAAAGCAAAGAATGAGAGAGAGAGAGAGAAAATAAAAGAATGCAAAACTACATACATTTAAGATTAATGTGTAGACTATTATGTATTCAACTTCTTTAGCTACAATTCTACTTATTGTCATGAACTACCATTTCACACAAAAGTATGGAATTGTGCCCTGGGCCTTTTGAAATAGAAAGATATGGAGTTGAATGGATAATACCTATATCCATTATATAAAATAAAATCCTAGTTCAAATGTATAAAATAGATATATTTTATTCCCTACCATTTTTCCCCAAGGAAGTGTGTTATTCTATTAGTAAATTAGAACATACCGATATCAGTTGGATGTATAAAAGCATTCTCATCTGGTCCATGAGCTGTGAGAAAATTATGCTGGCATAAATTGTGCTCTCCTCTTTGCCAGTTCACAGAACTGAAGCAAGTGATTGATGTTATCATTCAGATTTAATGTGGGACAGTGTTAAGGGAAGTAACTGGATGCATTTCTATAACTTAATCCCACCCATCCTATTTACCTCATATTGCAACACTAGTAGGTAACCGGGAATTATTTATTTATAGGGAAAAATGTCTGGATCAAATGTAATTTCTAATGTTGGATTTCCTCCTTACCAGAAGGAGACCCTTTGTGGAGTACTGTGAAGCCGTTACCATGGCAACTCCATTCTGCTGTACAGTAGAATCCATTTTACGGCAGTACAGTAGACACCATTTTAAGGCACAACATGCTATATCTTAACAAAACACACACCCCGAGGGGTGTTAGGGGTGTCTTACCCCCACAGTATTTTGGTCTTGTTGTATTCGGGTCTTTTCCCATATAAGATTGAGATTGTTTTGGCAATGTTTCGGCGAGGTCCCACTCGCCATCTTCAAGCTGGTGTTTTCGGCTTCATGTTTGTGTGATTAAACCTTCGTGCTCACCAGGGCCTATGAGAAATTTGAAATCCAAAGAGCCACCATCTTATGTGACCTCAAATTCCTACACAACTAATGAGACAAAAGCGTGATCCCCACATGCTTCCAACTAAAATTCCATTCTAAAACCTCAGCCACCGAAAGGATCCTGAAAAGAACTGAATTAGCCCTAATCAAAAATGAACTCCACAGGAAAGGATTCCCACTAGACCAAACCAACCAGGAGCTACTCACTCTTCACCTCAAACTCAGCAACAAAATCCACCCAGCACTCTGGGACAAATCCAAACAACTAGCCCTCTGGAGAGCCAAAACAGAAACCTCCTACAAGACAGACACACACACCAACAAACTCTACAGACTAGAAAAACAACAGAAGCCCAACCCCCCTTCACAGCAACTCATGAAACAAACAGTACACAACATATCAGACAGGACCCTCACCACAGCAGAAACCAATGTCCTTTCCATAGGATTCAACTTTGCAGTCACCCCTAAACGCATCCTTACTAAAAACATCATATGCGGAATTGAAGCTACCTTCACCAAAATCAACCCAGATGAAACCAATAAAATCAGACTTGAAGTCACCAATGTCCTCTGCTCCAGCAATCCACCCAGAAGCAACTTACAACAATAAGAAGAAAAAGCACTCACTAACCTGAGGAAAGACAACATAATCATTCTCCCAGCAGACAAAGGCAATGCCACAGTGGTGATGAACACATCTGACTACCAAGCCAAACCATCCAACCTACTCCAAGACCCCGCTTACAAACTTCTAAACACAGACCCCACCACCTACCTGGAAAAAAACACCGAATCCAAAATGAAAGCCTCTCCCATCAGTGAAGAGATCCAGCAAAGAATCATCCCCAGAGAGAAATCATTCAAATGCCCAAAGCTCTATGGCCTGCCCAAGATACACAAAGAAGGAGCACCACTCAGACCCATAGTCAGCTCCATAGCCTCACCTCTACAGAATCTTGCCAAATTCCTCGCCAAACAACTCCAACCCTATGCAGAATCCATCACCTCACATGTACAAAACTCACTCCACTTCAAAGAAATAATAAAGAAACAAAACCTACAACCCAGAGACCAACTCGTGAGCTTCAATGTCATATCCCTCTTCACCCAAGTGCCTATAAAAGAAGCCTTGACAGCTATCCAAAACAAATACAATCCCCCCAAGCACATCCTGGACCTGACCAACCACTGCCTAACCAACACATACTTCATCCATAATGGACAAAGATACAAACAGATAGAAGGAGCACCCATGTGATCACCCCTCTCATCCGTCATCACAAACGTATACGTGGAACATTTTGAAACTAACGCCTTAGATAAATCTGAACACAAGCCCAAACTCTGGCTTAGATATGTTGATGATACTTTTGTGATTTGGCCACACAGGAAAGAAAAACTGGACAACTTCCTCACACATCTCAACAGCCTACAGCCCAAAGTACAATTCATTATGGAAATAGAAACAAACAACTTCCCTTTCTGGATGTCCTAATCTACAAAAATCCCAATGGGATTTTTTTCCATCTACTGGAAAAAAAACCACACCAACCTCTACTTAAAAGCACAATCCCCTTACCACCCTGCACAGATCAACTCTGTAGCCAAGACCCTCATTTCCAGAACCAAACGCCAGCCAACAAAGACCACCTGAAAACTGAATTACACACTCTTACAAACGTATTAATCTCCAACGGATTCCAAAGAAAAACAATTACCAACTAATCCAAAGGGAGACTCCCCCCAAGAACCGAGACACAGAACGGGACAACGGCATCTCCCTCCTCCCTTACATCAAAGGCACCACAGATAAAATCAGAAAAATTCTCCACAAGCACAATATCAAGACAGCCTTCAGCACTGACCAAAAAATAGCCAACAGCTTAAGAAACCCCAAAGACAAGATCCAGCTAGAAAACCAAGGAGTCTACGAAATACCATGCAAAATCTGCCCTGACACATACATTGGACAAACTAATAGGAGAATAAATGCATGCTTTGCAGAACACAAGAACGCAGTCAGAAAAAAAGAAAAAAACTTCCTCCCTTTTCCAGCACCTTAAAGCAACAGGACATGAAATTGATTTTGAAGGAACCAAATTAATCTCCAAAACAGAACATTTCAACAAGAGAATAATTATGGAAGCCATCGAAATAGAGAAACATCCCCACAACATGAATAAACGTGACGATACCTCCCACCTACCAGACATCTGGAAACGAGCTCTAGTCAGCAAACGAACCCCACCCACCATCCAGATCATTACAACACAAAAGAACAATGGACACACAGCCAGCACCTCAGCCACACAGGATGATACAAAACAGCGGACCAATCTACAAACATCAATTCTATCTACCAATCGGGATGAACCTACACAGCCAATCAAGCCACTTACAGCAATAAAGGCAGCACTCCACACACACACACACTAAAATTTAGAGAGAGACGGCAGCTCCAACCTCGCCGAAAAACATTGCCAAGACAATCTCTCTCTCTATCTCTATCATCTCTGTCTCTGTCTCTATATCTATCTATCTATCTATCTATCTATCTATCTATCTATCTATCTATCTATCTATCTATCATTGCATTCTTTTCCTCAGTTTTTTCCAAGTGAAAATAATTCACAAGTGATGAATTGAAATATAATCTGCACAGCACTAAAATGATGTGACGGACCCAGGATAGCTTCTGTTCCCAGGTAAAAGTTTCTGCATCCAACTTTAGTTTTGGGCATCTAGTACTTATGCCTTATGGATTGCACTTTTCTGTGTGGTACAGAATGAATTTCACTGTCATGATAGAGCTTCAAATCATATTGCTAATTTCTTTTCTATGTGTTAACATTTTTCCCAGTTGTTATTTGGGTTTGCGCTGCTGCTGGTTCATCTAAATATGAGGTTACAGTAGTTTTGTCTATTTTTTAATTTATCTGTGCCTGCCTATACCCTATTAGGAGATGCTGTAATAGGGCACATGCAGTAATGAGAGATGTACACTAAATCATAATCCACAATCCTCAGGGCACCTGCTTCACATTGTTGAGGTTGAGATCTTATCATTGTCAACATACTCAACTGAAGGAACCACACAGATCCTGGTTAAAAAAAAGCTGGGGGTGGTGAGAGCAGACCACTGGTAACTGTGGCTTTGGGCATTTGTTGGGTTCTCTAGATTCCATCAGCACAACTCATTCTCCAAACCCAGCTTTGATCTTGAAGCAGAAGCTGCAGCACCATGCTTCAAGCATAGCTCTGTAGCTCTGCAGAGTACTTACTGATTCTTCTGTATCCTCACAAGGCTGACAGATGAGATACAAGTTCTTCCCTGTTTTTCCATTAGGCTTGCTCCTATCACTGCCCCATGGAGTGGGGACTCCCATGGGTTTTACTTCCAGGGCACCATAGGAATTGGACAGCCCAGAATCTCAAAGACATAGATTCAGTTTGCTGATTAGGATTTTTCTATTATTCACTGGGAATCATCGAATAGCATATGTGCCGATGTTTTCATGAAATCTATCTAATGTACCAGTATACAATCCATAACTTCTCTCTTGGGTCAGTTTGGAATGAGCAACAAGACAGCGATGCGTCTGTCTTTAGCAGAAATCATTTCAAACAAAGGTCAAAGGTACTCATTTCTCACACAACCCTGACACTGTGCTACAGGGGAACAATGGACAAAAGCAAATAAGATCAGAGGTGCTTTCCTGGATCAATCACCAGTGTCTCTGCAAGTGAGATACTTTGAAAAATGTCTGCTGTTTCCTGAAGTGTCAGTCCTCTTTAACTGTAAGCTTGAAGTGCTTCCACCTTTTTTTCCACTCATGAATTGTTTTGCTATTCATTATGTTTCATTCATTATTCATTTTGGTATGCGCAGAATGTATCCCCAAAGTAAGAAGGGATAATCAGTCTGTCCTAGACTTGACCATTCATCCATGCTGTGTAAAAATAATCAGGAAAAACATTTCCAGGTTTACCCAGGAGAGGGGAAATATGTAGAAATGCCTGAAGTCAAATGCATCTAAGAAATTAGAATCAACAAGAGAAGGTGAAGGGAAATGAAAATCACCCCTCTAAGAAATATATGGGATGATAGGACTTAAGAAGACTGACAGATGCAACACATCTGGAGTCTACCTATTTATGGGAGAAAAGGAGACTCTACAAGAACTTTCTCCCAACTTTGAGATAACAGTGGAATGCTACATTTTCCAAGAGGTAAGACAATATTTTTAGTACCCTACTGAATACACATACATAAGACCTACAGTTGTAGTTATTTTAATAAGATTTAGACTTCCAATTATTATGGTTTGTTTCAATAAGATGGATATTTAGAGCAGAAAATGGATTAGCATAAACCCTTTAGTGAAACATACAGATATAAATATAAAATGTAAAAGGAAATCAGACTTGATAATGTAGCTTCTCACTTTCTTTTTCTTGACCTCTCCTAAAAGTGAGGCAATGAACTATTACTTGGAGTGCAGAACAGAAAACCTCCACAGTGACAAGATCTTTGCACTTCTTGGTGTGAGATACCCATCTCCTCAGAAGCACACCCAGGAAATGTTGCCTCAAATTGCATTTCTCCCAAGAAGTGATAATCTTGTGGGGAACGTTTTCATACAGGAAAGGATGATTTAATTACCTTTCAATATTATACTCTTTATATATCTAATATAGTAATTTATAGCATAAATAGTCAAATAGCTTACAAGAAGCTAGGATTACAATGTTCATTTCAGCCCTGTACTTCCACTCACACACATTCTTCTCTTTATATTCTATGTAGCTTTTTTCATTTTTTTTGTCCATTGAAGTTAATAACCTAGTAAATAGGAACATGTGGTAGTTCTGACTTTTGTTGCCTGCTGAGTTGCATGCAAAACCCTGAGTTCTGATTGAACGTACGCCTAGAATTGCTGTGAAATGAACTCTGTGAATGTAGCTTTGTGGTGTATTCATGTGTTTTCTGTATACGATAGATATTCTGGATTGGAACCAGGAATAGGATGATACATCACTTGTCAGATCATTCAGTCAGGAGCACATATGGAGTTCTGGATTGCCTGAAAGAACTCAAGACATATCTTGTACATTTCCTGATGGCCTCATACATGATGAGACAAGCCTCTGATTGATGCTGCAGTGATCTCAGTCTCAGCAGATAACTCCTGGAGTAGTTCCTGCTGAACCTTTGTGACTGCCCCATCATTTTCTCACCGGGAGCTCAATTCAGGAAGCAATACCAGTCTTAATGCTGGAGACCTAGCAGCAAGTGGAACAACTTCCACTAAAAAGGATGGAAACATAAGGGGGGGCAGATTAAAAAGCCATATTGAGTGGAAATAGTTCAGAGCATTAGGGTAATCAAAGTAGTCAGGGCGTCGTGCAGGGATGAGACACTGTAAGTAATATTTGACCTCCCTAGATTGATGGAAGGGAACCAATAGGAATTCAGTACTTTAGCAGATTTTGTCAGCAAATCTGGCATATAAGATACAAGTAGGAATTTTAAAGAAGTTTAAATATATTCCACTTTCTTACTTTATCACAGGATAGGCACATACACAAGTTTGTTTCTTGTTAGGAGAATAAATGACTGAAGGCCAAGGTAATATGAATATAGATTAACCTAAAGATGCACAGCTCATCTCCATGAAGTGTTTCCAAAATACATTTTTCAAATATTCATTCTCTGGCACAAATTAGTTACCTAACTTTTCCAAATTAATGCTATTCAAAAGCTGCAAGTTCTATTGTTTTTTTCCCCAAGATACACAAATAGGATTGCTCATTTGGAGAATTATTATCAAAAGTCATTCAATTTATCAATAGTAATCACAGAACTCTAATCAATTCCATCTCTATTACCCCACCTCATAAAGAAATATGGGAGAAGTTTACTAGAGGTCTTGAGCAGAAATTAACCTTGACAATGTATAATAATATTTTACATAAACATTTTTCAAAATCTTGGTCTGTTTCTATCCAAAACCTACTAATTACAATAGAACTTATCTACAAATAAACACATTTTAAAAATGCAGCCTTAAAAAGCAACAGGAAATTTCCATGAAGTCAGATTACTTGTCTAGCTTTTAAAAGACAATATCTGGGTAAATTTCATATCTCAGATGTTCAAAAGAAAATATCTAGGAAATGTGCTTTCTGGAAGGCACATGAAAGAATAAACAATTGTTAGTAGGTGCCTGGTGTATTTCTTTGTCCCATAAAACATCCTAGCCAATAAAAATTCAACTTTCCAAACTGTTTTGGTTATCCTAATGGGTCCAATAGTTTTATAGCAATTCTTTGTTTTTCTTTTTGGATTAACTTTGCCATTATTCCACTGTGTCGTTTTGAACAGAAAACAGGTTGATTTATAACCCCTAAAAGGCCATGGATGGATGAAAAATGCTTTAATATATCAGAAAGTTCTTGAGTGTTCAAAGAAACTTTTCTTATACAAACACAACCAATGGTTAAGAAATTTCTCCCAGCCATCCTCACAAAACGCCTTCTCTATCCTTAGAAATTGTCTGGTTTTGGACTCAATTTATTGCATCATTGTACAAATTTTGTCTTTTCATCCTCGTGATGTTGCATGACTGTGTACACAGGGCATAGTTTCAGCAAGTGCCCTCTGCTCTGTAGTTCTCTAAATATCACTGGTGTATTTTGCAGTACTTTATGTATTTGCAAGATAAAGAAGAACCATAGTAGTGCAGTGGTTAGAATGCAGTATTGCAGGCTAACTCTACCCACTGCCAGCAGTTTGATCCTGACCAGCTTAAGGTTGACTCAGCCTTCCATCTTTCCAAGGTCAGTAAAACAAGAACCCAGATTGTTGGGGATAATATGCTGACTCTGTAAACACTTAGAGAGCATTGTGAAGCACTATGAAGTAGAGTAAAGATCTAAGTGCTATTGCTAGAACTATAAAAATTACCACACATTCCATGGGGGGGGGGGCTCCAATGATTGCTTGCTTTTGCAAATTAGAATATGACCATATTTTAGCCTTGTCTTCTTTTTGCTGTAGCAGCAAAACAAACATGGAGTGGTTCAACTTTCATTTCCTGCAGAGAGAGATGGCTGGGTTCTTTTTCCTATTTTTCTGTGCACAGCAAGACTTTTCAAAATGCACATAGCAGATATTCTAACTTATTTTTTTAATGGATGAAGCGATTAGTATAAGTAAATTACTGCTAAAGCTTATTAGCTGCTCCAATCAGTGATTTGTTTTCAAGCAGCACACTATCTCACAAAGACTTTTAACACAGTACTTTTCACATCTCCATTGAGAAAGATAGACTCTGCTTGCACTACACTAAGGGTGTCTATAGGGTGGGTAAAAGAAATCAAGGTGATCATTGTGATTTTGTGTTTAAAAACCCATATAAGTAAAACAAAGAATTGGGGCTCTCTGATTTGTTGGACACCTGCCCCTGCCCCACTACGGGCACTCTTCATTAAGATAAATTTTTATTTTAACATCAATTGAAGCTGAAGACCTGGATTGTGAGACCAATCACATTGCATCTCTCATGTGTCTGGCAAATCCACAGTGGTCATTTGGAAAGGGATAGAATCTTAGGGCATTTGGTCTCACTTGCAGGTTCCTTTAATGGATTATTTGTTTCTTTGGGAGGAATCACACTTTATGTCAGAAAGTGATTGGTTTGTTTTTTCAAAAAAAACACAACAGCACACATGCTCTGCTCTGGGAAAACAAAGTATTGCTGGATGAAGCAACTCGTATTATTTATATGTGAAAAATATCATCATCCTTTTTTGTGTAGATGGCTGTCATTCTTTATAAACAGAAGCTCTTGCTAGTAAAACAGTACGGGAGTTAATCTCACAAAAAAATGGTTTACACAGCTGCATTTTGGCAGAGACACAATTTTTACTCTTCTTGGCAACTTTATAAAACTGGGGATTTCATTTTAGGATATCGGGCTGGGGGGTGGGGGAGAGTTCCAGCATCACACAATGCTTACTGATGTTTTATGTAACTTTCATGACTGGCGCTGAGCCAGATTTACTCACCAGTAACTCTGAAAAAAACTCTGAATCTTTTTCTATTCTAATCCACTGATCTCTGTGGAATATTGAGGACCAACTAGTGGCCCATTATGGACTAATCCATCATTGTTATAGACCTGAATGTTTGACCTACCGGGAGTAAAATCGTTATTTCATTCCCTTGAAATTTGGGTTGCCTGACTTGTCTAAAGGAAAAGGAAAAGTCATAATAAAGAAAAATGCATTTTTAAAGACAGTCTTGACAGCCATGAAGTAGGAAATACTTCTGTGGATTTCCATATTCTAGGTCAATGATGGCGAACCTTTTTGGTACCAAGTTCTGAAAGGGAGCTTGCATGCACGCTCGTCAGAGCTGCCACCTGGAATAGGAGCTGCCCAGGGGGCATGTGCACACCAGAAAATGAACTTCCAGTTTCTGGCATGCGCATGCACACTGGCAAGCTAGACTTCCAGTTACTAGCGCACATGCGCGTGCGACTATCAGCTGGCCGGCACACATACTCACGCCAGAAAATGGAAGACTAGCTCTTCCAGTTTTTGGCATTGCTGCACACATGAAGTCCAGCTGATCATCCTGGGTGCATGCATGCCAGAAACATGGAAAAGGAACAGATGATGGTGCATATGGTGACATGACTCCATGTGCCACTTCTGGCATACATGCCATAGGTTCACTATCACGGTTCTAAGCTATCCCAGTTGAATGAAGTAGTGAAAAGTCACTTGCATTTAAATACTTATTATTCTTATCCATTATTTTGCCCCCGGTGCCAAAAAGTTCTCATGAGGTGATCTCCCAACTTTGTGCTCACAATCTGAAAAGTTGCAAAAAAAAATTTTTTTTAGAGACACACATTGCACACAAAGATGAAGAACCTATTCATTATTTTGTAAATCTTTATTCAGTTGAATCCTGTGAACCAATAGGAAGACAATTAAACAAAACAGGGTATACAGTGGTTAACACTCCTCTACTCTAACCCTCCATTTGTTCTTCACTGGCTAATGAATTGCACAGAAACAAAATCTTGTGATTTGCTACTTTCTTCTCCAAATGAGAGATTTAATTCAGTACAGTTTTGGCAACCCAGGCAATCGATATTTTTTGTTCTTGTTTTTTTTAAACACTTTTACGATATTATCACCACATTTTTTTGGGGAAAAAAATAACAGGATAGACAAAGACTGTTATAGAGAACACAGCTATCTGATGGCTGCAGAAAGTTACAAACATGTCACCTAGAGTGAATCTCTATTTATACTAAAAATGTTGCTGGTTTTTCTGTTCATAGAATCACAGCATTGGAAAGGGCCAAAAACACCCTTTAGTTGATATTTAGCACAGGAATCCAAATTAAAAGATTCCAGACAGATGACGATATAGACTTCATGATATAATATGTCCAATAAAGTTCATTGTGCTCTGAATTATTAGTTTCACTGTCAAGCTCTTCAAATTGAATTCTGCCTTCTTGGAACATGTGGGTATTGTTCCATGTCTTGCGGTTTGCGATAAGACTGAACAGGTTTTGACCTTCTGTGTGACATCTTTTTCAGGTTTTTGAAGAATGAGAATATTTTGGTTCATACTGTGAGATATTTCCCAAGATGGCAGTTTCAATTCTTCTGATTCTCAACCAGCAGACTTCCAACAATTTCAAAAGACATTGTGTTGAGGAAACCTATCCTAAAAACATTGGTATCTAAAACAAAGAGCATAATTTATGTATTCTTGTGTTTATTGGTTCTCTTCTCTCTCCCCCTCTGATAAGTTTATATAGGGCCTCCCATCTCATGTGCATACACTGGAAGACTAACAGTTAAAAAACCAATAAAATGTAAATTAAAATTTAATTTAGAAATGGCACAAAACAACAACACAATGGGCATAAACTAATTGCACAGCAGCCAAGAAATTCACTTAACAGACAAGACAAGGAAATGGTTTAACCATCCTATCAGGATCTTAGGCTTGATGGCAAAGCCAGGGGCCCTTGGTGTTCTCTGAGCTTGGTTGTTGTTGATGATGATGATGTTTGCAGATGTTTTATTACCTAAACTAGGTAACATTATGATTTGCTAGTAAGGAGTGGGGTTTGCTCTCAGTTTATATTCTAGTGGTTTGCCCTGCCCTGTTGGACAATCCACTAGAACATAAAATAAGAGCAAATCTTACTTCTTACTAGCACTGATGATGTTACCTAGTTTGCATAATGAAATGTCTCAAAGGAAACAACCAAGTTCAGAGAGCACCTTCATTTCAATCCTGAGCTACAACTATTGAAAACAGTCTTCAATAAAGAAGAATATTTGTAGCTCAGCGGAGTTATACCCTAGCAACTGTTTTGAGGGACTTCACCCTTATTTGTAACCAATGTACACAGCATATTTGGGGTTTTCCTCCTAATAAGACTTTTTAAATTATTTGCTTTTTAACATAACCTGTCCATCTGTATCATTTGATGATGAAAATAGAAAGCTGCTTTAAATCATATCTATATTTCCACAACTGGGCAATGACACTTACATTTACAAATCTATGATTGCAGTGAAAAGGTATTCTGCTAATATCCATTTCATTAACAGAAGAATCTCCAGGTAAATGACATTTTCCCCTGTACATTGTATTAAGGACACTTATTTCCTAGCTTCTGGAGCTTTCAATCTTGGAAAACACTGCTTTGATCTCTGACCAGAAGACAGAGTGTCACACCTACACTTTGCTGCACTTAGTCCTAGCCAGAAAGTCTGCGTTAATTATTTTAAATGGTCCTTTGTATCTTAAAAGCAATTCCTTTCCTATCTTCATGAAGCACTGATAAGAAAAGCACAAGTATAGCTCTTTTATGTTTATAGGAGAAACACAGCAAAAGTTACTTCAGGGAAACTGCACTGACCAAGACAATATTAGAAATTGCCAACACACCTGGTGTTTGCTACAGTTTTAATGCATTTTGCTTTATGAAGGTTAGAGAAGAATAAGAACAACAAATTTCTTTTCATTTAAAAATCGGAAATCCTCTTTTTCCCATATTTCCCCCCATAAGATACAACTGCAATTCAGAAAGGTTCAAAGAGATATGAGATACTAATTTTCTATGCATCTCAAGTAAGATAGTTGTCTTGCCTAGTTTGTTGTGATAGAGTATTCAGTTATCCTACTTTGCAGAGATTGTTTCTATTTTCTGAAAATAGAAACAATAACTAACAGTCTGGGGGTCTCAACTGCAATCTCTGCGATCAGCTCGTGGAGTTCGGGCAGGGCCGCTGATGTATAGCAAGGAGCCAAGTATACAATCAGCAGGCCCAACTGTCTCCCTGGGCCCCACCTCACACTCAGAGACTCACACCCGGATGTCTGTGGCACAGTGAGTTATCTCGGTTCCAGACTCTCCCGTATGATCACCGCTACCCCACCCCCCCTCCCCTGGGCCCGTGGCTGGTGGAATACACGGTAGCCTGGTGGGCCTAGAACGTCGTAACGTATTTTTGTAATATACGTGCAGATCCAAGCAGTGCAGCCTTTTGCATTTGACTGATGGTGATTTTGTCAAGTTTTAACTGTTTTAAATGTAATTCCAGTGCTTTTGGAATAGCTCCCAGTGTGCCGATTACCACTGGAATTACCACTGCTTGTTTGTGCCATAATCGTTGAATTTCAATTTTTAGGTCCTGGTATTTCATGATTTTTTCAAGTTCCTTCTCGTCGACCCTGATACCACCTGGTATTGCGATATCTATGATTGTAACCTTATTTTTCTCAACCAGTGTGATGTCTGGTGTGTTGTGCGCCAGTATTTTGTCCGTTTGATACGAAAATCCCATAGGATCTTGACCATCTGATTTTCGGTGACTTTTTCAGACTTATGTTCCCACCAGTTTGTTGTTGTTTTAATATTATAATTTTTACACAAAAATTTAATAATTTTGCAATTTATAATCAGTCTGCATGATTTTTTTTACAGCAGCTGAGTATGTGGTCAACAGTTTCATCAACTTCTTTGCAGAGTCTGCATTTGGCATCATCAGAGGATTTTTCGATTTTGGCCTTAATGGCATTTGTTCGGATAGCTTGTTCTTGCGCAGCCAGGATTAGTGACTCTGTTTCTTTCTTTAACGTACCTGTTGTTAACCATAACCAAGTTTTTTCACTGTTCACTTTATCTTTTATTTTTTCCAAAAATTGACCATGCAATGCTTTGTTCTGTCAACTCTCCATTCTTGATTTTATCACATCTTTTCTGTAATCTTGTTTCATCTGTTGGGCCTTAAGTAGATTTTTGTTCTTTACTTCGATTAATAGATGTTCTTGACTTTCTTTTAAATAATCAGCCAGTGCATGTTTTCTTCTTCAACTATTTGCTTCACTTGTAATAATCCTCTGCCACCTGATTTTCGGGGCAGGTGTAATCTGTCAGTGTCACCACATGGATGTAAACTGTAGTGCATTGTCATTAGTTTCCTGGTTTTTCGGTCCAAAATGTCCAAATCAGCTTGGGTCCAGTTAACTGTTACCAGATGTGTATCTTATAACTGGTATTGCCCAAATATTTATGGCCTTGATTGTATTTCCACCATTTAATTTAGATTTCAAAATTTTCCTAACTCTGTTGGTGTACTCTCTCCTGACAATAGTTTTTACTTCTCCATGTTTGATGTTATCCAACTGCAGAATGCCTAAGTATTTGTAGGCTTCATTTTCATTGCATTAAATTAGTTGGCCATTGGGCATTTCAATTCCCTCACACGCAGTGATTTTGCCCCTTTTTATGGATACAGTGGCGCATTTTTCCATGCCAAACTGCATTGAAATATCGGTGCTGAATACTCGGACTGTGTTTGTCAGTGATTGGATTTCTATTTCTGACTTACCATAGAGTTTCAAATCATCCATATATAATAAATGCAAAAAAATTTCAGCTTCTTTGGCTGTTTCGTAGCCTAATTTCATTTTTTTAAGATTACCGATAGTGGGATTATTATTATTATTATTATTATTATTATTATTATTATTATTATTATTATTATTATTATTATTATTGTCGTTGATATTGTTGATATTGTTGTTATTGTTATGGTTGGACACATGGTC
The DNA here is from genome assembly GCF_964273705.1 of Natrix helvetica. Classification (NCBI taxonomy): domain Eukaryota; kingdom Metazoa; phylum Chordata; class Lepidosauria; order Squamata; family Natricidae; genus Natrix; species Natrix helvetica. The sequence continues at coordinate 247,441,321 of NC_138552.1, forward strand.
AACTGGATGTTTACACTCAAATTGGCATTTTATGAACTTATCAAATCTTTTTTAAGGAATTGGGATAGGCAGACGTTGTTTGAAGGTATTAAATGTATTGTTGCAAAATGTAAGTTGTTTCAAAGAAAGTTGCCATTTGCAGTTAACTGATGGTGATTTTGTCTCAAGGCACCAGAGATCCAAAGTAGCACAGTGGTTAGAATGCAGTACTGCAGGCTACTTCTGCTGACTGCCGGCTGCCTGCAATTTGGTAAATCAAATCTCACCAAACTCAATTGACTCAGTCTTCCATTCTTCCGAGGTGGGTAAAATGAGGACCTATATTGTTGGGGGCAATATTCTGACTCTATAAACCACTTAGAGAAGGCTGTAAAAAGCACTGTGAAGTGGTATATAAGTCGAAGTGCTATTTCTATTGGTACTATCTTTGTTGGTTTTTTTTTTTGCCTTAGTTCTACTTTAATTTGCAGAGCTTAGTATTTTGCAATTTTCTCCAGTGCTTTCTCTTCTCTTCTGCTTTCTGCCACACATCCACTATCCAGACTTTTTTGTCTTTTTTAACAACAATTGTCAAGTCTGGGATGTTAAGTGGCAAGTACCTGTCTGTTTCAATCCTAAAGTCCCAGATCAGTTTAGCTTTTCCGTTCTCTATTATTTCCTGTACTTTGTAGTCCCACCAGTTTTTGCTTATGGTATTTCTTGCAGATCTTCAAATGCACCATTGTTGCTATGTTTCATGCCATTGTTTGTAGTCAGTCTGTGCTATTTTCTTTCAGCAGCTAACTAGGTGGTCTACTGTTTCTTCAGCTTCTTTGCAAAGGCAGCATTTGCTATATTGTGCTGCCTTTTGAATTCTAACATTGTATGCATTTGTTATTAAGACTTGGTCTTGTGCAGTCAGAATTAGACCCTCTGTGTCTATTCAAGTTTCCTGCTCTTAGCCATTGCCAGGTCCCTTTGTTATCCGGTTAGCCTAGTAGGGTAATTCATTGATGGTATTTTCCCAATGCTTATTGTTACTACAATTATTTAAATTTAGAGGTCACCTAACTTCACAAGGACACTGGATGGCTTACAGTGTTTTTTTTTAAAAAAAAACTTTTAAAAACTTTTAGAATAAACCCAGAAAAGAAAAATAGCTGAGGCCTCTATACAAACATAATCCCATAAACCTAAAAAAGCAAAAACAAAACCCCACAAAACATATGACCCCCCCTCTCACCAATAGGAATCACCAAACATCTACTGCATTTGACCCCCACCACCAATAAGATTCATCAAACAGCTTACTGCAACATCTGAGAAAATCAGGTTTCCAATCCCCCCCCCCCATCGATATTACAGAATTAAAAAACAGAAGTAATAGCCAAGTACACTTTTTTTATATCAAAGTAACATGAATGTATTAACTTTGTGATGATTGAAGTACAGTAAATTAAACATTTCAAACTAGAAAATGTATATGTCACGTTCCGGCGTTCACGTTGAATGCAAGCAGAGAGTCAGTTTGTTTGGTGAAAAACTTTATCTCTATCTAATATTACGTGATAACCAGCACTAAATGACAATGATACATAGGTAAGCAAATCCAAGTCAGTTCTAACCAAGTTAACACAATCACTCATATATATACCATTACCCCACCCAGCTCCACCCACAACTCCACCCAGATGACACCCAACCCCCATCACCAATCACCATGACCCACACCCTCAGCCACACCCCCACTCAGTGTCATCATAGCCTCCTCCCTGGTTAGCTGCATCCAAGGAGAAGAGTTATGTCAGAGTAGGCAGTTGCACCCTGATAGAAGAGTTAATTCTGAGGAGGCAGTTGTACCCAAGTAGAAGAGTTACTCTGCAGAGTGGTGAGGGAAGCCTTACAGAAGCAGCTACAGGCTCCGCCAACATCAGAGAGTCAACATCAATGTGACAGCATTGGTGGCGTGTAAGCATGGCCGAGCAGGCGTGGCGATGGATGGGCTCCCCCCTGAATGGCCGCCCAAGGGCTGACATAAGCATTAAATATGATTTCTAGAATAGAATTGAAAATAAATTTGTTTAAATTGTACAGTTAATGCTATAGTTAGTATTAACACCCACATTTTTAAGACTTCCAGACCATTATAAGGGTAGGATAGAAACTTGTCTTTTCCCCCACTGCAGAGGTGGTATTCAGCCAAAACTGACAGGTTCTGGAGAACTGGTAGTGGAAATTTTGAGTGGTTCAGAGAACTAGCAAATAGGCTTGTCCCACCCCTGCTGCCTTCCAACCTCCCAACTGATCTTCTTTTGTTGCCTGAACAGGAGAATGGAGCTAGAAAACAGGTTAGTGGAGTGGGGAGGTAATGGGGTTTTTGCAGTATCCTTCCCCTGCCACGCCCACAAAGTCACACCCACAAAGCCACACTTACAGAACCGGTAGTAAATTTTTTTGACTCCCACCACTGCCCCACTGCTGTTTCAATGATATATTAGTGACCAGTCTCTGCACTCAAGAACTGTAAAAAAAATTCCAGACCTAGTTCTAGCCTAAGTATAGACTTAGACCTATTTAACTATATAATGTTATTAGGTGGTAATAGTATTTCCAATATTTAAAATTCCAAGAATGTAGAGGAAAGAAAGTGTCTTCATGTAAGATGTCTTTTACATTTCAGAGCAGATGAAGAAACAACGATTTTTATTTCTGGAAAGAATTTTCTCCAAGACTATACTAATTTGTCAATTATTCTCCCCTGAGATGACTTGTAACATATTTATTATAGCATGCGATTTTTGTGGACTACTGCATATTTTGGATGCATGAACTGTTACTCTGAGTTAAGGATATTTATATTTCTATGGTTGCCAAGTATGTGCAAATGAAGAGGATTATCTTTCTCCCTCTCTTCTCTTTACTTTGTAAAGCAAATTTTGAAGCTTCCAAGTAATATAAAGGCATTTAGAAATGAAACCCTATCCTGTCTCTAGCTTGACCCAAAACAAGCAGATGAAGAGGTAATATCTATGCTACATTTTATTAGACTGCTGGAAATTGTCTCCACTGCAGTTCACACCAACTGCCTTCCCCAATTTTTCTCATAACTTTTCAAGAATTTCTCCATGAGACATTTTTCATTTCATTCCATACTGAAACCAATTTTGTGGCAACTTTGAAAACAGCACATGCCCTTTGCTCTTCAAGCCACACTTAATTCTTGAACAATATCCTCCCTTGTTTTGTGATTTAGAAACTTCCTTTACATTTACGTGCCGGCCTTGCTTCTACTTTTGATTTCCTCTTCCTGTTAAATAAATCCTACTATGAGGATTGCTGCATGGATTGTAGGGTTCCTCGTGTAATTCCTGTCCACATTTGCACAATGCTATTTTATGAATTAGTGTCTGATGGGAACATAGTTACAAAGTGCAAGGACAGACAGATAAGTTAGCTGGACAAACAGATAGACAGGAAAGGTTCACTGGATTTTAATTGAGGCTTGAAAGATGAATGTAAACTACTCCTAGTACATCAGCAACAAGGTGGTGGGGGTTTTTTTGCATCAAATGAAAGGACTGTACTATGGCCAATTCATCCCTGGAAAAAAAGTACTGAATCATTAAATATATTATTTGCAATAAATTACCATTCCAAATATAGCCAAAATTTTGGCAAAAAGGCAATACATGTAAGAAATGTACAATGCCCAACTGCCAGTTAAAGCTAATTGAATGCATGGTATCAATATTGGAAAAAAATGATCTAATATCAATGGGGATTCAGAAAGCAAATCTTCTCTGGAGTTTACTGCTTTAGGTTTAGCATGGCACCTGCTGACATTTGGGTGTGCTGGGATCGATTCCTTCATTCTCTGCTAAACCCTTTTTATGGCCAGGTTTAATGGTTGTTTCTTATTGATCTTTCTGTAATTCATTCTCCCTGGAGACTATAAAACTTAATTAGGTATTTTCAGCTTTTAAACATACCCAGCCAGTCAAGGCATGTATGTTGCCCACCGTACTATATTTGCAAATCATAAACTACTACTTTCTGCTCGTAAACCTGTCACTATGTGTTCTTGGCTTAATTCCTAACTAGAAACAATTGAGTAGCAAATAGCTCCGCAGATGGACACTGCCAGAATCCTATTACTAGCAACTAATTTTGTCCGGTATATAATGGGATAAATAGGAATGCATTACAAAATGCCATCAGCTGTTCTAGTTGCCCATATACCCCATTGTTGATTTGGGAATTAAAAATTGGTTTTAATCTAATATCTTTGATAAGTGGTCAGTGTGTAGCTGTACAACAGGTCATTTGTTTGATTCCTGGTGCCTGAAAGTTTCATAGCCAGACATCTACCTAATTTCCTTTTGATGTTGGAACTTAACAAGCCAAAAATTCTGTCTCACGGAGCCAACTGACGGAAGCAACAATTTAACACTCACCTCTCCACAATGGCAGTACTTTTTCTTAACAGGTTCACAAGGTTAAAGACTGTATTAACCTGGGAGCCATTAATACGAAGCTAGACTTAGAGAGACGTCCATGTCTCAGATTTGATGATAAATAAGAATAAGGTAAAGGTAAAGGTTCCCCTCGCACATATGTGCTAGTCATTCCCAACTCTAGGGAAGTCATTCCCAGCTCCATTTCAAAGCCAAAGAGCCAGCGCTGACCGAAGATGTCTCTGTGGTCATGTGGCCGGCTTGACTAAATGCTTAAGGCGCACGGAACGCTGTTACCTTCTCACCAAAGGTGGTCCCTATTTTTTTACTTGCATTTTTACATGCTTTCGAACTGCTAGCTTGGCAGAAGCTGGGACAAGTAAAGGGATCTCACTCCATTATGTGGCGCTAGGAATTTGAACCACCGAACTGCCGACCTTTCTGATTGACAAGCTCAGCGTCTTAGCCACTGAGCCACTGCGTCACTTAAATAAGAATACTTTGCTACATATTTTAATCCTAGAACTATCCCCTTGTGGTTTTTTATGTTAGTTCTTATAAAGAAGCCACTCTCTCTGTCCCCAATATTAACAGGGCATGAAATACTAATATAGGTAGGCATTTTTGGATGATTTCAGTGTCTGTTTTTTTAAAATAGTCAATCTTTTGCCCATATACCATTCCATCATGCAGTAACAATCTCTCTAAAACACAGAAAAATGAATAGAAAAAACATATAGTGAACAATACAGAAGGGGCAGGATAAGGATGCAGTAATTTTGTGGCACTTCAGAGATCAGGACTCTATTTTTTTTAAATGCACACTTGTACTGGTCAGCTAAAGGAAAGGAGGGTAAATGGTCCTGGAAGACAATCATAGATTGGTTTCCGATTGCTTTAGGAGGGACTTGAAATGTTGGCAGGATAGAAGTGCCTCTGATAACAATGCAGTTGCCCCACTATTGCTCTGCTCCATTTTTTTTTCAATGGAACAACATAGTTACTTCTATTCTGCAGGTTTATTTTGTTAAATATAAGTATCAGGTTTTTTTTTTTTTGCATATATCCCAACAGTGGAAATGTACATAAACTTACACCGAAAAAAGAAAGAATGAAGGAGAGAGACAGAAAGAAAGAAAAATAATTTATTGCATCTTTTAGAATGTGAATTTATTTTGATTTTCCTTCTTCGACATCTCCAGTATGTTAATACTGCTGAGCAGAAAGCCCTGGTGTTTGAGTGTACTGTACCGATATCTTGCCAAAATAAGGTCCTATTCCCTCAGAAAGTGAAACAACAACAAACATCAAAATGAGGTGGCCTGGAAAAGTGACATTGTTAAATGGTTTCTGCCACAGCTGGCGGTGTATTTGTTGAAATTATCCAGGCCTAAATTACCTGAGACTGAAAAAGTTCTGAATCAAATTGCAAAGCAAGAGGAAATTCCAGTAAATAATTTCCTTTTCTGGAATCAACATGTAACTGATCCTCTATTCGTGCTTTTGCTGCTGCTACAAACAAGAGCAAAATCACTGCTTGTACTTTTGTTATTTGAAATAATGTCTTGCATTCACACTCTAGTTTCTGTTTGGGTCTCACTATGTATTGAAATTATTCCTGATTTGATTTGCATTTATAGCAAAAGAAGGGGCAAAAGGCAAGATTTTCTTGATTGTAATGTGACTAAACGGTCTGGAATATTTAGGGTTGTTATTTTCTCTGGCAATGAATCTCCACCCTCTTTTTATTGTGCTTCATAACACTGTCTACTTTGGGAACATTTTACTAGTATAAAAACCTTTTGACTAAAATATGCCTATCACATGCCAGCTTGTCAGACTGAGCAAGCACAGACCAAGCCAGGTCCAAAAGCTCCAGCAGCTTCAGAAAACAAGCTCAACATACACTTTTGGTGTAGACTACAGTCTATATTTTCCTTTGACTTACAAAGCATAAGTGAATCATTGCTGGAATCAAGCAAGTATACACAGAAGCAATTGCTACCTGTATCCTTGCTCAAATCAAGCAGCACATTTTGAAGTTCTAGTTTTTATTTGTTCACCCAAGTGTGAATGGCAGGTTTGTGATTTGGAATATGAAATACAAATGGTCAGTCTTTGATATCTCTAGGATAGAAAGGCGGACAAAAGATTTACTTGAACAACCTTAGGGAACTTCTGTCAGTTGGAAAGTAGATAATATTAAACAAGACAGGCCACCCAATGGTACGACGGTATACTTCATCATCGTAAGTTTAATTATTAGCAAAGAGGCATTGAGATTATATATGCCTTGATAAAGGGATTTTGCATCCAGATTCTGGCTCATATAAAGTAGTGGTTATCAAAAAGAATTTCTAGGAATACTGAACATTCTTAGCGAGTGGAGGGAGGGAGGGAGGGAGGGAGGTGGGGGAGAGATGTTAAGATGGCTGCCATGACCACATGTTTATAGCCATTTCTTTTTGGCTATCTTCACAACCATAACCAATTGTCCCTGAAGGCCCCAAAGATTTGTAGGGGCCACACTTTAGAAATCAATTTTGTCAGTAACAATTGTCCATTGCCTTTTGTTACTATCAGTGGATATTTCAGGATGCCATCCTACACTTCCGCCCAAATGTCTTTATGTGTATATGTGTGCCTACATCTTATAACATAATTTATCTATTTATTTAAGATAGCGGTTGTGTGGCTTAGCTTCCTAAACAATAGAACTTTTGTCCTGAAGTCTGGGATTACCGTATATATTTGTTATGTGGGGGAAATAGAAAATCCTACTTCAACGCTCACAACAGCCCTTTTGATATTATTGTAAAGCACCAGTTCACAAAAGTGGGGATCACACTCTTGCATTCCCAGCCTCCATACTTTTCACTTTTGAACAATTGAAAAAAGGCTCTGATTTCCCTTTGAGAGAAATGTTGATATCACATTGTAAAAATAAATAGTGAGGGCCAAGCAATTTTCCCACTGCCATTTACATTTAATTGAAATTGTTTTTTTCTTAAATAAAGCTTATCTTTATTTCCTATCACATAAGCACCAGTCACAAGTTATAAGTCAGATAGGGTTTCCTGCCTAGGCAGGGGGTTGGACTAGAAGACCTCCAAGGTCCCTTCCAACTCTACTATTGTATTATTGTATTGTAAGTATTGTTTCACTTCTTCCTCTTTTAATGATGTTTTAGGCCCAGTACTCTTCAACATCTTCATCAATGATTTGGATGAGGGAATAAATGGGGAACTCATCAAATTTGCAGATGATACCAAGCTGGCAGGAATAGCCAACACTCCAGAAGATAGGCTTAAGATACAGAAGGATCTTGACAAACTTGAACATTGGGCACTATCTAATAAAATGAAATTCAATGGTGAAAAGAGTAAGGTTCTACACTTAGGCAACAAAAACGGAATGCACAGGTACAGTATAGGTGATACCTTACTCAGTAGTAGTAACTGTGAAAGGGATCTTGGAGTCCTAGTGGACAACCATTTAAATATGAGCCAGCAGTGTGCAGCAGCTGCCAAAAAAGCCAACACAGTTCTAGGCTGCATCAACAGAGGGATAGAATCAAGATCACGTGAAGTGTTAATACCACTTTATAATGCCTTGGTAAGGCCACACTTGGAATACTGCATTCAGTTCTGGTCGCCACGATGTAAAAAAGATGTGGAGACTCTAGAAAGAGTGCAGAGAAGAGCAACAAAGATGATTAGGGGACTGGAGACTAAAACATATGAAGAACGGTTGCAGGAACTGGGTATGTTTAGCTTAAGAGAAAGAAGGACTAGGGGAGACATGATAGCATTATTCCAATATCTCAGAGGTTGCCACAAAGAAGAGGGAGTCAAACTATTCTCCAAAGCACCTGAGGGTAGAACAAGAAGCAATGGGTGGAAACTAATCAAGGAGAGAAGCAACTTAGAACTGAGGAGAAATTTCCTGACAGTGAGAACAATTAATCAGTGGAACAGCTTGCCTCCAGAAGTTGTGAATGCCCCAACACTGGAAGTCTTTAAGAAGATGTTGGATAGCTATTTGTCTGAAACAGTATAGGGTTTCCTGCCTAGGCAGGGGGTTGGACTAGAAGACCTCCAAGGTCCCTTCCAACTCTACTATTGTATTTGTATTAGATATATTTCTAAAATTAGTGATTCTACGTACTATATAAAACTATCCTCTACACAACCCTAACATATTTTATATTATTTTCATAGTCTTGAAAATGTTGTTTTTCAGATATGACCAGATTAATGCTCACGCACATAAGAATCTTACATTGGGTAGAAATTTGAAAGTCTGTCCGGAAATCCTACTCACCCATTAGATATAGCTGGTCTAGGTATGAATGTTCTATACTTAATAGGTGAAGAGTGATGGTTCTTTTTCTCTGCTGATTTCTAAGCCAACCTGCTATAAAACATTGATCTCTCAGATCCAGGAGACACATGACTCCTAGGCCATTCAGTCCAGCAGGCTTAACCTGCTGAACTCAACGTGCTAAAAGGGCTTAAAATGTAATCATTAGTAGATTTTCTGCTAGCAGCTGGTAAAACAAGACTTCTAGGCAGCCTGGGGGCTTTAATTTATTTTTTAATCCTGCTAAATCAGCAGAAAAGCATTTTACCTTTCTACTCAGTAGGGAAGGTAGTGGGAGGAGAGGGTTTAAAAAGTTAAAATTCCAACAAGGGGCTGTAGGAGAAAGGATCAGACTAACTAGAGCAAAGCCTGACAATGGTAGTACTTTCGGGACAGGAAAACTGTCACAATCTTTAACACTCACACAACAATGTTGAAATCCTCTGCACTTCACTTTTGTGCAGTTCTGGCTGCCCTGTGTTCCACCTCTTCCCAAATGGAAATAAATACCCTTTTAAAGTTTCCAGGCTTCATTAAAATCTTCTTTTTCCAGGGAGACAGAAAGCAGACAAAAGATATCTCAGGGAACGCCCCCCCCTCCCCTATGAAACTCTTGGTTTGCATGTCAATAAATAATACACTCATTGATAGGCAAAACGGCAGGTTGCCTAGCTAGCCACGATTCTATTCACATTTAAAATTATGGTTGAAGGGTCCAGCAGCGACAATCCCTCCATCAGAGAAAGTAAATGTTGTCAGTCTACAAGAGTTGCCACTGAATAAGTCACGAAACTTGAACATTCTGTGATAGCAGATTTTGTCAGAAGGAGTCCTGAAAAGATTTGGTTTAGGCCTAAACTGAAATAAATATTCCACAAAACATTATAAGATGAATAGATTCTCTCTCTCTCTCCCCACACCCCAACAATGGTACATTGCAGGAATTTATGGAATAGAAAATTTAAAGAAAAAAATTCTGTCAATATCTACTATTTTACAACTCTGCAATTTTCCAGCTGGTAAAGGTAAAGGTTCCCTTCGCACATATGTGCTAGCCATTCCTGGCTCTAGGGGGCAGTGCTCATCTCCGTTTCAAAACCAAAGAGTCAGCACTGTCCGAAGATGTCTCTGTGGTCATGCGGCTGGCATGACTAAATGCTGAAGGTGCATGGAACACTGTTACCTTCCCACCAAAGGTGGTTCTTAGTTTTCTACTTGCATTTTTACATGCTTTCGAACTGCTAGTTTGGCAAAAGCTGGGACAAGTAATGAGAGCTCACTCCGTTATGCGGTGCTAGGGATTCGAACCGCCGAACTGCCAACTTTTCTGCTTGACAAGCTCAGTGTCTTAGCCACTGAGCCACAGCATCCCTTTTTCTAGCTGGTATCCATGCCTTATAGGGCAAATTGTAAGAAGGGAAGAAATTGTAATTTTTTAAAAAAATGCTAATTTCATTTTAAACCTCAGCTTTTCAAACTCTAATTAATAGAGTTTTTTAAAAAAACCACAAACAAACAAACCATGAATAACTGTTGTGGCCAAGCAGGATCCGGTTGAGCTGCTGATGGACTCGGATAGCGAGGAACCATATGAGTCTGCCCTGGATGATGTGGAGGACCCTGTGCAGGTTTCAGACTCAGAGCAGGGACCAGAGAGGCTGGTTGGCCACCAGGAGGTGCCTGAGGCATGGAGCAGTGGGGAGGATCAAAGGCAGTTTGTCCCTGATGCTAGATTGAGAAGGGCTGAGAAATGGAAGCAGCAACTCTGTAGGCAGACTCACAGAAGATGATTAAGCACAGGTGGTTGTGGATTGGCCCCTCCCAAGAGAGATTATAGGTGAGGTGTTGGGAGGGGACATTTGCAGGAAACAACCATTCGAATTAGTAGTTAAGAAAATCTATCTGTTATTCTAGCCGTGTCTGTTTGTTTGGACTATCTGCATTGCTTTATTTGAATTATCTGGGTTGCTCTATTGAACGTGAGTTGTCTGGGCCCTCAGCCAAAGGATTCGTTATCTCAGTAATTAAACAGTGGCAAACAGCCAAGCCCGTGTTCTGGTTTATTCACAGGCATGGGGTGGGGGGGTCAGAACAAATAACTATGTTTCTTTTGCCATCACATCAAATTTGTTCCTTATTAACAAAATCTTCACCATATCCATCAGAATTAGGAAAACATGACTTCCTTATACAAGCTTGAGGTCTCAGATTTCTTCTAGGGGAAACATCAAGGTAATATAATTTCAACAGAAGTTATTTGTTTTGACATCTTCAGAAAGACCGACCGAAGGCTTTCTGGTATTGGGTGAACAAAAAGGGGAGTGGGAAAACCACCAACCACATTTTGAAGGATTTTAATATACAGTAGCACGTGTGAATGGTTTTCCCATAGACCTTAACATTCTATGTCTAAAATGACTTTCCTGCACTGATTGTAAATGTCGCCCTCTTGTTTTCAATAGATATACACTCAGCAATTGTGTTACTATTTGAAATATATATTTTTTAAAAATGGTGAAGAGCAGGAGGCTTAAATTAGGAACTCCAAAATTTTATCAGAAACCATGAATTCATTGAGAAATATTAAGCAATGTCTTTCATTTTAGCCTTCTCCTTTCTCCATAATATTCAAAATGACAACAATAGCTGACAATGCATATCTTGATTGATTATTGATTAACTATGTGCCATCCAGTTGATGTTGATTGTTAGCAACCTCTTAAGATAGGTCTTCTACCAGTGCACTCATTTCCTCTGGAATTGAATCCACCCATCTTGCTTTCTCTTTCCATCTTTCCCAGCATTAGATTCTTTACCATAATATAATATTAATATATCCAAAGAAGGATAATTGAAATTGGTCATTTGTGCCTTGAATGAGAAGATTCTGGGTAGAATGCATGTGTCATATGTTTATAATGGATGCATGCAAATAAAATGAATGTCAATTTAAAATATTGTTCTTTGACTCTTACAGCCCAATAATTGTGCCATAACTCATGCCAGTCATCATAGCTCCATTATATGTATGACTGGTCTGGTATTATCTTGTAGGTTTGTCAGGTAAATGCTGAGATAATGTGTCTAAACTACTTAGTCATCTATAAATATTAATGTCTTATATATTTTTCTCCTTCCCATTCATTTCACCTCTTCACAATCACAAAAAACAGGACAAGCCATATGACTCTAATAATTTAATTTAGACTAATTTAGACTTCTCTTTGACAGTCTAATCTGGAGGCAATAAATATTTCCTTGAAACTCTCACTTTAATTTTGCACTGTTCTCCCAGGCAGTGCTACTCCACAATGTTTGGATTTGTGAGCTCTCTAGCTGGTGCTTCCAAATTCAACCTTCTCAATACAGATTGAAGAGCAACTGGCAACAATGCAAAAAAGAGATTGACAAAGATTATAGCGGCGGTAGATCCTGCCAGGCTGCTACATCCTGGAAAATGTTGCCTGCAGCTATTGAACGCTATTGAATCTGAGATAACATCTCTAACATATGCTGTTCATTCATATAGAACAAGGGTGTCAAACTCGATTTCATTGATGGCTGCATCAGGGTTGTTTTTGACCTTTGAGGGGGGGTACGGTCAGGGGCCATGGCCAACTTGATGTCACTCATGTTGGGGGCTCCTGTGGTGAGCACTCTGCCAGTGAAAACAGGGTCCCGAGCTCCATTTTGGCTATGACGGCGTCCTGCAACCCTCTGTCAGTGAAAATGGAGCTCAGGAGGATTGTACGCAGCCCTCCGAAGCTTTGTTTTCCCTGGCAGAGGCACTGCGGGCCAGTCCTTCACTGTTTCCAGGGTGGCCCCATAGGCCAAATCTAAGCACTCTGCAGGCCGGATCTGGGCCCAGGACCTTGAGTTTGACACCCCTGATATAGAGTGAGAAGGAAGAGAAAGAGAGAAGAAAAATGCTATTTGCTATATATTTTGCTAACAGTAGCTATAGTAGATATGATTATACTAGGAATGATTAGTGGATAAGAAGAAGGGGTAAGTAAAGAATACACTGACTGATACCATCAAAACTGATACAAAAATGAACAGAAACTGTGCTTGACAGAGTAACAGGGACAGCACTTGCTTATAAAGTCACCAAGAGTGGGATGTGACTGGTTAAAACAGGGGTGTCCAAACTTGGGAACTTTAAGACTTGTGGACTTCAACTCCCAGAATTCCCCAGCGATGCTGGCTGGGGAATTCTGGGAGTTGAAGTCCACAAGTCTTAAAGTTCCCAAGTTTGGACACCCCTGGGTTAAAACAACAATATTATGATTATAGACCAGAGCAACTAAAAGTTAAATAATAATAAAGTCGTTTCTTTAGAATCAAACCATACTATAGGGCAGCGATGGCGAACCTTTTTTGGCTCGCGTGCCACAAGTGGGGGGACCACGGGGGGGTCGTGTGCAGGCGTGCCGCACCCATAATGCAAAGTGCGATCCCCCAGTGCGCATGCGCGCACAACGTGCCCCCCCATTTTTACATGCTTTTTTTGCCCTCCCCAGGCTCCAGAGGCTTTATAGGAGCCTGAGAAGGGCGAAAAGAGCCTCCCCCGCCCCCCCCGGAGGCCCTCCGGAGGCTTCAGGGAACGTCCGGAGGCTTCCCTGAAGCCTTCGGAACGCTTAAAACCACCCTCCGAGCAAACCAGAAGCGACTTCCGGGTTGCTCGGAGGGTCGTTTTAAGCGCTCCGAAGGCTTCAGGGATGTCCGGAGGCTTCCCTGATGACTTCGGAGTGCTTAAAACGACCCTCCCCAGGCTCCTATAAAGCCTGTGGAGCTGGGGAAGGCGAAAAATAGCTTTTAAAAGGGTGAACTCAGCTGGCCAGCGCGCGCATGCGCGCTGGCCAGCTGACAGGGCAGCGCCTCGCGTGCCCTGACAAATGGCTCCGCGTGCCACTTGTGGCACACGTGCCATAGGTTCGCCATCACGGCTATAGGGTAAATAATATACCAAATACTGTATATTAACGTAAGACAATAGTAAAATTTACCGCACTTGAAACAGTTTGCAGTATTCTCAACCTTGCATTACTGATAATCATTATACAGAATCAAGCTATCTAATCTTTGTCTCTTGAGGTAATAAGAGATTGAAGTAGTCATCCTTGTCCTCCCTAAATATCTTGTAATTTTGGGGGGGGGGAAAGTATATATAGTTTGAATATATGTATAAAAGAAGTAGATGTTCCACAATTTCAGGTTTTCCCTCCCCATATGAAGCAGAGAGCATTGCAACAGGCTTCACTGGGATTTTTGGATGTGATATTAAGCAAATAATAGTCAGGCGGACACTTTTTTCCTGATCTCATTACAGTAGTTTAAATAAGGTGGATCCTGGATGAAATCATTTTGGAAATCAGTCTTTCTGGCAAGTTGCTTAAAGAATGTTTCCAGACCACATATATAATATTCTGCACATCTAGATGTGCAAAATATTCATTGCGATTCAACGATAGCTTATTCTTTGCTATATGCAAAACAGAATGACATTCCCAGTTCTGTTCACTTTTTAGCAAATCATGTAATATATAATGGCAGAATGAAACAATCCATATTCAGCAATTTCTTGGACACTAGCCTTTGCAATAACTTACTGTACAAGGTCATTTTCACTGCTTGATTGATATGAGTTCTTTAATCAACGTAACCGAATCCTTGATTTCTTGCCATATAAGCCACTCAGGAAATCTATAATGGTAGCCAAAGTCATTTCTTCTGCCAAAGTTTTAAAGAACAAAAATTCACAAGGAAAAAATAAATAAAATCCCCAGTGTTCTTGAGATCATAAAGTTTGGCATTGCTTGGCTGGAGATAAAATGCCTGTGTCAGTATTTGAATAAATTGTGTTTGGAATCCAATATTAAAAATATTCAAAAAAAAAGGAATAGTAAAGTATGACATTTTAAGATAGCAATTCATGCATGGATGCATTTTCTTTTTGGAAGTATTTCTATTTAATTTTCATGGAATTCAGTTAAATGTTTTTAGGACGGCACTTATATATTCCATTTTTATTTGATTCACAAGCAGAACTCCTATGTCTGTTGTTTGCCTGTCTATCTCTTTCTCTCTCTTTCTTTATCTCTTGTTCCTTCCCTGGAGTAAGCAACTATTCAGCAACAGCAATAGCACTTAGACTTATATACCACTTCATGGTGCTTTACATCCCTTTCTAAGCAGTTTACAGAGTCAGCATATTGCCCCCAACAATCTGGGTCCTCATTTTACTAACCTTGGAAGAATGGAAGGCTGAATCAACCTTGAGCCAGTGAGAGTCAAACTGCTGAACTGCTGGCAGCCAGCAGTCTGCAGAAGTAGTCTGTAGTACTGCATTCTAACCACTGTGCTATCATGGCTCAAAAATTTAATCCAAAATAATTTATCAACTTTCATAAGTAAGACTGAAGCCTGGGTTCTAATCCAATACTCCAAGTACTGCACTGAGACCCTTACTTATGAACATATATGCAAATGTGGATACTTTCAGGGCTACAGCATATAATAGCTGCAATTTGATTTGGTTTAGGATTGGAGGAAAGAACCGTAGTTCAATGTGAGAGCATTTAATCTTGCATACTTATTCATTTTTTTATTTATTCATAAAATGCATAGACAAATTCCCAACAATTCTGAGTGACTTGCAATTAAAAATAAAAACATATTATTATATTATTGCCTTTTACTGTGTATCATAATCACATTTCCAAGCAGAGAACAGAAGAAAACTTTTTGAGAAATGTTAGAGCACTTTTTCCGGGTTATAAAGTGTACTAAAAGACATATGCTTTTGTGAGCTGCAGGGAGATGATTGTTTTGCTCTGTCAGTCCTGAAAATTGTGAAGAGTACTAGCCTTTTCCCAACACCGTCCCCCAAAAGGTAGTTACAAAATCTAATTTGTTTCAACATATGGATTCAGCTGATTTTTCTGTATAGGCATAGCATTCTCCCTATATTGTTTCTCACCAATCTCTACATCAAATCAACTCTATTATCAAGAATAGTTAAGTTGCCCTGTAAACATAAGACTCCCAATCTGTCCATGGGCTTTAATGGTCACATCAATTATGTCACTTGTGCATAATATCAAATGAACTGAAAACTAATGGCTGTTCAGATGTCACTATGGCTTAATCTAAAGACAACGGGACTTCATCCTAGTCAAAGGCAAAAATCAGACTGCGCGATAATGGTTTAATTGAAAATGACTCTGAGCTTCTGTTCTAATATGATGAGTTTTGCATTTAAAGAGCAAGCCATTCATTTTTTCTCCTCAACAGAGTTGGGTAAAATATGAAAACTGATAAAAGTCAGAAAGAAAGTTTAATTCTGAAAAGCAATCTTGCACAACTCTGCTAGATTTGCCTTAGGGGCAAACACATTAGCCAAAAACTAAACCAAGCTAGAAACCAAATTCCAAAGTTGTGAAAAACATATATATTTCACTATGCTTCTTGATTATATAGCCTGAACCTTCTCTGTGGGCACACATGCTGTTGCTAGCTGCTCTTCTGGTTCCCAGTGTGCATGTGGTCTTTGCACACACTGTCGTGCCAGAAACCTGAAGACCAGCTGGCCGGTGTGCATGTGCATGCTGGCCACCTGGTATTCGGGTTTTTGGTACGGCAGGGCATGCAAAGACCAGCTGGCTGGCACACATGGGCACACTGGAAACCCAAACACCAGGTGGCCAGCGCATTCATGACCACCAGCCAGCTGCCCTTTAAGTTTCTGGTGCTCCGCCTGTACATGTGCGCATTCTAGTTTGGGCACCCAGCGTCGAAACGGTTCACCATAACTGGCATACGTACACATGCACACACAAATCTTCAGAATTCAGTAATACTTTCTTGTTCTGACCCCCCTCTCCATGCCTGTGAATAAACCAGAACACAGGCTTGGCTGTTTGCCACTGTTTAATTACTGAGATAACAAATCCTTTGGCTGAGGGCCCAGACAACTCACGTTCAATAGAGCAAATATTCAAATGAAGTAATGCAGATAGTCCAAACGAGCAGACACGGCTAGAATACACAGATAGATTTTCTTATCTACTAATTCGAATGGTTGTTTCCTGCAAATGTCCCCTCCCAACACCTCACCTATAATCTCTCTTGGGAGGGGCCAATCCACAACCACCTGTGCTTAATCATCTTCTGTGAGTCTGCCTACAGAGTTGCTGCTTCCATTTCTCAGCCCTTCTCAATCTAGCATCAGGGACAAACTGCCTTTGATCCTCCCCACTGCTCCATGCCTCAGGCACCTCCTGGTGGCCAACCAGCCTCTCTGATCCCTACTCTGAGTCTGAATCCTGCACAAGGGTCCGGATCCTGCTGGGCCACAATACTTTCTGTTCAAAAGTAACTGATAGTGACAAAGGTGTTACCCCTAAAAAATGACACACACACCCACACCTAAAAAATCAGGCCAACCTTTCATATTGTCATTAACTTTTGTTCAAGACTTTTAGGCTGGTGGAGCCTCATGAAGCTGGGCAAGCAAAGATTATGGACAAAAGTGGATCAAGATGTAGAAGAGGAATGTGAGAGACTTGGGAGACCTTGAAAGTGAGTCTTTACTCTGACATATTGGTAGTTATGTGAAAATTCTTTTTTGTAGTAGCACAGTTCAAGAGTTATATGACTTTATAGCGTGTCAAATTGGTTTTCCTTATACTGAATTAGCATCATTATGTCATCTTACTTTCTTTCTTCCATATCCTCCAGAAAAGTGATCTAGTTACTTGTCCTTCTCTAATTCTCCTCCCAGGTCCCTACCCCTGATCCTAAGAGGAATGTTTGATAAGGAGGACTCCAAAGCAGCAGAATTATGCTCCATTCACAACTTTCAACGACTATGAAAACTAAAGAAGGTGACAGGTGCCATGAATGCCATTTGCTTGAATAGGCAAATGTCAAAAAGCTAAAATATCAGTAAGAATTTCTACGTATTATAAGGCATTGGTAATATATATTATTTGATTTGTTGAAAGCTTGCATAGCTTATCATACTATGATGACCTTGCTTTTAAAAAAATAGTTTGACAATATTTTTTTGGTAAGAAAATTTAGCAAGTATGGAATATGCCATCTCCAACTCTGAGGCTTTTCATCCATCAGCTTATTTCATCGCTTTTCCATTTCATCTTTTGCCCTTTTTACTATACAGTTTAATTCACAGCACACAGGGGAGGTTTTAAAAATGAAGAAAAAAATGCAGCATTATGAAAATGTGCACCAGTTTGTTTTCTGAAACAGCAAAAAGCAGCTGGAAGTTCACAGCCTCCTTATTTTCATGCTCAAGTTTCTTCTGGTTTTTTTTATTTTTTCCTTGTTTTTCCATCCCCCAACCTCTAGACTCTCCCCCCACCCCCAATCTCTCTTTTGACAAACCAAGTCTACCTCTTTTGTATAACTGGCCCAAACACTTAGAGGCAGCCTCTAAGTTACGCATTTGTAGAAAATTGGCACACAAATTAATCATGATTATGTTAGTTTATGTGTACAGAAGCTCCTCATTTTAATTTTGTGTTAAGTGCTAAGAACTCACAGTTATACCCCAACTAAGCTTTCAGGGAAATTCTGTTTGTTTCAATGTCAGCATTACTCAACGAAACCCACTTTCTGCTAGCAACACAAAGTAATGTATGAGAAGATACAGCTGCTTTTCTTGCTCCTTTTTTTAAAAGATGAAAACATTCCCTTCCTTCATAAACAGGAGTGGAATATAGTTAGATTGGCTCAAAATAGTTTGCAATGTACTTTTCTCCCAGACAGCCCTTGCCCAATATCTAGTGTCTCAAACCCTTTTAAGGCATTTCTTACATCACGGAGAACCTGCTGTCAGAGTCAGCCATAGAACCTGGCAGAAGGGTTAGTAAAGGAAATTCAGCATTATACTCCTCCCTTTGATATTAAACTCCTCCTTCTATCTCTAATTTACCCATCCAATACCATAGTCTTAGTTGTCTGATTAAAAACTGATGCCTGCATGGGTACTTTTTTTCAACAGGGAGAGAGGAGGGTCAGCCTTCAGGAGATGGCTGACCCCCTCCTTTTTAAAAATAGTTAAACAAAACTGTCAATCTGTCATAAGACTTATTTATTCATGAGTCATGGTGGCGCAGTGATTAGAGTGCAGTACTGCAGGCTACTTCTGATGATCACCACCTGCCAGCCGTTTGGCAGATCGAATCTCACCAGGTTCAAGGTTGACTCAGCCTTCCATCCTTCCAAGGTTGGTAAGATGATAACCCAGATTATTGGGGGCAATATGCTGATTCTGAAGCAGTATATAAGTCTAAGTACTATTGCTATACTCCCTGGCTGTCCTGTTGCCAGACTAGGATGTCAACTATTTTTTAAGGGTAACAATGGATGATGCCAGCCTTTACTCACCTTCCTCCCATTATAAATTCAACCTCCCTGCAGGTTTTGCTGCCATGGCTTAAAAGTAGTTTTTCTCTCGATACTCAACTTCTCTTATCTTTGGGCTGAAGTGATTTACTCTGTCAACGTTCTGACTGATGAACCCAACCAAAACTAAGATGACCTATTCTCTTTCTGAAAAAATATAGTATTGAGTATGTCATATCAGCAGAGGTAAGGGCAAAACCACATCTAACTGTTTCCTGCACAAAGCCACATAGTTAAAGTTCCGGTCCTCCCTCTCCCCTATTAGACAAGATCACATTGTTCAATGGAGACTTCTCATATTGTTGTCAGAAAGTCTTTTGGCTCTGGTAAACACCTGCCAAAATGTCCTTGGTTCTAACGGCTGGCATCTTGATGTCTGGAACCTAAATTCTATCTCCCCCTTCCTCCCCATATAGTTTGTTAGCAAGCTAAGAAGTGATAATAGTTGCAACAGCAAAAGCACCTTTTGAAGCTTGACATACTCCCTTACATTTTAGCTCCATCCGTTCACTAACTAGTTTTCTGAATAAAAAATACCCTTCCAACTGAACCCATGCTTACCATTATACTATGATTGCCATAATAGCATGGTTAGTCTAACTCTTGCTTTGTAAGTCAAATCATTTCTGCTGGGTTTTGAAGTTGTTGGCTCAAAATCCAGCAGTAATGTGGGGAAGGGAGTGTTGTCGATGCGTAATTACTATTTTTTTTCTTTTTGAGCCCTCTATTTCTCCCTGTATTTTATTTATTTTTTAATAAGTCAATTTCCATCATTTCATTTTTCATACCATCATTTTACTTTTCCTATTTCATGAGCTAGAAGGGTTTTGAAGGACTGAGAGTGAAAGCTTTCTACAAACACACACACACACACACACACGGAACATCTTCCAGCAATTTCTCTCCTGGAAGAGAAAGATGAGAGGATAAAGCTTTAAAAGAATCTATTTATTTATTACAATGGTAAAGGACTCATGTAGGGAGGATGGGCTAGACTGCAGTCCAGACTTTATTGTCAAAATTTCTCATTCTGGACAGGGCTTTTAAATGCTGGCTTAGAATCAAGCTGTAAGGAACACAGGGAAGATGTAGCTTAAATAAGTGAGGATATGCCCAAGGGTATTGTTTTCCATTTCTCATTGTAGATTCTGCACCAAATTCAAGAAACTCAACAAGAGATTGAGATTTTAATTAATTTACTTGTTTTAAATAAAATTATGATTCTGTCTTAGGCACAAAGCCAGTGGGATGGCTTTGGGCCACTTAGTCTCCTTCAGGGAAAGACAACAGAAGGAAACAATGGCAAACCACTTCCAAACATGTTGCCAAGAAAATTTCATGGACATGTCCACGCAATAGTTAAGAGTCCAAATAATTGGAAAGAAAAAAAATTAAGAAGGTAAAATCCACCCATCAGTGAATTACTGTTCTTCTTATATATGACTGAAGATTTGGCAATGTACTGGATAGTAATTTCTATGGGGCTTGCATTCCTGATAAGGAATAAATTAATTGAGAAATGACTCATCTGCTTCAAAAGATATGAAATATCTCTCATATCTCATTTATATATTATACAAAAAGGACAGCCTATCTTATGATCGAATGGGCTTCTTGCCCTGGCTGTGATCATGAGCTGCTGTCTATTTAATTCCTTGGCTCCTTCTATATCTTGTTTCTAATGCACAGTTGCTTTCTTCATTTTCTATATTATTTCCTTCCAACAGCTCATAAAAATAGAGATGGGAAGAAGAGAGAAGAAAGAGAGGCAAGAAGACAACCAGCAAAGGACATGCTTTGTTTCTTCTATAAGATTCAAGTTAAAGGAATCTCTAGTAATGTAGGATAAAACATGTATTTTGGAGAATTCAAAAGGATGAGAACATCTGCCATGTTCAGTTTTTTCTAGTTTCTCTTTCTTTCTCTCTCTTTCTGTCTCTTTCTGTCTTTTGCATACATTCTTTTCATTTATAATTTTGTATTAAATTTGTATCTCTTTTGTACACATTTTTAGACGAATGCATTTGTGTATTTAAAGTTTAAAATTATTTATCTTATTTCTGTAATACACTTCCAGAGGACCTCATAATAGTTTTAAAAAGCAGCCAAGAGTGCAGAGTATTAAATAAAATGTCTGTGTTGAAAATAATAGTGTTTAACAAATCTAAATAAGTATTAAATCCAAAGTTCCAGCAGCCTTATTTAAAGCAGCCAGATATCCTTGGAAGGTGCAAGGCTACATGCAATACTTTGATCATCAAATTGTTCAGGTTTTCTCAGATCTAGATTAAGATTAATATCCTTAAAAGGAATGTATATATCTTTTATATATCCTAGAATATTATATATTTTGCATGGAATTCCTATTCATGTGACTCTATATAGAAAAATATGACACAAGTGCTGCCTATGCCCTTGCCCATTATTAGTTACCCATTCCTCTACTCAAATCAAGCACCCCTCTCTTTCAAAGAACATAGGTGGACATCCTACCTACAAGAATCCTGCAGTTTTTTAATGGTTCCACGAACACGTACTTTTTGAAGGCTCAACAAATCAGCATACAACTCTCAGAAAACTAACAATGCACGGATTATGCAATTTATTGAACTAATGCATTTGACAGGATGAACAGATTTTCATATTCCACTGAGTTCTTAGCACTCAAAACTCTGTTAGTTGAAAGCCTATTTTATTGTGAATAGTATTCTTATCTCTTAAAATAATAACATAAGCAACCAATTCCTTCTCATGAAGAGTTAAAAATTCTGAGATAGATATCTTTTTTTACTAATCTGCCGTGAAGGATATATTTCACCAAATATTTCCCTCAGCATAATATCCTACATGTGGAGTTGTGATTTCTTAAGGTATATAAAGGTCATTGTTCTCAAAATGAAAACTCTAACTCATTCGGTTCAAGATATATTTGACCATCAAATTCTTTGTCATTGGGCATCTCTGGAATGTCAACCCAGAAAATCAGTTAAGAGAAGCATTCCTTTCCCACAAACCGGACAAAGTTGCTCCCCCAACACCACTTTTTTATTGTTTGGTCTAGCAACTACTGAGTTACACTTGTTAAATGTTATGAATAAGTTCACTAACAATTCCAGGATTTCCTTTAAACAGGTTCCTTCTGAGCACAGTGGCTTCATTGTTGACTTTGTCTGCAACAGTACTTCCTTCAGACAATTATCCCAGTTCAGTGAAAATGAGGTTATGCTTTCATGTGGAAATGGTCTTATGTTATTGTAGACTCTGTTACCAGCAATGTGATCATGACATTATAGTAGCTAATCTTTGTATGCAGCTGATGCGTCATAAATTTTCATAAGAGTAAAAAAAAAATTGCCTAATTCAAAGTAAAGGGCACAATCTAATCAACAAGAGGAAAAGATAAAGAAGGGAGCAAAGGAAGGAAAAGGGGACCCTTGGTGGGAGAAATGGGGTTAGTCAATAGGGCTGTGCAGATTTTTGAAAGGCACTTCACTTCATTGAAGCTTTGCCTTGAAGCACCTCTTCAGAATGAAGCCATGAAATGAAGTCTTGTTTCTCTTTGTTAAAGGAGAACAACTGATTTTCTTTAGTAGGTAACAGCAGCTATTAGAGAAGCTGAGTGGCCAGTTGATGCAGAGGACCCCTACCTCAGTTATTTTTTAACATGCTTCTGTGATGCTCTTTGCCACACTGAGGCTCAGGCCCCTTCCTCTTCTCCACAGTAATGAGGTCTTTTTTTCATCCTCTGAATCAGAGGTCGTGGTATAAAAAATATTGCCTTACAGTCTACCTTCAATTCACCTTGATTAAACTTACTACCTGCCCACACTAGAATATGAGGTACTTTCAGGACCATGTGGGTACAATCTCTGCCATCTTTCTCCCTTCTATCCAGTATAATCTACAAGCAGAAAACAATCACTCTCATGAATGAAAGGTGGAGCAGAATTGGGGTCTCTGTACCCTTTCATCTGAAATCAGATGGAATATATTATGGAGATGGAAATTGTTGACAATGTCAATATTTATATGTTGTTTTATCACCATTGCACAGAAGCACCCTGCCAAGCCACCTTGTGGCTTTGAGCTCCTTCTTCTCCACACTGTATCCCTTCAGCCACTCACCCTGCCATTGCCCAGCTGGAAGGGAGGGCTTTTCATGGGAGGGGAAATCAACAGATTGCCACTTAGAGCCCATTACATTGCCAGGCTCCAACAGCTCCTCTTTGCTGTGGTGTGAAACACCCAGATAGGAGGCCTTCTGCCGTGCAGTGGGTCGGTGATGAGAAGGATGCTTCCTTGTGATGACATACCATCACATTTGGTGGGGAGCCTTTGCTATGTGGCAAGATGATAGGTAAAAGTTCTCACAGAAAGCACCTCAAAATAGATGAAAGGTAATTCACGCCTCTAGCTAACTAGATGTCTGGGAATGGAACTGATTACATTTGAACCCAAATTATTGAATTGAAGGGTTTGAACAAATTACTCTCATACTTATCTTGGAAGGGTTACATCAACACCAATGTACATCGCACTGGAGAGGTAAGAGAAGGAAGCGGAAGCCACAGATGAACATTTGACCCTAAGGTTAGCCTTTAGAAATGGCATTTTCACACATGAGGTATTCATGTGGGCTCTGATAATTCAATGTATAGCAGGCCATGAAAGATTTTTAGACAAGGATCTATGTTTACTTTGGCAGATTTAGAAAGAATGAAATCATGATGAAGATAAGAGCTGTAATAAAATCCTTATTCCACATCATCACTTAATTAGAGCTTAGACCTAGTATGATGTGAAAGTACTCAGCACTTAGTTTTTGAACTGATTTAATCTCAATCATTGAAATAACTGTAGCTGAGATAAATCTTAATAGCTTGCATGAGAAGGTAAATCTGTGTATAAATTCCACACAAGTATAATTTTGTGCTATCAGGGTTCCAGCTCACCACTGATTTATAGGCAAAGGATATGTAGCTTTGTTGTCTTAAAGGATGAACCATGAAGCATATTCCAAAACTGGCTGTGCTAAGATAAAAAGAGGGCCCAATATGTGGGTGGGTAGATGGGTTTATAGGACAGATAAAATAGATCCCTTGTTCTTTTGTAAGGGTTAAATATTCATTTTACTTCTTAAGCTCCCAAGTTTTTTCCCCTCCTTATTACAGAGAGGGGCCTCTAGGGCAGTGGTTCTCAACCTGTGGGTCGGGACCCCTTTGGGGGTTGAACGACCCTTTCACAGGGGTCGCCTAAGACCATCGGAAAACACATATTTTCGATGGTCTTAGGAACCAAGACACCAATTTTATGGTTGGGGGTCACCACAACATGAGGAACTGTATTAAAGGGTTGCGGCATTGGGAAGTTTGAGAACCACTGCTCTAGAGGGTCATAAAATAGACTCTGGGAAGTCACTAGGGTCTCACAGACCACTTATTTTACATCTTTGCTCTAGGCATTTGCCTTGTTTGGATAGATGTAAATTGTAAGCTATGATGCATACCTTAAGCTAAATAAACTAAACTAAACTTATGGAGGACTCAACTTACTCCATGCATATACAAAAATGGACCCTCATAAAGATCACACAGTATGTGTTCTTGTTGGGGTTGATAAAACAGCAGCCTATTTTGATTTTTTGCAAGGTCTTTATTGATCTGTTGGTTTGATGGATTGAAACTTTGCATTCGGACAATATAGGAAAAGAAATTAGGCCCTCAATTTATAGGATTTAAAAACATAAGAACATTAAACAAACATACCCAACCTTTGCTGGATCAAAAAAAGGCCTACTTGAGCTGTTGCCACAATGACCTGTTTGACGCCTACACAAAACTGTGAAGAATATGAGTCCAACGGCATTTTCTTGTTATGCTCCCTAGAAACTGAAATTCTAATTCATGTTTCCAATATTAGAAGTTTACCAATAATAATTACTTATTGAAATATAATAGCATTTATGTTCTAAAAAAGAAAACAAGACAATAGTTATCTAAGTTGTTGGTCTTTAAATAGTCACTGCAATTCTGAAATGTCTTCTATTGCTTCTGTTTCTGCTTACCCTGTTTCTTCCTTAGACTTTAGAAATAGAAGACAGAAAATGGGAGATATAATTTTAAAATACAGAATATATAATGTTTGTGTCAGGGGTGGGTTGTTGCCAGCATTACATTACTGCCGGCTCGGTGTGTGTGCATTTTTGCGCATAGACGCTTGCTTCACACATGCATGCATCACACATGTGCTCCGTTTACATGATCATTTGACCATAAATGCAAAAAAAATTATTGGAAGCAAAAAACAAGATGGAAGAACTGGTTCAGGGGCATGGCAGGCCTGGGTCGCTGCCAGTTCCAGCGACCCAAGCCACCAAACTACTACCAGTTCAGCTGAACTGGTCAGAACCGGTAGGAACCCACCACTGGTTTGTGTATGTGTAAGAGGATGATGTGATCTCACAGAGATAGAACATATGATGACCCTTTCAGAAAATTGTTTGATTCTTGGGAGGGTCAAGGCAAAAACCAAGCTAGAAATAAGAAGACATTTCCTGACAGTTAGAACAATTAATTGGTGGAATAACATGCCTTCAAAGATGTGGGTGTTCCATCACTGGAGCTTTTTAAGAAGAGATTGAACAACTGGTTGTCTGAAATGGCATAGAGTCTCTTGCTTGAGTGAAAGCTGGACCGGAAGATCTTCAAGGTCCCTTCCAACACTGTTATTCTTCGATGCCATCTTGGTTTTGGTTGGTACTGTTTTATATTACTATTTTTGAACTGCCCAGAGCCAATTTAGTTTGGAGTTGAGGGTGTCCAAACTGAATTTATTAATTAAATAAATAAACATGCTGTTCTGATCAAACATTTCCAATTCTCATCTGTAACCACTTGTTCGAGGTCTAAATTAGATTGTCATAATCTACAATCTTTACCAGTTAAGATGTAAATCCTAGAGCATATGGACTGAATTAGCACATTTCTTCTTTCCAGAGCCATGTTTTTGCCTTTTCACCAATTCCTGGACAAAACAAGTCATCCCATAACCCTGACTTCTGTTTACTCCTGCTATAAGGCTCTGAGCTTATCTTCCCCAACATCCTCCAGATGTGCTAGCATTGCAAAACCCTAAATTCCTATTCAGTGGCTTTTTCCAGTTTTGAGCAGGCTGTTCTAATCTAATTTCTGAAACAGAGATCCAGTGAAATCCTAAATACTGATAACATTTCTTCATTATTTCTGGGTGCATGTCGACAACTATGAGCTACGGACTTAATACGTTTGATTATCAGCTACTCTCTTTCAACCCAGACTCTAATCCAAAGATGCTGTGAAGCTGAAAAGAAGTCAGTGAAAGTGAAGCATCCTATTCAGGGCATTAATAAAGCTTGACAGCCTTGTCCCCTACCCCCTTCTTCAGTCAGGGCATGTATCTCTTTAGCTTCCCAAGACATGTTGTCTCTTTTTGTCCAGTTAACAATAATCCTTTGATTCCTCCCCTCTTTTTTGTAGACTGCATTCAGAGCTGAAGAGGGAGGGGTTTAACATCTAAAGCACATTCATTCCAGTGAGTGACAGTCCAAACAATGAGGCACTATGGAGAGACAAACCAATAAAGAAGACTTTATTATAGATGCAATGCTGCCTCTTTGAATTGTTCCTCTTCTCCTTGACAGCATTGTTGTGGATTGATTTCCTTCCCTTCCCACTCCTGATATGATTGCTTAATGAAGGATACAGTATTTTGATTCAGAAGGCATATAAATGAATTATACAGATATGATGTATTTGCCAAAAAGAATATTTTTATTACATAATACAAAAAATTAGAATGTACCATGGAAGTCATTTAGTCTTTTCAGCACAAGAAGCAACTCCAGCATAGGACAGATGGCTATGCAACTTTTGCTTAAAAGCTCCCAGGAAAGGAAAGCCTTACCACCTGCCAAGGCGCTCTGTTCTAATGTTTTTGTAAGTCAAAAGCCATTATCCTACAATTTCCACCATTTAATTCTATTCATATCCCCAGGGACCATAGAGAACAAGTCCATTCCCTCGTCAGCTTGGCAGCTCTAAAACAGATTAGAACTTAATTTTCTCTCCTCCAAACTAAACTTAGTCAGATTTTTTTCCTACAGAACTTAGTTGCCCCCATCAATCTACCTATGTCCCTTTACTAATATGGCACTATGAATTAGGATCCTTAAAAGGATCACTCCAGTTACTAAAAGAGACTAAAACATATGAATAATAGTTGCAGAATTTGGGTTTGGCTAGTTTAGGGAAATGAAGGACTAGGAGGACATGATAACAGTATTCCAGTATTTGAGAGGCTGCCACAAAGAGGAGGGGATCGATTTATTTTCCAAAGCACCAGAGGGCAGGACAAGAAACAATGAATGGAAACTACTCAAGGAGAGAAGCAACATGGAATTAACTTCCTAACAGTGAGGACAATTAACCAGTGGAACAGCTTGCCTTCAGACATTGTGGGTGCTTCATCACTGGAGGTTTTAAAGAAGTCACATGCCTGAAATGGTATAGGGTCTCCTGCTTGAGCAGGGAGCTGTACTAGAAGACCTCCGAGATCCTTTCCAGCTCTATTCTGATTCTGATTCAGTTGCTTCTGCTGTGCAAATGTATTGCCTATTCAGAGATCTTTCCACACACAATATTATTCAGATATAGTGGGATTCTAGAGCAACTTCAAATATTTACTCTCTATCTCCTTCTCTATCAGAGAGGAAATTTATCTACAATATAGAAGAGACCAAAACTATAGTTTATATCTTCTAAACCTAGAGGGTAACAACAGCTGCTGCAACTACTACTATTGTACATTACCTCTACTACTACAACACTGTCAAGAGTTAATAATTCTAAACTATTCATTGTCACAGGGAATGAGGTGGCATATAAAAACAACTCCCTCCATGGACATTTCCTTGTCATGGAGGAGAGGCTTTATGACCCTCTAAAGAGATTGAAAGTTATACTGGCAGTGGTATATTCTACCAAATGGGTCACCCATGGGAGACAGGTTTCAGGAGAAGCACCAGATTAAATATATCCACCAATCCATTAACTATAGTGAAACATCAAAAAAGAATCATATACTGATTGCTGCCTGGGTCAACAAGGTCCACATTGAGTGTTACAGTTCATTGGCAACAAGTGGGCAATATACTGGGCAAACATGGACTTAGTCCTGTGGAATTATTGGAAGAACAATCACCACAGATGGTTGTTCACCACAGATAAAAGAAAAGAATGCTGCGTTTGAAAACCTCACTATTATGCCTGCTATTAAAATAGAAACCAACAAAATGGGTCTACTTAAAGCAAATACTTGAATTGTGGAAAATATTTATTCAGACTCAAATATCACTAAACAAGGATTAGCAGATTAAAGGAGATTCATACTAGAAATAAAACATTCAGGGATTCAGAACTGGAAAAAGAATTAGAAAGACCCTAAAGACAAGAAAAAAACTAATAATAAAAGTATTGGCTTAGCACCAGAAAAATGGAAAAAGTTTTAGAAATCATAAAGCAACAGATAACACCGATAGTTAAGAAAATTTAATGCTATGAGGCACAAATCATTCAATTTAAGCAAAATCAGCTATTTCAATTCTTTCCAATTGGCAAGTCTACCAAATTATAAATGGCAACAGAAATTCTGAAAATGGAAAACCAAACAAAAAGAAAACATTCCAGGTTTGTAAAAATCTATGGAAAAGTCAAAAGACTATAATAAAAATGTTGGATGGATAAAAGAATTTGAGTATGAATTGTGTAAAGAATTAAATGAAGAACTAATATTAGCAGTAGAAATGATTATAAATTGTGTGAAAAGGATTAAAAAATAGACTTCTCCAGAAAATTATCAATTGATTGACTTTTGGATCCAATATCAGACTAGCTTACATCCAATTATAGCTAAACAGATTAATGAAAAATTGCCTGAAGGAGACCTCTTCAATTGGTTAACAACTGAGAAAACTTATCTGATTCAAAAAGGTCCAGAAAAATGAATAACATCAGGAACCTATAGCTGTTATTACTCACTGGCATAATAGCAGACAGCATTCAAGATAATTTGGAAGAAAATGCTATCCTTTCAGGAAAACAGAAAAGAAATAAAAGGGAAAGCACATACAAACGATCGACTTCTGATTGATAAAATGATTTTGGAGAATTGTAAAAGGTGAAAACTAATTTTCATATGGTCTGGATTGATTATAAAAAGAGTTTCATGTATTACCACATAGCTGGAATATCAAAAGTTTGGAAGCAACTGGTTTCAGAAAAAACATTAGTACGTTTGAAGAAAAAGTAATAAAGCAGTGGAAGACCAACAGAATCGGCGGTTGGAAATGAAAAATATGGTTTTGTCAGCAACAGGTGAGGCATCTTCTGAGGTGTGACACATTATACCCTTATTATCATTGCTGTGATTCCACTTTCAGTGCTTTTGGGGAAAAAACAAATCTTAGCTATCAAACAGCAAAATATGCTAATAAACTTTTATCTATGCTTTATGTGGATGATCCAAAGCTTTATGAAAAAAAATCAAAAATAAAAATCTGGTCATTGACAAATACCGTAAGAATTTTTAGCACAGGAACAGCAATGGAATTTGGCGTAGAGATATGTGCTACACTGGCAATAAACCAGGAAGCTATCACAAGCAGTTATGAAATTGAAATGCTGAATGGCCAACCATCAGGAGTCTTTATGATGAAGCTTACAAACATCTGGACATTTTGCAGTTAAGTTCTTTATGCATCAAGCATAACCAAATTAAAATGTGATTAGTAAAGAATACACCCAAAGATTGTTAAAAAAAATGCAAAAGACAAAATTGAATAAAGGGACACCATCAAAGCCATCATTACCTGGGTCATACATGTCATAACTCCACTGCTGGAATTATTAACTGGATGGAGGTTGAACTGGACAGTTTAGACTGAAAAACAAGAGAAGTGTTATATATTCACTATGCAATCGTTCCACAGTGATATTGATAGATTATACCTGCCCCTTAGAAGTGGAGTTAGAGGTTTACTTCCAGTTAAATAATCAAAAGAAGAAAAGCATGCATTGGCTGATTATGTAAAACACAGTCTGGAGCAAGCACTGATAGAAGTTAAACATTGAAACTTGTTGAATCTACAGGGGGGAAAAAACATGAACATTGAAATAATGTAATAAAAACACAACCAGAATACTGGTTTATTGCAACCAATATTGCATGTTCAATTTCAACAAAAGATAGAGGGAAAATGGATAAAGATGAAACTTGGCAATGCTTACAACTGGAACATTAAAAAAAGAAACTGAAGGCTAGATTTTGGCTGCACAAGCACAAGCTATGTAAACTAGTGCAATCAAGGCTAGAACTGAAAAATCATCAAATTATTCAAAGTACAGATTGTGCAAAGAAGAAAGAGATCTTATACTCAGCTTGTGCAAAAAGATCGCACAAACTGATTATAAACAACAACATAATATAAAATGGTCAAAATGAGGATGTTAAAATATGTGGCATTTTCAAACACAAACTACATATACATTTTGAAATAGATAGTATACAAATGTCCTAGGTTCTTAGGAAAATCTCAATGCAAATGACAACACCAGCTAATGAACTGGCAGCTGGGATTTCACATTGTTGTCTATATAACAACAACAACATAGCTTGTCTACTATTAAAGGAACGTTTGCTGTTCTTAATAAGTAGTTTGAGTTTCATTCCAAAGAGTCAATGCAATTACTTATTCTTCTATTTTTTAAATTCCAGCCCATATTAATTAAGTGCTTGTTTCAATACAATTTTGGCAAAAACTGTCAAAGAAACCATGCATCATCCAGCAGTATCCACAGACTCTCACTGTTTTTGTCAAAAAGATGAAAGAGGTATTAAAGAGTTGCATTTCAGGGTGCAGCCCTATTTGTGATACACTTGTAGAGAAGGGTCTGGACTCATGCCATGATGCAAAATCTCTTCCTTCATCAGTTTGATACCACACAAATTTTCACCGTGTAGACATTGTAGCATCTCTATTGCTATGCATTCCCTCGTGAGGCTTTGAGAAATAAATGGAAATATTAAAAGTACAATACATCCTACTAGAAATTCCATGTAAGACCCACCAAATTAAATGATAGTTGCGTAAAGGATGGCACTTGTGTTCTAATATAACAAAAGTGTTTTAAGCAGTGTTTTAAAACACTTAATACACTTAAGTGTGTTAAGTGTATGACCTTTCATTTCTGCCCTTATTGGTGCAGATGTATGCAGAAATATTTTTGCACGTTCACCTTCTTTATAGAAAAGAAGCTCTGTTGAGAATTCCAAAGATAACAGGTATTGCAAGCACAATCATTTTACCTTAGTCTCCCAAGGTGTCAATATTCTGCTCAGCAAGTGCTTCCAAACAACCTAATGCATTGCCAATGGATTACACAACATTCTGGATCCTCTGGAAATCTGATAGCAAGCTAGTATCCTTAGACAATGTCTTTATCACAAACCACTTTAGTGTCAGCAACTCTTTTTTCATAAATCAGTGTAGATTGTTTGATATTCCCTGATTAAATGTCAACGTTCATTTATTTTTCAAGATAAAGATGATGATAATATTGGTATTATAGATTTATTACAGATTTATTCATATAAAGTAATACAGCTACTTTAATGAGATTTAAATTGATGATTGTGTTATTCCAAACGTAGTTTGATTTTGTATTCATTCTATTTATTATGAAATGACTTTGTTTTTATCTTTAATTGAAGAATCAAATGAAAAAATCTACTTCAATAATAGCATCCCATAGAATGCCAATGTGAACCTCTAGATTTTGGGAAAACCTTACCAATCAGGTACACTTCAGATCTATAGGGTAGATTGGGAAATAAAGATTATTTTAAAAAAATATCAATGGCAAAGTGTTTCCATATTGGGCCGTAAAATAGCTACATGAAAGCAATAAGATCATCTCAAAAGAGATTTCACATTTTTAATAGAAAGAACAATAAACTTTAAAGCAAGAGACGTCTCCATGGTCATGTGGTCGGTATGACTAAACGCTGAAGGCACACGAATTGCTGTTACCTTCCCACCAAAGGTGGTTCCTATTTTTTCTACTTGCATTTTTACATGCTTTCGAACTGCTAGGCTGACAAAGGCTGGGACAAGTAACGGGAGCTCGCTCCATTACGGGACACTAGGGATTTGAACTGCCAAACTGCCAACCTTTCTGATCGACAAGCTCACCATCTTAGCCACTGAGCCACCATGTCTTACTTACTCACCATTACCCCCACTTTGCATATTCCTTATTAGAGGATAAGGATGTCACTGTAGAGCTTGAATACATTGGCCTCGGCTTCTCCTTCCATTTTAAATCATGGTAATAAATAACTCTTGGCTGAGAGCCCTACCACACCACAACTTGCTGGGGATTCAAGCCCATCCCAAATGAATAGCAAAACAAGCCTGCATATCCTCCAGGATGATCTCACTCAGAGCACACTGAGAACTACTTTTCAGAACTTGCTGAAAGTTGAGGGGTTGTGCCAGGCAGCTGGCAGGCAGTCGTCCTTTCAGCCAGCAGACGGGGGTCTAGAACATTACTCAAGCAGAAGCATTGCTTCCAGCTGCAAAACAGAGGGACCTACAAGATCCCAATTCTCCAGGGGAACCATTTAACTTGCTGCTGCTTTTCTGCCACTCCTATGACAATGTTGAAGGAGCCATATATTTTAAATGCACCATGCATGGTTGTGTTTTAAATCCATAACAATAGTGAGAGGTTTTTCCCCCCTTTATATATATTCTTTAATAATGCAGCATGCAATACATGTTAAAGATATGTTTTGTTTTGAAGTCAGTTGTAATCCGAGTAGTCAAATGGTTCATATAATACTTGATTTAGGCATTTGTTTTGGAGATCATATGTCAGATTATTCTAAACATTTTGCTTTGCACTTTTCCTGTTGCATCCTTCTGATATGTTCTGCTGTTTATACACTTGAAATGGTGGAGCCAGTTTAGTATAGTTGTTAAGTAACCAGGCTAGAAATCTAGAGATTGTGAGTTCTAGTCCTGCCTTAGGTACAAAGCCAACTGGATGACCTTGAGCTAGTCACTTTCAAACCCAGGAAGGCTGCAAGGATCTTCATTGTAGCATCCTGGGATCACATTATTGCATTTCCCATCATTCTGACAAGAAAAATGAATGAGGGAAATGAGATTCATTTAATAACTGCATGATTTACCTAATGACCATGGCAAATTGATCATGACCTATTTAACAACTGAAAATTTTAGTGTCTCAATTATGGCTGGAAGACAAGGACCACCTGTATTACAAGCTCTCTTATTATGCCTTATTATTTTTAATCCCCTCTTCCAAGTAGAATGTGTAAAGAGGCAGCCCCAACCATGTTTAAAAGGGAGCAAATCCCAGCAGCAATCTTAGGATCATATTATAAATCTTTCTAAGAATGGGATGCAGGACTCATTTGCACATGCAGTATGGACTGCCTTATCTCAGTTACTTAGTGTTACTTTAAAGTATTTCTTCCTTCAACAGCTTTCTCTGTCTGAATTTCTATCTTCTTTGCCCTGTTTTATCAGTGAGCTGTTGGTGTGTTTCATTTTTAAGTATCTTTTACACGCCACATTTTACTAGCCCAAAAGAACTGACAATCAAAAGGTTGATAATTGACATCACCAAAAATAAGAGACAAGGTTATTGGATTCAACCCAGAATGCAAAACTGATGAAACATCTTAAAGAAAAGAAGTCTGATAAAAAATAAACATTGACTGCAAGTTTTAAGCCCCCCAAAAGAAAAAAAAAGAATAAAACTCAAAAAAGGGTAAATGAAAACCAAAAACTGCAAACTTGTGAAGAAAGAGGATCAGAAGCTGTCAGCATCAAAGTTTGGACAAAGTTTGAACAGCAATATTTAATGCATTTAGAACTTAATAGGAAAAAAATGTTTATAGGATTTGAACCCAATTTGAACCCAATTTTAGGCAGAATGGGGAAAAAAACATTAAAGGGAAACAACAAGACCGGGAGATATGCAATGTTAAATAGAGTATCACATGTATCAGTAAGGCTAGCCTATTTTTAATTCTGCTTTATGGTAGACACAAAGTTATAACTTCTGCTCACCTCCCTCATACATCTTTGAAAAAAAAGTACATTAACCATTTATGTTGCAGATTCCCATGATATATAAAATTTCCTATTCTGTGACCTAAGTATCTGTTTGTAAGATTCTATAATTTAATTATAAACATAATTCAACTAAAAATGGAATTAAAAATATTTATAATTATACCAAGTCGTAGTCTGTCTCAGGATTGAGAGCAGCAATCAATGCTATCCTTATGGTTTCAAAGAAAGCAATTGGTGAATACCACTGGCTTCATTTCCCTTTCCATCAAGCATTACCTGGTTCTCATAATGTGTTATGTAGTAGGGTTGAGTGAATGTGAGAGGGTGTCTGGGACAGAAGGTTTGGCCGCCACTAATTGCCTGAGTGACAAGTCACAGGTTTGGAGTTGCTCACTAGACCAGTCACTCAAGCTATTTCTGGACACAATAATCTAGTGCTCTTTGAAAAGACCTCTAAACCAAGTCCCCAAATAGTCCAAATGACAGAATCCAGACACTAATGAGAGGCAAATGATACAGTGAGAGAAAATGCCACCATTCTCCTTGCCAAGTCCTCTGCATCACCTAATGGTGAAGCATGGAGAAAGAGACATTAAAAGGGAGTCAAACCATATGTCCTCTTCTGTTCCTCTTAACCAGCTGAGAGGTAACCAAAACATATGATGGGGCTTGCATAACACTCTTCCAAACACGTCTTTTTTTACATTTGAGTTGTCAATGTCTCCTGTTCTTCCGAAAAAGTGCTAACTCCATGCCTAATAAGAGTCTGGCTGACAGATAGGGATATAGGGGCAGGGAGTGAGTGGGAGAAAGTGAGACAGAGCAAGAGGGAGCAAGGAAAGCAAGCAAGACAAAGTGAGTGAGTCAGAGACAGAAAATGAGTGAGCAAGACAAGAGTGAGAGAAAGGTCAAAAGAGAGCATGAGAAACTGAAAGGAGCTGCCAGCCCCTCTAGATAGACCAGACCAGAAAATCAATTCCACAGGAAGACCAGTATTATATTTTATCGAGATGGGCTTTAAAAACTGAATTTTGCAAGTGTGACTGTACTTTACCTCCTGCTTTCATATACTTCAGGGAATTGGCTTCCAAATATTATCTTGTATATCAGAGTTTAAAGGATGATTTGGCCCCCATTGCCCATGTAACTATTTTATATATATATATATATATTTGTCAATATCTCCCTCATTCTCTATAGGGGCAGAAAGCAGGAGAGTGAATGTAGGTAAGAAAAATAGAGAAAGGACACAAGAGAGCAAAAACCAAGACACAAAAAAACATGTGAAAAAGATGGAGCCTGAGCTCTTGCTGCTTCATCTAGTACCCCTCCTCCATACTTTCAACCTATCCACTAATGTCCTTTCAAAGGAGCATTAGATCCATATTCAGAAATACCTCAACTGACTGGTTATGTGTGCAATTTAAGAGCTGTGAGGACTTCTGGAAGTATTTATCAGTTCACAAAATTTTCAGTCACATCATACTTCAAACACACCATTAGAAGGCCTCGGACTCTGAAAAAGACTACCAGTATATGCTGAGATAGATGAAAGAAAGTTAAAAAAAAAGGACAATCAGCTGAAAGGTAGATGCACTCAATTACAGGTACATAAACAGGGTCAGCATTGGTAATACCATGATGGGGACAGATGTGACTCTTAGCAATAAGTAGATAGATTTTCTGTATAAAAATCTGTCCCTAATGTGGTCCTCCAGAACTTCTAATGGTGCACTCATTGCCACTGTAACTGAGTCCATCTACCTTGCTTTGGTGTCCTCTTCTTCTCTTTCCTTCCCCTTTCTCCAGCATCAGGGCCTTCTCTAGATAGCTATGTCTTCCTATGAACCTGGTTGTTTGTACCTCAAGGGAGAACTTTAGATTAATTTGTTCAATCATCCATTTGATTGATTCCTTGGCTATCCAAAGTATTCTCAAGAGTTTCTCCAGCACCAAAGTTTAAAAGTATCAATATGATTCCCACTCTGCTTCTTCCAAGTCTCAGTTTTACTTCTATGGATTGTCACACTAAATACCCGTTCCTGTTCTTCTGTATTAAATTAGTAGTACATAATATAATACATTATTTTAAATTGCTATCTACTTGAATTGCACACTTGAAGGCAGAAAGGCAGGAGACACAGTAGATTTCTGGTAAATAAATGAACATGATTTAAAATAATATTGACAATAACATCATACTACTACAACAGAGGGATAGAATCAAGATCACGTGAAGTTTTAATACCACTTTATAATGCCTTGGTAAGGCCACACTTGGAATACTGCATTCAGTTCTGGTCGCCACGATGTAAAAAGATGTGGAGACTCTAGAAAGAGTGCAGAGAAGAGCAACAAAGATGATTAGGGGACTGGAGACTAAAACATATGAAGAACGGCTGCAGGAACTGGGTATTCTAGTTTAATAGAGAGAAATAGGGGAAACATGATAGCAGTGTTCCAATATCTCAGGGGTTGCCACAAAGAAGAGGGAGTCAAACTCTTCCCCAAGGCACCTGAGGGTAGAACCAGAAGCAATGGATGGAAACTAATCAAGGAGAGAAGCAACTTAGAACTGAGGAGAAATTTCCTGACAGTTAGAACAATTAATCAGTGGAACATCTTGCCTCCAAAGTTGTGAATGCCCCAACACTGGAAGTCTTTAAGAAGATGTTGGATAGCTATTTGTCTGAAACGGTATAGGGTTTCCTGCCTAGGCATGGGGTTGGACTAGAAGACCTCCAAGGTCCCTCCCAACTCTGCTATTGTATTGTATTGTATTGTATTGTATTGTATTGTATTGTATTGCTCATAAAAAAAACATATCCAAAGAGATTTAATTTACATTTAATTCTAACCTGGTAAATAAATTACAACTAAAGGACATGTGTGCTACTTCTCTAGTCCTCCAGAGATTTGGGACTGTAACTTCTAACAGCCTAAGCCACCATGGCTATGGTGATCAAACAACATCTGAAAGATCACATGTCCCCTATCCGTGGTTTAAAGCAAGATGCATATCTTTATACACTAGATCTCTAGGAAGATTTGTTTTTCTATTTCTATTAATAGTCAGGAAGTTCAAAGCTCTAATTTTACACTCTTTTTCACATTGAGAACCCTGGATGGTGAAGTTAAGAGAATCCCATATGCCATATAAACATGATTTAATATCTCATCCTCTGGGAAATTATTATTTCAAAAACTAACGCTTCAACCATCTGAATTTTTTTTTTAAAAAGTCTCTTATCTGCCTAAGCATAGCATAATCTACGAGACTAGACAGCTTTAAGGGTGTGTTATTAATTTAAGAGAATGAAAGGGTGTGTGGGTGTGCTACTGCAAAGCCATAGAGCCTTATAAACAAAACCATATATCTGGAACACATGAAGAAATCCCACCCAGTGTAACCTATATGTCCCCTAATTACCGACATGTGGCAACTTTCTATCCAGTGATTGTATTTGTATTTGCTCATTTTTCCATATAGATTTTCCCTTCCTTTGCCATACATCAATTTCTTGCTTCATATATTTACAGCATATGACTTTTCTGGCTTTGCTCAAACTATTGAAATAGAATTACACAAAGCCTCAGTTAAAATTCTTGGGAACAGAGGCTGCTTGTTACTTGGAAATGACCACACCACTTATAATTAATCTCAACACTTACTCTTTTTAGTTCATGCTGGCTTTCCCAATTCTCATTAGCGCTTGGAATTTTCTCATTAAAACTTCTACGTTTCACCTCTTCTTTAAAAAAAAACCTACCAGTTTGCTATTCGAGATCCAGATTGGCTATTTGAAAGACATCCTCCCAAGTTGGACAATGCTAGAAATTAGAATAAGCAGTCTTGAAATATATGTGCTGATGTACATATATGGAAGTGATGGGAATTCATCAGAATCATGCTGAATTGTGAGCTTTCATAAGTATCAGGTAGATTGTTGAAAACTGATCAATAAACAACTCAGGCATATACTGTATTCTGCAAAAAAGGTTGCACAACATTCATGTCCAAAGACAATTTGGCCCGTGACTCAAAATAGATTAAATCTCATACAGATGATAGAGAAAGATCATACAGCTCCCCTGATGAAAAAGTGGGGAAAAAAATTAAAGAGCTTCATTAAAATCAAGCTAGTTTATATCAGGTCTCACAGTAGCTAATCTTATGCCTAGGCAAAGCTCAAGGAAAGGATAGGAAAGCAATTGCATCTTCCTGTCTAGGTTTACTTCCAACTATCATTCAAAGTATAATATCTAGAGAAGGCCCTTTTGCATTTGGATTTTGTTGGCATATTTTAGGCTATTCTGGAGGAATGGAGAAGTTATAGATAGAAAATCAAGTGACGTATTTCCCAAAGACCCCTGATTCCTATTCACAATCTTAACTATACCAGATACCATAAAAGTCCAAGTAGGTTGAAAATGATTGGCTTTCTCATCCTATCACAATGCAAAGTATTGTCCTCCAGTTAGTAAAAGGTAAAGGTTCCCCTCACGCATATGTGCTAGTCATTCCTGACGCTAGGGGGCAGTGCTCATCTTCTTTTCAAAGCCGAAGAGCCAGCACTGTCAGAAGACGTCCCTGTGGTCATGTGGCTAGCATAGCTAAATGCTGAAGGCGCCCGGAACGTTGTTACCTTCCCGCCAAAGGTGGTCCCTATTTTTCTACTTGCATCTTTACATGCTTTTGAACTGCTAGGTTGGCAGAAGCTGGGACAAGTAATGGGAGCTCACTCCGTTATGCGGCACTAGGAATTCGAACCGCCGAACTGCCAACTTTTCTGATCGACAAGCTCAGCATCTTATCCATTGAACCACCGCATCCTCCAGCTAGTAGAGGAAGCTAATAAGAGGAATATTGCTATATTAGAGAGAAATGTATATATAAACATGCATAATAGTAAGAAAAACAATTGGCTAAATATTTTACTAGAAAGACTGTATATTGAAATGTATAAATTAGAATATATGTGTTTGAAGAAACATGTACATTTTTTATGTGATTTGATTTTAACAAATTCACTGATGCAGAAATTGGATGAGATTTAGAAAACAAGAAACTGAGTGAAATCAGATTTGGCAGATATGCCTGTTCTTCCAATGAATGAATCATATGATGTTTTGTTAGAACAGCTTGTCACTTGTGGGATCGGGAAAGAAATCATGTGATACTTTTGTGGGACAGTTAGTATGACATTCAGGGATGGTTCTTTGGGTTGATAAATTATAGCACAATTTAAGTCCATGGGAAAATGTTATCATCATTAGTGTCTAGTGTCAAATGTTCACATCTTTTAGAACAAAAATGGGAAGATGAGAAATTGCAGAAGAAATGAATTACATATGGCAAGCCTAGAGGAATCAGTGAGCTATCTGGCAGCTTCTACTATTAATGAAACAACCCCCCCTCAAGAAACTTCTGCTTTATTGGATGCATGTATCAATGTGGATAGCTGCATACCACATCCCCTGTCCCCTTTGCAGGATTCAGGAAATGGGTTGGCTTTCCCTTAGTGCCAGAATCCAATTTCAAAGAGAGAATCTAATAACTATAGAAAAAACAACCTAATTCTAAAAGTATACACACTTTGTGGATGAAATCATATACAATGGATGACAATCTGGCTAATTGTATATGAATGTTGATGTTTTATATTTCACATGATTGGAGGATGATCCTAATAGGGGAAATCTTCAAATACAATCACTCCTGGTACTTCCGTAAACAATGCAAACAATCTTCCTTCTTTTTATGTAATCTACTGGTGGAGGAAAAATTGACAAAGAAATGAGAGTCTGGGACTGGGTTACCCCCAATAGTATAGTGCTTTCAACAGTTAGAATTAGAACTTGGATTGCTTTTGATCTCAGCAAGCTACAATTGAGGATACCAAGATGAAGAAAGTGATGCCTTAATCTGACTCAATGCTTATGTTCATTTGGTACCCATTAGCTGTTTTATACTTGTGTTCTTTTCCTTGAGTTCTGCCTACTCTACCTCTACTGATAGCATTGACTTATCTATTCTGAGGTCCCAAGAAGGACTCTGCAATTGAAAATGGAATGATTGATGTCATAATGTTCACTGGGAAGTCATATCTGAGAGATCTGATATGTACTTCTTGGAAATGCAGTATAAATTGATTAAGGAATGACACACACATCATCTTCAGAGAAATCACAGGATGATTAATATAATCTACTGTTGATCTTCATTTTGAGTGGCTGTTCTAAATGTTAACTGGTGGACAATCATATCTGGCTGCATCATCACATCAGATCAATGGTGTTGATCTGATGTGACAATGGTGTTCAGGCCAAATGAAATCAGTAATACAGGCTGGACACCTTTCCCAAATAGCTGAATGTACCCTTCTGCTTTCATGTTCCAAGTTCCTTTAAGCTTACCCCTTTCAAGAATCATTCTTGAAAGAACAGTGGTGCAGAGACAGATGTTATACTCTCTGTGCACATTGGACCTGTGAGCATCAGACACCCTATTTTTGAACCAGCTAAAACAACCTATATTCATAATACCTGAGTTTACATTAAAACTTCACATTGGGATATCTGTCCAACTTAATTGCGTAACTCACAACTTGAGTCAGAAAGATTTGAAGTAGCTTAAAAGAGGCATGGCAGTGTATTCCCTATTTGATACCCAGATGATCAAGGTTCACATGGAAGAAAACAGTCATTTAGATACCCTATTCGCAAACTGTCCAGGGCAGCCTTCCACAGCTTGATGCCCTCCAGATGTATTGGCTAACAACTCCCATGATCTTCAGCCAACATGTTGTCTAAGGATTATGGAAGCAGTAATCTAATACTGCTGTAGGAAAATCTGATTTGAAGTTTTATAAGTTAAAGGATGAAAAGAGAATCAATAGATGGCATTAAAAATAGCATTAATGTGTCATAAAGAATATGTTTTTCCTTCTTCTCTAAGAATGATTTTGAATTGACTTACAATTTAATACAGAAGCCCATCTGCCAGCAAAAGTCCAACTGGAGCCTAGACTGCA
Source organism: Natrix helvetica (assembly GCF_964273705.1). Lineage (NCBI taxonomy): Eukaryota > Metazoa > Chordata > Lepidosauria > Squamata > Natricidae > Natrix > Natrix helvetica. The sequence continues at coordinate 247,482,783 of NC_138552.1, forward strand.
GACAAAATTATTCTCCAAGTAAACAGCAGAATCAACCAAAACAGACTGAACAGTGCTTTTCCTTCTTTTTGAATGTCCATTTGCATCTGGAGAAAAACTTTTTCTCTCGCTCTTTCCAATTATCTATTGAAAATAGTCTTACAATCTTAAGGGTTTTGTGTAATAAGTATTTTCTTTTTATATAAACTAAGAATGTGATGGTCAGATTTAGCATTTCTGTTAAATTGGCTTTCAGTATGGAACAGATTTTTGTACATAAATTTCATGATATAAGAAAATGTCTTCTAGATCTGATTTAAGATATTTATAGTATAGTACAAATTTTCCAATTCTTTATAGTAATTTTCCAACTGCATCCTCTCTTCATCCATAGTTTAAAACTTGCATGAATATACAGTATGTGTGTGTGTGTGTGATTTGTGTGTGTTATATATGTATGTGTGTATTTGTATATCTGTGTGTGTGTGTGTGTGTGTGTGTGTGTGTGTCAAAACTGGAAAAGGTATCGTCTTGACAAGATGCTGTATAAACATAATAAATAGGTATAAAGGTAAAGGTTCCCCTCGCACATAAGTGCTAGTCATTCCCGATGCTGGGGGGTAGTGCTCATCTCTGTTTCAAAGCTGAAGAGCTGGTGCTGTCTGAAGAAGTTTCCATGGTTATGTGGCTGACATGACTAAATGCCAAAGGTGCACGGAACGCTGTTGCCTTCCCACCAAAAATGGTTCCTATTTTTCTACTTGCATTTTTTCATGCTTTCGAACTGCTAGGTTGGCAGAAGCTGGGACAAGTAATGGGAGCTCACTCCGTTACATGGCACTAGGGATTCAAACCACAGAGCTGCCAACCTTTCTGATCGACAAGCTCAGCATCATAGCCACTGATCCACTGCATCCCTAATAAATACGTATAATCATGCACAAATTTAGAGGATACTTCAGTAAGATTATCTGTCAGAAATTTGTGCTGAGGAGATAACATAAATTCTTCATCAAAAAGAAAACATGAGACAATTCACCTCAAAGGGAATCAATTTAACGAATTTTGAGAAATGCTTGAACAGTTTATAGGCTACGTGGCTTCAACACATGCTGTAGGATTCAAAGGATGCTGAGACTCTTCTGCCTCGAAGTCCTTTAGCAAGAGGGGTTCCATATGTCTTTGACATAACATTAAGGACAGTAGCGGGATTCAAAAAAAATTACTACTGGTTCTGTGGGTGTGGCTTTGTGGGCATGGCTTTCCTCCCGATCATCTGGGATTCGGGAGGCAGACAATTGATGGGGGCAGGGCCAGTTAGAGGTTATATTTACCTGTTCTCCGAACTACTTAAAATTTCCACTACCAGTTCTCCAGAACTGGTCAGAACCTGCTGAATACCACCTCTGATTAGGGGTTCTCCCATCATCAATGGAAATGATTCTACCAGCACTTCCAGACTTTTCCAGCAGAAGGCTAAGAAGAATGACAAAGCAGAGCAACATGAAGCAACATAGTTGTCTTGTTTCATGTATTTATTGGTCTTATTTACTGCTCCAGTCCACATGATTTTGAGCAGTGTATATATCTAACATCTGTAAATCAGCTTAAGAAAGCTGAACTCGGCTCAACATACCTCACAGGGGTGTTATTAGGAGAATCATACAATACAATACAATACAATAGTAGAGTTGGAAGGGACCTTGGAGGTCTTCTAGTCCAACCCCCTGCCTAGGCAGGAAACCCTATACCATTTCAGACAAATAGCTATCCAACATCTTCTTAAAGACTTCCAGTGTTGGGGCATTCACAACTTCTGGAGGCAAGCTGTTCCACTGATTAATTGTTCTAACTGTCAGGAAGTTTCTCCTCAGTTCTAAGTTGCTTCTCTCCTTGATTAGTTTCCACCCATTGATTCTTGTTCTACCCTCAGGTGCCTTGGAGAATAGTTTGACTCCCTCTTCTTTGTGGCAACCCCTGAGATATTGGAACACTGTTATCATGTCTCCCCTAGTCCTTCTTTCTCTTAAGCTAAACATACCCAGTTCCTGCAACCTTTCTTCATATGTTTTAGTCTCCAGTCCCCTAATCATCTTTGTTGCTCTTCTCTGCACTCTTTCTAGAGTCTCCACATCTTTTTTATGAAATATGAAAAAGCACATCTCCTTGTACAGCATATAAACACCAAAGAACATCAGTTGCATTAGACAAATGTTCCATAGTGGAGGAAGAAACATTAAAATGCCCATCACCTGTTAAAAGCAATAGGATTGAAACCATCCAGATTTCTTACAAGCAAAGAAGCCAAAATTCCTTCAGAAAGCAGCTTTGCTTTAAGGAAGCTTTGTCAAAACGGAACTTAGTGATTCTAAATCTCAAATCTACAATCACACTCACGATAAGCCAATGAAGAATTCTCAAGGATTTAATCAACGTCAGAAAGTTTTACAAATATATTCTGCATACGGAAAAAAAGACATGAAAGAAAAATGAATATTTTTTAAAAAAATATGATGCCTAATTTCTACATTAAGTATCATTGCACTAATTTTATCTACATCTGAAAAAACAATTTAGTTCTCTTTTAATGCTATGTTTTTCTAGTCTGTGTGAGAGAGTTGAGAGCTATTTGGAAACAAACAGTATTTGCTGGGTGAGCAACAAGGAAGGAGACAGGGCATGGCTTGTTCTGTACTAAAATTGCATGCTGTGCTGATGTCTGAAACAAAAACTGAAAGTGAAACTTCTCTGCTGAACTACCAGGAAAACCTGTTTTTGGTATTGTATATTTACTTAATGTGTTATATTATATATAACGAGAAGTTATTGAATCCTTCTGAATCAATTACTTGTATGTGCTTTCTGAATGTGATTTCTGCAGCAAACTCTGACACGTTCTTGCAGCAAATAGCGAACAGCCAGGTCAGCTTCAGCACATTATTGCAGCCTGATTCAGCATGAGCTGCTGATTGGCAGGTTGATCAGCCTCCCAGAATACCCCAATCAGCTGTTCCAGGTGCAGGGATTGCCACAGACCTTCGCCTCCTCCATGCTTCACATTTTTGGCTACATTCGGTATATAAGACGCATACAAATTTTCACCCACTTTCAGGGGGAGGGATCTGTCTTATACTCCAAAAAATATAGTATGTACTTTTCAATCCATGGAAACTCAGTTATTACTCCAAATTCTTGCATATTCAAATTCTATTAAGCAATTATCCAATAAAAAAATGCTATGCAAAAATGGGTATTTGAAGAGTCGAGAGCCAGACGTCACGACGACGCAATGTGCGGTCTCCATAGTCCGAGACCGCCGTTGATTCTTTTACTGCTGTAACGGTCCATATGGACCTAAGCCATCCCGGAGAGACGGTGAAAGGGAGACAAATCCTTGCTGGTCACAGGGACATCGCAAAGTCCCTGTTTGACCCAAGGGAAGCTCTCCAAAGCAGCGGTAAACAGACAGCCCCCAGGCTGACAAAGTCAGAGATGGCTCCAAAGGAAAGGCAGTGAAAGTGAGTCTATTTGGTAAGATTTTTTTCTTTGAGAATGATCGCCCAAATAAACTTTTTTTTCCTAGGATAAATTAGTCCTTTAAACTAAGAATAAAGCGGTGAAATTTATCTCTTTTGGACTGCCTTAGAAAGTTTTTTTCCCTTTTTTTCTATGTAACAACATTTTGTGGATTGAAGTGATTGTAACGCTTCCCGTTTCTCCTCTTAAGTGAATGAATTGATTTTTTCTTCTATTCCCTGTTACCTTATTTTTTGGCTGAACTAAAACCTCTTTTTTATTTTAACAATCCTTCCTCCTACTGTTTATTGAATTAATTAAAGATACTTAGAGACTTTTGCTTTTTTTTTTTAAGTCTGAAACGAATAAGAGAAAGTTGAATCTGCCATTTGGAAGCCAGAACTTGGTTTTCCTTTTTCTTTTGAAACAATGTATCCTTTGTTCTACTTTCCTTGATTTTACTGAAGTTGGAGGGTTTGCAGCTTGATTGTGGACTGATAACATCTCAAGGACACGGACTGTTCCTTTGCAGGTGTCTGTGAGAAATATTTTGGGCAAGGGAAGGAAAAGAAAAGAGAACCCTCCATCTCTGAAAAAACTAGAAGAAACTTGTGCATAAGTGAATTCAAAATAAAAGTATTTTTATACATCAAAGAGATATTGAAGGTGAGAGTGGCAGTGGAGTTTAGATCTTTTTTTTTCTTTTTTCGGAAATATGTATCTATATACAGATTAGGAAGCCTTAAGTCTCCAAGATGTTTTGGATGGACTTCAAAATTTATTGGAAGGATCCAAGATATTTGATAAGAAGTTGGATAAATTATTGTTATGCGTAGCAAAAGATGAAGGGGTTGGAGCTCCAAAAACTAAAGAAGAGAATGAAGATATAGAAGATGAAGGCAAGACAACAGATGAATCTAGTAATGAAGCACCCATGAGTGAAAGTGGAAAGATATTGAAAAGTGAATTTGACTATCTGGAGCTCTACCTCTCTTGTCAAGATATGGATTTGATGATGGAATTAAGAAGAGAAACAGCTTTAGAAAGACATCTGATAATCAAAGATATGTTAATTTTAATACCAGCTGAAGGGCAATGAGACTATATGAGAGATCTTCTGAGCAAAAAAGTGCAGAGAGAAGTTTTTAAGAACTCTATAAAGAAGCTTATATGTGTTGGCATTGGTGAAAGCAATTGGGTATAAGCCTGAGGTTTACAGAAACAGCTAAGGAATGCCAGTATGTGGTTGTGTCTTTAAATATAAATGATTCTAGATAAAAGCATGTTTAAACAATTATAGTTAAATAAGAATGATGGTACATTTATGGTAAAATACATAAAGATCTTTGATTTAAAATGTACAATCCAATATGAATGAAGTATAAAGAATGATTGTGGTAGTAACACACGAAATTTTTTGTAACCAATTGATATGCTTTCTGGAAGATGTAATGAAGAATGATTTTTTTGGTGTTTTTTGTGTGTTTTTGTTTAATTAAAACAATAAAAAAATTTCAAAAAAATGGGTATTTCTGACAAAAATCCACACAACATGAAAGTTGATGAAAATAATATAAAACTGGAGTATATTAGAATAAAATTGCATAGATCAATGTTTGCTAATACATGGCTACTGGGAAATGTATACTAATCTATATCGACATTCATTTTTAATAATGTTCATAGAAATAAAGATGAATGAGCAGGAGTTTCTCTGTAAAGGAATGGGAGATGAACAGCCTAATAATAAATGCATGTGACTATGGCAAGACAGAAAAACAAGTCATGAGACAGTATTTTGTAATGGTGTAGCTGATCCACGCAAACAAAACAAAAAAACTACAGACAACCTTAGCTCACCTCAAATTACTGGTAAATCAACCAAGCACAATCTTTACTTACAGAGAGAACAGAATATGATTGCTTTCAAATGGAATACAGCTTTATAAACATAAAATTATATATATATGTATGTGTGTGTGTATGTGTGTGTGTGTGTGTGTTTATATATGTGTGTGTGTGTGTGTGTGTGTATTGGTGGAATGCTATATATATATATATATATATATATATATATATATATATATATATATATATATATATATATATATATATATATATATACATACATATATATACATACATACATACATACATACATACATACATACATCATATATATATATATATATATATATATATATATATATATATATATATATATATATATATATATATATATATATATATATATATATAGCATTCCGCCAATAAGTTCCCATTCAAGAATAATACAGCTCACTCGTTCATTTGCATGCTTCTAGTATGAACATGATGGGCTTTGAATTCAATTTCACCAAAACCCATTATTTAGCAAATCTAAACAGAGCTGAAAATCAGTACTGGCTCTACTTTGTTTAAACCATCATTCAGACACAATTATTTGGGAACCAAGACATTTGATGTGTATCAAAACAATTTTTTCATATAAAGAGTCAAAAAAATTAAAAAAACCTGTCCTCTTACTCTGCTTTGGCCCCCATAAACTGCTGCTCTTCATCTTGGTTCAGAAGAAGAATGTAACTGATTAAACCAAATACTGCTAAAAAGTTGAGACAAATCAATCAAGTTGTATTCCCCCATTTCTGCCTTAATTTATTAAATAATATTTTTTTAAAAAAAATAAGGAATTATTCCAGAGCCAAATCATTTTGAAACACTTAATATATGCATCCACCAGCCTGCCACTTTAATATGTAATATATAATTTCAAAACATAGTTTTTAACTTTGCATTGGCTAATAATCTAGACAACAAGTAAACTTGAAATAGTTTTATGGATGATTTTCTTGATTTTCTTTTTCCTTTTCAAGGGTAAAAATATTATTGGATTTCATAAAAGCCCCCCAGAGATTTGAGCTACTGCATAGTGCAATTCCAATGGGCCTTTGAATTTCTAGGAAACACACAATTCTTCATTTTGACCATTATTTTTTATATATGAATGTCTGCAAATTATATTTGGTTTGGAAACATTCAAGATTTTTTTTTAGAACTTCATCAATCATTTGAAGTGAACACTGGAGAATTTGAGGGAAACATAAGGGGTGACATCATTAAAGAGACCCTAGAAATGATAATATAAAATGACAGGTGAACACTAGTGGGAAATAAAGGGTAAATTGATAACATATTTTGTTTCAATAATTACAACTCTTTAAACTTACAAATCAGTGCAAACCAATAAAAATTTCCTCAGTTTCTTTTCCAGATGTAGAATATATTGGTAAGACAAAAATTAATACTAATAATAAACAAAATGTTGAGTATAGTAGATCAGTGTGCACCTTGCTATCTAACTTGTACACAATCTGAGTTTTAAAACCAAGAGTCAAAATTCCATATCAGAAAAATCTTAATTCTGCAACTCACTTCAAATTGCTCTATAATCCAGTTATCTTATCTTTGTTTGCATATTATCTTAGTTTGCATGATTTATTCTGATAATAATGAATATAAGATGTGATAGTGACGTAACATCTTTTACAAGTAAGACAGAAGAAACCGCATCCCACAGTTACATTTATAGGCAGTACATGTGATAATATTTCATGCAAGAGTGAAGAGAAGATATATACACAAACACCATTAAGTTATCTTGTGACAAAAGGCGGTATTTTAAATTAACCCATATTCAGAAATGAGTGTTCCATTGACATATTTCCTCCAAGACAGTATTTCTCAACCTTAGCGACTTTAAGTCCTGTGGACTTCAACTCCCAGAATTCCCCAGCCAGCTGGCTGGGAAATTTTGGGAGTTGAATTCCACAGGACTTAAAGTCACCAAGGTTGAGGAACACTGCTCCAAGATCTGCTAACGTAAGGCACATGCTATACACTTTGCTAGTGGATAAGGAATCTCTGAGAATTGGAACAGATCTGAACCTCTGAATCCACAGTTTCACATCATTGGACTGTATTAGTGCATATGTGTTTATCACATACTTGTCCAGAGTTCAGTATTATAACTCAGGAATGAGTGCATGAGAAACGAGTAAGCACGGTTTCTGTGGAAGCATAGGTGAGTGGAACAGAATATTTTAATAATGGCCATTTATCATAAATATATTTGTGATTGTCTCATTGGGGGACACTCAAAACAGATAAAGATATTCATGTGGGAATGACTTTGGGGACATGGAAAAGAGTTAAAACCAGAGATACATTTGAATAAGAGGCAGCTTAACCTGCAGCAGGAATGGGAATACAGCAAACACCTCAGAAGACGCCCTATTTTCTTAGGCTATAAAGATGACAAGGGATATGAAAGGGCAGCTGCCTAGAAAACGTGGTGGGATATGATCGGTGCGCCCCGGAATGGGCGTACCGGTACCTGCTAGGAGCACCAGGTACCGTTCTGGTGCGGTGCTCTGGAGGGCTCACCCACGCTCCTTACCTGTATTTGAGCCGATTGGGGCTTTCGTGCACACGCATGGAGCGTATGGTGCCCGTGTGACGCTCCGCCAAACAGCTGGAGTGTCATGGAGCCGTCAAGGAGCGTTGTGGGCAGTAAGTACCCATGTGCGTGCTGCGTGCGCGCATGTGGTGAATGTTCGGCCCCATTGCACTGTATCGGTTGCACAGGATCCGGAACCCACCACTGGCTGTGCTTCTGGGTATGCTTCCTATCTGGACTACCCTGCAATGGTAACATCCAATTTGCAAGTGAAATATGAGCAATGGAAAGGAAAAAATAGGTGTATAGTTCTAAGTCTTCCTTCCTTTCCATAGAGAAATGGGGGAAAAAACTTTTTGCAACATTGATAAATTCTCTTTGATCTGTCAAGTAAATGAGGAGCTAACAAATATTTCAAGATGTGAGAAAAATATACAAGTAGAGGTGAGATGTTTTCTTTTTAAAGATTAAATTCCTACACACTGCTTGCCCTCCACAGCACCTAGAAATCTGGACTGATCTTTATAAAGCTAAACAAAGCTGCACCTTATGAATTTATGGAGTCAGTTAGGGGTTGGATTAGAAATGTGAAGAGATAGTGCAGAAGATGACAATGGCAAATTACTTTTTGTGGGTTGTCAATTTTTATTTTTATGTAATCACTAAGAGGGGTTGCAAGAGGAGGCCTTTGTCTTTCACATGCAGTCAAAATGGCAACATTTGATTGGGTTTCTCCCCAATTCAAATTATGTCTAACCAGTACCAAGTTCAGCCTATGCAGCCAGAAGCAAGCAAGCAACCAATCATCACTGGCTTTCATGTAGTCATACTTTTGGTTTCCAGACCTCTGTTTCTTGGAATTTTGAAGCACTCAGACAAGAGTTTGGTAAATGAAAGCAAAGGTTATCTGCTCTGTTGGTCCATAATTAATGATTTTAAAAGAGTGGGCTTTGTTTCTGTTTATCTGTTCCCTTGACTTTGCAGTTTTGGGAGTTTAAGACTCAGCTGATTTCTCTAACGATGTTGGCAATGATGAACACTCTAAGGCTGTAATCTTTGTCATGTTTAGTCTTTGACTTCTAAACCTGATTGCTTAATTCCTTACAGCTGTGTGCATTCCCAAGTGGAAGATGGAATCTCTTGACTAGCTCAGGATTTCTCAACTTCAGCAACTGTCAGATATGTGAACTTCATTTCCCAGAATTCTCCAACCAGGAAATTGCCTGGAGAATTCTTGGAGTTGAAGTCCACACAATTGTTGAGGGTGAGAAACATGAGACCAGGGGTGTCCAAACTTGAGAACTTTAAGACTTGTGGAATTCTGGGAGTTGAAGTCCACAAGTCTTAAAGTTCCCAAGTTTGGACACCCCTGCATTAGACTAACTAGCTGAGCACCTCTCAACAATTTTTTCCCCTTCCAGAATTTAGTCAAAGTAGAGGTGAGTGTTTTTATCTTTATGAGCAAATACAAACCAGCCTTGTCATCCCATTCCATCAGGTGCTTTTGTATAATATTTTTGCATCTTTGGGCCTTTGAATATAGTAACCAAAGGTGGGATGTTTCTGATTCAGCCTGGATCGGGCAAACCAGTAGTAGGGGTGGTGGGAGCTTCACTCACCCACCCGGACGCTTCTGTGCATGTGCAAAAGTGGTGTGCGTGCGGGGTTGTGCGTGTGGGAGCGTGCCTGAACAGGTAGTAAAAAAAGTGGCAACCCACCACTGATAGTAACTATAAAATACAGAGAAGACTCCAAATCATAATGCAGAGCTGGATTAATATGATAGTAAAACTGGTTTCTTTATAGCCCATCCAAAGAGTTAGGTTTAAAACAAAAAGCACTGGATTTTCTATCTGCAGAAAAATATTCTTTTTTTTTCTGTTTTAGCATTTTTGTATGTAGTTTTTTTTTAATGCTTCTTTGTTTTGAATGTTTTCCCTACACCCTAAAAAAGTATGACTGATATTACTAGTTTCTATGAGGATTGGCATTGGCAACCAAATAATAAAGACTCTGAGACCAAACAAGATTGCTATAGAAACACAGAGTAAAGTATTATCAATATTGCAGCATGAGAAATGGGTTGCTACTGGTTTTTATGACTAAAAACAGGATAGATCAACTTGGGTTGGGTTGTACAAATCCAGAGAGCCAGATTCTTAGATTCAGTACAAGATGAGTTTTGTTACTAGAACTATTTAGTATCTTCAACATAAGCTTCTTTACTCAAACCAACTCCTTGATTCTCCCATAGGAATTCTGTTATATATTTTGAACACCTAGATAAATTACTGTAATGGCTTGCATAGACCACTGACAGTGCTGTGATTTGTTGATGTTAACATGTTTGGAATCATCCAGAAAGCCCCTTCACTTTTCTTCTGCTGAATTTGCCAAATGTATTGATATAGATTTGCTTTTTTTCAGATTACTAATTATATATTGAGGCTGTAACAATTCTGTCTTTCAGTATCCTAAACGACACTTGTTTTAGTTGGATCATCTTGGTAGAATCCACACTCATTCTTTGTGTTGTATTTTTATGTTGCATGAACTTTCTCCCTATCACTCAAGACTGAAACTGTAAAACAGTAATGCAATTTGATATTTATGTTATTGTTAGTTTTTAATGAAAATCAACATTGCAAAAGCTCACCCTTCCACCTGGTCTTTTTTGTGAGTAGAATTCAGCAATGGAGGTCAGTTTTGTGGATTCTGTTGTGATTCTAATAGCAGCTGGAGGCTTGGTCAAAATATTTCTAGGTACAGCTACATAGACAGAATTACAAAATCATCATCTTTATTGTCTTATCAATTTCATGAGAAATTCAGTGAAGAAAGATGGGAGAGAATATGATTGATGATGCACATGGCTCAGAACAGTGGAATGTTTGTACTACTAAAGCTCCCTGTACTGTAGAATTAAATGTCATAATAACTTAAATCAACTTTTTCAGATGTACTGTAAGATTCTTTCCCAGGATTCCTAGGTTGTATGCAGGTGTTAAATTATAGTTAAGGGGAAGCAAAAGAATTCTAGATAGGCAACAATTGGGTATAGTGTTTTTAATCCTAAACTCCATTTCTGCATGCAATACTGAAAAGGCCAAACAGTTTTCTTTGATTATGAACATTCATATTTTATTTTTTACATGTACTCTTCCAAAATGAGCCAGTATAGAAATCTTAGGCCACAGGGTTTTGTTTCGCGTGCAAGCTTTCCTCTCGACAGAGATTACACGATATTTGATGCTCTTGTCATATAAAGAGCTCATTTCATAAGGCAAATGGTAATATGTGGTATTACTCATATACCAACCCCCTGAAAAGCATGTAAAATTGGAGCAGGGGAAGAGTTCAGCCTGGCAGCTGTGAAAACTTTCACTGATACTCCAGCCAAAGCAGATGCTTCAAGTTAGCTTTTACTGTTCCTTCAGAGCTGGGTGCAGCGGAGGGGCAGGCTCCAAATTCTGATTCATTATGGATGGCGGAACCATTGCTGCCCTTGGATCAGGGCCAATTTCTGATCTCAGTAAACATTCTGATGAGTCTCATTTTGAGGTTTGCTCTCTGAAGCAAACTCACATAGAATAGTAGACTCCTCCTAATTGTTCCTAAGCAATCTTCCATTTTTGTTTCAAAGTTCTGCTCATCATAGGTTTCAGACAGAGGTGGTATTCAGCAGGTTCTTACCAGTTCTGGAGAACCGGTAGCAGAAATTTTGAGTAGTTCGGAGAACCGGTAAATACCACCTGTGACTGCCCCTGCCCCCATCTATTCTCTGCCACCCGAGTCCCAGCTGATCGGGAGGAAATGAGGCTTTTGCAATAACTTCCCCTGGAGCGGGGTGGGAATTGAGATTTTACAGTATCCTTCCCCTGCCATGCCCACCAAGCCATGCCATGCTCACAGAACCGGTAGTAAGAAAACTGAATCCCACCACTGGTTTCAGACATTTAATGATTTTTGTACCCTAACAAAGTAGCTTTTCTTTGTTTGGTGGGAACTTTTGATGACAGAGAATCCAAGAGATCGAAAACCTGGAAGACTTACACCATGGGGCAAAAGATTGGGCAAAAGATTGGTAGAAGTTATAATTTTGTTCCTCCACAATGTTACTCCTTTTCTTAATTCCCATACTGGGCAAATAGATTGAAGTTGCATCTTAGATTACCAAATGGGACATAGTGGTAGATTAGAAACTAATACGGAACAGTTAAGGTGGAGGCTGAAAGTGATGAGTATTTAACAATTTTGCTTCAGCCTTCTTTTGAAAGTTTGCACTACTAAGATATTTTTCCCCATGGGAACAAATGTTTCTGTGGAGATCTTGCCTTACAAAGTTAATTCTCTCCCGCCTACTTTTGAATGAAGACAGTCCAAATAGGAGTTCTGAATATCAGTTTGTGTGAAAACACTGCAAAACTTCTTGAAACAATTCTTTAGTTTTAATGTCTTGAGTGAAAAATATTAAACTTTTTGGTCATTCAGATACTGTCTTATTGAGACAGGACTCCATGTGAGGTCTCATCTTATCAACATAAGACAGGACTTTAGTTGTCACCCAATTACAATCCTAGTCTCTTCTTGCATCCTCATTAGCTGCTTGATGTTCATAGCTTAGCAGGTTTCTCCTTCTCAGTGGGGAGGAAAATATTTACCATCAGGTATCTTACCTTCCCACGAAATTCATTTTTAACCTTCTCTTACTCTTAGGACATCTTTCCGTATCCTGGGTCACTGGATCAGGGTATTTCACTGTTAGTTCGAGTCCCACCTTAACCATGAAAGCCAGCTAGGTAACCTTGGGCCAGTCACTTTTTCTCAGTCCAACTAACCACACTGAATTGTTTTTATGGAGAAAATAGGAGGAGGCAGGTATGTTGTACATGTTTGACATCTTGGGTTATTTGTAAAAATAATAAAGGTAGGAAACAAATAAAATATTCCAAGCGGTACCATTGTTTGAACCCTATCCTCCTGGGTGAGATGGTGAACAGGGATATCGGAGACAAAAAAACATTATTTCAATCTACAGAATACACAGAAAGCAAGTAGGGGAAATGCCAGTTTTCAGTCATAAAGTGCTTTAGGTGGCGCAGTGATTAGAGTGCAGTACTGTGGGCTACTTCAGTTGACTGCTAGCTGCAATTCAGCAGTTCAAATCTCACTGGCTCAAGGTTGATTCAGCCTTCCATTCTTATGAGGTGGGCAAAATGAGGACCCAGATTGTTGGGGAAAATATGCTGACTCTGTAAACTGCTTAGAGGGGACTGTAAAGCACTGTAAAGCAGTATATAAGTCTAAGTGCTATTGCTATTGCTGTTAACAGCAGTTTGCATTGAGTCCAATAGACTAGTTGTTCTTTACTTGTGGCTGTGCACTAAGGCTAGTGGTAATTTTTAGCGCTTAAGAGAAGACAGGAGTTCAGAAGCATCCTATTGTCTGTTATATAATGGTGCTTGTGTGGTTTAGGCAAGAGGGGGAAGCTTATTTAAACATTTTATTTAATTGACATGTGAAGGGAGATTTAACCAGTTTGTATTTCCTGGATCAATATGATATTATTGCTTGCATGCTGAAACCTACATTTCCAGATTTTTAAAAATGCAGTTCATTTGCCATTATTAAATCTAAGAATAAAATAATGTAAAACAAAACTGAAGAGAAATCCCAGGTGTGATCTAATGTACATGTATGTATTTGTATATGTTGTGTCATAAGTGATGTATGTGTGCATGTATAAAATATGCAATTAAGGGAAGCACATAGATAGTGAATATATGTATATCAAATGCTATGGAGCCCTTTAATTAAACAATGCGAATGCATATGGAATTGGGACAGAATAATAAAGTTGGATGTGTGAGCAATTGAGGGAACTGTGAGTGCAACGGCTGCAGTCTGTGCAATGTCTCTCTGTGAAAGTCACATGACAAAGATCAATAGGGGCATTCCGCTATCTCCATTGATTGTTCTCCTTCGAGCCAGGCAGTGCTATCAGCATGTCTGGTTAGTGATTAGGTAGTGATAGTAGAGTCGCCTTGGATATTGAAATAGCTATCGGTGTTGCTATGCTTGCCTTAGTTTTGGCAGTTACCTTGCATTTTTTATTTGGTTACAGCTAGAAAGGCCTGGAATTGTGTTATGACAATATAACACTATCGTTACAGCGCAACAGGAAGTGACATTGAAGGATGGAATATAAATGAATCAGTCCTGAATTATAAAGAACACCTCTGATGCAACACAAGTAAATAGTTTAGTAATCTCTGATTTATTTTATATGTGTGTGTTTCTGGGTGGATGTTAATCTCCAGAAGATAATAGTTTGTTTCGGGTGTTACTTTGTTGTCCACTCAGTTCTTGAATCATAGCTTGTAAAATACTTGGGAGTATTTGGAAAAAAAATGTACAAATATTTTTGTCCCAGGTCCTTTTTAATGCAATTCAATGACCAGCTAATTTTTATTTATCATGAACTGATTTATTAGATTTTGCTCTGGCCACAGATTACTCAACATTTTTATAGCTGTTATACTGTATAAAATGTATCTAGGATCAGCCCAGGTAATAATTTGGAGACTTAGGGATGAAAATCTTGAAGGGAACTATCCTGTCCAGTTCTATTGGTAGTATGATATTTAATAACAGAAAATAATGCATTTATAACTCCAAGAAAGATTAGCTATCATCTTGGAAGTTCTAGTTATAAATGTTTAGTGGCAACAGGTGTTAAGTATATTTTTGCACTTTTATGTTGCATTTTTAAATTGATCCAGCAGTTTCTGAGAGAGACTAATAATTGTCAGAAAGGGGAAAATAAACTTGGATTCCTCATAGTACAAACAGCAGGTTCTGAGGGTGTCTCCTCTAGCAGGATTATGACTTGAAAGCAAAATCTCTCATTTCCTACTAAATGTTGTCCTGCAAGGGGAAGATTGAAGCAAGATGTATAGGTCAGACAGCTTTTATTAATCAACTGTTAAGAACGCTGACATAATTCTGTCTAACAAATACAGCTCTTTTAAACCACATCAGTGCAAAAATCAGTAAAGGTATCACTGACTCACCCTCTGGTATATTCAACAATAGGTGTGACTCCAATAATTATTCACCCACTCTGTCATGACACCATAGTCCAAAGGCCTCAATTACTTACATACATACATACTTACATGCATGCATGCATACATACATGTGACTGTCTTCACACTGCAAACCACAGCATATAAATAGTTTGATGTGCCATTATTTGAATGTTACTCCTTAAAACAAACTGCTGTCTTTCATACTTCGATTCCCACATCTGAAAGTGTTTTGCCTTTCAAAAGTGGGTGGGGAAAGACAGGAAGAGGCTGAGGCCTATGAACATATCTGGGAAGGCAAGAGAACTAAATAAAGTGCATGAAATGTGGCACATTACTCACTTCAGTAGAGAAAGAAAGGACCGGTTATGTCCCACCTAAGTGAGACTAAACATTTCTCAGTGACAAGCAATATTGTGGCTGCGAACGTTCTGTAGCAAAGTTGTTGCGTTTCATGTTTCATCAGTTCAATGGAGTCTGTGTGCTTGTCTATTGTGGTTCAGTAGTTGTCAGCAGTCAAATAAGCATTGCTCTTTCCTGGCTTAATCAGTCTATTACATTCCGTGTCAAAACAATAATGTCAGAGGAATGATTGTGCTGACACTGTTGATTAGCACTTTACGTTTAGCAAGTGATGTTTCTAGAAAATCACATAGTACCCCAGAAAATTAAAAGAACCCACATCTTTCCAGGCCAACTCACAGAGATGAGATGACATGATTTGCAATTTGTCAGCTCCCAGGAGATGATGGGTCAGAAGTGCTTAGACCTTATGAGAAAGTTAGAAATGCTTCCAGTTTGCTGTACTGTACTTTTACATTCTTTGAAATGGATTTTGTGGAAAGGAATCACTCAGCTTAAAATGATGCAGAGAGGCGTTAACATTTAGAGTCTCCCTCTGAGCTTAGAAAAAATGGTGAGTGGTTCATGAAAAAATAATTAAATCAATATTTTGTGGCTTCACCTCTCAACAGAAGAGACTTCTTGGGGAAATGTTCAAAAAGCATATTTGAAGAAAAGTAAGGAATAAAAATAATTGATCATTAGATTTCCTTCCAGTCTATTTGATCTTCACAGGGACCTCTTTTCATTTCTCCCATCAATATCTGCCTTTGATTTTTAAAAGCACCAGTATTCACAGTATGTTCTTCATTTTTTCAAAATATGAATATTATCCTGAAATGTGTTTTCTTTACATGCATACTACTCTACTCTTTAGAACACTGACTTAACTTAAAATATACTTTACAAATGTACTTTTTAAGTAGAGAAACATTTCCCCAAATTGGACAGATGAGAGCCAACAAGTAATTATACTGAGATCCACATTTAATTGGGGAAGTTAAATCAAACCAATTCCCATAGAAATGGAGATCTAATAAATCTTCACTAAAACCAGGATCGTTTCCATTCAGTGATAACAATGAAGCTGCCTGGAAGAACACACGTATTCCATGTAAAAGTGTCCATGTTCAGTTCCTTGGTATCTTTTTATCCCTCTGAAAGATGGAACACTTAGTATTTAACGCTGATGGTGAAATAGACCGATGGTCTGAGTCAGTATAAGCCATCTGTTCAAGTTCAGTCAAGCAAGTATTTTATATACTATATGTGGTGAAAGAGAATTTATTCGGAGGTGATGGCCAAATTTTGAACTTTCTCTTAAGGATTACTCATTTGCTCCCTTAGCATGATTTGACCCAATATTATCTTTTGGATGTTATGTTGATGGCAAATTTCTTCTGTTTTCGGGATAGCATGTGATGTCTCATTTATTTATTGAATTAAATTTATATGCTGCAAAATTTAGCAAAACTTTTGGTGACTTAATAATAATTCATGGTTTTAACCTATTCTCTTGAAGCTACTCTATATTTTGTAGGGTTTTAAAATCAATTTTTATTAGTGATTTTATTTGAGACATGATTTATTATATCCCTTCAAAAATTGAATAGTTTAGTTTTCTTCTTGGAAATACTCCAAAACACTCTTGCAGAATTCAAATTAATATACTCTTCCAAATGAGAAATCATTTCCAAAGAACAAAATTTCAAAATATGGGCAAAATTAATTTGATTATTACCTTTCATGTTTTCAGCTAAATGTACATTGTTACTGAGTGTGTTATAAATACAATATCACAAAAGAATGGAATGTGGAGGAAGTGTATTGTGAACTTAAACTTTTAAGGATTAGAAATTGTAGGGATTTTGAGATACAAAGTTTTACAGGTCATTCAAAATTTTATCATGGTTTCATTTTCTAAAAGCAGCACGTTTTTGGTTCCTTTTGCTTCCAACCAGGTAGAATATTTTAGTTTTGAACAGAATTTGACAATAGATCCAAAGCAATTTCTTCCATGGCATGATCTCTAGCTGCAACTTTAATTTGTTGTAAAGGTTTTTCTCTCTCCATTAAATCTATCCTGTGTGATATGAATGTACCAGTTTTACTGTGCAAGTTTTCCAATTATGCGTGTTGTCTTCCAATGTACTCTGTAAATTAGAGGTGGAGATGCAAGGCAAGTTACCTACAACCCTAATACTCATATGTGCAGCCCCCCCAGAGGCCCTTCCTATTATTGCCAAAGATTGGTGATCATTCTTAGGCAGGAAATATTCAAGAACTGTAATATAAATCCCTGACGCAATGGTTATTATATTTGAAAGAAGGGAATCAAATCGAGGCCCCACCAATGTAGAAGTTTCTACCTTCTTTGATTTTTATCCCATCTATTGCAGCTTCTTTTTCTACTCAGAATGTTTTCTGAAGCATGAAAAGATTCCCAACCCTGGTGTAAATAAATAGAAGCTGAGAAACAAACAGTAAAAGCTGTAGTGGGAAACAAATGCTGGAATACAGAAGCTGAAAAATCATAGTAATTGAAGCCATTCACAAATTTTGTCGTGTTTATGTTTTTTTAATTGCCTATGCAAAAGCTCTGGGCAGTGGAAAAAGACAGTTTATTCTATGTACAAGAAATGGACACTGTGTGCCCTCCAGATGTTGTTGCAGTTGAATTCAGCCTTAGGCAGAAGACTGGTGGTGAGGGATTATGGGAGTTGCAGATCATTAACACCTGGAGAACCACATGTTACCTTGAAATCTACTTGCAGCAACTACATCTGATCAAACGCTGTGAGACTTATTTCGGAGTAAAGAATTGTGTGTTATAGCCTGTATCAAATGATTGCTAACAAAGAGTAGCAATGAGTTGGTAGAAAATGTGGGGCAGATTATTTACAGAGCCTCTCCAAGGACGCAGGTGGGAAAATCTTTCCCAAGAGAAACAAGTCCTTGCCTTAAGAGGAATGCCATTCATCAAGATGATGGCAATGAATTGGCCTTGACTTTCAGACTACGTGGATCTCCTCTTGTGCAAAAGGGCATCTACTCTCACACCTGGGAATGAAATATGGGGCTATGGCTGATTATCAAGGCTGGGAGGAAGTTATTTTTCTTCTCTGTCAATTGGTGAGTGACAAAGGAAGTACAAGAAACAAACCAGACAAGAACCCAAGCCTCTTCAGGAAAGGCTGATACTTCAGCTGTTCATGGCTAAAATGAAAGATTGAAAGAGGTAGCAAAATTCAGCAGCAGTTTTGAACATGTAGTGCAGTTTCCCTCTTATCTCTGCAATGATCAGAGAGGCATTAAGATAATTCTGTCTCTTTCCAAATATTTATATTAATCTCAGGGGTGATGATGCACGGTAATACTAACACCACAATTCAGTAGTGGGTTCCTAACTGGTTTACTACTGGTTCTCTGAGAGGGCATTTTTTGGGGATGTGGCAGGCCTGGGTTGCTGCCAGTTCCAGCGACCCTAGCCACCATACCACTACTGGTTTAGCCAAACCAGTCTGAACTGGTAGGAACCCACCACTGCCACAATCCCACCTCTTTCAGTCCACTTGAAAAATAATTCTTACTAGCTGAGAATGCTAGCAGAAAATTCTTGGAATTTTTAGACCTAACACCTGAAGAAGATCTGAAAATGCTATTCTAGAGCATATACCAAGATGTATGTGGGCTTTTGAGAGCAGGGTTTCTTATAAAACAGCTGCTGGAGGAGGGTTCTTGCCTAGTCAGAAAAGAGCCACCAAAGGTTGAGTGTGCTAACACACTGAAATGGTTTTTTTTTTTACAACCTTGATTGATCTCTGCCTTTTTAAATACACAAGCAGGTTAGTGAGCAACTCACTTTGAGCGGTCCAAAGGCAGTCTGGTTAAGAAAAAAGCTGAAAGCTTTGCAATATACAAATTTGTCTGCAGGGAATTGGTGTGTGTGTGTGTGTGTGTGTGTGTGTGTGTGTGTGTGTGTGAGTGTGTGTGTGTGTGTGTGAGAGAGAGAGAGAGAGAGAGAGAGAGAGAGAGAGAGAGAGAGAGAGAGAGAGAGAGAGAGAGAGAGAGAGAGAGAGAGAGAGAGAGAGAGAGAGAGTCAAGCTGGCAACCCCAAGCATGCAATAAATGTCCCGCTTTTTTAATGTGTATCATTAAGGATGTAAAAAAGAAATGGATCACAAGATTATAGTAGCTATCTTGACTTTTTTTACCCCGCCCCCTGACTCCTCTGGCATCATGCCAAATTTTCACTTTTTTAAAAAATTAAAAGAATCTAAACATTAAAGTCAGGTGGGGGCAGAAAGAGGGCACCACCATGAAGTTTAACCATTCCCTAAATCAACCTATCTTGCAAGTAGAACTGAGATGTGGATTTCTAAATAGCAATAGTGCTTAGACTTATATACCGCTTCACAGGCCCTTACAGCCTTCTCTAAGTGGTTTATGGAGTCTGCATATTTCCCGCAACAATCTGGGTCCTCACTTTACCAACCTTGCAAGGATGGAAGGCTGAGTCAACCTTGAGTCACTCAGGATTAAATTCTCGGAGTGAGCAGTGAGTTTGCCCTGCAGTGCTACCTTCTAATCACTGCACCACCACGGCTCAATACTTTATCCACAGATCTTTGTGACTTTTTCTATAAATAAACTGTTATTATAGCAACAGCAATGATCTATCTATCTGACAATAATAAATTTCTTGTAGAATAACTACTGGCCATATAAATCTTCAGATAACAGCAAGTGGTTACTAAGCACTTGGTGTCCAGCTTCTGTGGATATTCTGGTTACACCCATCTTGACAGAAGCTTGAGTATTTGCAGAGTTGCGTTGCTTCAGAGAAATGCAGTATGGGTGATATTCTTAAAGTCATTTGGCTTGCTTAATAATTGGTATTGAGTTAAGGCTAGGTATTGAGTTCATCACTCAGCAGAATGGCATGGAACATTTTAGCAGGTTCCAAATAATAATTCCCACTTTTTAAGCAGGATTGGCCCTGTTTTTAATTCCACCTTCCAACCTTCACAAACAATTAACTTCTTGCATATTACAACATTTATAAAAAATTATCTACTTTGCACTTTCTCTTCCAAAATAGGAGGAAAAGAGTGTTTTAATTTCTATTTAAATATATTCAGCTTGTACTATTTGAGCTTATATGAAAACTGAAACAATACTCTCACAATGAATTTTTACTTTTACAGTATTTTTCAATGCAATTTATACAGTTAAAAAAAACTTTCCTAAATGGTGCATGTAAAAAAAATATATAAGAATCACATGCACAAAAAGGCATAAATCGGGAGAAGATATGCAAAACACCAAACATGCTGTGTGCAAGATTAAGGCCAAAAGAGCAGATACTGTACATAAAACATTCAAAAGAATACTGCTTTCACATTTGTGGAGAAACAATAGAGCCACCAGCATTCTTTGTGGGGGTGTAGGGTTCCAGCATCCTAGCAAGGGAATAAACTTTGAAACCCTCATATTGTGCATCTGATTTTCTGAGTCACCCATCATTTCGACATCTCGAAGATGTGCCTCCAGACTGTATTAAAATACTATGGGCAAAACTCCATTTTAAGTTTGGAATGCACTGATTTAAGCTATTTTTTTGTTTGCTTGTTTATTCCATTCATATCATTTCTGAAGCATTCATATCATTCTGAAGCAGATTAGTACACACAGTTCAATATAAATCCTCAGAAAATGTGGCTTTTTCCATCTCTGGAGCTTTTTAAGAAGACCAATACCTTTTAAGAATTAGGTAATTGGTTTTCTTGCATATTTTTAAAAAAATGGAGTGGATAAATTTGTGACGTTCTTCAGATTCACATCTATATGATTCTATGAAATACTTAAAAATATATCTGGTTATACGTAGACCCAAATGAAAAAGTCACTGAGAAGTTCCAATCCTATCAAAATCCTTCTCTTTCCCCCAGCATTTTTTCCTCCTGACACTTTAATATTATATTTGCTGTGTGGAATTTGTATCCTGCCCTTCCTTCTTTTTAAAAAAGTTGAAGGGATTCACCATAAAACTGACCTCTCTGTATGATAAATGCAATAAGATGTATAAATATAAAACAGTAAAATTTATTACTACAGCTGCTAGTGAATGTAAATCAACAAAGTCTAAGTAAAAAATGTCAGTCACAAAAAACTGAGAACACTTACCAATACTTAGTTCAAAGCATTGAAAACTTTATTATTGCTACTTATACACAATATTCTGGTCAACCAACAATCGGTGTCAAATTGTTGCTAGATGAGGGTCAGTGGAATTCACAGGCGCTGGACTTTGGTCTCTGGTGAAAAGTTCAAAGATTCCAAATGATGATACATTTAGCTCTGCCATCCAGCTTAACCTTCCCATCTCCTAAACACTTCTAATAGAAATCCATCTCACCTATATGGAAAGCTTGTTCTGTATGAAACATGGAAAACACTGCTGCAAAATGAGTGTCAGCAAGCTATAATGTACTTCTGCTTAGCATTCAAGCACTATGTCTACATGGAAAGTGTTGAATGTAAAAATTTGTCTTTTCTGAGCCGCTCTTCCCCAACAAAATCAGGCCTTGGCTACCAGAAATGCATCTCCGGGATCCTTTGTTGTATAGAGTTGCTTCTGAGATGGAAAACTTCTGAAAATATTATTCCTTGGATTGAAAATCAATTTTTTAAAAAGGAAGCAATCTCCTATGACTTTTTTGTAAAGAACATGCAACGGCGCCACAGTGGCACAGTGGTTAGAGTGCAGTACTGCAGGCTACTTCTGCTGACTGCTGGCTGCCTGCAATTTGGCAGTTCACATCTCACCAGGTTCAAGGTTCACTCAGCCTTCCATTTTTCTGAGATGGGTAAAGTGAGGACCCAAATTTTTGGGGGCAATATACTTACTCTGTAAACCGCTTAGAGAGGGCTGTAAAGCACTGTAAATCCGTATATAAATCGGTGCTATTGCTATTACCAATTAATGGTGGAGAATTGGTTTTCTGAATCTGGAGTTATAAAATTAAGCTTGCCCACTATTAAAGTATTAAATACTGGAATCCCACAACTCTTGTTAATTTTCGATTTGGGCAACTTTAGAATACACATATATAGTAGCTTTGGATGGATTGGCCAACCTATAGCATAAGGGTCTAAGTATAATAGTAGTATCTCTGGAAACAATTATATCAATTAGAAAACTATAGAATGTAATAGCTAAAAAAAAACACTATTCCTTTTCCCATGTCAAATTGACTTTATAAGAAAATCCAATATTAAAAATTGAGGAAAAGATTGTAAAAATGGGGAAAAAAACTGGATGAAAGGGGGGTATTGACTTCAACCCAACTGATAAATGATGAGGATGAATTTTAACATATGTTGTGCTTTCAGATGTGATTATGAGATGTAACTCAGTGGCAATATTTACAACTACAACATCTGTTAACATTTGTTATTTGATATTTGTTATCAATAAATGTTAAGAGATGAGAGGAATAAAGAATTATTATCTAGACAATGGGAAAATGTTTTAATAAAAGTGTTAACGGATTTTAAACTACAACTTTTACAACAAAAATAATATTTAGAATTTAGACTCCATTACATTTGTATAGAATTCTCTAGTAGAGCATTTTGTTGGAGATGTATTAAGGATAATTCTTTTTTTTTTAAACCCATGTTTCTACAGCAATGAGTAAAATAAATAAATTTGGGGGAAAATAGTGGACTGCATAAATGACAAAAGATAACATTTTCAGAGGATAATATTCCCTTGAATTCCATATCTAGTGCATGGCACTTGACCAGTGGACAAAATAAATGTATTCTCCATCCCTTGTTATATCTAAAAGGCTGATATTGTAACTTGGAATGATGATTGTATGCCCTCATTTACTCGGTGGATCGAAGACCTAATTACACTTGCTACCTATGAGTGGATAACTTAACCTTAGATGTAGAGTTTGCATAAATAAAGAAATATGGGGCTCATTTATATAATGTACAATAGGTTAAAATGGTAACCATATTAATGTAGAAATAACTATAGGTATGTATAATTTCTGCTCTTTAAGTTCTACAAAATGGCAGAGCCAACTACACTATGCATGTGAGACATCTGTAAAAAATCTCCATTCATTCAACTTGAATAGCCATGCATGGAATACTTAACTAGGGCTATTATTGTGCTAATGAAATATTTATATATTGTACCACAACGCTGCCATTCTATTTTTTCTTCCCCATGTGCTGAAAGCCTGCTCCAAATCTGCTTTCAGCCCCATTAATTACAGCTTCACATCACAAGTGAAATAAAAGCCATTTTTTTCTAAAATCCCAGCTCAAATGGGGAATATATATATATATATATATATATATATATATATATATATATATATATATATATATATATATATATATATATATATATATGTATATATATTTCCCCTCCCTCTTCATTGCACTTAAGAATTTTCTTCAAAGTAGCAGCACAACAGATAATATATTTCTTGGTTGATTTATCCTGAAGGTTCTGGCTTTTGGGATTCTTCATAGTGTTTTGGAACTCTTCAGAAAAATGGGAAATAGTGCCAAGATGAAGCACTGAGAATTAGTAAAGGTTTGCCAGTTCACAAATTAGAAACAGTATATGGGCTTGGGATTTGGAAGGTGTTTAAGAACAGGAAAGAAAATGCTGTTTTCTCTCTGCTCCAGCTGTCAGGTTGGAGTTAGCTGGTAAAATATTGCCATCTAGTGATGCCCTTTGAGTATGACACCAAGGGAACTGGTGAGAAATCTCAGCATCTTTAGATGAATTTGTCCATTTTAGGCTTCTCAGACTTTTAACTAAGATTAAGGTAAACTAAGTCGAAGTATACCAACTTCCTGATCAGTAACCTTTTGAACATTAGGAAAATTTCAGAATTTAGGTTTGAAATTAAAACTGTGATTGAAGATGATGTTCCATCAATTCAATATCAATTTTTACAGACCATACAGATCGATTTTCTCCATCTGTCCCCAAACTTCTCCTTCAAGTCTCCCAATGGTTAACCCATTGCTGATGCAATTGATTCTGTACACTTTGTCGCTGGTGATCCTGTTCTTTTCTTTTACCATTTCCAGCATTCTAGGTTTCTTCTGAAAGCTAGATCTTTACATAATAGATCTGAAGTTTGATCATTTTTGTCTCAAGTTAGAATTCTGGATTGATTTGTTTGCTTTCTTGACTGCCTGTTGTTGTTGTTAGTCATGAAGTCGTGTCCGACCCATCACAAACTCATGGACAGTGTTCCTCCAGGCCTTCCTGTCCTGTACCATCCTCTGGAGTCCATTTAAGCTCACACCGACTGCTTCAGTGACTCCATCCAGCCACCTCATTCTCTGTCGTCCCCTCCTTCTTTTGCCCTCAATTTTTCCCAGCATTTAGGCTCTTTTACATTGAGTTCTTCTTTCTCATTAGGTGGCCAAAATGTTTCATCTTCAGGATCTGGTCTTCTAAAGAGCAGTCAGGGTTGATCTCCTCTAGGACTGGCTGGTTTGATCGCCTTGCAGTCCAAGGGACTCGCAGGAGTCTTCTCCAGTATCATAGTTCAAAGGCCTCAATTCTTTGGTGCTCAGCCTTCCTTATTGTCCAACCTTCACAGCTGTACATTGCAACTGGGAAAACCATAGCCTTGACTATACACACTTTTGTTGGCAGGGTGATGCCTCTGCTTTTTTTTTTTTTTTGGCTACCTGTGGTAGTCTCTAAAGATTTTCTAACACTGATGTTCAGAAATGGTGATACTATTACTATCCTGCTTCTTCAAAGTCTCTACTAAAACTGTTCACATCGAAATATTTGTACATTTGTAGATGTAGAGAAAGAGGTTTAGTTTCTGGGAAAGTCCGGGAAGCTAAGTCTCATGGCTGATGAAGAAGACTTTGAAAAGGATGAGGTATTTTGGCATCCAATTGATGAGGTCAAAATATTAGCAACATGCAAAAAATAAAATAGAACCAGAGCAACATATATGGAAAATATATCAAAAATAAAAACACCCTTAGCTGCTTCAGAGCATCTTTCTTTCGAGGGAGAAATTTCTATCAACAAGACAAAATTTTCTGGCTATGGTCTAGTCAACATAAAATAGAGAGGAATTATACTTTTTAAATCCTAATTGATTTTCAGACTTAAATCCTCCTGCATAATTTTGTGATTTTTATGTAAGTCAAAATGTGTTTGTTTTTATAAGCCATATTCTTTAATCAATATGTTTAATCAAGTATTACATATGTGGCCCAGATTAGAAAAGGAGATTTCTCCTATCCCAGATATGTCGTGGCAGTTGTGTGATATACAACAAGGCAAAGGGACAAAAATTACCCATTGGTACCATTTCTACCATCCCTTCTTCTTTCTACAGCTACGATATTTTCTTGTTTTCAACATAGGATCAATTCTGGGAAACCTCCAAAATTACTTCAACAGTAGGTAATGTTTTTGCTACCTGGAGCAGGGCTAAAATTATTTTTCTTTTTTCCCAAAGAAACATTTCCAATTTAATCCAGCCAGTTTGCTTGCTGTGGTGCATTTTGAGTGGAGCTATGAATAAATATTATTTAATTATCTATTAAGAGGTCAGAACTCAAGACATCTAAAATGCCCTGACTACCAAAGTGTTTCAAGATCAGCTTAAAAAGCTGATATAGTTCAATCACAAATGCAGTGCATGTTGAAAAGGTGTTAGGCTCTGTTATCTGGTCACAGTCACCATCTTGTTATATTTTAACTAACACAAACACACACACACACACACCACGCACGCACACAATTGTTTTCCATAGATAAGCTTGCGGGTTGAAGTCCTACATAAACTGTTGTGGCCCAGCAGGAGTTGTTGGAGCTGCCACCAGACTCCGACAGCGAGGGTCCCTATGAGTCGGCTCTGGAGGATGTGGAAGACCCTGGACAGGGTTCCAACTCCGAGCAGGGATCAGAGTGGCTGGTTGGCCACCAAGAGGCGCCTGAGGCATGGAGCAGTGGTGAAAGCCAAAGGGAGTGTGCTCCTGATGTCATGCCTTGGAGCAGTGGGGAGGAGACAAGGGAGTGGTTTCTGGATGCCAGGCAACAGAGAGCTGATAAATGGAGAGAACAGCTACGCATTTACAAGAGATGATTGCATTCAGGTGATCGTAGTCAGGCTCCTCTCAAGGCTATTTAAGGAGGGACTTTCCGACAGTTGTTTTGCAGGAATCAACTGATCATTAGAGTTGGAGACACTCTCAAATCTGTGTCGTACCTCGGCAGGCTGGATTGCTGCCAAGGTGGTATCTGGATCTCAGCAGACTGGATTGCTGCCAAAGTGTTCTCTGTACCTGGATTACTGCCAAGGTTTAAGCTGTATGTAAATAAAACATCTTGCAGAGACCTTGTTTCAGAGTGATTTGGTATACGAGAATAATAATAATAAGTTTGAATTTATTAGCCGCTCCCTTTCCAAGTAGGACTCGGGGCGGAGAAGGGGGGAGTCAGAACAATAAACTATAACAAAAATAATTTTTGACAGCACATTATTTTTAGGTCTGTTCTAGAATGTTTTCAAATATAAAGAAAACAAAGCGAACTTAAATTTTTGTTTCTGAAAAACATACCATTTTTTCCAGGATGTGTGTGTGTATATAAAATAAATAGCGATTTGGTTTTTGATGAAAGAATGCAGTGTTCTAACTAGATCTACTTTTTTTGTCTTTTAATGACCCTGTAATCCTTTGCATCAGGGTGGAGTCAAGACAACTAAATGGAGCTGAGTATTTACTGGCCAGATGCCCTTCCCTGTCGCCAATGCAGAGTTTTGTTCAGCAGATATATTCTCATTGTGCTCAGAGAGGAGAAATATCTGCCACTACCTAGGATCAAACTCACAGCCTCCTGATTGTGTGCATGGCTGGCTGGGGAATTCTGGGAGTTGAAGTCCACAAGTCTTAAAGTTCCCAAGTTTGGACACCCCTGGATTAAGTGAATACATATTCTGCTAAATATTTGCTAGTATAGTTTCCAGTTTAATCCCATTTGCCCCCTTATAACAATAAACTTGCAGATTAGAGAGATCTGAGATTCTGGCTGATAATAAAGATCACTCTTTCGCATAAACTCTGTGCACATAGTATATGGAAAGATTGATCCATATTTCAAGATCTGTGACTTTGCTCAGCAGAAAAAAAGAAATCATAAGATATCAGCTGTAAGTAATTTTTAAAATAACTCTTAAATATTTGTGTACTCATGTGTTAACAATGGTAATAATCAATAGCGTCACAGAGGAAATTGTGGTCTTCCAGATATTTTTTGAACTATGGATCCCAACTCCTTTACTCGTTCAGACCGATGGGAATTGGAATCCAAGAACATCTGAAAAGCCACATGTTCCCCACCCAATTCCATAATTAGTCACAAGAAATCAGGAAATCCCCCTCCTGAGAATCAGTGGCACATCCAAATTTGAAATATTGTTTAAATGGAGAAGTTAATCCATCAAATATAGATGGCTAGCAGATGCTCGGAAGGAATGCAGCTCTTGAATTATGGCTCCCTGGTCCTAGCAGACAGAACATTCTAGACTTCCGCAACAGAGACTCTTTTTTTATATTAGGTGATACTTAAATCTGTGGTTGGGAATTCAAAGAAGTGGGGGAGAGAGTCACTATCTTTTCTTCACCTGATTCTTATGGGAGCTATTTTAGCACCATGCATACTGTAAATCATCTTATTTAAATGTATGTTGGAGCATAATTTTAAAGTCTAATGCAAGTAAAATAAAAACAACAATAAAAAGAAGTGATTCATCATTAAGAATATTCAACAGAAAGAGATCATTTGCAACCCAGGTATTTAAATGGTACATGGGATTTGCAATAGCTACTGAGTAAAAAAAAAAAACTCACTCATTCAAGATGTTTCTATCTCTGCTGCTGGCAGTGAGCCACGTTTTCAAATTGCATGCTGCTGAACTGCATCCAAACAAACTTTCATGCAACATGTTACAAATACAGTGCACATGCCAAAATAATTGTTTCTCATAATAAGGATCAGATTGGCCAACAGAAGAAATAACCTCCTTCTAAAAATATTCTATGCCCTATTAGGTTCCTTAGATTACTCCCCCCCCCCAAAAAAAAAAAAGTTTAAGCTCTGCTAAATTTTTTAGGGTTTCCTGTTGCAGGATACATAGATGTTACTGTGGCATGCAAAATTTAAGGTTGTATGAAATTATCCGTATTAGTAACAGTGGCAGTTTCAAAGCACTACACTATTTGATTTTTGGTGTAACAGTTACCCTTCCAAAATAAAAGGATTAACAGGAAGTACTACCTTTCTCTATTTCATGCATGTTTCTCTTGTATTTGTTCACAACTTGTTGCCATTCCTTACACAATCCAGTTCCAGTTCCAGTTCAAAGTGTTTCTCTGTTGTACAATCTTGATGACTTGATATATGTACTGGGATTATAGTGCATGCAGTCTATCTAATATAACAGTATTTAATTGTTACTAAAGGCAAATTACTTTGAATGGACAGGAGGGAAGTATAGGCTGATAATGGGATCATCATGCTATTTGCATTTGTTGTTTGCAGTATTTTCTCTACTGAGTGTGAATCCAGCAACTCCCTCCCCCCACCCCAATGTAGTTAGTTAATAAGGAAATGCCTATCTGGTTGTGTCTTCTTCCATACCTCTTCCTCCAGATGCATTCACTGGTTTAAATGAATGCACATTTCCTTCTCCCATAGAAATTTAAAAACTAGGATTTCAACACATGTGTGAGCAGGGATATCAGTGTCTTAGAACTCATTTCAAGCATAAACTCAGAAGCCTAAATAATCCTGCATTTTCATAGCTTTGTCCCTCTACAACTGAGGTTGTGAATTATGGGCCCTTTTATGACTTGTGGGCTTCAACTCCCAGAATTCCTGAATCAAGTCATAAAAGGGGCATAGTTCCACTGCTCTACAACATGAGAGATAGGCAATGGCTCACCATAAAATGCCATGAAGATAAATCTGGTGTTGGAGTTGAATGAGGCTGAGAAAATATGCAAAATGTACAAAAAACCCTTTTATATCAGATTTTGTTTTCTTTCATATTTTGTTTGTATGATTTAATTTGGATAACTTTGTATTTACAGTGTAAATAAAATTCATTGTTGTATTTTATTGCCCCCTTTCTCATATTCTTTTAAACACATGTGTCACATAGTGGCACTAGAACAAATATTGGCAGCCATTCCTAGGAGGGGGCCACCATTTCCCCAGAATATTCTGACATGATGTTGTTTTGAAAGATTTTTCTCCAACCTGATACTTTCCAGAAACATTGAGACTACAACCAGTGGCAGTGCTATCCTTGACTGAGTCTGTCAGTGGGTGGCCAGCAGCTGACATCATTATTCATCCATCCTGGGGGAGGAGCTCCATGTTCTCCTCATAACCCTTCATGGCTGTTCCTAGGCGGCATGGATGAAGTTACCTAGTCATAAAGGTCTGCAAGTAAACAATAATGTTCCACCTTAACCTGTTCAGAGAGCACCTAGGAATCCACCATTCAACTCCGAGTTACACCTATTCTCTTCACAGGGGTATCAAACTGGCGGCCCATGGGCTGGATGCATCATGCGCAGGCCACACCCACCCCAGCTCTGTGAATGGGAAAAACATAATGAAATGTCACATGATGGCAACGTGACATGACAAGTTTGACATCCATGCATTAGAACTATTCTCAGTGCATTGATAAAGTAATGACATAATTACCTCAAAAAGGCCAATCTCAGAGAACTTCAAGAACACAACAGCCCAACCCTGAGCTACATATATTATCTATCACTGCAGCTACTACAAATCCCTGAAAACTTGGATCCAACTCTTAGGGAAAAAAACCCTCAAAATTGTCATTTTATTGTATTTTAAAATGGCTTTATTTAAGTATTGTTATACCACATCCCAGTCCCTAACGACGCTGTATAAGTATAAAATCAGAACTACAAAGCAAAAGTATGGATTTCCAAGCACTTTGTTATTATACAAGGCATTACCACATAATCTCATGCTGAAATAGAGAAGTTGTTTCAAGCCAGGCTAACATAGGAAGGACCATATTCACTTTTGGGAGAAGAATGTTCTGAAGGAGCAGACCCAGGGGAGCAGACCCTGCGGGTTTGCAGGGGTTCAGGAGACCCTCTAGCTAAGATTCTGTCCACTTTGGAGAACCCCAAATCCCACTCCTAACTGGCCCTGCCCACCTGTGAGAGGTGGGCTAGTTTTGGATACAGGTAAGATGGGCTAGTTTTGGATGCAGGTAAGTGCAGGGCGCGCACGGAGGCTTGGGGACAGTGAAAAGCAGGCCTACCTAAAGTTCTGGAAGACCAGAAAGGGCATACAGAGGTTCTCTGCCTCTGGGCCCCAGGGAGGCCGTTTTTGCCCTCTCCGAGGCTCGAGGAAAGCCTCCGGAGTCCGAGGAGGACAAAAACATCCCCCTGCTTTGGTGTAGGAGGCCAACTAGGACATACCCACCATGGCCATATCCACCCAGCAACTGGGCAGAGAACCCCTTGCTAAAAATTTTGAAGCCCACCCCTGAGCAGACCTATGGAGGAGGCCTGCTTGCAAATTTACTTCCCTCCCCTCGCTGATGTACTTTAGGTGACCAGACTGGCAGGGAGATTTAATTCTGGGAAGGGGTTATTCGAGATATCTCTGCTTTATGCCATGAAAGTCTGCAAAGGAAATAACCATCACTTGGAATTGAGCCTGCAAGATTACAGGCAGCCAATCAATGCATTGACTCTGAAATTAAGATTATTTGAAACTGGTAGGGATGCCTGCCTGTAGCCTATCTCCCACAAAATGACGGAAGGAGAAAAAATTATTCAGTATGTGATTGCACTTGATCATAAGAACTGGATTAAATATAATATTAACTACAATATATCTAATTTTAGTTTAAATGTAAATATAAACAGTAAAAACAGTTACTGTTTTTTGTTCAAATAAAAGTTGACTCAACTTTTATTTGATGCTCCAGCCATAATATTTAGGAGAAGAGCTCTTGGTATGATATTCAAAGCCAATTTTGAGTGCCTAATCATCAACAGTCAAAAGCAAAGGGAGAAAAGAAATAAAAGATCTGATTGGCCTAACTCAGGTTTTGGCTCAAAGATGGTTATACTAAACTCTTTTCTTGGGCAGCAAAATAAACAAACATTTCTTACTGGAAAACAATCCCCTTTGGGTCATGAGTTCTTTAGTGCATTCATGCAAAGGGCTTATCTTACAAACACTGTCAGGCCTGCAGCGGTTCCTTTAAGAATCTTTGGCCTGCCACACTCTCTCTTCTAGCTTCATCTTTAGTATGCATACTCATTAAGGGGTGGGAGGAAATAACAATAGGTAGAATGTGTTGTTTTCAATGTTAGGGATATAATTTAAACCCTTTGTAATTAATGATGATGGATCGTGGCTTCTCCTCGAAGTATACTTCTTGAATAAGCAAAAATAAACCCAAGGCATGATCTAATAAAAAAAACATTTTAATATAAAAGAAAGTATAAATACAAGCTTGCTAACTGAATTAATCACATCTTGGCAGAGCTATGTGCCTACCTCTCTTGGCAGGCGAACAAAAGATCAGAAGTGAAAGTTAAGAAAGAATGTGTGACCTGCACAGTAAATCATTGTAGATAAGAACTGTGCACGTGCAATAAATCTCAGCACAGCTAGCAAACCAATTAACGCAGTGACATTCAAAATAAAAAAATTCCTTTCTAGAAGCTCAAGGTTATTCTTTGTCTCCGCACCTTGGCACCTGACCAGAGCCAGTGGGGTGGAGATGACAGCATGGAAGAAGAAGATTAGACCATGTGATGGATTAGTGGATGTGGGGACAAGATCATGAACTTTCACTGGGTGGGAATCCTAAGTAACGTCCAGAATTGGGATTCCACAGATGTGCCAACATGTCTGATTTATTAAATTGGAACTTTAAGGATAGTTTTGCCTTGGACTCTGGTTTAATTCTGCATGATATTTGGAATGCTGACATTATCCCAATTCTCCCTTTAAAATTACTTTTATAGGGGTACTGAATCCAATTCTGACCCAACCCTGGGCAGTATGAAATTTCAGTGAAGATGGAGGTAAATAGGGGTTTTATTGAACCAGCGAAGTTGAAAGTAGCAGCTTCAGTGCTCTGGGCATCTCCAACAGCCATGGTCTCCCAACCGACCTTGTGATCTTCTCCTGTCCTCGCATCCCCTCCTCCCCGTGACCGTTGTAATAAGGCAACCCTCTGTTGGAATGTCCCTTCCCCTCCCCCCTCCACCACACTCACTTCCCTCCTAGACTCACCTGTTTGCCTGACACTGGCCCCCCTCCTGGACAGATTACCCCCCACCCACCCTGGAACCCTCCCTGGAACCCCCTAAAAAGATTTAAAAAAGCCTCTGTGTGGATCTGCGAGCCTGAATGCTGTATGTGAAAAGAACACCAATCCCCTCCCCCTCATGAAAGATATGTTGAACCACTTGGCTAAAGGCAAGATCTTCACCAAGCTGGACTTGAGAGTGGCACAGCGGGAGCACCCACAGTCTTCATGCAGTACATAAATGAAGTGCTACATGACCACCTGTACCGTGGAGTACTTGTTTATTTAGATGACATCTTGATCTTCTCTGAGACCCTGGAAGAACATGCGAAACTGGTATGACAAGTCCTGAAAAAACTTCTAGCTGCCAAACTATATGCAAAATTGTTGAAGTGTGAGTTCCACAAGACCTCGCTAGATTACCTGGGGTATCGTTTCTCCAACAAAGGGGTAGAAATGGATCCAGAAAAAGTGAAAGCGGTGTTAGATTGGAAACCTCCAAGTACTCGCAAACAACTACAAAGCTTCCTTGGATTTGCAAATTTTTATAGACAGTTCATTCCGACTTTTGTAGAAATTGCCCTACCATTGACTGAGCTATTAAAGACGGGCCCTTCCCCAACAAAGCCAAAAGCAAACGAACCACTAAAGTGGACAATGGACTGTCAAAAAGCCTTTGAGAAATTAAAACGGCTCTTTGCCCAAGAGCCCATATTGCAACACCCCGACCCAGAGAGACCATTCATAATCCAGACGGATGCCAGTGATGTAGCGATAGCCACGGTGCTACTGCAAAAGAATAAAGAAGGCCACCTCTTACCATGCACTTACATCTCCAAGAAAGAGGCATTCATGATCAGGTGGAGCATGCTCACCTGGAGACATCTCCTAGAAGGGGGGGGGATATACCGTTCAAGGTCTGGACTGATCATAAAAACCTTGAAGCTCTTCTAGCCCATTAGAGGTTATCCCCAAACAAGTTCACTGGACACAATACTTCCAAAGGTTTAAATTCAAAATTAAACACATCCCCGCAGGAAAGAACTTGTTAGCAGATGCTCTGTCGAGAAAACCGCAATATGACAGTAAGAAGGAAGAAGTTATCCACCCCATCATATCTCTCTCTCACCAAAAGGCAGCTCAAGTCACCACTTGGATCGTATTCCGCCCCATACATCCCTACGACCCATCCGCTCGCACAGAGAGGGACTTCTCCAGGTGCCGTCCACCAGACAGTGCCGAGGGGCGGCGCCTAGGAGCAGAGCCTTCTCTGTGGCGGGCCCAGCCCTGTGGAATGATCTCCCTCCGGATATTAGGCCCACCACTGACCTCCGCTCCTTCCGTGTAAAGCTCAAGACCCACCTATTCCAAATAGCTGGCCTGGCTCAACCATAACTTCATGCTCCTGACGGGTTTTTTAATTCGGTAATTTTATTAATGGGATTTTAAATTGTGCTTTTTTTAAATTGTTTTCACACAGTAGTCTACCTCCTCCATGCACATGCACATGTATTTGTCTTTGTTCTATGTATGTATGTTTGTCTTTATCTGTATTTTATTTGTTTTGATTTTACGCCGCCCCGAATCCTTCGGGAGAGGGTTGCGGCTAACAAATAAAATTATTATTATTATTATTATTATTATTATTATTATTATTATTATTATTATTATTATTATTATTATTATTATTATTATTATTATTATTATTGAAGCCAAGATAAGCTGACGACCAAGCTGAAAGCGGCACTCCGGACAGACCTGTGGTTCCACAACAACAAGGACTTTCTAACAGTGAATGATGGCTTAGCCTGGAAGGGGTCCAAACTGTACGTCCCTGCAGGGATGAGGCTGCAAGTTCTACAGCGGAGTCATGATGCGAAACTAGGAGGCCACTTCGGATTCCTAAAAATGCTCCACCTTGCCAAGCGTCAATTTTGGTGGCCAAAGATGAAATCAGAGGTGGAAGATTATGTAAAAAGCTGTGCTACTTGCGCCACAATGAAAACCCGGCCGGGAAAGTCCCCTGGACTACTACAATGAGTGGCCAACCCTAGCCAACCATGGGAAGAGATCGCAATGGACTTTATCATCGAGCTTCCAGACAGCAGCGGTAATAGAGTAATCTGGACAGTTATTGATTTGATATTTGGAACGCTGACATATGCAAGCTTGGTTAGTACACTTTTTCATCATTGCTGTATATGAGCCACAAAAGTACAGTATGAGCAATATAAAAAACTTTAGCATTCATTGAAAAAGTCTCCCAGCTACTCCTGAAAGCATTATTATGAATTACTCCTCAGTATTTCTCACACTGTCAACATATTTTTTAAAAAATATGTAACAGTAACAGAATAACAATTGGGAGGGACCTTGAAGATCTTCTAGTCCAATAGACCCTATACTATATCAGACAAGAGGTTGTTCAATCTCTTCTTAAAAAACCTCCAGTGTTGGAGCATTCACAACTTCCGGAGACAAGTTTTTCCGCTGATTAATTGTTCTAACTTCAAAGAAATTTCTCCTTAGTTCAGGAAATATATATCAAAAAGTTTTAGCTACAATAATAAAAGATAATGCAAACAAAAAAGAAAAAGTGCATGAAACTAAAAAAGAAAGCAAAAAGAAAAAAATTAAGAAATTGATATCCCATTGTCATCACAACAAATATAAACAGTTTTGCTATCTCTTCATTTTCTCTTAGTTAATAAACATAAAAATCTTCATCCCATAACTCAAATCTTCCCTATAAGCAAGTCCCATAAATAGCATCTTTTCCAATCCAGGTGCCAGCCAAAAGTCTAAACGGAGCCCTAAAATAATCACATTAAACTTATCATCCCATAGTTCAGCTCTTAATTGTAATCAATCCAATACACAATATCTTTTCCAGTCCAGAAGTTACCAAATCCAGAAAGAACCTCTCAGTATAATAACATTTCCCATTTTAAGCCTAATCAAATAAGCTAATTGTATGTTCCTTATTGCTCTTTAATCCAAGGGTGAATGTTACAATCTTCTGTAAGGTTCTGACAGCAGTTGGAGCAACAATGGGAAATTCTTTCATCTCCCAATTCTTCCAGAGTCTGCTGCCTTACAGTCTCCTTGTGAGGAACAACCAAATCAGTGGTGGGTTCTGGGTGGTAGGGCCCGGTACGGGCGTACTTGTGGGAGCTGGAAGCAGTGGCCACCGTACCAGAATGGTGGCTCATTGGGCCCATCCACCCACCCGCGTTCCTTACCACTTTTTGAGCGAAACGGGCCAAATGCTTATGTGCACACAGCATATGGTGCCTGCCCAACCTCCGCCGAACAGCTGGACCGGCGCAGGGTGGTGGTGTGCATGCGTGCCCAAGGTGGACGCCCTGCCCCGTCACAGCACACTGGTTACAAAAGGATCCAGAACCCAGCACTGAACCATATGGAGTATGATGTGGGCATTCTCACATCAAAGGAGCCAATCTACTCACCAGCTTCTTGTTCTTATCTGTAATATCAGTTCTGTGAAATGTAGAGCCATGTTCACTTTGCTGAAGTCACTATCAACCCAATTTGAAAAAGAACCACTTGACAAAATCTTTTAAAATTACTTAGCAGAATTAAATTATTTTTAAAATTACTTAGCAGAAAGATAGATTGACCACTAAGTTTTCCTTGCAGAACCTTAACAGAGAGGTGAGTGGAGGAAGAAATGGAACCTACCTAGACCTCAGCCTGGTATTTATAATATGTAAGAAATAATAGAACAATAAATGTATATTTGGTAGGTCTTACTGAGAAAGCATTTGAAATATATATTTGCTAACTTATTTTTGAGGTGGTTATTGATACGTACCCAGTTTGTCTAGCTAGTCTCTGCTTTGCAGCCCTGAAAAGGAGTTTCTAGAAGTAACAAGATAGGGAGCAGGGAAGAAGGGACCGATGAAATACTTTTTCAAGAATTAAGTTTCAGCTTTATGATAAACAATTCAGAAAATGAGGTTTCGGTGTTTTTTGTGTTATTATGTCCTTTATGATAACTTACATTATTATGTAAAAAAAACTTATGGGAATTAAAAAGTTTCATAAATGGGGAAAATAAATTTACTTGTAAGAGAAAGAAGGGAGAAAAAAATATCTCCAGCTTTGGAGGTCTTGAGCTGAGGAGCCATTCTGGCATCTGTTGTCAGCCAGGAAATGAAAGGAAGTTGTAAATGTATACATTTTGCCTCCTAAGGATAACATCGAATCTAGAGGAAGACCCGTTCGGTCCTATCCATCAACCAGAGAAAGAGCAGCTGCAGAAAAATGGATACTCCTACTTCATGAAGAATGCTTCTCTCCACACCCTCAAGAGTTGTCCTGTTACAGATTGCATTATTACAATTGCTTATAAGCAGATATTAAGCTGTCTTGAGTATTATGATATTGTGTAGTAGGCATGAGTAAAATTCACCAATTCGGGAACAGAATATTCCAGAGAATACTAGAAATTCCATTCCTCTTCTAGACCATGTTAAATTGTGTTAATAGATAAGACTATCTTCCAATAGCTACCAAACTGTTTCCAAAATACAGATAGCCCTTAACTAAGTGGTGGGATTCAAATAATTTAACAACCGGTTCTCTGCCCTAATGATTTCTTCCAACAACCAGTTCACCAAACTGCACAGAAAGTTAACAACCTGTTCTCCCGAAGTGGTGCGAACTGGTTGAATCCCACCACTGCTTAACTTACAACTGCAATTGAGACTATCATCCATCTGCTTTGAATATTTTGTTTCCAAACTGGTGAGTTTTGTATATCTCCCTATATGTTCCCATATGCAGTGGAGTAGTACATAACTTATCTTCTTCAGAATTGTCAGAGGTTATTGTCACAGTGGTTGTAGATGTTTATATGCATAACCTGCATCTTATACATGCAGACATGCAGCTATTTTAGTGTAGAAAAAGAAAATGAGTAGGCACGAGAGACTGGGAATAGCTGAAAGCGTAAACCAGATAATATGAAGAGCATAAACAAAATAGATAGGAACAAAAAAAAAAAACCTGCATAAAATATCAACAAAAGGTGATGCAAAGTCGATGCCAAATAAAAGGTTTCCAAGGCAGCTCATCAACAAGGCAAGATAATTGATCCGAGCTAAGAAGACGTGCTTGGCTGCATCATGGAATCAATGAGAAGAGAGAAAACCTGCATGGACACAGCATGATGTACTTGTCAGAAGATGTAACAGCAGTCAATCGGCCAGTCCAGATACTACTGTATGATTTGAAGGGTGAAGTTAAACAAACTACTATCTCCCAATGCTGTCAGAGTAGGTGAGGAAAATCATAGGTGAGGACAAAGTGAATTAATCATAATACAACTTTATCCAAATAGTCCAAATATATATGTATGCATAAGAGATGCCCAGATAGCAGATTTACCCCCAATTATTTAGGACCAATTTGATCCTGTTGAACCTGAGGACGTCGGCAGTCCTCAGGGCTGTAATTGCAATCACTTGTTTATTAGAGTGTCCTAATTGGTTAAAGCTTCCAGGATCGTGATTTGCTGGTGGATGCAGGCAGTACATAAAACTTTGCTGCAGGAGGACATGTTCTGGTACCATTTAAGGAACCTTGGTCATCTTCTTGGAATCTGGGAGTTTCATCTTTAGTTCTGAATGGGGTTGTACTCAGTGGTGAGATTCAAATAATTTAACAACTGGTTCTCTGCCCTAATGATCAGCTGGGTAGGCATGGCTTGGTGGTCGTGTGACTGTGTGGGCATGGCCAACTCAACGTCAGTCAGGTCGATGGGTGCTTCACCTTAACTGTTACAATGTAATAAGGGTTAACCGGAAAGGCAGTTTCTGTAAGTAGGGCAATAAAGATTAGGCTAGAAACAATACCAGAATGTTTCCTTCCTGCCTTCCTTACAGGATTAGCTCTGTAAGGTGGGGAAAAAAACAAAATAAGATTTATTCCAACAACCGGTTCTCCAAACTGCTTAGAAAGTTAACAACCATTCTTCCAAGTAGGTGCAAACTGGCTGAATCCCACCACAGGTTGTACTACCAAAGATAGATCCAGTGCACAATCTGGAGGTTGTCCTAAACTCTCAAGTCCTGCTCAAAGAACAGATGGTAGTCACGGTTAGGAGAACCTTTGTGCAAATTTGTGTTCTGTGCCAGTTGCATCCTTTCTTGGACAGTGAGGTCCTGTGGGCCCTGGTCATCTCTCATTTGGATTACTGCCATGCACTCTACACGAGCTACCTTTGAAGACTCTTTGGAAGTTACCACTGATACAGAATGCAGTGCAGTGGCACAGACAGTTCTGGAGGCCTCTCAGGTGGCACATGTGATATCATGGTTTCATGAGCTGCACGGATTGCCAATTTACCAACCCATTCAAGATGTTGGTCTTTACCTTTAATGCCCTTTATGGCATGGATACAGGGGTATCTGAGGAGCCATCTCATCCCAACGGGACTAGCCTGCTCTCATGTTCTAGTGGAAAAGTCTACTTTGAATTCTGCCTGCTAAAGAATTTCAACTGGTGAAGTCTAGGAGAAGAGCCTTTTCTGCTGTGGCCCCCACCCATTGGAATATTGTCCCATTGAAGGTGAGGTTCACCCTACACGCTGGCCTTCCAGAAGAGCTTGAAAATGTGGTTGTGCCATTGGACCCAATAGGGACCTGCTACATTAGGGATTGATGATGTGTTAAAGATGACCTCCATTTCCAGGCTGCCCATTGTTTTGATTTTAAGCTTTTCTACTGTATTTAATTCTCCTAATTTTAATTGCTTTGTATTACTTTTTCCCTACTTTTATTATATTGTAAGTCTCCCAGAGTAACTGTATCAGTGACAGGGAAGGCATAAAAACATAATGAATAAACAAATAAAATAACAGCTTAGGCATGGAGCTAATAACAATAAAATAGAATTTATTTGAAAGTGTACAAAAATGATAAAAGTGTAAATATTTGGGTTCCTCTCCGGGAGCACAGCCTGCCTCATGGGATAAGGATGGATCCCACTCTCAACATTCAAGAAGTGATATTCATATGGTTTCAGAAAATTTGGATATGTTTGCTATGTCATAAATTTAAGCAATGTATTAGAATTTACTGATATGAATCACTTCTCATAATTACTCCTGTTTCTAATCCCTCCCTAATCCATGTTCAATATCATTCAAATGCTCATCTTTTCACCATGTTTATCCCAGGAGTTTCCAACACTGCTTGGTTCCAGGTATTATTGTTTGCTCTTAAATCAGAAGTATTCAGCCAGTTCTAACAGGTTCTGGAGAATCGGTAGCCGAAATTTTGAGTAGTTTGGAAAACTGGCAAATAGGCTGGCTCCACCCCTGCTGCCTCCCAGCCTCCCAGGCAATCTTCTTTTGTTGCCCTGAACAGGAGAACAGAGCTGGAAAGCAGGTTAGTGGGATGGGGAAGGAATGGGGATTTTGCAGTA
Source organism: Natrix helvetica (assembly GCF_964273705.1). NCBI lineage: Eukaryota > Metazoa > Chordata > Lepidosauria > Squamata > Natricidae > Natrix > Natrix helvetica. Next base: position 247,523,021 of record NC_138552.1, read on the forward strand.
ACCTTCCCCCAGGAGTTGAGAGAGAATGGGGATTTTGCAATATCCTTCCCCTACCATGCCCACAAAGCCACGTCCATAGAACTGGTAGTAAAAAAAAATTGAATCCCACCACTGTCTTACATGGTGTCTAGGAGTGAGTGAATGTATGTGTGTGTGAGAAAGAGAGAGATGGATGGATAGATCATTTAATATTTGTTCATAAACATTCATAAAACTTCCCTCACAAACTTATTCTTGAAGAATATCTTTATTTTTCATAAATACTTGCTTATTTTTCCACATTATCCACTAATTTAATCCATTCTACATTCTTCTGAGATGCTAGATCTGTATAATTACATATGGAAAGCAAGTTATATTAAATCAAAGATTGATAACGGTGGGTCAAGAGGTCACTGCATTCAAACAGTGCCCTTCCCTCTTTATTAATTTCTTTAAAAAAAATCAAATAACACAAATATTGTGAACTTTTGTGAACGAAGAAAATTTCAATTTTGTCTTTTGAGATCTCATATAATTTCAGCTTTTCTTTTTTTCTTTTTTCTTTTCTGGATATCATAAAATTTCTGGGAATGATGACACACGCTGGTGATGTTGTGAGACTGCAGGTAACTTAAATACCTGCAGAGGCCAGAAAAGGTTGCTGACCAGGGTCTGAGAAATGAGGGTTAGAACAGAGAACAGAGTTGGAGACCAAAGAAGAATAAAAAAGGACAGAGTAAAATCATGTTTCACTTTGAATTAAAGCCCAAGGTGTGAAAACACAAATATTTAAGATAAACATTATGAATATCAAGCCTGCATTTGAAAGCATCTCTAGCAGAGCTTTAAACCAGCCTGTCTTCAGGACAATGTATACTTTTTCAGAATGAGTATTAGAGAATATATAGGTTAGGTTCTCTGACCCAATCAGTTTTTAAGCTAAAATTTAATACAAACCATTCCATTCCCTAGAAAATACCCTGAAAACAGATGTCATCTAAATAAATAAATAAATATTTTTCTTACAATTGAATATCAAAACTGTTGTGCAAAGCACAACAGCAACCACTGGAGGGCACCATTGCTTTACATCCATCGGTTTATTTTCAAGAATTTTAAACTGTATTATCTACTTTAAAAAGAAGAAAAATAGTACTGAAGTGTGAATCTAAAAATTGCACCGGACTTCCAGATTATAATGTGGTTTGCCAAACAACATTTAAGATTTAGGCCTCACGGCATTTTTTATATAATAAAGGTTTTGATTGGTCTTAGGCTAAACATCTCTATGTCTTATGTGCTTTTAGATATGTCAATAGAAGACTAAGTTAAAAAAAATAGATAGAACAAACAAGTTTAACAGATTTACAATGCAAAAAGAAAAAAGCCAAAGAAAAAATAGTTACACTTTTTTTTTAAAAAAGAAATTGCTATTTGCAATAATCATCAGCATTGGAGCTGTCTCCGATGTATTCTTGGCATCACCTGGCATGACAAAGTTCCAAAAAGCACAGTCTTGGAACATGCTGGAATCTCTAGCATATATACACTATTCAAACAGCATCATCTACGCTGGCTTGGGCATGTCATGAGAATGGCTGATGGTCGAATTCCGAAAAATCTCCTGTATGGAGAATTAGTGGAGGGAAAGCACCCCAGAGTGAGACCACAGCTGTGATATAAGGATATCTGCAAGAGGGATCTAAAGGCCTTAGGAATGGACGTTAACATCTGGGAAAACTTTACCTCTGATCGTTCAGCTTGGAAGCTAAAGATGCAGCATGGCTTTCTCCAATTCGAAGAAACACTTGTTCGGCAGGATGAGGCAAAGAGGCAGTCCTGAAACCAGGGAAATCTGGAGGCTGGGCAGGGGACAGAATGTATCTGCCCTCAGTGTGGAAGGGATTGCCACTCCCAAATTAGACTTTTTAGCCACACCAGAGGCTGTGTTAGGACCTCTTACAGTGCATAATAACATAGTTGTTTGAGACTGCAGGATGCCTATGTAAGCATTAGAGAAGGCTCAACAATTTTTTTCCTTATGTTTAATTAAGAAAAAGAAATATACAACAGCTGTGACTATTGTTACTCCTGAAAGCACAGATAAAAGTCATTTCCCTATGAAACCATGCTACATATTTTTAAATAAGCATTGTGTTCATTTTTGGAATAGATAACTAAAATATAGAGGCCATATGTCCTGTTATCTCACTTTCAAATAAAAAAAGTTAATTCTCTATTTGGAGATGCCCCCTGTTTAAAGGGCTGTCTAATAAAATAGAATTCTAAAGGAACAATAGATCATGAGAATTGTTTATCTGTTTAAGGGCTAGAAAGCAAATTGGAATTTTGATTTTCACCCTGCGCTTTTGTTTTTCTAGTAAATTTTGACAATGCCTTGATTGACTTTTGATTTGCTGTGAAGCTATGAATTGATGAAAGGAATGGATTGTTAACAATATGGGAAAGAGTGAAAGGGAAACACTATTTAGAAATACCAATGTGGCTTTCAACAATGGAAGCATTGACATATCTAAATATTTGTAGTATGAAAAATATCATTAGATACAAAGATATCTTAACAGAAAGGGGGGAACTAAAACAAAAACAAGAATAAGAAAAACAAGGGGTTGATATAGGATGGTTTTCACAATTATAAATACAATCAAGGTATGAAAAAGGTAAAAGGGAATACGGTTTTAACTTAGGAAGTTAAGAGTTGGATAAGATACTTATGGGAACGGAAGAAAGAATAATTAAGAAACTATATAGCTACCTATTAAAAACTAGGTTAGAAGAAGAAGTGGTTACAATGGTAACTTGGGCAAAGAATTTTGGTCACACGATTGAGTTAGAAAAGTGACAACAACTATGGGAAAGAAACTATAAATTAACCATGTCAACAGCTTACAAAGAAAACTTATACAAAATGTTTTATTGATGGCACATGTCACCTGAAAAATTAGCTTATTTGATTATACATGTAACTAGACCAGCAAGAATTGTATTTGCCCAAAATTGGAAATTAAATAAGCTACCAACAGATGAAGAGATAATAAAAAAGATATTAGATTGTGCAGAGATGAATAGGTTGACAATGAAAATAAAGGATAAAGAGGAATCAGAGTACATGGGGAAGATTTTATGATTGGCTAGAGAAAGGAAACTAGAAAAGAAAGAAGGGAGAAAATATAGAACCTAGACGATGCACTGTTAAATGGAAAAAGGGGGGGGAGAAGGGGAAAACAGAAAATAAAATATTTAATATTTAAGTATATATCTAAGAGTGAGACGTAAAGGGGGGGGTTATAGTTAGGATAGATTAGCAAAGGTTTGTGAATAAGAAATGACATCAAATTATATTTGGGTTAGTGGAAATACCATCCCAAGGAAACATAAACTGAGACCTGAAAGAGACACCTACTGTTAGATACCAGAAACATTGGTAATGGTTTACATCAAGGTCCTCTGTTCCGGCGGGAACAGAGATTCAATCTGATTGGTCAAAGGGTACGCCCACAACTATGCTGGGGGAATTCTTTGGATTCCTGCCACAGTAATAGGCATCACCGGACCTCGCTCTTACCTATTAGAGCTCGAGGACGGTCAAAATTGGGGATGGCACATTGACCAAATCCGTGGCCACATCTCCAACTCCAGTCTTAGGCAATCAGAGGTAACTCCTGCACGAGTTAGTCAAAGCCCTACCCAAAAGGAGCATGAATTCACTCTTTCCACAGATAACTCAATCCCAAAGGTACCAGGGCACTTATCTGTCATTGTTGCAGACCCCTAGCGAGTTCTGAGTGAACCGGCTCCAGAAACTCCAGCTGCGGTCTGTGAGAAGTTCCAAGAGCTTCCACCAGGCAAAGCCGAGGAAACAACAGGTCCATCTGACCTGACTGAAGAACACACACCAACTGAACTGCACAGTTCTGGGCGAGCAACCAGAAAGCCTGCCTACCTGCATGACTACGTCACAACTTGGTTGATCCCATCTAAGAGGGGAGAGGTGTTAGATACCAGAAACATTGGTAATGGTTTACACCAAGGTCTTCTGTTCTGGCGGGAACAGAGATTCAATCTGATTGGTCGAAGGGTCTGACAGCTCCCCTATAAAAGGGCTGCTATCAGACTGAACCTTCGCTGGATTGTACATAGTTGACTTGTGCTAATAAAGAGCTGTTTGTTACTCTGAAGCCTGAGTGTGCCTTCATTCACCCGATCTAACACCTACAATAATAGAAAAGAAAGAGAAAGAGGAGGAGAGAAGGAAAGGAAGATAGGGGAAAGAAGAAAGAAGTAAGGAGAGGAGGATGGAAGGGAAAGGAAGAGAAGGAGAGAGGGTAGGAAGGGGAAGAGGAAGAGTAGGAGTAGGGGAAGGGGAAGGGAAGAAGGAAGGGGAAGGAGAGGAGGAAGGAAGAAAGTAGAGAAGGGAGGGAGGGAGGAAAGAAAGGGATAATAAGGGGGTGTTACAAGAGGAGGAAGGGATGGTAAATAAAGCAACCCAAACTATTTATTATAATCTATTAAATGAAATAATAAATGTATAAGAATGATAAATGTAAAGAATAATAACAATTATGTGAATGTGTTTAATTATTATTATGGGTAAGTCATTCATCTAAGCAAAACCATTTTATTGAAATGGCTTGTTAAAAAAATAACCCATAAAATGACTGATTAAGGCCTGCTCCTAGAAAATATTATCACTACTATAAGTTCTACCATTTGTTGAGCATGAGGGATTGTTTGAAAGAAATACCGTATGAGAGAAAAATGTGTCTGTTTTATTATCATTAGTGTCTTCTTACAATAAGTTTTCAACAATAAATATAACAGGTAATTATTCAAATTTTCAGTGAATTAAACTGAATTTCATAATTTGATGGCAAAGTTCTTTGTCAAAACAAGTTGAAAATCTTTCCCTTCCCCAAGCTGGTTGTGTTTGGAGACATCAATGCAATACAATAGCAGAGTTGGAAGGGACCTTGGAGGTCTTCTAGTCCAACCCCCTGCCTAGGCAGGAAACCCTATACCATTTCAGACAAATGGCTATCCACCATCTTCTTAAAGACTTCCAGTGTTGGGACATTCACATCTTTCCACTTTAAAGCAATGTTGGTACATGTATTTCATTCACATGATTTAATTACCTAATGGCAGTTAGGACTTGCAAAAATCTTGCAAAAAATGGCAGACTTACAAAAATCAAAAGCATGTTGGATCTGGTTTATTCTGTAAATGTTTTATTTCCATTCTGCTACAGATGGTTCTTTCATAGTTCTAGGCAAGATAATTAATTGTGTTTCTTGATTGTGTTACCCAAAAAAGCCCATTCAAACAGGCAAAGCTATTCATTATGAATCCCTTTCTCAATATGTCATTGCAATAGTCTAAGGCCAAAGATTTTCACGGAAATATCTATAGAAACCAAATGGGCCAGGAAGCAATTCTTTTTGTAACTGTCCAGTAAATGGGGTAGGAAGAAAAATAGATAAAATAAGTTGTTTTTTTTAAAACAAACATTAGTACTACTGCTGCAATTATTCTTATAGCAGTAACATGGATAAATTAGGCATAAGGTTAGATTGAAGGTTAAAAAAATAGAAGATATTGGTGAAGGTGAGGTGCAAATAAAACCTGAAATTTCAGAAGAATGCAAAATGGAAGTGTAGGGTGGTCCTTCTGAATCTCAGCCTTTGACAAAGACAATGAGAAAACGAAATTACTGTACAGGGCGAAGAACTTTGACCGCACAGTTTGGAAGATCTCAAATGCTGTTGCCATGTACCCTTTCCCTTTCTAGATTTTGCTGTTTTCCTGCTTGCTCTGCACTTATTACCATGTGGTGGACCTTCTTAGAGAAGAGTCTGCATGTGTTACTGAGCAAAATGGCAGCTGCATTTGGCATCAGGATTTTCTCTATACTTAAAGGGATTCTGAGAGTTCCAGAGATAGTTTGAGGGAGTTGCAAGGAGTCAAAAGCAACTTAATAAGCAGAGTTTGCAGTTATCCTTTTTTTAAAAAAAGCTTGCCTAGGCAAAACAGGAGCACTGTAAAATCTTACTTCTGGGCCAACCTGCAAAGAGTGCAGGCAGGTTGCCGGGTGGGAAGCCAGTGGACTGCTTTGGAGCCCGAAGTCCCGCAGATACGGATGGAAGGAACGCGGGCCCAGGTGGAAGGTGGCCTTTTCTGCCGCATCCCCCTCCCCTCTTTGGATCACCCTGCAGTCGGGGGGGGGTGTCTGCCTTTGCAGAAATGGGGTGGATGCATGTGCAGCAGCCCTCCCACAGCACCGCCGCTACCGCCATCACCTCTCTCAGCCCCAGTGCAGTGTCTGTATTTCCACCAAGGGCTGCCCAGCCACCCACTGGTCGGGCCAGGCTGGACGCCAACCTCAGAAGGCAAATGGGTGTGGGGGACCACCAGTAAAGCCATGTGGAAGGCAGGCAAGCATAGCAGTGCTGTGGGGAAGGGAGTAGGCTTCTTGTTTCCTTCCCCACAGCCCTGCCATGTTTTCCTGCCTTCCATGCAGTCTTCCGCTTGCCTGCCTTCGCAAGCTGGCCATGGGGACACTGGGAAGGCCACATGGAAGGCAGGGAAGCAGGCAGGGCCACGGGGAAGGGGGCAGGGGCAGCTAGCTAAGCCCCGATTCACAGGCTTACCTGGCAGACAAATCCGAGGTGCAGCGCTTCAGGCAGGCAAGTTGCAGAGCAGAGATTGGGTGGGGCAGGGTGAGCAAGCAGCGACTGGGACACACACACACACACACACACACACACACACACACGAAGAAACAAATTTTGTTACACCCCAAAGTTTATTCATGCATCATGCCTAAACCCAATGCCTTTGAGAACAGCTAGGTCTTATAACTATATATTTTACCATAATAGGGAAGATTGTGATCTAGGGAGATTCCTGATGGACACCCTGTCTCATTGAATTGTAGAATCATTTGGTCATATCTGACATTTTTTTAATTCTTAAGTCAGAAGTGATTGATATATGCCTTCAAAAAGGACGTCTGCACCCTTGCCTTCATACATCTGCTGTGAATAGGGTCACATCCACAATAGCCTTGAAATGAGGCACTGTCAAGTTCTGTTACTGCTCAAGACTATTTCATTGCAAAAGATTACTTTTAGCACTGAAAAAAAATGAAGAGGAAAGAAAGAAGAATAAGATAGAAGCATGTTTTGCATCTAAGCAACACCGAGTTCATTACACACTGCATGCACCAATTTATTCTGAATCCAGCAACAGTCTTGCAGAGAATTATTTTGTCATTTATGGGAAAAAATGCATTTTGTTAAATGAATGTGTAATTCACTACTTCCTAAAACAAAGCAGACAAAGACTTCTTTGAAGAAAGTGGGGAAAGCGGATGATTCTGGACATAATTTCTGGCAGAGCACAAGGACAATTTAAAAAAAAAGGAGACCTCTTCAACTTCAGCACTGCACTACAGTGTCCTTCCTTAACAATACCCTTTCCAGGTGAGGCTGCAGCTATGGTTAAAAAAAAGGCAACATGATGATCACAATGGTACAACTGAAGTGTTGCACGCAAAAAAGTGTGGTGGCTGAAGGAAAAGAGAACGTGTGGAAAAAAAGTTGTATAACAGTGGCAAACACATTGCTTGTTTCAGATTACTCTACTATGTGTCCCCTCAATACATTGGCATTCTATGGGTTTCCAGGACTTATAGGTTCCATGGATCACATGTTTTTTTATCTCCCACACTCCTATAATGCTTAATCGAACCTGACCTAAGATATTATTCCAACATTGCTGAAGGACAAGAGGGAATGTACAAACCTATACCATTTCACATACACAAATTGAACAAAATGGCCACTCAATTTTTCAATTCACCTTTATACTGCTGATGGGGACAGTATCCTGAACAAACAGCTATGTTCTTCAATTGAAACAATAGCTCAGAAGGATGAATGTTGCTATACAGTACACATAGCACAACTGTCACCACCTGAGGCAACCATCTTAATCTACTTTTCATAGCTCCTACCCTTAAGAGCAACATCATCTTTCCTTGGGGAAGGGCTGCAAATGAGCTCCATCTTATCATATCAAAGGTAGCATCTGTTATATTGCACTGTGTATGATAGCAAGCACTTCACACTGGTATATGACAATGTTAGAAGCGCTTTCGTAACTAAGTTAAACTTCTATGTTATTTATGGAAGTTTGAATCATTTATCAACTTCAGCAGACAAAGGCACCAGTGACTAGAACTGGGGTGTGCTCTCTGGATTCCTGGTGCCACTGATTTAGTTACAGGATGCAGTAAATAATGATAAGAAACAACAACAAAAAGTTGTGAATTTCTATTATTTATTTGTTGGATCTAACTTTATGTTATTACATTCCAAAATACTGCAGATGGAATTAAGACCTTACTTTAGGGCATACATTTTGGGTGCAATGGCAAACTCACCAGGCTGCTAGATGAGACACTCCTTCCTCACAGTTGCATGTGATCACCTGGAGACTTATCTTGTATGAATAATGGTAGTGCCTTCATCTCAAGAGTCCATTATATTTAATTTGGTTGAAGTCTCAATGAATCTGTACTTTTCAAGCACATATTCCTCCAAATCTATGTTAGCTCTGTGATATTAGCCATTAGACTTTATCCATATGGCTCAACAGTTCTGATGAGAAGAGACAACACATGATGCATGAGTCTGTGACAGTTGATGTAGAGCTTTCACACATCTTGACTGCTCACACGATCAATACACTGTGTAAATCCACCCATATGCTATTTCCACCCAAACCGGTGTCCTTATCTCTCAAATATTTTCTCACAGTTTTTTCACCATGATTTTCAGTCATTAAGCTTGACAAAGAACAGCTGGTTCCTATTTGTCCAATATTGTAGACATTTCCTTTCTGTGGTGTCATAGCTCTGCCAGACTTGAAATAATTTCAGGGGAAATGGTAAGATGCAAAATGGAAGAGAGAGAATGTGCCAGAACGTTCCTGAACTTCTCCATGGTTTCAGATTTCACAGATGTTAGCCAGGTGACTTAACAGCCCACCATTAAGTAGATTAAAATGAGCCTTGATTCATAACTGCTTTATGTTCCTTTTTGCCTGTGACTTCTAAATAGATTTAATTGTCTGAGCTATCATTCTATGGTCCTTAGGAAAGTCACCAAACATAGTGTTTTTTGGTTCTCCACCACTAGAGGCAGAGATCTCCATCTTGTTGGAAGAGGTCTGGGCTGAAAATTACCCATCCACCCACTTACTGCTCTGACAGTGGAATTTGACTGTTGGCAAAGACAAGAAGGAGGGAAGATTTGGAACCTCAGAATCTCTTCTGAAGTTTGAATTATATGTCACTCTTGGAACGTTTACTCATATTTTTTCCCCAGTGGAAAGAAAACATGCAAAACAGAGATAAAAATCCTGAAGAAGGAAGGAAACCTCTTCAGACTTCGAGTCTGCTTTTTCTTTGGATGAAATAGTCTAACTGCTTTTGGAGATCTCTTTCTCCCTAAGTTTTTTAATGCAACCTTTTTCATTATCCATGGGAAATGGACTTTGATTCCCATCATCCCTTGCTAGTATTACCATGTTTATGGTAGTGCCTGTGCTGCTTTCCATAGGACCTGCTCTGTTTGCTGACCTAGAATTCCTGAACGTAAATCAGGCTGCCCGTGTAGGAAAGGAATTTTGCTGTTTTTAAAGCTGCTCTGAGATAAATGCAACCTCTAGCTGGTTTGGTTATACTCCTGTACATAAAGCAGCACACTTGGGGGGCTCAAACTGATACACATCTGAGAAATGCTGGAAGGCAGCTAGGGGGAACTCTTGTCAGTTCCATATACCAACTCCCCCTTCATTATGACCTGAGGCTTCTTCCCCACTCCTCACTTAAGTAGTAACATAGATGCTTAGAGCTCATTTTCCCCATCCCCTCACTTTACAGAAGACCAGGGATTACTTGAGCATTTTTCTCTTTTAGCTTTCTTTTAAGAGGAAGAAAACCCCTTGGCTGTTTTGTTTGTTTGTTTGTTAGGCCAGTCACAATTGTCACACCTCTTGAGACTGGAAGCTCCTTTTGTATGACAGAAGGATCACTGAAATCAAACTGAGCAAACCAGTATATTTCTGTAGAAATATAATATAAAATGGCAGGTACTATAAGGTTTCACATCAGTGTTATGCATGTAAATACCGTAGTTTTGTTCTGTTTTGCATTTGTAAACCTAACCTTCCAAAGTAAGGGAGTTTTCAGGGAGTGAGGTCAGTGTGTGAGTGAACAGGGAGAGCTAACAGGAGTCTGGCTGGGTGCAGAAACTCGGGAAAAATGAAGGAGGACAACCAAAGAAGCTGAATGTTTTCAATGATTCTGAAAGCTATTCAAAGCTGTTGCCATTGCTTCCAAGAGTTTCTGACTACCCTTTTTGGTGATTGAGTGATAAGTGAAAGCTACTGAAGAAAGTGTAGAGGGAACATAAACACGGATGGAGCATCAGAATGGGAAGAGTTGAGAGGAGTTTGATGGCCAAGGTCAAAGAGGAGGTCCCCAGCAAGTTTCCTTTTAAGTCAGCAGGGTGTAGCAATAGCAATAGTTCTTAGACTTAAGTATATACCACTTTAAAGTACTTTACAGCCCTCTCTAAGTGGTTTAAAGAGCCAGCATATTGTCCCCAACAATCTGGCTCCTCATTTTACCTACCTCAGAAGGATGAGTCAACCTTGAGCCTGGTGAGATTTGAACTACCGAATTGCAGTCAGCCGGCAGTCAGCAAAAGTAGCCTGCAGTACTGTATTCTAAGCATTGTGCCACCATGACTCATTGTACTTAAATTAGTGGTTAGTGTACACTTTGGCTCAATATTAAAAACATGGGATTAGGAATAGGATTTCTATGCACAGAGTCAACTTGGTGACTTTGGATCAGACGTTCTCTCTCAGCCATAAAAGGCAGCAAATTACTTTCAACCTCACTAAGAAAACTGCATGAAACAGTCTAAGATTCCCAAAAGACTGTAAGATGCAAAAATTGCACATGTGCACTTAGTAGATACCTTGAGGCCCTGAGACAGAGACAATAAGATGGAGATGGAGGCAAGAAGAAATAATCATTTTTCTCTTGCCCATGTTTAAAGTAAAGATTTGCTTGTTTGTTAAATTTATACGCCACTCATCTCACAGTGAAAAAGATTCTGAGCCGAGATGGCCAGCTTATGACTCCACAGCAATGTTGTTGTTTTTTGCAGAGGACAACAAAGTTTTAAAAAAGAATTCATTTTTAAACCAAGCGATATAAATCAAGCAACCTGAAAGATGTTCTGGTCCCAGAATTGCTTTTATTACACAAATGCCTGGGTGGTCTGGATGAAATGTTATATCAAATTAAGTATCTATTTGAAGACTATAGTGAAGTCTTAATGTCTCTAAGAAAAACCAAACTGCCTTAAAACTCTAATTTACAAGTTAGTGTCAATTGACTAGGAACCTTGTAATCTATTCACGTGAACTTCCAAAGGATGAATTTGAAAGGAACAAGGTCTCTCTCTTTCCTTTTCTTGGCCTTACACACACACACACACACAGAGAGAGAGAAATTCCACACACCCTTGACAACAAAGTCTGGAAAATTTCAGAACCATGACGAGAATATTTCAGGATGACTCATGGTTACAGTTGCTATGCAACGTTGTGGCCTGTCATAGAACTTTAATCATGAAAGATACCAGAGCACATTATAAACTGAGGACCCAGGTTTCACAGATAAATCGAGCAGGAGAGAGAAGGAAGTTTAAGGTATCTCGGAGAATACTGTCATATGTGAAATATGCTGGGCCTTCATTAAATGATTGCAGTGTAGAAGGTTGCACTCCATTTCCACATCACATCATTTCTCCTCCCTTTTCTCATCTCCCTTTTGCCTCAAGATTTGGACAGAATATCCCACCAAGAGATTGCTCCTTTGGAATTTTTTTCTTCTAAAGGCATCCATCCATCCATCCATCCATCCATCCATCCACCCATCCATCCACCACTCCCAAGCCTATTAATACTTATTTTGTTGCTCCTAGGCTCTGGTGTGTAGTTGATGATGCTTCAACTATACAATGGGATTCCCAGCCTGACAACTTGGGGAAAAATGCAAGGGAGGGAATAGAAAGGTGCATTTAAAAACTGAGGAGATAGAAAGCCTATACATATAGGCTAAAATACATTTTTGTTTTTCAGTTTTCCATTGTAAGTTGATTTTTGTTTTAATTCTGAAATTGACTGGTTACCTCCTATCACCAACCTCAACTTGGCTGAGCTAGAGATTCCCAGAGTCACTTTTTGTTTCCCCTTTTGTTTCCCTTTTTATATTTTGCCAGAGCCAGAGCCAGAGCCAGAGCCAGGGTGAGATGAGAAATTCCCCTTCAAACATCTCCTGATTCCCCAGAGGTTGGTATGGAAAGGAAAAAAACCAGCTTATAGTGAAGGTGTTGGGAATGGTGGCAAGGAGACCCAATGTGGAAGTCCCTTTTCCCCACAGAACTAGAGTATATCAGGTCCAAGACTGAGGCTGCCTTTCCCCCTTATTCTATAGTTTTAAAGCTATGTTAGTTAAAGAGACCTAGCTAGACCATGATGTGGAACTGCCTCAGAGGTGGGTTCCTACCAGTTCGCACTGGTTAGATAGAACCAGTTCATCAAATCTACTGAACCGGTTAGAAGAGGTTCCACTAGTGGACTCGGAAGTAAGTTCCGGAATGCCTGCCCCAGCCCTGTCGCTCATTCGCTCAGCCCCACCCATCCGGAAGCCGCTCCATCGCTCGCTCTCCACACCCGTCCGCACTATCCACCCACCACTCACTGATTGGCTGGCTCACCAGTCGCCCCGCCCATCTCTAAGAACCATATCTAAACCCACTTACATTTTTTCCTGCTTGGTTCTCTATTGCTGCCTGCTGACTCCGAGGAGATAAGTAAGCTGCAACTAAGAGTGGGGCGGGGGGGGCGGCAGCAGGCCATATGGAGTGGTCTGCCACGGCCCTGCACTATAAGCGAGTCCGGTGATCTTTTGTGGCCTTGCAAGGATGGCGGCGGGAGCTTACATGGCGTGGCCGGCGTCTTTGACAAGTTCGGGACCTCGCAAGGCCTTTGCAAGGTCCCCAGACTTGCCTAAGATGCCTGGCCACCAGAAAGCATGGGCGCGGGGGTGGGAACGGCGGGGGGAGCTTATGCAGCGCGGCCAGTCTCCTAGGACCTCCTAGGTGCTGGATGCACCGCGCAAACTACCGTCCGTCTCCCCGTGCTCAGAAAAGCAACTCAGGGGAAGTCCTTTGGTAGCTGCAAGCATCCTAGAACCTGCCTGCTAGCAAAGGACTTACCTGGGCTTCCTTTTCTGAGCATGGGGAGACGGACAGTAGTTTGCACTGTCCATCTCCCCATGCTCAGAAAAGCAACTCCGGGAAGGTCCTTTGGTGACGGCAGGCGTCCTAGAACTTGCTTGCTAGCAAAGGACTTGCACGGGGAGAGGACGGTAGTTTGTGCCATCCATCTCCCCATGCTCAAAAAAGTTTGGGTGCAGCCAGACCAGAGAACTTTCGGTGGTGCACCGATTTCAACAGCTGCATTTTTCCTTGAAATTTGCTATCCCGGCAACCCGAGAGGGACATTCTCCCAGTGGCATCTCAGGCGCTCTCACCCTTAGCCGGTGTGTGTGTGTGTGTGTGAGGATGGCTGGGCGCAGTTTGGCACCTCCTGGCTAAGGGCGGAAGCGCCTGAGACGCTGCTGGAAGAATGTCCCCTTCGGGTTGCTGGAAGTTTCAAATTTCAAGTGAGAACGGAGCTGCTGGAATCGTTGCGCCACTGTGCCTTCAACTTAATGCCTCCAAGAAGCCTGTGTTACTGGAAGCAGCAGAAGGAGCAGCAGGGGGCAACACCACCACCCCCGGTGTCCATCCTCCTCCTCAGGAGCCTCAAATTGCAGCCGTTTGCACGTATCTCCCGAGCTTCTCTCGAGAGGTGAAATGGCAGGTGCCCCACTGGCAGAGCCTCCAGGTGAAAGGCGAATGAGCTGGGTGGAGGAAGGGGGAAACTGCTGGAGCTGCATTGCCCCCTGGGTTTGGGGACTTCTGCCCCTTGTACCACACTTTTCAGCTGCCAGAGGCCCATGTGTACCTCTTCAGGGTGCTGGGCAACCTGGTTCTTGGGATTCCCTCCCCACAAAAGACCGCCCGCTCGTTTCTCCAGATCTTGTGGCTTTTTCGGGGGTTTCTTTTTAAAAAAGCCTCTCCAGAGGATCTTGAAAACTTACAAGGTTACTTTGGGAGGGGGGGACAGATGGCCAGCATTTCCTCCCCCCTTCCCTGGACACCTGCAGCCTCAGAGCCAGTGGGGAGTGTAAGCAAAGGTGGAGGTGGAGAGGTGGGTGGAGGAAGGGGAAAACTACTGCTACTGCTGGAGTTGCATTGCCCCCTGGGTTCGGGGACTTCTCCCCTCGTGCCGCACTTTGCAGCCACCGGAGCCCTGCAGGGACCTCTTGCTCCGGCGGCACCAAATTGCAGCATGGCGGGCAGAAGTCCCCAAACCCAGCGGGGCAATGCAACTCCAGCAGTAGCAGTAGTTTTCCCCTTCCTCCACCCAACTCTCCACCTCCTCCTTTGCTTACGCTCCCCACTGGGTTCGGGGGCTTCTGCCCCCTCATGCCACACTTTGCAGTCTTTGGAGCCCCATACAGACCTCTTCAGGGCATGGGCAACCTGGTTCTGGGGATTCCCCTCCCCTAAAAAACCAACCACCCGTCTCTCCAGATTTTGTGGCTTTTTCAGGCGTTTCTTTTTAAAAAGCCCCTCCAGAGGATCTTGAAAACTTGCGAGGTTGCTTTGGGAGGGGGGCAGATGGCCAGCATTCCCCCCCCCCAATTCCCTGGATGACTTCAGCCTCAGAGCCAGCGGGGATCGTAAGCAAAGGAGGAGGTGGAGAGCTGGGTGGAGGAATGGGAAAACTACTGCTACTGCTGGAGCTGCATTGCTTTTTGCAGGAGAGGGGGGATGCCATATCCGCAACTTTTATCCTTTTCCCACTCACCGACTCCCCCTCCCGTGTGTTCGGCACTACATTGGGGGAACTTGGGCGTGACTGGTCTTGAACACATGTCATTCCCCTGCCCACCTCCACGCTTTTGCAGATTGGCTGGCTGTGGATCATGGGCCCTTTTTGAAACCGGGTTGAGTCCTTCTTTGGGATGGATGCCCATACACGAGGGGCACAGGCTAGGACCAGGTGCCCTCATCTGTTTCTCCCAAAGGTGCTTTTTTTTCCCTCCAAGAGGCAACTGGACTTTCTGGTTTTTCTTTGAAGATGTTTTGCTTCTCCTCCAGGAAGCTTCTTCAGCTCTGAGGAAGCTTCTGGAAGAGCTGAAGAAGCCTCTTGGAGGAGAAGTTAAAGGTCTTCAAAGAAAAAGCAGAAAGTCCAGCTGCCTCTTTGGGACATCATGAGTAACCAAGAATCCCCATAGACATCCCTTATCCTAGCTTTCTGATGTCTCCTAGCCTTGCTTGCCTTCCATCCCTTGTGGTGGCCACTCTCCCAAATCCCATGATAATTGAGCATCAATAAATCTTCTTGTAGTATCAAGGTGGCTGAGGGTTTAGAGGTGGCACACACCCATGATTTCCTGATTGCCAGGGCTATTTGGGAAATCTAAGCTGGAGAGACCTGGCCTGCCTGAACTTTTGAAGCTGGTAGGTTCTGAATAAAAGTCAAAACCTGAGCTTGATGCTGATCTAGAGGTTTTTGTTGAAATCCTGGTTCAAGTTTTGGAGAAAGACTTATTTCACCCTAAACTTGTGACTGCTTTCATCAAACCTTAGAGCAGTGTTTCTCAACCTTGGTGACTTTAAGTCCTGTGGACTTCAACTCCCAGAATCCCCCAACCAGCATGGCTGGGGAATTCTGGGAGTTGAAGTCCACAGGACTTAAAGTTGCCAAGGTTGAGTAACATTGCCTTAGAGTGATTTAGAAAGAAAGAGAGAAAGAAAGAAAGAAGGAAAGAAGGAAGGAGGGAAGAGAGAATGAAAGAAAGTGGGAGAGATACACACAAGAAAGGAAGGAAGGAATGGAGTGAGAGTGAGAGAAAAAAAGAGAGAGATAAAGATAGAAAGAGAAAGAGAGAGAGAGAAAGAGAAAGAAAGGAAGGAGGGAAGAGAGAATGAAAGAAAGTGGGAGAGATACACATAAGAAAGGAAGGAAGGAATGGAGGGAGATGGAGAGAAATAAGAGAGAGATAAAGATAGAAAGAGAAAGAGAGAGAGAGAAAGAGAAAGAAAGGAAGAAAGAGAAAGAAAGAAAAAGAACTTATGACCACAATTGAGCCCAAAATTTTGGTTGCTAAGCAAGAGCGTCATTAAGTGAGTTTCACCACATTTTCCAAGTTGGCCATGCCCATGTCACATGACTGCCAAACTACTCCCACCTGGTCACATGACCACCGAACCATTCCCACAAAACAGGCCACATCTACAGAAGAGGTTCTAAAAAAAATTTGAAACCCACCACTGGACTGCCTCTTGATTCATGTTATTACCAGCATCTTAGCAACTCCTGAGAAATAGCTGATGTTCTACAGCATTTTTCCAAAACTTCAATTTGGCTGTTGCTTTCTGCCTGCTTGTCTTTTTTTTTGTAGCTTGAAGCCTCCATATGTGCCAGCCTCTAATGCTCTAAATACTTGATGCTATAATGCTGTATTATTATTATTACTTCACACAGCAGCTTAAGTGTATTTAAACTTGGCTGACATACTAAAATACCCTGTCATCCAGGAATTCCCCTTGTTATTTAAAACAATTGTTTTTATTTATTACTAAATGGTCCCAAACAGGTTTCCCTACAAAATACTTATCCCTCCATTACTTTTGCAATGCTCCCATACATCAACACCTCTTCATTCTGTAATGTATTTGCACACAGACTGAAAGGAATCACTTTTTCTTCACTTTGGTGAATAATGAGCTAGTCCAAGGACATAACTTTTATCCAGGCTTGGTTTGTGAAGGAAGATGCCACTGGAAGCATATTGCTCTTTTGTTAGTATTTGAGTTTTTGTTTCTTTGTATTTTTACAAATATATAGACTGCCCATAGTGGAAGAGTATTGGGAGGGGCTATGGGATCACTCCCATTTTGCTTGCTTCTGTATCTTAACCTAAAATTTCAGTGGTTTCTATTTATGTGCATATACTTTAAGATCACAACCCATTGCTAGGAGTTGAGGGAATAAATCCCCCCCCCAAAGATATCTTCTGAATTTTGGGCTAATATCCTTGGACTAGCCGAATAGCAACAATGATAAATTATAACAATAACTTTTGAAGAGCATAGGCAGAAATCTTATCATACATACTGTAAGACCCAGAAATACCTTCCATGATGTGTTTGGGCAATAAAGGAAGAAAATGTGCCTCTTTTCTTATTAGTTCAAGTGCTTTTCATACAATTAATTGTTGTTTTCATGGAATTCCTAAGGTCACATGCACTTTCTTACATAGTTCCTTAAATAGTTCCCAATAGCAAAATCTGCCTCCAATTTAACCAAAATTCTATTTTGCAAAAAGGGGCATCTATTGCCCAGACATTTCTAAACTGCGCTGGATATGCCAGAATAAAACTTCCAACATCCGTGAACAATGTTGTCAATGAGCACACTGGTTGAAGTTTATGAGAGCTGTAAATGAACTCATCTGGAAGGCACCAATGTGGTATCACGTTTAAGAGATCAAAGTCACCTAGGATAAAGTCCCTATTTGCTCACAGATTGCTCTCTCGGCTCAACATACCTCACAGGGGTGTTATTAGGAGAATCATATTAGGGAAGAGCTGCAGGAACAACGTCTTCAGGGAAAAGCTGGACTACAAATGCAAGAAATGAGAAACAATAACAGATGATGGTAGGTTGGCCTGAAGTAGATCTAGTTAAGAATACATTTAAACCACATTTTCTTGGTTGGCTGTGGCAAGTTGACCATGGCAAGTGGTCCTAGACCCATCTCAGGTAGTTTCTTTAAAAACAGGATTTCTTTCTCTGAGGCCTGTTTAGGTGCACTTCCATCATCTAATTTGGAATATGAGCTTCTCAAGGAATGAGAAAGTTTCAGTTATATATGCAAACCATGAGACATGTTCTCCTCTATTATATTCTCTAAAAAGTATCTTTAAAAAAAAACAATCCTCTACTTTCAGGGTTCCCTGGGAGAAAGGATTTATTGCATGTAACTTGATGTTTTATAGTTTTAAGCCCAGATATATCTAAAATGAGGCAAAGTTCTTTTATATTGCTATTAAGGGGCCAGTTAATGCAACTGAATTGATAATGTTACATTAATTTTATTTATTTTAAAAATGATCCTCCAGTTTATTAGGAGTTTGTTGTGCTACATTGGTTGGCCAAAGGGTTTGTAACATTCAACCATTCATTTAACAACTGAAAATATAGTATGGCTACAAGCTGCTTCTGCTTCAGTGATATAGAAAGATTGTTTATTTTTCCACAAGATCTACCAATCTCTCTCTTTTCATTTCCTTTATAATGTGCAGTAGTGATTTGTCTCCTTCCCTTTCCTCCTCTGGCTCTCTCTTTTATTCTGGCTCTTTGTCCAGCTTACACCTGTGAGGTAACAGGAAACTAAACCAATATAGGTTTCGCTGTTCTCACTGCCAATGTTCCATTCTGGCTTTCAGACAGCTTTCTCATTTCCCTGGGTTGCCCTCCCAACCCCTTCAAAATGTCACCAGCTGTCAGGAAACCCATCTCTCATAGTAGTATTGTTGATCTGGATGGTTTTGTCAGACAGCTTGGACATCCAGATTTCGCTAGTCTCTCTCCAAACTGCCCAAAGGGTTTGGCAGGCAAAGGGAGATTGCATGAGCTAGCTCTCTTTCCGTCACTTTGTGACACAACTCTACAGGCCTATTAATTGCTATGAACATGAATTTAGTGCTCAGAAGCTAAATGACTTTAATCTGCCTCAGGTATGCAAGAAGTTGTGGGGTTATCTATCAACTGCTTTTCTACTCACGTCTCTCTCTTTTTCCAAGTTTTTTTAGCTTTTTGACTCCACTTCTATATAAAAAGTTCTCAGTTAACTATTTTCTTGCATTTCACTATAAGAGCAAAGGAACTTTTAAGAAGTTGCATGTGGGAAATATCAGTGTCATATAGCAGGGGTGTCCAAACTTGCTGGCTGGGGAATTCTGGGAGTTGAAGTCCACAAGTCTTAAAGTTCTCAAGTTTGGACACCCCTGTCATATAGTTTTTAAAACCATATCTAATTGGATTGACCCAAACTCAAGAGAGACTTAAAAGTACTGGACTCTAGAAAGGAGGTTTCCTTATAATTTTCTATAAGGATTGTGGAGATTGTTGCTGTCTAGCTTGATGTTCAATATTAAATTGGTATATAGTTGTAGTGTCAAATACTATTGGTCAGACATGAATTGCATCCTTTATTTGTTTCAGTCAACTGAGTGTTTGATGAGAGGATTGCCAACCCCATAGATATTCCTGCGGAACATCTATTGCCCATTTTGGTGCACATGTCTTTTTATCAATTTTACTGTATCTTTGCTCTTTTGGGAAGAGGAAGAAGTGGTCCATCTCTTTATGGTTTTGGATGAGCACTGCACCTAAAACTACATTAGAGGCAAATATTTGTAGGACAAAGAATGAAATCTGGTCCTTTTAATACAGGTTTAATTTCTGACTGTGTCCAGACTAGAACTTGCAAGCTCTAGGTTTCTGGTCTGATGACTTTATTACTACACCAAACTGGCTCACAGCAAAGAAGGAGGGAGTGTTAAAAATGACCCACTTCAGGTGTCAAATATGCTAGTTATGCCGCTGCCTTGAGCCCATCAATCTAAATGGAAACATTTTTATGCTATGGTCTATGGAGAGAAGCAAAACCTGTTCATTACCAGCTCGATTTATGTGTTCCATATAAGATGTTGACTGTGTGCCAATTTATTGGTTTAAAACCCCAAGCATGTTGATATTAACTGGAGCAAAAACAAGCAGGCTCTTGTCATGAAACATCTTTCAGCACCACTATTTTTTTAATTGTTGTTGCTTTGCTAGAATTGTTAACAATAATCCCCATGTTATAGAAAGTTAAATGGCAAAATCCCAGAAAAAATGTCCACAGGTTGTTAAAGGAGCTGAAACAGGAACAACAGCTTATGTGTCAACACAGATTTATTTTCTCTTTGGATTTAGCTTTTTCTCATAATTATCTCCTGTTCCCAACAAGAGTAGACTCTTAGTTTATTTCCCATAAGACTTAGACAGATGAGAGATAATGGCTCCAGGAAACTCCTGAGTATCTTCACAACTCTAAAGACTGCTGTGGATGCAACCCTCATATTTCCTTTTGTGTTTCAGTCTCAACGGGCCATTTTGTCACACAAATGAAGTGCAACCATACTGTGATTATAATGAACTGCTAGTGAGACTGGGAAAAGTGAGTTCACCTCCACCTGTATACTCTCATCCAAAGACTTGGTGATGAACCTGTGAATGCAGACAATGTTCTCCTAAATAACATTTATAAGTTTCAATCATGCTGGAAATGATCATGACTTAGTTTTAAACAGGGTTACATGGGAGTCAATTTCACTGCTTGCGAAGCTTCATCTGATGCAGTCTGTCCCAACACTGAAAATATTCAGAAGAAAATACAGCTCTTCTTTCACAAATCTATAGTTATCCACAGTTTAGTTAAAACTAGTGTTAAAATAAATATTGAAATACATTTTTTATATTAAACTGAAAGTAATAGGTTTGGGGGGGGGGGTTAATGAAGCCTAGCTAGTTAGTGGGATGGACTAACATTAACCTTCTTCAAAATTTACAAGCATTTATTTGCTAGTTTGTTTTTAGTAGATCTATGTCCTTTTTTCCTCCAAGATTCCCAGTAGCATACGCAATACTTCCTTCTGCAATTCCCCCCTCCCCCCGAGATTAGACTGAGAATAAATGATTCTCACAGGAAAATATTGATAGCTCAGGGTTGAAATGAAGGGTCCTTGGTATTCTCTGAGCATGGTTATTTTCTTGTAGACCAGGAGTGTCAAACTCACATCATCATGGCAGCATCACATGACATATTACAACTTTTTTCCCCTTCACTAAACTGGGCATGGGTATGATCAGCACATGATGCATATAGACTGCGGGCCGTGAATTTGACATCCTTGTTGTAGACAGTTCATTACCCAAACTAGGTAACATCAGTGATGTCATAAATGATTCACCCAATGTGATCCAATCACAGTCAGGGACTTTAGCCTGAGTACCATCTTAATCATCATATCACAATGTCTCTGGGAACTGCCTGCTTGTGGAGTTCATCTGATTTACCAACCTTCTGCTAGCCTCCTGTTTCCTATTCTGCTCTTAAATTCTAGACTGCTCAAATAACACCTTAGTATGTAGAGATGATGGAGAAACATTAAATATCCTTTCTGTATTTTCACTCATTCTCATTTTGCTTAGCTAAGCTCTGAGCAAACAATTGAATGAGGAAAAAAATGTCCTTTAATAATTCTTCTTTCTTTGCTAGAACATCAGCTGAGTTAGGAGAGACGGAGGAGACTGCAGGGACAACTACGTTTTAAATTTCAAATTCCCCATAATAGTTTCTTTTCTGTTTCTCTTCCTCACTCCCATTCATTCATTTAAAATATTATATTCTGCCCATTGTTCAGAGAATCCATAGCACAAAACGAAAACCAAGTAAAGCAATTTTGAAAACACAACAGTGCACAAATGGTATTAAGAAAATGGGATTGAAGGGACAAAAGGTCCTGGATGCTAGATTCCAAATGAAAGAATGAAAATAATAAATCATAGAACAGATAAATCTATAGTTCTTATCTGGGGCACAAATGACCAACCTTGGTCTTCAACAAATGAGAAGAGTCCCTTGCATCCACAA
Source organism: Natrix helvetica (assembly GCF_964273705.1). Lineage (NCBI taxonomy): Eukaryota > Metazoa > Chordata > Lepidosauria > Squamata > Natricidae > Natrix > Natrix helvetica. Next base: position 247,544,991 of record NC_138552.1, read on the forward strand.
AACAGGTTCTCCTTGGTTGTGTGATGCTGGCAGGTACATATTAGCCAGCATGCCTTAAGTATCAGAGAAGAAGTAAATTGATGGTGTAGTTCTTTATTTCTTAAACATAAAAAAGAAGCAAACTTCTTCAGTTAGATGAGTTAAACCTGCAGTTGATTCCTCCAACCTGAAAACATGCTTATTAGACTTCTTCTGCAATGAGAAAGTTAGTCATTAAAACACACCACACTATACATGCAGCCCCATCACTTCTTAGCAAGACAGAAATAAAATGTAGTCAGTTGCAAAGGCATCCGTATCTTCTAACTCTGAAGGGAGAGGAGGAATTCCTGGATTTAATAATGAATTCCTGATGGAATATAACAACATGTTCTTGTTGGTGATGCCATACCAGCTGTGCAACCATAGAGAAACATGCCATTGAAGTTTGTACAATTTCTTTACACTACTACTAACCCTCTGCTGCTTGGTCTTTGATATTTACTTCAGTTATGGATATTATTAGCAGAGAAGAATTATTTCCTCCACACTGTGAACAGTTTCACCTGCTGGTTTCTGCAGCTCATGCTGTTCCAACCAGGAAAAGTCGGAAAGATGAATCACAATTAACATTATTTATCATGGGGTTTTAACTGAGAATTCTGTTAATACTGAGAATGTTCAGAAGATTGTGTAAATGCCTGTCAATCATCCCCAATTTTTTACAGACAGTAACCAATAACCATGAAAAAGATAAAACTCTGGGAAACTGGGTTTTCCTGTTTCCCCTACAGACATTTTAAAATAAAAGATTTTAAAAAAATCTTTTTATAAAGTCCAATCTCTATAAAGAGCATCTCAGTTTAAATAACAAATAAAAGCAGTACTATTTAAGGGTCTATAGCAGGGGTGTCAAACTCAAGGCCCACGGGCTGGATCCGGCCTATAAGGTGCTTAAATCCGGCCTAAGGGGCCGGCTTGGTAATATCAAAGGACCGGCCCACAGTGCCTCTGTTGGCCAAAATAGGCAGCGGGGAGCGCATGCAACCCCCCACCGGCCCATGTTCAGCCTCCATAGCCTCCTGCAATACTCTGCCGGCCAAAAACAGGCTTCATGGGGTCTCTGTATGGGCCATTTTCAGCCGGCAGAGTGCTACAGGAGGACTGGATTGGACTGGATTACAATTATGTGGCCTCAAGTAAGTGCCTGATCTGGATAGAAAACAAACAATATCCTATGCTAATACTACAGTTAACAGCTACTGCCAGATTTTACATACTGTAGGTTCATTTAAGCTATAATTGTTAGATATTAACATATATCGTAGCAAGTCTCCTCTCTGGTCCGCTGCTACAGCGGGAAACAGGTATCGTTCTGATTGGTCGAGAGGCGTACCCGATCCCTATAAAAGGGGAACCCTCCGGCCACAGAGTAAGCTGGATCACTACTACTACTAATAAAGAGCTGTTAAGTCACTTCGTGTCCGCAGTCTGTTCTCTCGTTGCCCAGATCTAACATTGGCGACGAAGGTGGGATCGAGAGACAGATAGGACGAAGAACGCTACTTCAGAATCTCTGGATTTGATCCAGTCCAGGAATTCGGCAGAAATTCCGGCAGCCATCTCAGGACACCGCAGCGCGGCAAATTCAAACGAAAGAAGATGGCGATGCACACTCCCCCCGCTCCATTCGACCCAGAGAACGACGAATGGGAGGCATTCATGATTCGCTTCGAGTGTTTTCTCGAAGCGAACGATTACACGGGGATAGCCGACGCCCGAAAGAAAAACATCTTCCTCGGCTACTGTGGAAAAGAAGTCTTCAACACGGCCAGAGACCTCACCGCGCCTACTCCGATACAAGCGGTATCATGGACGGCGTTGCAACAGGCTCTACAGACTCATTACGCGCCAAAACCTTCCCGCCACGTTTGCCGCCAGGAATTCAACACGCGGAACCAGAAGGCGGGAGAATCAATCAACCAATATGTTGCAGCCCTACGTAAAGCAGCAACTCACTGCGAGTTCAGGGATCTGGACGAGCATATCCTGGCACAATTTGTTTGTGGGTTAAGAGACATTTCGTTACAAAAAAAGCTGTTGGCAAACCCAAATTTAACCCTACAGATAGCACTAAACGAAGCAAGGGCATCCGAGTCAGCGGAGAGATCATCGGTAACCATACAACGCGGTTTCAACGTAAGCCAGCCAGCACCCAGGCACACCAGAGTCCACTACGAGGACACCAACCCCGACTACGAGGATCCCGAGTTCGAGAACAGTCACCTGATGCGGAGCAGTCACATGAGGCCTGGGGGGAGACCCGGATTCCGTTTGCCGCCCTGCGCAAGCTGCGGAGGGAATCACCCCCGGTCTACCTGCAGGTTCAGGAACGTTGTTTGTTCACACTGCAACAAACTTGGGCACATCGCACGAGTGTGCCGGAGCGAAGTCCCTGCCTCACGGCAGCCACCTACGTACCGCCAACAGAAGCCCAACCCAGGGGCTTGGCGAAATCAAAAAGGGCGCCCAGAGAGAAATCCACAAGTGTTTACCCAGAGAGAAAATCCCCAAAGAGCTGAGCGAGCGTATTCCCAGAGAGATTATACACAAAGAGCTGAGAAAGCGTTCTATCAAGACGCTCAACGAGAGTATTTTCAGGATACAGATGCTGAGATAGAGTTGACCCAGAGAGAGGAATTGCGAACGTATCTCACCACAATAAGTCAGGTCCGCACCAAGCGGCCTAAAAAGCTGAAAGTCACAGTCCTCTTGGAGGGCTCACCTTGCGAGCTGGAAGTTGACACAGGATCGTCCCTGACGATCATTTCATGGGCATCCATGAAACAGGCTATCCCTAGCCTCAAAAAGAGCCAACTACGCGCTCCAGACATCCTGCTACGAGACTACCAGGGAAACCGAGTCCCCATCGTGGGCCAAGGCACATTCCAGATCCGCTTCAAAGACATCATAGCCCAGCTGCCCGTGACCATCGCCAGCGCACCGTTACAGAACCTTCTAGGACTAGATTGGTTTGAAGCCTTGGGGCTAGAAGTCACCGGGATCAACACCGTGGAGAACAGCAGCCCTGAACAGATTTTTAAGGAGTTCGAGGATGTGTTCAGCCCCGGTCTTGGTAAGTATGTGGGTAAACCAATCTCATTCAATTTAGACCCCCAAGTGGCGCCAATCCGACTTAAACCGAGACGAGTGCCTTTTGCACTCCGCCCAAAAATAGATAAGGAGATAGATAAGTTAGTGGAGCAAGGAATCCTTGAGCCGGTGGATCACGCACGCTGGGAAACTCCCATTGTGACCCCAGTCAAGCCAGATGGGTCAGTCCGCATCTGCGCGGACTATAAATGCACAATTAATGTCGCGCTACAACAAAGCGCATATCCTGTGCCAGTAGTACAACACTTATTGCACTCGTTGGGGCCAGGAAAGATATTTGCTAAATTAGACATGGCACAAGCTTACCAGCAGTTGCCCGTGGATAGCGCCACAGCGGAGGCCCAAACTATAGTGACGCATAGAGGGGCATTCAAATGCAACCGGCTACAATTCGGTGTGAGCATTGCTCCAGGTCTGTTCCAGAGCGTCATGGAACGGCTTTTGCAAGGGATACCGGGAGTCGTCCCCTATTTCGACGACATCTTGGTGTCCGCTGCAAACGAGGAGCAATTATTAAAAAGAGTCAGAACTGTTTTGGCCAGAATCAGAGAAAAGGGTCTCTGCCTCAAAAAGGAAAAATGCCAAATTAACGTGCCTAGCGTAGAATTCCTGGGATATAGAATCGATGGTCAGGGAATACACCCCACTTCAAAGAAAATTAAGGCGATCCAGGACGCCCCCACAGCACGAAATCAGACCGAGTTGCAGGCCTTCCTCGGACTACTTAACTTCTACAGCGTCTTTCTGAGACAGAAGGTGACCGTTGCTGAGCCATTACATCGACTACTCCAGAGGAACGCAACATGGAGATGGGGACGATCCGAAGCAGCAGTTTTTGCCGCAGTAAAGCGCCTGCTCACTACTGACTCGCTGTTAGTCCAATACAGCCAGACGCTACCACTGGTATTGACCTGCGACGCATCACCTTTTGGAGTTGGCGCAGTCCTTAGCCACAGGATGCCAAACGGAAATGAAGCACCCATCGCCTTCTACTCCAGGACTCTTTCATCGGCCGAAAGGAATAACAGCCAGATGGACAGAGAAGCGTTAGCTGCTGTAGCTGGAGTAAAACGTTTCCATGAATACCTCTACAGCTGCGACTTTGAACTGATTACAGATCACAAACCGCTGTTGGGACTTTTGGCGGGAAACCGCCCCACACCAGTCTCCCTTTCTCCACGCATGACCAGGTGGACTGTTTTCCTGGCCGCGTACTCATACAAATTAATTCATCGACCGGGTTCCACTCTAGGACACGCAGACGCACTCAGCCGTTGCCCACTCCCGGACCTTTTGCCAGACCCCACTCCTGAAGTACCGGTGCTGCTCATTGACTGTTTGGACTCAGGACCGGTTTCTTCCTGCGACGTTGCCAGGTTCTCCTCGAAGGACAATTTAATAAAGCAAGTTCAAACATGGGTTTGGAGGGGGTGGCCGAAGGGAAACGTGGGCCCGGAATTCAAAATGTTTTGGTCAAAACGGGACGAACTCTCAGTGTTGCAAGGCTGTTTATTGTGGGGGGATCGAGTTGTTATTCCTTATGCATTGCGTAAAAATGTGTTAGATGCGTTACATGTCGGGCATCCGGGGATCGTTAGAATGAAGGCATTAGCTAGAAGTTACGTGTGGTGGCCAAACATGGACAAAGAGATAGAGGAATGGGTGGCCACTTGCGATCCATGCCAGGAATCGAGACCAGCACCCCGGAAGCGCCCGCCACAGAATGGGAGAAGCCTAAAGCACCCTGGTCGCGAATACACATCGACTTCGCAGGGCCAGTGCAAGGTCAGACTTTCCTTATAGTTGTGGATGCATACTCCAAATGGCTAGAAGTAGTCCTAATGACTTCAACCACGGCAGAGGCAGTCATTAAGGTTCTACGGCGACTTTTCGCCACTCATGGCCTGCCCGACCTCCTGGTCTCCGATAACGGGCCCCAGTTCACGGCCATGCAATTCGAAACGTACTTAGCAGGTCAGGGAATTCGGCATGCCCTCGTCGCGCCATTCCATCCGGCATCAAACGGACAGGCGGAGAGAATGGTGCGATCCGCAAAAGAGGCCCTTGCTAGGATGGGTCCAGGTGATTGGCAAACACGCATTGACCATTACCTATTAATCCAACACGTTACCCCCAGCGCAACGACTGGTAGGAGCCCCGCTGAGCTACTCATGGGCCGCCGTCTACGGTCTCACCTGGACCGTCTTCACCCAAATTACTCTGCCACAGCACCCCCAGACTCCACAAGCAAAATTCGGAGTTTTAGCATAGGGGATTCAGTATACGCCCACAACTATGCAGGGGGGACATTGTGGATGCCGGCAAGGGTCATTGGCATCACGGGCCCACGATCATATCTGTTGGAACTGGAAGATGGGCGGAACTGGAAAAGGCACATCGATCAACTACGGGGTCGCCTGGCGCACTCAGACCTACGAACCGAGAACGAGAGATACCTGCCAATGCAAAGTCAGCCACTCGAGAGCCCCAACACAGAGAACTACGACACCTGCGAGCCCAGACAGAACAAGAGGTCGAGCGCGAAACGGAACAACCCCAAAGCAACGAAAGCGAGCAGACCCCCGAACGCCAAAGCAACGAAAGCCTGCAAACTCCCAAACACGAAACAGAGAAAGCGACCGATCCTGCAATTACTTCTGACCAACCCGAACTGCGATGCTCCACCCGAGTAAGGCAAACACCAACGTACCTTAAGGACTATATAACTAACCGCAATGTTCCGTCTAAGAGGGGAGGGGTGTTAGATATTAAAATATATCGTAGCAAGTCTCCTCTCTGGTCTGCTGCTACAGCGGGAGACAGGTATCGTTCTGATTGGTCGAGAGGCGTACCCGATCCCTATAAAAGGGGAACCCTCCGGCCACAGAGTAAGCTGGATCACTACTACTACTAATAAAGAGCTGTTAAGTCACTTCGTGTCCACAGTCTGTTCTCTCATTGCCCAGATCTAACAATAATCAACAATATATAATTGACAGCCATTTGTATTTAGTATCCTGGAAATTTACCTCTGCTGTTAGATCTTGTACTATCATGTTATTTATGCTATTATATTAGTTGTATAATAAAAATACAATAATATAAATAGCTTTTCTGCCTGGAAGAGCAATTTACTATTAAACAATGGGATATAAATTTAGAAATAAAAATTTAGTGGAGTATGAAGAATAAATAATGTTTGCCATTAATATCTGGCAGAAGAGATAGGGAAATGGTTATAGTAAAGAACTGTGGAACGAAAGAAGAGAAGGGGGGGAAATGCATCTTGAGCCTGTGTCAAATGCCCACCTTGGCTACACCTACCCCAGTCATGCTCACCATGACCACAACCATCCCAAGCCACAAACCACCCCCACCCCGACCCTCCAAGGTTAAACACAACCCTGATGCGGTCCTCAATGAAATCAATACAATACAATAGCAGAGTTGGAAGGGACCTTGGAGGTCTTCTAGTCCAACCCCCTGCCTAGGCAGGAAACCCTATACCATTTCAGACAAATGGCTATCCAACATCTTCTTAAAGACTTCCAGTGTTGGGGCATTCACAACTTCTGGAGGCAAGCTGTTCCACTGATTAATTGTTCTCACTGTCAGGAAGTTTCTCCTCAGTTCTAAGTTGCTTCTCTCCTTGATTAGTTTCCACCCATTGCTTCTTGTTCTGTCCTCAGGTGCCTTGGAGAATAGCTTGACTCCCTCTTCTTTGTGGCAACCCCTGAGATATTGGAACACTGCTATCATGTCTCCCCTAGTCCTTTTTTTCATTAAACTAGACATACCCGGTTCCTGCAACCGTTCTTCATATGTTTTAGTCTCCAGTCCCCTAATCATCTTTGTTGCTCTTCTCTGCACTTTTTCTAAAGTCTTCACATCTTTTCTACATCGTGATGACCAAAACTGAATGCAGTATTCCAAGTGTGGCCTTACCAAGGCATTATAAAGTGGTTTTAACACTTCACGTGATCTTGATTCTATCCCTCTTTTGATGCAGCCTAGAACTGTGTTGGCTTTTTTGGCAGCTGCTGCACACTGCTGGCTCATATTTAAATGGTTGTCCACTAGGACTCCAAGATCCCTTTCACAGTTACTACTGTTGAGCAAGGTACTACCTATACTGTACCTGTGCATTCCATTTTTGTTGCTAAATTTCTAAATTTCAAATCGAGTTTGACACCCCTGGTCTACAGTTAACTGCTAACCAAGAATACTTGTCTTTGTTACTTTAAAATTACGTTTATCAAATCATAGCTACAAAAATCCAGAGGTCCACTAGATGGCAGCAAAGAATTCAAACTTTCTGTATCTCTTGCTACCACTGCTACTGATTATCTAGGTTTTGGAACAAGTATTTGCAGCAAACAATTGAAAAAAGTAACTGTTTTTTGTTAGAATGTCGCAGAAGAGCTATGTCTTCATGCATAGACATAGATATTGTTTGGAAGAAAGAAGATTTCGACAATATTAGTAAGACGATTCCTTCATGCTAGATATTTGCTGCCAAATTATTTTACATTTTATTCCTAGATTTTTGAATACTTTATATGGAGTTTTGGATTTCTTCTAATCACAAGGAATGGCAGCATAGAAAGAATCTAAAATCTGGAAACAATTAGAAGCACTTCTATTGTTCCGAGTGGCAAATGCTCTCTTTTTCACAAGGTATTTTGAATACAAAGCAGGAATGTGGAAACCTTCATCCATCTCGCTATCCTGACCAACATCCTGCAGACGTGAATTGTGGTATTATCAAATATTTTGGGTGGGGGAAAGATATTGATGCGTTTTGCAGTCATATTTGAATTGGCAGTATTCCTAACAAATAATAAGAATACAGTAGAAACCAAGGCAGTTTAAGATGCAGATCAGCACAGGTATTGATTAATAAAGTTTGGATATGCATTCAGGATTCATCACTTCTGTGGTAAGATAGGGTGCAGCTTAGTTTATTTACCTGTTTACTTACAAACTGAGACTTTTACAAGAAGATTCTGAATGGTTATATTGCATCATTCATCTCATGTTAAAATCGAGTAAGAAACCATGTGCATTTAAACATCACATTAAACAAATGTGGGTGCAGCAACAGTTAAGCCAGTGTTGCTTTTTCTCCAAATACCTAGATACTTATCTTGAATCAGCATAAACACCCAAGATGTCGAATTTTCACATCCACGTTCAACCCAACCCACTTCCAAAAACATTTTTTTTCTGCCTCCCTTCCTATTGGCCAAGACAGCTGGGAAATACCATTTAGTAATATTGAGAGATCTAAAAGGGTTCCCACTTTAGATAAATAGACTTTGGTGCACTTAGAGATGTTCAAATAAGCATCTGACTTGTGATTGTGAAAAAAATGCTTTTATTAGTGTGATTGCACTTGTATATTTGACTGTATCAAGGGATAATCTACAAGGGTGTTAAAAATGTCTAGATGACAACCATGAGAAGTAAGCTCAAAGCTCTTACCTTCTTTATTTTCCTCATATGCACAGTGCATGTGAAAAGGGGCAGAGTTTTGATTGCACAGTGATTGCAGCCGTCTTGACTTTTTTGAAATGCTCCACACACACACCAAACTCCACAGATTGTGCTGTTGGTTATGATAAGGAACATGTGCTGTACAGTAGTAGGGGTTACAATAAGGTGACCAACCGTCCTCCTTTAGGGAGGACAGTCCTTCTTTTGTAAGTTCTGTCCTCCCTTGAAAAGTGTCCTCCTACATGTCCTCCTTTTCGATATTTGAAGACTAATCTGTTGCGTGTTATGTGATGTATTTGTATTTGACATGACAATTCGTCAAGGCTCGGTATAGTGCAGTATAAGATGCGTTTATGAGACGCATGCGCTCCACACGGGAGACCTTGAGAGAGAGCGCCGTGTGCAAGTGGCTTTGTTTACTTCTTACCGAAACACAACACGACCCATACGCACGCAGTAGACTCATGGCACGTACAATTCACGTTTTATTAAACTGTTTTTAATGGTGTTTTTTTACTTCATTGCAGTATATTGGACAGATATTGAATCTTGTGTTGATTTTTATCTAAAGAAATGCTAGACATTAAAATAGACGACAATTGTCTCTTTGAAGAAATTAGAAGACTGAATGTATATTTAAATTCTGAAAAATTAATACAATGGGAAAATCAACATGTTGAAATTGATAAAAGATGGGTGGCTATTTTCAGCCATTTCAAAAATGAACATATTCCATGTGAAAATGTATTTATATTGTTAAATTTACGTTGTGCTGCCCTGGAACTAATGCAGCAGTTGAAAGAGTTTTTTCAATTGCCAATGATTTTTCGACAAGTGAGAAATCGAGATTGAATGTTGATACTCTAGCTGCAGCACTTGCCGCAAAATTCAATATGAAGGATATTTCTTGTTCAGATATTTCCAATATATTGTTAGAAGATGATACATTGACAAAAAATATTAATTCAATGGAAAAGTACTCATTTAAATAATAATTAACAGGCATGTAAGCATAATTACAATATAAAATGTTACAAATGTTTTATTATGCATATATCATATTTTGGTATATTATTGTTGCAATGAATAAAATATTTCTTTTATTTACGATATTTTTTCCCCAATTTATTTGTCCTCCTTTTCATTGTAAAAAAGCTGGTCACCTTAGTTACAAACAAGGCTGAATTTCCACAAGACAGTCTGCATTTTTCAAATGGTCCAGAAGGTGTCACTCTGCTATTAAGACAATGCAACCGTTTTGTTTTGTCCTAAGAAATATTTGGCCTAATAGCCCAGCAGGCCTGTTGAGGTTGCAATTTTGTCTGAATAACAAAATCCCAATTTAGCATATAGCTATGGCATGTCAGCTGTTTTAAAATGGAAGATAAAGTTTTGAAAATAAAACTGGATATGGAGTAAATAAAAATTTAGCACTGTTTTATAATCCGACTTCAAGTTTGTAACAGCAGTTTCAAGACAAATCACTTTTTTTAAAAAAAAGGACATTAACATTTTATAAGAATTTATCTTCCATCAACACATATTTTGACATCTGCTAAAAGTTAAGCAAGCATCTCACTGAAACAGAATGTCAGATACAGCTCAGGTAGTTTACATTGCTCCTTAAAAAGATCGAAAAAAATTATAAGATCTCTACAGAATTGGATAATGATTGTGTTCAACGTAAGGAAGCTGAAAAGAAAGCCATAATAATAAAATATTCAAAAGTCTGAATGGAAGCACAATAAAAGGATTTCAAAAGCCACAAATTAATACCTTAGGTGGTGTAGTCAGCATTGGCGATTGTCTCAACCCATTTGACTTGGCAGATCTGGTACAGGAGGACCATCTAATTATGGTCACTGAACTTCCATGGTTACTTTACACAACTTATTGCTTTCTTTTTAAGAGTTTGGATATGGAAATATCAACCTCACAGATTAAATGTCATATCTGATTGGCCCGCAAACATAACTGTAATAGGCTCTCCCCGAGTCCCTTTGGGGAGAGGGGGCGGTATAAAAATCGAAAATAAAGGTAAAGGTAAAGGCGTTCCCTCTTAAAAAGCTCAAGAGAATTTAAGTAATAGCTCTGTACTGTGAGAGTGTAGTCAAGGCTATGCTTCTCCCAGTTGCAATGTATGGTTGTGAAAGTTGGACCATAAGAAAGGTTGAGCACAAAAGAATTGAGGCCTTTGAACTATGGTGCTGGAGAAGACTCCTGTGAATCCCTTAGACTGCAAGGCAATCAAACTGGTCAAACCTAGAGATCAACCCTGACTGCTCTTTAGAAGGCCTGTTCCTGAAGATGAAACTCAAATACTTTGGCCACCTAATGAGAAGGAAGGACTCACTGGAGAAGAGCCTAATGCTGAGCACAATTGAGGGCAAAAGAAGAAAGGGACGACAGAGAATCAGGTGGCTGGATGGAGTCACCGAAGCAATAGGCGTGAGCTTAAATGGACTCCAGAGGATGGTAGAGGACAGGAAGGCCTGGGGGAATATTGTCCATGGGGTCACGATGGGTCGGACATGACTTTGCAACTTACAACAACAATAACAATGAGAGTGTAAAGTAGAGGAAAGTGCACGAGACATACCACTCACCCAAATTGTGCAAAGGGTGGTGGTGGAAGAGACAAGAAGGTATTTTCTTGAATTCAAAGAAGAAACTTGAATTCAGGGAGACAAAGGAAAGAAAGAGATCCAGAGGAAAAAAATACTACAGAGAACAGCAGAGGGGATAATGCTGAAACATGGAAGATAAATTTGCCGGCTTTATTTGATGGTGCTCTATGAGTGGAATAAAAAGAATCATAGGGCTGGAAAGAACCTTGGAGATCTTCTCCTCAAGGCAGGAATCTTATGCCATTCCATTCAAATGGTTGTCCAGTTGGGATCGAAGTCAAAGTTTTTAGTTGAATGTTAAATCTTGCAAAGGATCTAGTTGTAATTTATGAAAATAGCTGCCACTGGGCATATTTTCTAATATTGCTTATCAAGTTAGGTAGTAGGAAGAAGGGAAACAGTACACTATCATTCTGTGGTTTGTTTTCTTCTCCTTTACTTCCTCTTTTACCATTTCGGATTGTTGAAAGAAATGTCCTTCTGGGTTCGGCTCCAAGTGGGGAAAAAGACACTGGAGACATGGAGGCTGCTTGGAAAGATGGTTTAATGGTGGACAGGACCAAATGGTTTAATGGTGGACAGGACCACATGGCTTGAGCCCTGAACAGAAAAGGTGATCACATGCTTCAATGTTGGTGGAGAAGAAGAGAAGGGAAGAGAAGGACTGAAGAAGGGCTTGCAGGGATTTTTATAATCTGTTCTGCCCCACCTATCTGTTTCCTGTTCCTGTGTAAGAAATGTATTCTGATTGGTTGCCAGACTCACATGGGCCCATGCAAGGGCAACCCTCTAGGCTGTTTTGAATCCAGGTTTGATTGAGTTCAGATGCCATGTGGTCAGTTGAGTAAAGGCTTATTATCATGCCTTCATTGTCTCTTACACTGAACTCTACACCCATCCCCCTGGAGCTGAACTCTTTATTATGTAAAGTGGACTAGCTTGGCCTTCTTAATGGCCCATTGACAAAGTGGGGATGGGCAGGAAGCTGCAGGAATTTAGTGTTTAAAATGTGTTTCTCCCTTTTTCACATCCAGGAAAATATAATATTCTGCCTTATCAATATTTCCTAGGATATTTTATTTTTCTGGGAGAGGGCTGGGTGATAACTTCCTACAGGATGTTGAGGGAAATACAAAATTCTGGTTCTTGTTTTTCTGGTGTCCTCAATCATTGCTAATTGAGGTTGTCATAGTGTATCTTTGAGGTTGTTTCTCCATCTTCTTCTGCTCTGCTTTTCTCCTCTTTTGGCCTATGTCTTCTATACTACAAAATCCCATAATATCCTTTCCAGGGGATCAAATTGCTTTATTTGCTGTTTTTGTATGTAGTTTAAGATTAGTTCTCTGCCGATTCTTTCTCTTATGATGTCATTTCTGATTTTATCTCTTCTGGTCACTCCAGCAACTTTCCTCAAACATCTTGGGTGATTAACTTTCATTTATCTTTTCTTGTACCTTGTTTGGCACTGGTAACATAGGGTGGATGAGATGCTTCTTTATGCTAATGGGTACTGTCTTATGTTGGAAGAGTAGAGTAAGCTGTCCCAATACATGGTTTGCCTTACTTCATCGTATGTTAACCTCTTTGTCCATTTTACCATTTTCGCTGAATGCTATTCCTAGATATTTGAGCTTTGATACTTGGTTTATACTTGTTACTTTTATTACTATGTTTAGAGTATCCCTTTTCTTCTTTTTCCAATTGCCTTTACTAATTGTCTTTGCTAATTTTCATATTATCTGTCTTGCTTTCTTGATTCATGGCCATAAGATGTTGTGGCAGTTCCTTAACTGTACTTGCTATCTATCACTGCCTGATCATCTGCAAAGAGTAGGTTGTTGGTATTATTTCCATTCTTGGGTTTGGCTTCTTTGCTTTATGCTGTCAATAAACAATTGTGGGGATAATACATACACATCCATGTTTTACTCTCTACGTTACTAGGAAGGTGCTGATGTTACTTTGTTTTCTGACTACACTTTTGCAATCACCCTATAAGCTTTTGCATATTCTAATAAAATGTTCACTTACTCCATATTGGGTCAATGTTTGCTATAGCAATTTCCTATCAACTCAACCAAGTATGGGATAAAGGGACCTATATAATGTAATTCTAAAGATGGAGAAATGATTAAAAAATTGAATCTGCTGTAAAAAGATTGGAAGGTATCCTTTAACTCTCTTTTTATCTCCTTTATACTGTTTCTAGCACTTTTTCGTATGTATTTACAACTTTTTCTATATATATTCTTTTAATTATGTAAGAACTTCCAATAAACCATAAAATTACTGAATCAATTTGTTCAATAAATCAAACTTCTGGTGTAATGATTCTAGCATGATTTTTTAAAACCGTGTTCTATTAGAATTCTGGAATTTTATAAGAACTTAATGAAGTTTTATGATTAAAGTAAAAAAATATGCATGAATTTATTTTCTATCATCAGAGTTTTTAATCAAGGGTTCCATGGTTATTATTATTTTTAATAGCTGATTCCTTGGCCTAAAGAGGTTTGAAATCTCTTAAGTTTACATTACCAATATTGAGAAACACTGATTTAGAATACCGAGTAGGCTGATGGCTTCCTGAACATTAGAATATAACATATAATGAAAACTCACATTTTAGATCCCCATCTGCCTATCAACAAGGTGAGATTGCCATCTGTATCTCATTCAACCTAGTTTATTTTATGGAATCAAGAAATTGGGAATAAGGCCATTTAATCCAATTCCCAGGAGAATTAAGGAAAAACTGCAAATGCCTGACCAGCATTTGCTAAAAAAAAAAAAAAAAAAATCCAGTGTTTGTGGGTGATTAGTCATACTGGACCAGTTCTTTTCATCAAGAACTTTCTTCTAGTGTGAAAGAAAATATATATTTCAACAATTAAGAACTTTAGCACCAGTCCTGATTTTTAGAAAGCAGAGAACTAGCCTTTGTCCTCTTTGACATTACAGCTATTAAAGTCTGCAATGGGTAGATTGTAGTAATAAAAGTTCCTTTTCTTTTCCAAATGAAACAAATCAACTTCTTTTAACTTCTCTTCATAGGACTTCTCTTTTGGACCTCTGACCAATTTGGTTATCTCCCCTTTTATTTGTTCAGATGTACATTCCTCTTACATTGCCAATACTTAATCCAAACAATGTGACTATTTTTGGTGTGCACAAAATGAAAAAAAAAAAGTTCTGTTCTCCTGCTGAGAAGAAAACAATCCATTGCATATGCTCAAAATGAGTTGTATTCCCAGAAGAAATATTTTGAAAGTTAAACTCTAGAGTACAATAGGAACTCAAGACCATAGTCTGGAAAAGAAGGAAAGGTTTAGCCACAGTCCCTTTCCAGAATCAACTCAGGAAAGTTCAGACCATAATATGTGGGTGGCCCCAATTCACAGAGGTAAGTATTCTGCCGATTCCCACCTGTTCGGCCGAACTGGCAGTGGCAGTGGCAATGGCACTGACATCATCATCGGTTTGACCAAAACAGTAGTGACAGCCAAGTTGATGTCATCACACATGCGCAGATGTTTCTGCGCATGCCCAGAACATGCACGCTCCCGCTACCGAACCGGTAGTGAAGAAAATAAGATTTCATGCCTGCCAACACAGTATTAATACATTGAATTCTGTGGAGAGAGTTTCCTGAAGTAAATTCTTGTAGCCTTGTGAATTGGCACAACCACTTTACTCCTAAACTGACTAGAACTGGTCTTTATCAGTGGCACAGCTATTTACGATATGACAAAGTCAAAGTTAGTATAGATTTTCGAAACCATTTTGATAGAAATGCCACCTTGAAAGTTAGGAATATATACAAATTAAATTGATCCCCAAATTCCTTTATGTTTGTTAGGCCAAGAGGCATTTTTTTAAAGAAGAGAAATAACCATACAAACTTGGTTGACAAATGCTGATTTATTGACTTCCTCTGAAGTAGAACTGAAATTAAAAACCAGAAAAGAATGAAAAGGGATGAATATGTTTGAGATTGTATTATCAAATGGTCAAGAAACCTTTGCTATTGTATAATGCATAGGAGATTATGTGGAGTAAAGAACTGAAATTTGCATTGAATTATAACTAGAAGGAGAATTTATGTAAGATGATGTACCATTGGGTCTTACCACCGGATATTGTCAAAGATGTATAAGGGTCAGACAAATGTACATTGGAAATGTAAACCATCTGAAGGCATTTTTTATCTACATGTTCTGGTGGACATGTAAGAATGCTAAAAGTTATTGAAATCAGAAATGTATTCTAACTCAGAAAATTCTTAAACCAAATGTACAGCTGAAGCCAGAGGCTTTTCTTTTAGATTTAATGGACAAACAGACTAGAAAAAACATGATACTTTATTCTAATATATGGTAACAGCAGCAATGAAACTCTATGTGCAGAGATGAAAGGACTCCCATATACTCATGGTGGAAGAACAGATGGTGAAATTAATGGAGTTGGCAGAGACAGCAAACCGACTGCTTTGATTAAAGAGAAAGCTTTATCTAGCTTCATTTCTACTTGGAAATCACTCTTGAATTTTTTGCTTGAAACTGAAAGAAATTAAAATGTAACCTTGCTTGATTATTAGACTTGTTTATGATGATAGACATACTGTTTGTCATGGTTTACTCTAGTTCAAAGGATTATTGATTTTTAGGTTTTTATCTGTATTGAAGAAAGTCAGAAATTATATATTTTTTTCTATAGATTTTTTTTCCTTTTTTTGTCTGCACTCCTCAGTTTTTGTTTTCCCCTGCTCTTCCTTCTTTCTGTTTAATTCTTTTTTTATTGTTTTCTGTATTTTAAATTTTCTTTTTGAAATATAACAATGTTTTGGGGAGAAAAAATTGACCCTTATCTATAGTTAAAGAGAATTTCTATATTATGTGCTAGGAATCTTCTAGAAAAGCAACGTACAGAGCAGGGGTGAGTTTCAACTGGTCTGGACCAGTACAGCCGTACCGGATGGTGAAATTTAGCATGCCTTCCCATACCCATTGGTCAGGAAGCCCCATACCGGAACACTCCCTCCCCTCATTCGCTCTTTTACTCGCCCCAACCATCCTCACTATAATGCCAAAAAGTTCTCAGGAGAAGAAAGAACTGGGGAGTGGCTGGGGAGGGGGAGGATGTTGGTGAAGAGGGAAGAGGCAGAAGGGCTGCTAGAAGAGTGTGCATGTGCACAGACTGTGGGTTTTAAAAAACGTCTGAATGAATCCAGGAAGAGGGAAGAGGCAGAGGGGCTGGAAGATACTATAGCAGTAGTTCTCAACCTGTGGGTGGGATCCCTTTGGGGGTCGAACGACCCTTTCACAGGGGTCGCCTAAGACTATAGGAAAACACATATTTTCAAAAAAAATGCGGAAAACATAAAATAATTTTATGGTTGGGGGTCACCACAACATGAGGAACTGTATTAAAGGGTCGCGGCATTAGGAAGGTTGAGATCCACTGTACTATAGGAACATGCACTTCCAGCCCCTCTGCCTCTTCCCTCTTCCTGCATTCACTCAGACGTTTTTAAAACTCACAGGCTTCCACTCTTTTAAAAGCATCAGAGTGAATCCACTCAGGAAGAGGGAAGAGGCAGAGGGGCTGGAAGAGTGTGTGCTGTGCACAGGCTGTGATTTTTAAAAACGTCTGAGTGAATCCAGGAAGAGGGAAGAGGCAGAGGGGCTGGAAGTGTGTGTGTAAGGTCAGTAAAGTTGATGACTGGCAAGGACAGTCATATTTCCTCTGTAAGTAGCTATTTTATTGTTTTGTGTACTTATTTTATTCTTATTTAAGTAGTAAATGCACAAATTAATAAATTTTCTTTTTTTATATCATCTTTTTGTAGGCCATTCTTTGGGAAAAAGAATTCAGTGACATCGACTTGGCCACTCCCACCCAGTCACATGACAGCCAAGCTATTCCCACCCGGTCACATAACTGCAAGCCACTCCCACTCAGTCACATGATTTCCAAGCTACTCCCACCCGGTCACATGACCACCAAGCCACTCCCACCCAGTCACATGACCACCAAGCAATTCCCACAAAACAGGCCACACCTACAGAATAGCTTCTAAAAAATATTAGAAACCCACCACTGGTACAGAGTTAAATCAGTATGAATAGTGCAAACATACTGTATATATTCCACTCTTGTATCTGTCCAAGTGTGCTTTCTCTTCTTGCATAAGTCTTTGATGATGATTATTCTTTTACTTTTCTTTTTAAAAGAAAGGTTCGTCCAATTAAATCTCTCCAACTTGTTGATTGTTTTAGTTGAGATATTCTCCAATAATTCCCAGTAGAATTCCCGTCTCTTGCACTCACACACCATGCAAGCAAATCTTGCCAGTGGGGAGGGGATAGACATGCAGGGCATGGCTTTGTGGGCATGGCAGGGGAAGGATGCAAATCTCCTTGGCTTGGAAATGTTTTTTTTTTTTTTAAGTAAGCGAAAGATATTTGTATACTTGAAACAGCATGTAACACTACACCCTATTTGTCCCAGGAAAGGGGGAAAAGGGCACTGTACAAATCATGGGGTGCTTGGCTGAAATAATCATTCTGATCTAAGGATATTTTGAGTTCAAGAATATTTTGCAGAGCCTTTGGACTACATTTGCTTTTTTTTTTGCAGGGATTTCACACTAGAGATTAATTTCCACTTGGTGACTGATTACTACCATCTCAAATGGTTGTGTGTGGACTTAATGAGTAAATGCTTTCCTGAACCCTCAGGAGAAATGGTGGTACAAAAGCATAATTATGAACAAGAACTACAAAAATATGCTTCCTTTCTGCAAAATTAATAATTCATTTACGGGCAATGAGTCATGTATAGGCAACTGCATGGCAAATTACCTTGGTCTTTGTTTTTTGGAGCTAGATCTAAAAACACTGTTTTCTCACTGCTTTTTTGGAATATTTAATTTTTCAGTATTCACATAAATATCATCTCATTTACAAAACAAACCATGAAACATTTTTCTACCTTCTGACTGTATATTGAGCAATACTTTGTACACTAAAAATCATGTTTAAGAAAATGTTTAAATATAAGACATTCAAATTCACTCATCACCAATATTTAATATCATGAAAGCTCAGGAGAATTTTAATGAGATAAGTCTGATTTTATTACCTTCAAAAAAGAAAATGTAAAATCTTTCAAATATACTTGGTTCGATTTCAATAGTATCTATTTTATAAGAGGAGAACCACTTTGGTGTAATTTTTTGAGACATCAGGCTAGAAACTGGGAGACTGTGAGTTCTAGTCCCACCTTAAGTAAAAAGCCAGCTGAATAACCTTATAGCTAATCAGCTTTAAGAAAGTGGAAATGTCGATCCATTTTTGAAAAACCTTGCTAAGAAAACTACAGAGGCAATCTCCAAGAATGAAACATGAAAGGAAGAAAGGAAAGAAACTTTATAAGCATAAATGCCAAGAACTATTGTGAAAATAGAAGCTTTTCTATTGGTGGCAAATATGTATGAAGGGAATAATTCCATTTTTTCCTGTAAATTAGATTAGAAGTATTGCCTATAAAATCTCAGAAGTGTCAAAATATGCATCTCATTATGCATTGTCTGTTTTTTTGCATTAAAAGGAAACAAAGTAAGGAAATAATATAAACTGAATCAGTAAAAAAAAGTACCTTTGGTCAATCTTAATTCCTGAATTCTTTTCTCCGCAACATTTTAAAAAGTGGTAGGCCATTGCTTTTTTCTGATTACTAAGAGAGAATGACTGGCCCAAGGTCACTCAGTTGCTTTCATGCAAACTAGCTCTTGTACATAAATTATAGTTCATAAAATATCACCTTTTCCTGCATGCTTCTTTCTGTGTCTTTACTGCATGCTCTATTTAAACTGGTCTCAAAGAAGCAGGATGAGTTGCTATGACCAAAGATCTTTTCTGTACTTAGAGAATCTATCTATTACTATTAATCTAGTAGTAATCTATCTATCTATTACTATCTATTAAAGCTGGACAAAAGCTCATAAACCTAGCTTTCCAGTATGAAGGGAGGGGGGAATGCAGTAACATTCACAAAATAGATTCACCATAGCTTAGAAGGAAAAAAATACTGTTTTGCGTAATGAGATAAATCCCCACAATAGCAAACTTTTAACAGAAATTTATGCGTGATGCAACACCTTCTCGCAATTAAAACAAAGCTACCCCAGGCCTGTTTAAAGCTGAACAAACACTAACATGTCACAGTTCTATATCCAGAGGTAAAATTATACTGGAAACCAATAATTTTGCATAACAAAAGCAATGAAACAAGCTGCATGGTGCAACATCAGTATTACCTTAAATTATTTGCAAGTGCAACAGAGTTCTTCTCAGAAATCTTACTTAATTTAAATTCGATCCAGGAATTATTTGTATGTCTTCAATATGGTTGAAAAAATCCACTGATGACCCAATGTGTAGGATTTTATAAGGTTTCATAGGAGAAATAGATAAGCTGGACTCTAGAAGCATACCATTCAGAATTATTTCCCAGACCATTCAATATTCTGTCAGACCAAAATTTGAATCCTACTAGCAGTTTTCATTTTGCAAAATAAGTACTTTCCTTATTTGCATAATTTATTGCCCAGTCAATCATCGAAAGAAAGAAGAGACTCTTGAAGATGGTGATAAACCATCTTCTGGTCAATGTAAATTCAATGACAGAGTCTGGTTTTTTGCACCTCTGTGTGTTGCATCCTTGCCCAGTAAAACAAATCCTTTCTTCTGCGAGTCATAATAGACCAAGATATTTATTTAAAGATGAGATAGTTCAACTACTTCAAGGCAATCAAGTAGACAATTGAAAGCAGCCATATCCTTAAGTTGAAGGAAATGGTAACCTTTGGATATTCTTCTGTATGACCCTGTATGTTCAACCTTTAACATTTTCTGTATATGGAAGAGTAGTGATGGTTGATGACAGTGCAGAATCTTCTTCATTTCAGTCAGAATATCTTAGGGATATATCTGTTACCTCTGGCATTGGCATTTTCTGTGGACAATGGGTCATGGCATTCAGTCTTGTCCTGTTGGAACAATGGCTTCTTCTTGGGTCATGATGGCAATTTGTACTGGGATTGACATTGCTATGTGACGTAGATGTAAAGCCTAACATCAACATAACTGCATTTCTGTCATGACAGTCCTGATTGCAGTTGTAAACCCAAGCCATGCAGATCATTAAGCGGAAGGCAGCAGAAGCCTCAGGATGTGGGTGGCGCAGGGAGGCAGCTGGGGCAGCACAGCAGAACATTGTGGATTGGGGAGGCTGGCCAAGGTCTTGGGAGATCTGTGGCAGTGTGCATAAGCAAAAGAAGTCCGAGTGATTGATGGCTGGTGGGGGGCACAAGGACAGGACGACTGGAAGATACTGCAATAGCCTGAACTTTGAGGATTGGCTGTGAATATCACTAGTTCAGTGCCATTAATACTTTGAATAATCACTGAATGAGTAAGCAAGGACTACCTATAAGTAATTCCATTCTGTGAGCAAATAGGGAGACTGAGACAAATCCCGAATGGTGATGTCCAACTGTTTGGATCCAAAATAGAAAAGGTCCTTTGGAGGAGATTTAAGTTGGTTTAATGTATCTGTTGGCACCTCCTTAAAAAAAGCTATGCCTTTCTTTGGGCTTGAACAATAGCCAGATGACTCTTAATTCTAAACTGAACATTTTCTTGAGACTGTGCAGCTCTTCTACAAACCAAAGAAAGAAATCCCTATCAGAGTCAGCCAACACATCCAACCTTCGTCTGAAGCACTTTCTGTACTTTGTATTAAAAGGGCTACGTTCCATTCATTCTAGGATTAGACTTTCAGTGCCATGGGACTTTTGGAAACAGTCTGATTCCTCCAGGCAAAGAGATTGTGTCTGGAAGACCTCTTTTAATATCCAACAAGAATGACTGAAGGAAAGTGGCAGGAAAACAATTGTTTGGCTCAGACAGTTCTCTCTCATCCTGAATAAAATTCAGACTCTGAAACTCTGACTATTTGAACTGTTCTTGCCTGAGTCCAAGCAGCCACAGGTGTTTGTTTTTAAGCAGCTGAAATATAGTTGTGGTCTTACTTCCCTCAATAAAATTTAACTTCCATTTCCTGAGTCTGATCATAACAGATGTTTTTCATACTCCCATTCTTCCCAGTGTCTAAAAAAAAATATTGAAAGATTTATTTATGGCTCTAGCCAATCTGGGTTAATGATTTAAATATACAAAAAAAAAAAAAAACAACACCACCCCAAACCTTGATTTTAAAATGAGTATTTTCTTTTTAAAGCTTGATTTTCATCATTGTTGAGTGTTTTTAGTAACGATGGGGAACTGACCAATTCAAGGGGGAAAAAAAGGGGGGGAAACAAATTCTGAAACAGCAAGTAAAAACCATGGTAAAATTTAATAATGATAAAACTAATGTGATCATAGCATGACATATTTTACAATAAGCAAAACTAAAGCGAACCACGTTCAAAGAAATAAAACCACACCGATTAAATATTAATAGTGACAACTATTAATAAAATGGATTCTGGTAGCTTGGAAAGCTGGGGAATTATGAGCTGCAACTGGGCATCTTTATAATAACAGGAAATCCTTCACTTTGGGGGGGAAATCTTTGAAGGGGGTGCCCCATAGATTCCCCTCAAAACAGCTGTTGGAAGGATATTAAATCTTCTCACTGAATCTGAGAATTGCCATTTGGCTTAGATATCTAGCCTTCTTGGAAAAAGGCGACTGAGTGCCCAACAACACATCTTTGGCAATAGCAGTTGGGCCTGACTGAGCCTCCAAATCCTTGATGCACCGTTTAAGGGCTGGCCCAAAGGAGCTTTTCAGGAGGCAACTGGGCTTTCCTTTTTATTTTTCTTTGAAGATGTTTAGCTTCTCATCCAAGAAGCTTCTTCAGATCTGACTGGATGGTGAGGAATTGAAGAATTTATATTCCTTGCAGATAGCTGCTCATTTGCATACTTTTAGAGAGTCGTTGAGGGCATCTGGAGGTTTATCTCTATCAGTGGCGGGTTCTGGCCGGTTTGCCCAGAGACGGGCTGGGAGCAGCAGGCACCATTCCAGTATGGTGCTGTGGAGGGCCCAACACCCATGTTCCTTACCTGTATTTGACCCAACTGGGCCATTTGCGCACGCGCATGCAGCATATGGCTCCTGCGTGACACTCCGCCGATCAGCTGGAGCATCGCAGGCGGTGGGTGCGCATGCACGCACAATGCACATGCACATGGTGGATGCCTGGCCCCATCACATGTACCGGTTGCGACAGGAGCCAGAACCCACCATTGATCTGTATCCTCAGGGCCACCTGAGTAGTGCAAATGTGTGTGAATCCTTCTTGGCTGCAGGATATGTCCGTTCACTGTTAGAAACAGGCACAGACTGTTGGGGATGAGTCTGTGTTGTCTGCATTCAAACTGAAGTGCAAATAGTTCCTGTAGTCTGCATTTTCCTTTTCTGAAAATCTGTTCATACTCCCGCAGTATTCAAAGGGGGCTCATGACAAAGCTAAATATTTGGGGGGTGGGGAAACAAATTGATTAAAAATAGAGGTGTTAAAACAGTGTTGAAGAGCAATGTTAACCAATAGGAAAATATGTATATTCAAATAGGAGCCTCTGTTTTGGTCATATAAATCTGATGATGCAAGACGCCTTAGGAACACATTGTGGGACTTGTAATATCTCTCTAAGGGGCTACACAAGCTACATGGTCCCAACTGGGTTCCAAACAACAAAAATTGCATTTGGATTTAGCCAGAAATACTTTTAGCATAACAAGTATGAATAACCCACTTACTGTATAGTATAATAAAAAGTCTACAGGGCTGTTGCCAACTTCTGTGCCTTTGGGACAACAAACTCCAGGTGTACCTTGCATTTACAGGAAGCATGAAACATTATCCCTAATACTTAAAAATATGTTTTGTTTAACGAGCGCTTGTTCAGTTTCCAGACATTCATTTTAAGGTGCTTAGCAAATTCTAAAATGTTAGCTTTGCATTTTGAGCACAACTACACTACAAAGATCACTTTAGACCAGCTGGTGTCTAAGATAACAGCACAACACCATCCTTATATATGAGAATGGCAATGTCCTTCTATTCTTCAGTTTTAGAGGATGATAAGACTGGTTGTTTTTCTTACCTGTATGAGGAGTGATATACAGATAGCAGTGGCACCAAGATGCAGCCTTGCCTAACTGCTTTGCTGATATGAATTTTCTTGGTGTAATTTGCGGTATTTGTCTACATAGTGCATCTACTTTTTGAATTAGAACTCTCATAACGTTTAACCAGAAGCAGGACCTTATGTACAGTATAGTTTTTAAGGTTAAGGTCAGAATTTGTACCTAGAGATAAGGTCAAAAGGGAATTTGAAAGCATGATATAACTTGGATCCTTTTCTAAAAATATGTTGTTTGACTATATGCTGCAAAATATGCTCCAGTCTGAAAATTCATTGTCTGAGAATGCTTAGCATACAATTTGCTTATTATGCCAAGAAGGCTAATGGATTGATCAATAGCAGAGAGACCCAGTGGCCTTTTTATAGATTAAAATAATCAGAGTCCCAGTGGAATAACAATGGGATAAAATATAAAATATCCATAACATTTTTAAATACTTTAATTGTTAGGGTTCTAAATACCATGCAGAAATAAATCATTGTCCAAGGCAAAACATCCTTTAAGGTGCAATTTATTCCGCAGGCATGTTAGTACGGCTATGGAAAATTTCAACTCTGAATTACATCCTGTAAGTTCACCTAGTTGAAAGTTCATGATCTCTCCCCACACCCACAAATCCATCACATGTTCCAATCATCATCTTCCACGCTGGCATGTACACCCATCTTCTTCCGGCCAGGTGTTGAGGTGCTGAGACAAAAGATGACCTTGGCTTCTACAAAAGAATGTCAACAATCCATTCTACAATCCTACTCCTTTCTATTCCCCCCTCCCAACTACTACACTATTGAAACAGCATAGAAAATTATAAGAAAGTGTGGCAGGCCAAAGATCCAAAAAAGAATATAATTACAGGCCTGACACTTTAATTGACATCTGGAATATATTATTTCCCTGGCTTTATCTTATTAAGGTTTTCAGACTGGTGTTTTTGGCTTAAAGCCTGGTCGGAGCTGCCGTCTTTCTATAAATCTTGGTGGAGGTGTGTGGAGTGCTGGCGTTGTTTCAGTAAGTGGATTGATTGGCTGTGTGGCTGTATCATGATTGGTAGATTGGTGCTGATTGGTGCTGGCTGTGTGTCCGTTGTTGTTTTGTGTTGCAACGACCTGGGTGGTGGGCGAGGTTCGTTTGTTTATCAGGTCTGGTTTCCAGATGTCTGGCAGGCGGGAGGAATCATCACGTTTATTCATGATGTGGAGGTGTTTCTCTATTTCGATAGCTTCCATAATTATTCTCTTGTTGAAGTGTTCAGTTTTGGAGATTAATTTGGTTCCTTCAAAATTAATTTCATGTCCTGTAGCTTTAAGGTGCTGGAAAAGGGAGGAAGTTTTTTCTTTTTTTCTTACTGCGTTCCTGTGTTCTGCGATGCATGCATTTATTCTCCTGTTCCTTTGTCCTATGTATGTTGCAGGGTGGATTTTGTATGGTATTTTGTAGACTCCTTGGTTTTCTAACTGGATCTTGTCTTTGGGGTTTCTTAAGATGCTGGCTATTTTTTGGTCAGTGTTGAAGGCTGTCTTGATATTGTGTTTGTGGAGAATTTTGCTGATTTTCTCTGTGGTGCCTTTGATGTAAGGGAGGAGGGCAATGCGGTTGTCCTGTTCTGTGTCTCGGTTTTTGGAGGGCGTCTCCCCTTGGATTAGGTTGGCAATTGTTTTTCTTTGGAATCCATTGAAGATTAATAAGTTTGTGAGAGTGTGTAATTCAGTTTTCAGGTGGTCTTTGTCGTCTAGGCATTTCGTTCTGGAGATGAAGGTCTTGGCTACAGAGATGATCTGTGCAGGGTGGTGATGGGATTGTGCATTTAAGTAGCGGTTGGTGTGTGTTTTTTTCTGGTAGATGGTGTGTCCTAGGGAGCCATTGGATTTTTTGTAGATTAGGATGTCCAGGAAGGGAAGTTGGTTGTTTGCTTCTATTTCCATAGTGAATTGTATTTTGGGGTGTAGGCTATTGAGATGTGTGAGGAAGTTGTCCAGTTTTTCTTTCCCATGTGGCCAAATCATGAAAGTGTCATCAACATATCTAAGCCAGAGTTTGTGCTTGTGTTCAGATTTATCTAAGGCGTTAGTTTCAAAATGTGCCATGTATAAGTTTGCGATGACGGGTGAGAGGGGTGATCCCATGGGTGCTCCTTCTATCTGTTTGTATCTTTGTCCATTAGGGATGAAGTATGTGTTGGTTAGGCAGTGGTTGGTCAGGTCCAGGATGTGTTTAGGGGGGTTGTGTTTGTTCTGTCAAGGCTTCTTTTTAGGCACTTGGGTGAAGAGGGATATGACATCGAAGCTCACGAGTAGGTCGCTGGGTTGTAGTTTTTATTTCTTTATTGTTTCTATGAAGTGGAGTGAGTTTTGTACATGTGAGGTAATGGATTATGCATAGGGTTGGAGTTGTTTGGCGAGATTCTGTAGAGTGAGCCAATGGAGCTGACTATGGGTCTGAGTGGTGTTCTTCTTTGTGTATCTTGGGCAGGCCATAGAGTTTGGGGCATCTGGAAGATTTCTCTCTGTGGATGATTCTTTGCTGGATGTCTTTATTGATGGGAGAGGCTTTTATTTTGGTTTTGGTGGTTTTTTCCAGGTAGGTGGTGGGGTCTGTGTTTAGAGGTTTATAAGCAGGGTCTTGGAGTAGGTTGGATAGTTTGGCTTGGTAGTCAGACGTGTTCATCACCACTGTGGTGTTACCTTTGTCTGCTGGGAGAATGATTATGCTGTTGTCTTTCCTCAGGTTGGTGAGTGCTTCTTGTTCCTCTTGCTGTAAGTTGCTTCTGGGTGGATTACTGGAGCAAAGGACATTGGTGACTCAAGTCACAAATCCAAATCCAAATCCAAAATAAAAGCCTATCCCATCAGTGAAGAGATCCAGCAAAGAATCATCCCCAGAGAAAAATCTTCCAGAGTTGTTGTTACCTTCCCACCAAAGTTGGCTCCTATTTTTCCACTTGCATTTTCACATACATTCAGACTGCTAGGTTGGCAGAAGCTAGGACAAGTAATGAGAGCTCCCTCCGTTATGTGGCACTAGGGATTCGAACCACCAAACTGTTGACCTTTCTGATCGACAAGCTCAGCATCTTAGCCACTGAGCCACTACACCCCTTTGATGTGTGTTTGTGTGTGTTTCCTATATGCCAGGAACTGAAGGGAACAACCTTGTTCCTTGTGACCCCCAGTGCAGTTTTTAAGAGTAATATCAAGCATGATATCTTTCTGAATCATTTGATAGAATTGGATCGTGGTTTACTGTTTTACTGTGGTTCTGGTTTTGTTCTCAGTTTATGAACAGAAGATGGCACTGGGCTACTATCTGGCAAATAAACCAATGGCCCCAAGAGTCCATCTTGTCTGCTATGCTGTTTAATATTTAATGCAACTACAGTAGTGGGAGAGACCCTCCTGAGTGTTGGAGTAAAATGTTATTAGTATACTAATGATATTGAGATCTATTATTCCCCACCATCTAGCTCCAAAAAAGGGGAAGGGATTATTTCCCTTGGTCACTGTCTAAGTTTAATAATCAGCTGGAAAACAGAAATCAGGTGAAATTAAATCCAGACAAAAAGAAGGTATTATTAGTCAGCAATAAAACAGGAACTGGAATTAGGATTCAGTCTGGACAGGGCTGCGTTCCTGCATGACTAGTTCCAGTCTGGAATGCTTCTTAGCCCTCAAGAGTCTCTGAATTCACAATTACATCTAGGGTGCCAGTTGTGACTGTTCTTGAGCCAGTTTGATTGGGCAACAGTTATTCATGCTTTGATTACACCTGCACTTTTATCCTGGAATAATGCTGTAAACTGGGTTAATCTTGAGGAGCACCAAGAAACTGCACATGGTGCAAAATGCATCAGTTAGATTTCTAGTGGATGCACACTATTGGGGGCATATTATACCTCTGCTGAAAGATTTGTACTGATGCTAATGTTTGTAGACACCGTTTAAAATATGGGTCTTCATATTTAAAGCTCTAAACCGTTTAGGACTTTAATAGGCAACTGTCAACCCAATGATGCATACTAGACCAAAAAAGTACCTCCCAAGGTAGATTAAAACTGTTTTATTAAATTGGTTGTAGTAGCAACATCTTGCACATCTGAACCCTTTCCCCAACCCTTATACTGTATCTCTCTGAAACTAAGGAGATATCCATCCAAGCCCTGACCTTCTCCCCTTCCCCTTAGATTGTTTTGCGCTTGAGTTGTGCTTCTTGTCTTATCGCGCTGGCATTGGATCTGGCTAATCTCTGTCAAGGTGAGTTTCTTTACTCTTGATGCCATCAGAGATCAGTTTCAGACAGATTTCCTATCTTGCTTCTTTTCATCAGCAGGACAAGGCCTCTAGAAAAGAAAGCTGTCACTTTCTGAAGTCTATCTGTGCAGAAGAGGGTCTTTTCTCTCCAGCTGTGAGATCTATGTGGGATTCTTGAAGATTTATGCTCTTTTGGGAATGTGGACAAGTCCTTCATCTGTAGATCTTTTTTTTCTAATCTAAATTAGTTAAGTTATTAAATATTATAAAATATTATTGTAACTGTTCATATTTCTTATTTTAGTAGCCACCTTGAGGATCACATAAACAAAGGTGAACTATAGATAACAAATACATGAATATTTTGTAATATTGATGGCTAACAATTAAAACCAACTTACTTAAGACACACACACACACACACACACAGATTTCAACATAAATGATTAATCCAATATAATCTTAACAAACTAACTGCCTGTTTAAAGATGCCTGCCTGTAGGTTTTTGCCATGCAACAAAACTTCAGTTATTTCTTCCATCAGTCTTTTCATGGTCCCTTGAGCACTGGAATCTAAGATGAAGCTTTAATCAAGCTATTCCTGTTAGTCTATGAAGAAACTAATGTCCTTTGGGAAATATGCTTACTGTTTACAATCAAGAGTTGCATGGTTCAGTTGAAGCAGTTGCGCCAGGTTAAAAAGCCAACATGAATCATAGAAAACCACTTCAAGAAGCCCTGGTGAATACATTCCCTCTGGTTTCATGGTGGGATAGTATGATTCAGCCTTTGGCAAATCTGTTCTTCTACTAGTGGTTTTTCCAATAGTTTAGTTCCAACTTTAAACTAAGTTGACAAAATATATTAAATTCTGTCAGTATATTTCTAAATGAAAAGAGTGGACTCAAGTGGACTTTAAATATTATACGCTGAGTCTAGTAATGGACTCAGATGTCTTTAGACATATACTTTAGACTGCTGGATCAAATATAGAAACATTTAGTTTGCATTTATATACTTACTCCCTATCTCTCATACACTTATCACCTTCAGAGCTAAGCTCAATAAATTTGGAGGTTTTTAGGACCATTCTAGCAGTGCCATTTTAGCATTAAAGATGGAAGTTCTGTGTACAGTATATAAGCTGAAATAGATATCTAACAGCTTGCAGCTTTCAGTGGATACAAATGTTTTTACCCCAATTGTTCTTAATATTTCTAGAAAGTTGAATTATATATAAACAGACTGCACGAGGGTAGGCAAATGAGGAAAAAATATTACAGACCTCTCTCTCTCTCTTTTCAGCAGCACCTTGCAAATTTTATAGCACTTTTCATAGACATTACTGTTATTCAACTTTAGCATGGTATTTAATTGAATTTAAAACAATTTTAAGGGAAATATTGTATTATAGTATTGGCTGAATTTTGAACTAACAAGAGTACTTTCAGATAAATGTGTAACTGACTGTGTTTGTGAACTTACTTCAGCTTTTCTTTGCTTTCAAAGTGAGAATTGGTTGCAAAGTTACTTTTTCATCATCATGAAAACTCAGAATGGTCACCGTACAAGGCAGTTGCTAAACAAGGACTACTTGTAACCTTCCTCCATTTTTGCCCATCCTTCTTTTTATATGTTGTTTCCACCAAATTACTTGTAATGGATGAGAAAACAAAACTACAGCAAGAAGGAGCCATTAAAAAAAGAGCACTTTCTCCACTGTTACCAATCTTCTCTGGACTAGAAAAATTAACTCTGGTTTAAGACAACACCTAATTTAAATATCTTCTTGAAATATTAAGATATTTACAGAAAAACTGTTTCCAAAGCAGATTTGGCATATGAGCTGTGGATCATGGTTACATGTAATAATACCACATTTGTGTTGTGCAGCATGTATATCTCTGCTGGATACGCAATCAGCCACATGCTTGTGAATATGATTCCTGTGTAAACTAAGGAAACAGACATTGTGCATGTGGAAGCATAGCTGGATAACATTTCTGATATTGTAAAAAGTGCACAGTGTACATTTGATCATCGTAT
Source organism: Natrix helvetica (assembly GCF_964273705.1). Lineage (NCBI taxonomy): Eukaryota > Metazoa > Chordata > Lepidosauria > Squamata > Natricidae > Natrix > Natrix helvetica. Next base: position 247,574,781 of record NC_138552.1, read on the forward strand.
AAAGCTGTCTGCAGATGGGCAGCGTTCCTATTCTTTATGTAGTAGTCTTTTCTAGTAAAAGATGTTGCAATCCCTGAAATGAGAATCTTAATAGTCTTCCTGACTTGAGCAATGAATCAAATGATTAAATTTGTTGTCGGTTGACATGAGTTCACTGTCAAACCTATGTGGCCACAAGGAATCACTTCAATTATAACCATGTTGTACCAAGAAGTTATGATTTATACGTATCTCACCACGAAATTCTTCTTGCTCTCTAGAGGCTTCATGTATGCAGCAGAAAATGTGTAGCAATATTCTAAAAGCTCATTTAATGATTGCCACACAAATACATCCTACTTTTTTCAGCTTTGTCTAATACTGACCTTGGCAGCTGTTCTTCCACTTTTTCAATTGACTAAATTCAGCCATTTGATGAAATAAAGGTTTTGCCTGAAAGGAATGTTGACTGTGTTCTGGATGACTCAAACTCCAGACATTTAAGAAAATAAAAAACTCTACATTCCTTCTGAGTGAGTCATAGTGTAATTTTGGCTTAGTCTACGGCCAGAACAAAGTTACCATTGTAAAAGATAGGATTTCCTGATCTTCAGCTACTGAACTGTTCTTCCCGGCAAGGTTCAATTGTATTCTCCAGAAATGAGATTTCTAAGAGAATATATTTTGTTTTATACATCTAGGGAACCAATTTGTATGTGCAAGAATGGCTGCCAGGAGGCTTACTCTTTCTTCTGAAGTATTTTCATTTCAGTTATCTCATAAATAAGCTTGAAATAAATTACACTGCAGAATAAATTGTGTCTTCCAATTAATTCACTAGTTAACCAACCAAATAACTAAAATAGGTTGATTATTTATATCATACTTTAGAACTTGGAAGTAGACTACAGCCACCTGAATTGTCTGGAATATAACCAAAATATCTGGGCAATTCAGGAGTTTCATTCAGAAATTCTCTTTTTTTTTGCCAAAAACTTTTTTATTTATTTTTAATTTTCAAAACAAACATAAAAATCCCCTTTACATCCTGTAGAAAGTGTATCAGTTGGTTGCAAACAGTTTTTGTGCATCTCTTCTACCGTCATCAAGTATAATTCATATTAACTCTAGTATCTTAACTCAAATGATTATACATATTACCATCATCATACCTCCACTTTTATTTGACTATAATTGTTTAAACGCCCTTCATCATGAAATATAGCAACATTTAATACATAACCACATACTGGCATTTCATTTACTTATTTATAAAATCCTCCATTAACATTAAATCCTTATATCCTACTCTAGCTAAACTTCCACAATATTTAATAACAAAGTTTTCTAATCCTCCTTTCCAGATAGCTGTTTACAATTTACATCCAATTTCCTTATATTATACCCATACATATATATAGATGATTATTATTATCCTTTCTTTATTTGGCTGTATTCTATGTCACAACATTTTCCCCCTAATAATCAAAACTTAACTGTGTCTAATTTAGTTCTGTCTTTTTTATTGTTATTATTATTATTAACCTTTATATATAATCTCGGGTATCATTCAATATTCATATCCAGTTATTGCTTATCATAACACTACACGTTGTATACAGTATTATCATTATCAATTTTTTATTTAACTATACTTATTATCACAAGAGTTTCACTAGGTTTAGCTAGTAGTTTTAAATTATACTCTTCCATTTATCAACCTGTATCTTTCCAATAACAAAACAATCTTATGTCCTCTGCCATTTGTGGTATCAATCTTCTAAATTTCTTCTTAATCAGCTTTGTAGTTCTAGCAACTCATTGCTTATAAGCTCTCTCATATAATCCTTATGCCCCTTTTCTGCTTCTTTATTCCACTTGTCTTTAGTTGTCAGCATATTTTTGTTAATAAAGTTTCATAGTCCATAAATTCTTTACTTTTTTCTTCTTCTTCTATGTCTTGCCCTTTGAAATAGGTTTCCTCTCCATTTATTTCCTCTTTCAGTATTCCATTCTTTGCATTTTCAAAAACAAACCAATTACCATAAATGTCAGCAAGTTTAATCGCTTTATATTCCTTTTGCACTTCAATTCTTTGAATTTTAATCCCCTCATTTTGCATTTGGTGAACATCATAAACTTTTCGATCATGTCTTCCTGTTAATTTTTCCAAAAGTTTCAGTTTTTGTTCAATCTTCTCATATTTATTTGTTAATTTTAGTAATTCTGAAAATATTGTCTGCAGGGTTACAATCTCTCCATTTTCCTGACACTCCGCCATCTTAAACAAAGAGCTCTCACTTGGAAGGTTTTTTTAAGTTAAAACATGGATTCACAAAATCTGTTTTTCCCCTCTTCTCTGGTTGAAAACACGCTTCAAAGGGACATTTGGCTTAGCCCTATCGCTCTGTAATGAGCCATCAAAACAAACCTCGAAGAAAGGGAAAAGTTCCGCTTGAATACACAAAGCTCCAATCAACAAAACCTCCCAGTAAGTAGCATTTTTAAAATATTTCTTTTTTTATATCTGTTTTGTATTTCAAATTAGAAAAAGAGATCCAGTCTTCAAATGAATTAAAAAATAATGATACTCACAGCAATGAAAGCGGAAAGCTTTGGTTTATAAATCACTGAGAGTCACAGAAAAAAATAGAAACAGAAGAGTTAATCCGTCCATTTTAAAAAGCTTGTAAAAGTTTCATCCATGAAGATAGCATATAAGAAAATGGGATAGCCACTGTCCAGAACCGTTGCAAGATTAATTTCATCGTTTGAATCTTCTATTCTTCAATTTAAATCCATTTTTAAGTTTTTATAGGCAATCTCTCTTTAAAACAATGAAGATTCCTCACCAGCTGGAAACACTTTCACTTTCCATTCCTTCCATTTTGAGGCTGCCCCGACTTCATCAGCCTTGGCTGGATTTTTTGTCACCGGCTTGAAGAAATTTCTCTTGCTTCTTTCGAGGATTTTGCGATATCCCCGAGTTCAGCAAGACGTATTCTTCCTGTTCACTGTCTCTATGGGACAGTTTAGATCCGTTTGGACCCCTCCAGTGGCAAAAGTGTCAATTGCGATCTCAGAGCATTGAGACCACACTTCGTATCATTACGACTCCGCCCCCGCTCCCGAACAGAAATTCTCTTGACATATGGGTTTCTTCTTTTGTATGGGCTGCTCAATAGCAATTTGGGATATTTAAAAATGTCATTTTTAATTGCATTTTTGCAGTATATTTTTTCGTCTGTCAAACAGTAGCATCAAGAGAAAATAACTCAGGATATTCTAGCTAATCCAAGATCCATTGGCATATAGCACTGATGGCTAACCTTTTTGTCATCGTGTGCTGAAAGTACGTGCACCCCCCATAATGCAATGCGTGTCTGACCCCCCCCTGCACACCCCACCCCCACACATCCATGCATGAGCCCCTGCATGTGCCCCATCCCCCATGCATGTGCACATGACAACCACACTGGCCTGCATGCTGCAAAATACCATAAATGCAGGCCAGTTGTTGAGTGTTTCAAATGTGATTGGAACACTCAACAAAGTGACCACAGTGTGTGTGTGTGAGAGAGAGAGACAGACAGACAGAGAGAGGAACAGAGAGAGGGAGTGAGGGAGGGAATCAGAGAGAGACTGACAGACACACACAGAGAGAGAGACAGAGAGAGAGAGAGGGGGAGGGAGGGAGAGAAAGATAGACAGACAGAGAGAGAGAGACACACAGAGTGAGTGATTAAGTGAATGAGTGAGAGACAGACAGACACACCCACATACACAGAGTGACAGAGAGAGAGAAAGGGAGGGGAGAGAGAGAGAGGGAGAGACAGAGACAGACACACACACACACAGAGTGAGTGAGAGACAGACAGACACACACACACACAGAGTGACAGAGATGGGGGAAGGAGGAGAGAGAGACAGAGATACAGAGAGAGAGACAGACAGATAGACACCCAGAGAACATGACAGAGGGAGACAGAGAGGGAGGGAGGGAGGGAGGGAGAGACAAAGAGCCAGAGAGAGAGAGAGAAAGAAAAAAAAAGAAAGAAAGTGGGAGAGAGAGATGAAATTAAAAACAACAACATACAAACCTGACTTACTCAAACTATCCAAGGAAATGCAAGGCCAATGTTCACATTAGTGGTTGTGACTTTGTCAGTCATTGTCAGGATGTAATTTTCTCTACATTGTAAGGCAAAGTTTACGGAATTTAACATTATCGATAAATAATATCGTTCTAAAGTTTTTGTTTTATTAGTTGTGTTATTTGTATCCTCCCGACCTATGTGGATACTTGCATGCAGAATATTCTCAATAAAAACTTATTGAAACTAAAAACAGTGTACCATCCTATGTATTTTCGGTTTTAAAAATGTGGCTCTCAAAATAAATTTCAATCGTGGTTTTGGCGAGATTTGGCTCAGTTGAAAAAAAAGGTTGCCCACCACTGTTTTAGTGCATGCGCTCAAAAGCCCGATTGGGCTTATTATCCGGGGAAGTCTTATTTTTGGGAAAACAGGGTGTGTGTGTGTGCATATACATACATTCATATGTACATACATACATATGTACATATCGGTGTGTGCGTGTATTTTATTATATACTTTCGCTGGCTGCATGTATGTGTGTTTAACACATACATTTATTTCTCTAACACTGTTTTTCTTATGAAGCAATCCATAATTTACTAAATATATATGTTAACAATAACTACATAATTCCAAGCTCTCAGAAGCATCAGGGGATGGGGGAGGTAATGAGAAGAAATGGGTCTCAACTCCCAGTGTTGTCATGGGGAGAGAAGAAGGGGGAGTGCAATCCACGTATACTGTTGGCTGGAGTCTGATCTCAGATTACTGCAGCCGGCTTGGGCGGGGTGAATCTTATAAGAGAATGTGATTTATGACACAGACTGAGGGGAGGGAAGGAACAGGGGTAAGGTTCAGCAATAAATCAAACAAAGCATAGACTTGACTGCGAACAGATCTTGCCTAATGGTGCTCCTAATAAATGGCTAGTTTTGTATTGAAACATAACTCGATACTTATGAATCAATTAGGGCATTTTTAGGAAACCTTACAATCGGTATGCATTTCTCTTTGGCAAAAATACCTATCAGGTTCATCCCTCTAATTGAAGTCTGTTAAACCTAGAGTATAAATTTGGAGACAGGAAATGTTGTGATGTTATGGCTGAAAAATTGTGCATAAATATTGCATAAATTGCTGTGATAATTGATAGAGCTGAAAAACATGTGCTAATGAACTGGTAAAATACAGAACCAGCTCAGATATAGAAGAAAAAGGGGAAGACATTGGTTAAGTCAAATCTGAGGTACTGTGAAGAAAGGACATAAATGTATCAAAGAATGCAGAATGGTAAGGCATCTGAAAGATAAGTCCACTGAGACTATGAGTTATGGAATATAAGGGAAATATTACAGGAAATCTACAGAACGTATATTTATTCTTAATAATTCTTTTTTCCAATTCTTATTTCTAAAATATTCTGTCTTGGAGAAAATTCATAGGATAAGTTTGTATTGCATTTTTATGGGGGTTGGGTCTGATATACATCAAAATACTGGCTTTACCTCTCTTATTTGTGAACATTGTAGATAGCAAGGCTGACAGTTCTGGCATAGATTAAGATGTATCTGGTGGGTTTTCTTGCCACCTACATTAACTGCAATCCAGTGGTGGGATTCAAATTTTTTTACTACCAGTTCTGTGGGCGTGACTTGGTGGGCGTGGCATTGCTTGATGGGTGTAGCTTGGTGGGCATGGCAGGGGAAGGTTACTTCAAAATCCCCATTTCCTCATGATAAACTGGGACTCGGGAGGCAGAGAATAGATGGGAGCGGTGGCCAGTCAAAGGTGGTATTTACCGGTTCTCCAAACTACTCAAAATTTCCATTACTGGTTCTCCAGAACTGGTCAGAACCTCCTGAATACCATCTCTGCTGCAATCAAATCCAACATCTGACAAATTGATGATGATAGTGGTCAGGGAAAGAATAGGAAGAAAAAGCCTCCAATTAGAGCATTTCAATCAATCAGAATAGAGCTTGAAGGGACATTGGAGAACTTCTAGTCCAACCCCCTGCTCAAGCAGGAGACCCTATATCATTTCAGACAGGTGGGTGTGCAGTCTTTTCTTAAAAGCCTCCAGTGATGAAGCACCTACAAGGCAAACTATTCCACTGGTTAATTGTCCTCACCGTTAGGAAGTTTCTCCTTAATTCCAAGTTGTTTCTCTCCTTGATTAGTTTTCAACCATTGTTTATTGTCTTGCCTTCTGGTGCTTTGGAAAATAAGTTGATGCCCTCTTCTTTGTGGCAACCCCTCAAATGCTGGAACACTGCTATCCCTAGTCCTTCTTTTCTCTAGACTGGTCATGCTCAATTCCTGCAACCTTTCTTCATATATTTTATCTCCAGGCCTTTAATCATCTTAGTTACTCTTCTTTGCGCTTTTTTTCAATGTTTCAACATCTTGTTTTTATGTGGTGACCAAAACTAGATGCAGTATTCTAGGTGTGGTCTTGCTAAGGATTTATAAAGCTGTACTAATCTTTATTGTGATTTTGATTCTATGCCCCTGTTTATGTAACCAAGGATTGCATTAGGTTTTTTGGCTGCTGCCTCACATTGCTGGCTCATATTTAAGCAAACACCCACTAGGACTACATTTACTGGAATAATTTGCCTGGAAAGAGGAATTAACTGGCCTTGTCAGTTAATGGGACCTGCATTTTTTGCAGCTATCTTACAGTAGATTGCTTCAGCAAGAATTAACTCCTGGCATAAAGTCTGAACCTCTACTTGACTTCAAATCCAAAGTACTTTGGGATTGGATCCAAAATTGCAGAGTGCCAGGGTTTGATGGTATGACTGTGCAGTTCTTTGAGAGGTGTTATAATTTGATAAAGAACTGGGTACAGTAAGGGATACATTAGAAACCACAAGACAATCCATCATCTCTAGGAATGAAGCATTCTCATTGTTTTGTTTTGTGGTACCTAAATGTCAGAGGAAGTTTAGAAGAAGCTGAATGTTATATTTTCTTCTTGACAAGGTGATGTCCAAGATATAGCTTTCCTTCATGTAACTACTGCTGCAACTGTTATTAGTACCATAATTCATAGGCAGAAAATATGACAGGCTTCAGGAGGAATATTGTTGGAAGTGTGAACGTATGTGTAGTTAAACGTGTATGTATCAAATGCTTGTGTATATATACGTATGTGTGAGAGTGTGTCTATATACATACATGAACATGTTAGATTTCAGTGGAGAGCAGACTGTAAGAAGGGATTGAAAATCTCATGTTTCTGTATTTGGGCACCAATGGCGGAAAAGCTGCCTTAATTCGGGTGCATTTGCTGATGGTTTTCCTTCCTTCCTGGAAGGTGGCAGTGCATTTTATAAAATAAATTTGCAATTGGTGGTTCAGTAAAGTTAAATTCTTTTAAAAGGGTTAAATAGAATCCTTAGTAACCTTAGAATGATTTGGAAAAAAATACGTAGAATAGTATTTTTTACAGTGTGATATGTTCCAATTGCAAAAAAACTGTCACAGCCGACAAAGAAAAATATTGTTGAACTTAATTCTGCTTAGGGACTTTGAGAAATTCTCTCTCTATTGTAAAATTTCAATTCAGTTTTCTTTAACAAATAAAATAAAACCTGTTAGATCGGGTAATGGACAGGCACACACAGGCTAATGGTAACAACAGCTCTTTATTATAACACAACAAGTATGAACAATCCAGCGAAGGTTGAGTCTGACAGCAGCCCTTTTATAGGGAGCTGTCAGACCCTTCGACCAATGAGATTAAACCTCTGTTCCCGCTGGAACAGAGGACCTTGGTGGAAACCATTATAACTGTAGCTAGTATCTAGCTACAAAACCCAAACATCCGAAATTAGCTACAAATTATTTTAAAAACCTGAAATGTAACAAATTGTGCTTGTAATTGTATGGATATTTGGCTAGCTTTTGCAACAAAGCAGTATAATATTCTGTTTTATCCAGTAAGCCAAATTGACATTAATTAATAGCTGGAACTCTTCTTTCAACTCTTCTTTTTTTTCCCTCCTTCTTGCATAAGCTAAAAGGAAGGATACTTATTTAAAATTATAAAATTATCAGTAAATGACAGACTCATGCGCTCTTGGTATTAAAAAAGAGCAGATGAGCTGACTAGTACAGGAATGACTTGGTCAACCACGCTAGACAGTGGTATGAGTAAATTCCTCTGAATATGATAGTTCGGTCATCTACCAAAACTCTCAAAGGCAGAATGATGAAATGGGCAGCTAGAATAAAAGTTCTCAAAGTATGGTGACTTATTGTGGGGGGTTTTTTGCACTGTTTTGCATATTTTTGTCTTTTCCATACTTGGCCAAGAAATAGTATTGAGTAACCAAATCCGTGGGCCAGATGGATTTTATTTATTGATGATGACGACGACTGAGAAAGTGGAGAAAGGGTTTAATCACTTTAAGACTTGTGGACTTCAACTCCAATGCTGGCTGGGGAATTCTGGGAGTTGAAATCCACAAATCTTAAAGTTCTCAAGTTTTGACACCACTGTGCTAAGTCGTAACATGTTTGGGTTTGGCTTAATGTATATGAATTCACCCAGTATGGTGTAGTAATCACATTTTTACATCTAGTATGCTAGATCAATTAGGCCAATAATGGTTTATCTATCAAATCATAATTATGCTTGCTGTTACTTACTGCACTTTGTGGATATAGAGTGTGTAAACCAGAAGTCTACTTACTTTATGGGCGCATGCACAGAAATGCTTTAAGACTGCACAATTCCCCCTGCCACTTTTCCATTTCTCAAGTTCTGGAGAAAATGATTGTGACAAAATTAAGATAGAGAATGTCATTCACCGTGTCTTCTTTTGTTTTGTTTATATATGTCACGATGTTAAAAAGTTTGCTAAGCCTGAACTGCCTAAACTGACACTCAAGAGTTAAACTAAGAAAGCTTTATTGCGCAGGTCATAAAACAAAAAGTTCTTATCTGAAAGTGATTTATTGCGCACGCGTTACACATTCCAAAAATTCCTCTTTTCTTTGTTCGGCAGCCAACTTTGGCAAACGTAGCTTTCATTATCAAAATGTAACCATTAGTTATTTTCTGTTTCATTTACTTTTATTATTTTATTATTAAAAGTTTGTTTATTAATTAGAATTCTTAAAGACTTTTACTTTTCTCAATATCTCAAAAGATATGCGGAAGGGAATCAGCCACGGTCCATTGATCTCAGATATCAGGCGTTTTTTTCCCTGACAATATAATACCCATTACTATAGTTTATCTGCTTCTCAAGAGATGAATCCAAATCAAAAATTAATTAGTGAGCTAATATATAGACTGAGTAATTTGGAAGGATCATGTAATTTATTTTATCCTCCACTTTTTTCCAAAGGTGAATGAGTAAGAGCAAGAGAGTTGGGGATGGTATAAATTGCACTATAGTGTCAATGTATTGGAAAAAGTGGCAGTGAAGAAATGAAGAAATAATGTCAAGAAGTGACAATGAGAAATGCAATAATGACCACGCACAATATTAAGGATTTGGAAAAAATGCTAAAAATGCATTCTATTTATAGCCTACAATCTCTGGTCCCAAATGTTGGATCTCTGTGCACTATATGTGCATAACACAACCTCCTGGTAAGCACTATAACAAGAAATATGTACAAGTGCAAGAGTATTAAAGTTCAAGTTAAAGGATTCTATATTATTAGCATCCATTGTTCATTTAAACATAATTTAATATTATTTACAATATTATTGTAGTACCAGAAGATAGGAAATATGAGAATCAGTGTACTCTAGTGCTTAAGATATTTTATTGGAAGATGGAAGATCTACGTTCCATCACAGAACTTTACTTAATGACTTTGGGCCAAATTCTGTCTCCAAGTAGATCTGTTGCTGTGATGATAAAATGAAAAGCTGCCTATATGCTATAATTTACATTTTGAGAAGAAAAACAGAATGTATGTGTGACAAATAAAACAAATAATGATAAATCTTAATCTGTTAGGAAATCTTTAAATATAAAGAATCAGAAACGTTACCAACCATTTAGTAATACCAGCAGCAAAATGGCTTTTCCTGAATTGACATACCCAAATTCTGCTGCTGGAGGAAGAAATTTGGAGTGGATTTTGTGTAGAAGGCCAGTGAGTTCTGTTCAGTTCTAATGCTAATGACGAACTACTGTGCTAAGGGTTACTTCCTGCAATCATCCATTCTTTTTCCATCTGGCTCTTATGGCTTCCAGTCATAAGACCTAAAGTCTCATCACTTTTGACATAAAGCACCAGATGATGATGATGATGATGATGATGATGATGATGATGATGATGATTGAGAAAGTGGAGAAAGGGTTTAATCACTTCCACACAGACATTTTGGATGATTTTCCTTCTTTTGTCTCTTCTTGTTACTGATAGTTGCCAACTATTTCCCCCTCCACATAAGAAAAAGTCCCACTAGCTAGGGGCTGCTTTGAGGCTACTCCACTGCCTGACATTTGATTGCAAAATCTACATTTGATATTTTGACCTGGGATCTCTAATACACCCAATAGAGTCTCCTAGTGGTGACCTAGAGATGAAGCTCTCACGCAACCATCAGGTGGCTGTGAGTTTGATTCTAGATAGCAGCAGATGTTTCTGTCTCTGGGTGCAAAGGAAAACTATCTGCTGCAAATTTTGTGTAAGTGTTAGGAACGGCATCTGGCCAGCAAATACGTAAGCTCCATTCAGCTGCCCCAATTCCACTCCAATGCCATCCAGATACAAGGGATTACAGGGCCATTAAAAGAAAAAAAATCTAGTACACCCAGTAAGAAAGATTTGAAACCATTTCTAAAAAGCGACTGCAGAAATACCGTGTTTGCTTTGACAACTTTTCCCAGTATGAATTAAAGATACTTATATAAAAATAATCTCTCATATGCTTCTGTTGCTGAATTCTGCCTTAACTTAAGCTGTCAGCATGAAACATATTTTCCATACCTTAATTCATAAAGGGAGTTGTAAAACATACCACTGCATAGTTTTGTGTAACTGTGAAGGTTAAAATCTATCAGTACTAAGGAATGCAAGGTATTTACATATTTGGATAACTTTTTAAGCATGTCAGAAATTTTATATATTAAATCTTAAATCCTTTTGGAGTTTAAAATGCATGGGACGTTTATTCACTATATATTACCAACTTTTTACAGAATGAATCTATAGTGAAGATGAAATAGCTGACATCTACAAAGTTATTAAAACTTTAATGCTACTATAGAAAGTAAATATGTGACTAATAGATTCACCCACAAATAAATGGAGAATTCTACATATATGGGTTATTTCAATGAGCAAATAAAAATGAAGTTCAGTGTTACATTAATTTTTCAAAGAAGGCACATATTCCACACAAAATATCTACATATTTAGTCAAATGAAATACATGTCCCAAAGATGCCAATATAGTCTGTATTATAAAATCAAAGTTGGTGCTTCGTTTGAGAGCTAATTCTTCCAGAGAGTTCCCAAGCATTTGTTGGGAAACTGCCAGCTAGGCTGGAAAGAAGACTCAAGCGTAGCTTGGAGTTGTTGCGCAGCTGCAAGCAGCATAAGCTTGACCTCTCCCAAGATCCATGAAGACTTATCTGGTTGTTTCTAGGGCAGAACAAGCAATCTGGTTTGATTCTTTTAACATGTCTGCCAAATAATGAAGTTACTGGTTTGGCTATTCATGAGAGGCTGTGACTTCTTGCTCTTGATCATGGAATCTCTTTCAGCTCCTAAACATGTATATTCATCATGTTTGCTATCAAACCTTTCCTTCCTGGGACATTCAGTAATAACAAAAGAATATCGTACCTCTAGTTAAGAAGTTGTAACGTTATAGAATCCAAGCATATGGACAGTTAGCACAGGAGTGTAGTAACTTTTTATAACAAACTGGGAAGTCTTACCCCATGGCAATTCCCTCTGTCCTTTGCCCCGCACTTCTTTCAGATGTCTTCTCTCAAAGAGAGAAGCAACTTAGAACTTAGGAGAAATTTCCTGACAGTTAGAACAATTAATCAGTGGAATAGCTTGCCTCCAGACATTGTGAATGCCCCAACACTGGAAGTCTTTAAGAAGATGTTGGATAGCCATTTGTCTGAAACAGTATAGGATTTCCTGCCTAGGCAGGGGGTTGGACTACCCTTCCAACTCTGCTATTGTATTGTATGTGTTCCCTCTCATTTGCTTGACAAAGAAAGTCATGCAAGTTCCTTCTTTTTGGAGTGGGATCTAATTTGCTTCTCAGCTTCTTTTCCTCTAAACTTTCTAAGTGATGCTTTCCCACTCATTCTCTTGACAGATGAATCTTCCATCAATTCATATTTTATTTTGGCCACATCTGCAAAGGATACTTTGGGTTTCTTTACACAACATGGTGCACATCTTGTACCGAATCTCCAGTTTCTCTTGCTCATTGATAGTCCTCCTGCCAGCAACGGGAAGTCACTCCTCCCATTTTTTTTTCAAATGATCTTTCTTTTTTCTTTTCCTCTCACCCCCTTTCTATATCCAACATTTAGGTCTTAGATGTTTCTCAGCTGTTTCTCAGCCACCTCCCAAAGTAATTTCCTTTCTTCCATTCTGCTTCCCTTCTCATTTATTGTCCTTTAGTGATGAGGCTAGTTAAACTATAACTATAAACTATAAAGTTTTGCAGACATGAAGGGCTTCCTATATAATCCCAAAATCTGTTCCCCTATATACCTTCCATCTGACTATTATGTTTCCTGCTTCCTGTAATTTAGTTTTGTAGCTTATCAATATTAGCCTTTCCTGTCTTTCTTACTTGAAACTTCTTACAATTAGGGATCAGTATCTCTCTAAAAGGAGTCTTTGTCAGTACACATACAAATATGTATGGATCCCTTGGTGAGAACAGGAATCCCGGTTTAGTTAGTATCCCTGTTCCGTGTAGTGAAAGCTACATGTTTACAAGACCATCACCTTGAATAACCTACATTTGACTTCCAGAACTGGTTGCTACAGTTCCCAATATCATTAGTGCAAACATGGATCAAAATGTCTGCTTGCTCCCCAACACTATCTAGTAATTATCACAGCTCATGATCCCTCTGGATAATAGGACTGCATTGGCATTTTTTGGCAGGTGGAGCACACTGCTGGCTCACACTTGTGGTGATCCACCTAAATAGATATCTCACACAATTATTACAGTTGAGCCAGGTATCCCCTATTCTATTCTTGTGCATTTGTTTTTTCTTGCCTAAGTGAAAGACCGTACTTTTTTCATAACTGAATTGCATTTTATTGGATAGGGTCCAGTGTTCAGGTCTGTCAAGATCCTTCTTTATCTTGAGTCTGTCTTCTAAAATGTTTGCTATGCCCCATCTTGGTGTAATCCACAAATCTGAGTTCTCCTTCTATCCCCTCATCTAAATCATTTATGAAGATGTTGAAGAGCCCTTTGAGAAGTTGACACTGAGCCTAAGAATTCTGGTATAATATAAGTCCCTCAGTGGTGGATTCAAATAATTTAACAACCAGTTCTCTGCCCTAATGACTGGCTGGGTAGGCATGGCTGGATGGTCAGGTGTCTGAGTGTGTGTGGCCAACTCAACATCACTCATCACACACACTGTCCCACCTCCCAGCCATTCGCCTAAAGGGCAGAGGTGGAATTCAGCTGGTTCGTATCCCGCCACTGGCTGGCCTCAGCCCCACCCGTATTTCAGCCCATTTTGAAGTCCACAAGTCTTAAAGCTGCCAAGGTTGGATACCCCTGAGTTAGATGTTCTGATAAATCAGTGTTTTTCAAATTTGGCAACTTTTAAGGTGTGTAGACTTCAACTTCCAGAATGCTATGCAGGCAATTCTGGAAATGCACACATTTTAGGATTGCAAGTTTGAAAAACCGTGTCAAAAATGGGCAAGTTAAGATCCTTTTTAGGGATCTGTGCTTCTTCTTCTTCTTTTGAAAAAAAAAACATATTGCAGATTATCCTGAGCAGCATATCTATGAAGGAAGACTCTAATAGAAATATGCTTTATGAATAAAAATATAGAAAGGCATCTAAGGATCACTAATCTCCCTATCTTCATGGGCCATAATTTATTAGAAGTTTGCAATGATCTCAACAGAAGTTTTCCTCAGTTCTACTTTGCCCGAATATGCCACAACTATGCTCTGTCATTGAGCTGTGATAATTCTGGCCCTAAAGTTCTCTCAATCACAAGAATTGTCCTCCATTCTCTTTATTTATAGTATGGGACCTGAAAAATAGACACAAAGTTATCCCAATCATAAAACTGTCCTCCTCTGTTTTTATTTATATTCTGGAACAGTCAGATAATGACAAAAAGCCGAGCAGGAGAGATACATGGACAGACATTATTATTGATCTGATTTATCCTAGAACTGTTATCACTGGAAAAAAGGGACTTTTATACTGATACTTAAGATTCCTTCTCTACCCACCAAATTACTTTTTTGGGACGGTCCCTTGGTTTTCCTCCCTTCTTTCCTTGATTTCTTTCCAAAGAGTCTGCTTGTTGTCCAACTAAAAGTGCTAGAGACATGTGTGTTTTAAAGCACAATCTGTTTTGCAAAGAGATGTACTGATATGAGGAAAGGGTCCAAATGTGTGGAAGGATTCTTAACCCTCTTTCAAGGTTATTTTCTCAGAATTGGTTCTAAAACTGGACTTAAAGTTTATTAGTATGGAAATCGTAATTAGAGCAAAGAAGGAAGCAGGGCAGAGATGGGTTGCTGCCTGTTCGGCCCAGATCATGGTAGTAGCGGTGGCAGGAGGCTCTACCCACCTGCCTGGACCCTTCTGCGCATGCACTAGTGCGCACACAGAAGCACACCCAAACTGGTAGTGAAAAAATTATCAGCCTGAAGCAGGGGCCTTTAGGAAGGCAACATTATGGCAATTCAAGTTTTTGATGAAGTTTTCTTGTTTTCCTTATTTTCATAACTTGGCTTTAAATCAACTCAAAGACATTATATTTGTTCCAGGCATGAAATCCTCTGAACTTTGCTGCCGGTTCAGAACTGGGAGTGTGCGCGTGCTCAGAGTGTCCTTGTTGACATCTGGGCCGGTGGGCAAAGCCTCCCACCACTACCGGTTTGCCCAAACAAACTGACAGAATACAACCTCTGATTTGTTCAATATAATCTATATATACGTAGGGTATGAGAACTTATATCATTTTTTTCACAAAGTTTTGCTATAGTCCAGATGTAACTCTGCTTAGTGTGCGATTTTATACTATTTAATATGGTTGTGTAATAATCCAAATTCAGAAGGGGGACTATGCTTTGGGGTGAAAGCTCACTTTGTGTTTGCCAGCAAATGTTTAAAAGATTTGCGCAGCGGGTCAGAAAAAAACACAATGGATGTGAGGTATTGAGAAGTCTGAAGTGTGTGCCCACACAAATTCCTCTTCCCCTTTCAAATCTAGATTGTTCGACAGCTTCAAGAGTGGTACGGTAATTGAAGATTTGAAATCTTCATTTTTCGGCTTGCTTTTTGGCCATTTTCAGGCCTGTTTTGGGGCCATTTTCCAGGCCATTTTTGGCCATTTTCAGACATTTTTCATCCTGGTTTTTGGCTGTTTTGGGGCCATTTTGGGGGTGTATTTTTGGCAATTTTTTGGCTGTTTTGGCCGTGTTTTTCAGCCATTTTGAGGCCAATTCTGGGCCATTTTTGGGAGAGGGGCGGTCTAAAAATCTAAGAAATAAATAAATAAATAAATAAATAAAATTTTGGAAGTTCAGTAGTAGTAAACTAATAGATAGGGAAAATGGAACCTTGTTGAGGCCTTTGATTCAATTTCTTTCTCTATTTATTTACTACTAGTAGAACATCCAAAACATCCTGAAAAACAGATCAAAAACAGCCAAAAACAGCCCCCACAATGGCCCCAAAATGTCTTGGAAAATGCCCCAAATCTGACCTGAAAAATGCCCCAAAAATGGTCTGGAAAATGGCCCTAAAAAGCTGAAAAATGGGCCCAAAAACAGGTGGGGGTAGGGCCAGATAGTGGATTAGACAGTTCACCAAACCAGGCAGAATTTTAACAACCAGTTCGCCCGAACCAGTCCAAGCCAGCTGAAGCCCACCTCTGATGTCCTTCTTCTTAAAGCCTTGAAAAGCAAAAGTTCTAAAACTATTTTTTAAGGAGCCAAACTTGAACTAAATCATAATTTATATATTTTGAGGTAATAATTAGTTCACTGTTTTTTTTTCCTTTAGCTTTTCTGTAGTACCCAATTTCTTCAACCTCAGGTGGTTTACTATTCAATCAACATTTTAATTTTTCAAGTTCCTACATTACTGTGTGACTTAAGGATGGGCTTTTGAAGGCAGAGGTAAAGATCTGGTCACAATTAGGGACTATTTGATTAAACTGAAATTTGACACCCATATATTTAGCTTCTCTTATTCTGATAGATTTCCAACTTTCTTGTAATCACCTTTTGAAAATTAGTCTCCATATATATGGCTTCTCTCCCCCAGCAGCTGAATATTAGGCAAAGAATAAAAGATATGGATCATTCTAAAATTCTATGCTTATTAGTTCTTAACAAGTTGCAAAAGCAGTTACACATGAAAAAATATGTATCTTTGACAACTGTCTCAAAGTTCCCTGTTTAGAAGCCTCCCTGATTTCAAAACTATTTACCTCCAAGGAAAGATGCTTATGAACTTCAGCCACTAACACTTTTAGAATCTCCTTCACAAAGTTCATTTATCAAAGCCCTCTTTTACTTACATCGTAGAATAGCTTAGCCTGCTCTACTCCCATTAAAATGAATGATAAATCAAGGAGTCTACCAGCATAAACAGTTTTCCTTTCCATTATAAGAATTATTATATTCAAGATGTCATTAAGAAATGGATGCACTTGAAGAACGAGAGGAGTTACATTAAACAAAGCTTTCAGGGAAGATTCTTGTATTAAAACTTTTATCCTGCAAGTCTTAGCATGGTGTACCATAGACCAAAATTGTTTTTTTTTCCAGGGCAATGTTAAGGACAGAGCTTAAAGTATTAAGTTAATGATTTCAATTTCTCCTTTTTACAACTTCTGTTAACATTTAATATAAAAAGAATAATCAAGGAGGAGAAGTGCCAGTTATAAAATTGGGCATGTCTTGATTGACAGGTTATATTTGTTTATCTTAGTTGTAATAAATAAGGTTTTCTTCTTTAAGTAAATTGGCTTGACTTGGGACAAGAGGTACCATTTTCTATTCTCATTAAAATTGCATGGACCAGCCTATTTGTATCAGACATTTGAGAAGGATGGCTGCATTTCCAATGTGGCTGCCATCAAAAATGATGTGGCTGCCATAAATAAAAAGGGCAGAGGTTTGCAAAAATACTTAATATAAGTTGCATGTGCTAGGTTATAGCATCAGTGCCCAGATTGAAATAGTGGCTATAATTAAAACAGAAATATGTTTGGTTTGTTTATGTAAGATGGTAAGCCATGGTTTGGTGGACCATAGATCATAGAATAACAATCATGATTGGTTGATTGCAAACCACAATGGCTTTGAACCCACACAGTACACTAATCCACAAATATGTAAAAGCCCATTTTAGTATAGAGTGCTATGGGAACCCAGCTATTACAGAGTAGGGAGGACACTTTTCAAATGATTTGCATTCTTGCTCATTTTGTTGACCTGGGTTTTAAACCAGACTTAGATAAGACAGTTATTCAAACAGAAAATAGTACATTCAACTAGCAGGGTGAACTTTGTAAGGTAGGATAAATGATCATCCTCTTCAGAAACAGATAAATAAATTTAAATCTGGGGTTTATATTTCTAGGTTGTGACTCTCTAAAACAGAATGTTATCAGGAGCAACAACACGCCCCCCCTTTTCCATTTCTCTTCTTAATTCCATTTTGCCTTGAAGAGAGGTGCAAGGGAAGCTGAAGAATCACAGGGCTTTTTATCACAAATGCATACAAATCATGTGGGGGATGTTACACTATGTCCCAGCATGCTGCCAGACAATTCACACCTGTACATGCTCAGTTTTCTTTCCTTTTTACTCCTGTCTTGCCTTCATCCAAATAGATATGAGATGGTCTGCAATAATAAAACATACATATAATCTCTATAGCAATATATAAATATTAGGGAAAGATTAGCAAATGCATTTGAACAACAATGTGTAACCCAATCAATGCAAGCAATAAACAGGACCAGATGTGTTTAATTTGGGGTGACTATGCCAAGTGGTATGCTTTGATGTGAAAGTCAGAACTCCTTAACATTTGCACCAATTTCCTTAGGGTATTTTGATAAAAATAACTATAATGTACTTTGCCAACAAAATGGTACTTGGAGAAAGTCTTGAAACATTAATGTGGGATATTTGGTGTTGTAGGCAATGGATTACAAAAGTACCAATATACATTTTATTATTTTCACTGGTAGAGAGATCCACAGAGCTTATAACAGGTTAGAATCATTAATCAAAGGGACCACCCTCAATTCCACCTAAAATTAAATGAGGTGTAAAGAGGCACAACGTTGCACAGACTTGCTAGCTCAGTGGTCTTACTTCCAGCAGAGATGAAGTCAAATGGCTTGTGCTTTTTTAGCAACACAGTAGAGACACAAAAACTGTATTACCCATGGTGGAATCTGAGGAAATGGTGATGAATATCGGGCGTGCTTATGTTAATAAATAAACCTTGTCTTTTCTGGTATTTTTTTTTCCAAACAAAGACCTAGAGCTTTAAAACAGGAAAAGGGTTTGGGGGCAAAAAAAGCCAAAGCATTAGGTTGTGAAAGTAATAAATTAGGGAAGTTATGGAAGGGGGGAAAAGGTAAAATGCTTGTGACTTAAATGAAATATATCTTTAAAATATATTAGAATTTACAGTGTGTATTTTGTTATGCCTTAGTGTAAATATAAGTTTTAATACACCAGGGTAATATCTAATTTTATTTTTGATTAAAGAAACACCCATACCGCTCCAATTTTGCATCAAATTTCAATAATGTAATCTCAGCAAAAGTGGGACCTGTCAATTAAAACTTCGCACTAGGCTTGAATGGCAAACAAGTAGTATTTTTCCAAAAGTTTTCCTAGGTTGTAAATCAATGAAATAAGCAAGTACCAGTGGCTAGAAATTAAGCATGGAAATATCTACAGCACGGTATCAAGTTCGCCTTGTCACAGCTTCGTCACATGACGTATCGGACCTTTCTTCCCCTTCACTAAACTGGGCATGGGTGTGTCCAGCGCATGACGCATCCGGCCTGCAGGCTGTGAGTTTGACAGCCTTGATTTACAGAAAGAAATCTCTTATCTGTTGCTTGAATGTCTCTGGAAAGGATAAATCTTGTAGCTATCCAATAGCCCGAATTATAGTAGTCAAGGTTCATAAGCAAAGATCCATATGCAAGGCAAGGCATTGGGGGAAACAACAAGATTGAGAGGTCAGGGGAACACAGATTCAATAAAGATGTTGTTTCCAAGTAGAAAATCTGATATATCTGATGTAGGGTCGTGTCAATTACTGCTGCCCAGCCCTCTTTAGCTGATGGTGTGGTGCAGGATTTAACACTATCTCAAAGTAAAACTTTGTCTTTGGACTATCTCAGTCAGCATTTCCTGTGCTACTTTATTATTTATAGGTGGCTAAGAGACTGCAAATTCTTTAACTTCTCAAGAGAGAATATAGACTTTCTCTATTTTTAATATTTTATTATTAAAATATTAAAATATTAAAATATTTTAAATATTATTTAAATATTTTTATTATTGTTTTTATATATTTGTTATTTTCTTTGAGACGTGCTACCCAGGGTCACTTCTTATGAGAGGGCAGCCATATAGAATAGAATTTTTTATTGGCCACTTTATTAAGTGTGATTGAACACGCAAGGAATTTGTCTTTGGTGCAAAAGCTCTCTGTGTACACAAAAGCTGTAAGTGATAAATCATGATCATAGTCATCATAAAAATATATTTATCGTAAATCATAAGATATGACACTTAGTGAAAGTCATAGGATGCTAAATAAGCAAATAACATAAATCATACTAGGAAAACTAAATAAAACAATATACATTTGATTAATAAATAAATAAACTTCAAGTTGAATGTCTACAATTTTCTCTTTTTCAGCCTCAGGCTGAAAAAATCCATAACACATACAAACTGGACCACTTCATATTGGCAATAGGTTTGTTATGTGATTATATATGAAGTATATTTGATTTAGTAACACTAAACACCTAGTGATTAGTAACACTAGGGCTTGGCTGCCAGTTTGGGTCCACCAGCCACATTCAGATATTAGTAGTTCTTACAGTGACGTGCAGTGAGGTTTATGGCTGGTGAGGTTGGTGACGTCATCAGGAAGGCAGGGAATGGGAACACGTGTGCAGGAGGCTGAGGCTGCCGCGTGCTCCGCGGTCCCCTTCATGTTGACTCAGGAAGGCAGGGAATCGTACCACGTGTGCCTTTTCCCTTTTCCCTTTTTTTTTCTTTTCATGATGAGAGCGGTGAGGCTCTGCCTCCCCTGCCTCCCCTGAACTCCCTGGTAGTTCATACAGCCACCTACATCTCCTGGCGTGGCATTCAAAATATTAGAAACAAGTTAAAGAGGGTGTCAGCGTTGTTAATGTGCAATGCTGGGGAGATGAAAAATGAAATTGTCAATATGTAAAACTTTCAGGTTGAGAAGCTGTGTATTTTAGAATCAAGAGGAAACAAACAACAGCAGCTTCCCTTTTGTTGCACTTCTATGAAGCATCTGGCTGCCTTTGTTGAAACTGAAATGTTGCTGAACTAACCACTCACCCTGGAAATGGTGTCCAAAGAGGGGGGAGATGGCTTTCAGCCAGAAAGTTGTCTGATGACAATGGAATGTGCTAGAGGACTGGAGATTTTGTTTCTCAACTTAACCTTACTTAACAATGAACTCAGTTCTTTCCTCTTGGTATTAGAGAGTTAACAGTGTTATGCCAAAAAAGTAATAAGGCAAACAGGTGTTTCTTTAAATTTTAATCATAGATCAACTTGCCCCACTGAAGACTAATGGGATGACACTACTTGAGGCAGGGGCATGTCTGCTGAACCCTGCTGAATATAATAAAACACTTCAAAATGTAGTAACATAATCACATATCTAACTGGAGGAAATACCATGAATATATAAAGTTGAGCCAAGATATCGGCTTTCTTTTTAAAAAAAAATTCCTAGGCATTGGGCTTTTTTTTTTTTTTTAATGTGTACAATATCATTTCCTTTTTCAAACATTCAAGAAGAATAAAGAATCAATCTTCTAGTCAAGTTTGTATACATTTTAAATTCCTGGGCAACACTATATGGCTCAAAAACGTGTGTACAGAGCACTTTTGGGTTCCAGAAAGTGTCTGGCATTTCCTATTATGTCAGTAATCTGAGAACACACTGTAGTTTTCTTGAGTTTACAATGCCAATAAAGTAGACTTTATAGTTGCCGTTTTGAAGACTAATGGTGTACTTCTGTAGAGAGGTGTTCCAACCTTGGTGCCATCTACGTATATGTTTTTAATTACCAGTCCTATGAACCCTGGCAAGATAAAGAGCTTGGTAGAATGATGGGAGTTATAGTCCAGCGTAGTCTGGAAAGTATCAGAGTAGGAAAGGCTGATACAGAATTACTCCTGTAGGAGTCTTGATTGCCTTCTTCTAAGTACCCGTAATAATTCCCAAAATTTTCAGAACAAATGGGCTATAGGAGTGTTGTGTAAATTTTTTTAGGATACTTACTACCTGTCTTGTTACTTCAAGACTGGATTTCAGTTTTTTAAAAAATCTTTTGTAGTGAAACCTACAAAAAAATTCTGAACTTAGAAAATATTCAAAAATAGTAATTAAAGATTTTTGCATAAGAGCAGATTTGGCTGAAAATATTTTTTTGATAATCACGTTTCTGTGAAGCATTCTTTCTTTGAATAGTTCACAGCACATACCTTACACAAAAAAGGTCCAGTTAAATTTCCTACAGGTAATGAGTCTTAACTTTGCTTGTTATAAATTAGGATAGGTTGGCATTCTCAACCTGGTCGCCTACAGCATCCCCAGCCAGCTCATGCAACATTTTACCTTCATCAGCAAAATGTGATTTCCTAAAACAGCAAAACAAAAATAGAAGAAGACTGCAAGGTGTGGTCTCTGTAGTAAGAGATGGGCCTGTCTGCACTTAAATCATATTTCACTCCCTTGTTAGAACTTGTCTAATTGCCAAGAACTTCTCGGCGTCGTAAATCAATCTTCCTAATGCAGAGTGTGCAATTTCTGCTGGCCCAAGGGCTGCACTTTTGAGAGCTGTGCTATTTTGGTTGCATTTCAAAAAGTAATGAGTGGGTTTGGGACAAAAATTTCATCTCATTATTTATATGTAACGAAAATTTAATGCAGTTAATATGATTACTTATTTACTGTTATGTATTTAATAATTTCCTGTAGAGCTTTGATTCAAAACTTTGATTCAAAGTTTCATTCAAATGTCATTTTCTTGAATCATGTCTTCAAATTGAATTATGACCACATTTTCTGGCATTCTTACATTTAGTTGATGTTGCATACAAAAATAGTTCTTTTGAATACAGCAATGGTATTTACAAACAGGAAACATCCTTCTGAATGTGATAATTGTGCACTGCAACTGTTCTTGTAAACATTCACAGCTTTATTTTAATGTGGTATAAAGAGAACAAAATAAAGATGAGATGTTAAATTGATGATCCTGCTGAATCAACTTATCTCATTTTATGACTGTTGGACAAATGCAATGAAAAAAAGATAACAGTGAAGGTTACTAGCTTTGCAAAAACTTTGGAATTGGCAGTTATTGCTGAGAAAATGAAGTGCTAGCTATAAATTTGCCAAAGAATAGACAGTTGGGATTGACTTATCAAAAATTAGCTTTATTGACACTCTCAATCTAGTTAGTTTACAAAGACCCTTCTTTCCAATATATACTATTAATTTAGGATTCCTTAATCCCAGGAATTACACAGTTGTGGCTTTTATACTACTGGATGATGATCATATTAATCGGAAGAAAATACAGACGTGACTATAGAATTAGTTTTACTGCTAAACTCTATTTGCTCTTATTGCTTTGATTTCTCCATTCCTTTAAGCTTTAGAGGAAGTGATTGCTCTTATTGCACTGAGTTTTCTTATTTTATTTATTCATTAGATTTGTGTGCTCTCCATTTCATCTAAAAGCATTCTTAGTGTCTATTTAATAGATTTTGTTAAATACTTTGAGCATTTTATTCAAGAGAAAAAGAATAAATGTGTTAATAAATAAATACCATATATAATGGACCCATGGCTTATATACATGGAGTACTTCAAGCCCATAGTTAGAAGTTACAGTAAAGTTAAATGTGCCAAGAGATATGTAATTTTCATTTGTTGTATAATTATGAGGATAGGAATGATATTCAGTTCATAATTGGCATCATTTGTATGATGTGATTCATGTAGTTGTACTTGGCCCCCTATGAGTAAGAGCTTTTATTCATAGAGGAGAATATTTGTAACTCAAGGTTGAACTGTGGGGTCATTGGTGCTCTCTCAGTGCACTGATGATATAACTTAGTTTGGTTATTAAACATCTAAAAGCAACCAAGCTCACAAAGCATCAAAAACCCCACACCCTTTACTCAATTTAGAAGATTTAGGAAGATTATGGTGACTTAGTGATAGTGGCCATGACATAGATAAGGGCTCCAACTAGGAAAAAAGCAAGAAAATTCTGAAGTTTTAGGGCAGAATCATATGAAGCAATACATATAGTACCAGGCTCCCTTAACAGACCTTATGATGTTTTGATTT
This sequence comes from Natrix helvetica, assembly GCF_964273705.1. Taxonomy (NCBI): domain Eukaryota; kingdom Metazoa; phylum Chordata; class Lepidosauria; order Squamata; family Natricidae; genus Natrix; species Natrix helvetica. The sequence goes on from NC_138552.1 coordinate 247,598,713, forward strand.
TTAAAGCAGGAGACACTGGGCTGGTTGTTGCAAGAGACGAATGACTAGGGTTTCAGTGATAAATTCTTTTTCTAACCCAAAGGCCTCTTTCCTGGGTCTAGGAGGCAGGATTGCCAGTTGCCTTAGCTTCAGAGTACTATTGATGAATACCTCACTTACTTATTGTAAGACCAAGTTTGCCCATGAATTAGCATGAAAAGTCAAAACCAATCAGATCTTTTGAGAAAATTTGACTTTGGTTATTGCCAAGGTTGCACTCCCACTGAAGATCAGGTCTGTGACCTGAATGTTCTACTGCACTCATATATACTATTTGATCAGCAAGTGGAATTGCCTCTGGCAGTTTTTTTCAAGACAGGAAGAGGTGACTTATACTCTTTGGAGTTAAATTTGATGAACACTGTGATGTTATATCGATGCACGATAAGAGCAAAAGTGCAATTGCAAAAATGCAGATTCCCCTTTGGTAAGATGTGTGGCTATATAAATTTGATAAATAAATAATTTCACGGTATAAAAAGATAGGTCATCTTTTTTTCAAGTGGAAAAATAAGCTTTCCCTAAGTATTATCAGTCAGACTTAGTGACAGCTGACTATTTTGGAGGCCTCTGAGATGAGAAATATCATCTTCAAATCAAGCAGGTCACTCCAGTGTGGCATTTTTCAATTTTGAGTCAAGAATTTTGGTTACACAACTGTTGACAAATGAACTAACAACCAAATACTTATAAAGTGTTTCCTTCACTTAATGCAGATTCTTTCACTTCTCACTATTCTATATTATCTTTTTGTGTTTAGTTATAACTTTGATTTATAATTTGTTTACTCAAGCAAAATGGAAAAGGACAGAGCTTTCAGGCTTCACTTGTCTTTGCAGAAATCTTCCACCATGAATCACGTGAGGTGATATTCCTCTCCTTGAACAATGCAGATAGAGTGACTGATGGGGGAAACATTGTCAGCCCTTCTGTGAAAATTCCATTAAGAGATTTTTGAACATATTAAAAATTAATTCGTAAATAATCTCAAACTATATTTTGGGAATGAGTGACAGTAAATCTGGTAATCACTAATCTAAAGCATATGTGAGAAGGTTGGACCTGCAGGAAATTTAATCCTTTTTTTCTTAGAAGACTTTGGGAAAACTCCTTGACTTTGGAAAGATGTGAACCTATTGTAGTAGTTTACAAGGAGAGTGCAAGAGGAAAAGAATGCGACCCAAGATTCACAATATTATCTCAGCTTTCATGCAGTTGATTGGATTGAGGACTATCTATATAATACATAAGTATAAGCCTTAAAGTGGTCCATCTGTCTGGTCTACAGCAGGGGTGAAATGCTCTGAAGTTTGCTACCGGTTCGCTTCACACGTGCATGCGTCAAATGTGCACTTCGCGTGTATGTGCATTACAAGAAGCCTTTTCTGAGTCTGCAAAGATAAGTAGAACAGTGGTGGTGGGGGGAAACAGCTGTGCCGTGTAATTTAGATTCACTAGAAAGCAGGATTTCCTGGTTTCTGGCAAATATAAATCGTGCGGCACAGCTGATCATCTGAACTTTTTTAAAAAACTTTTTTTAGCATTTTTAAACTACCGGTTGGGGTGAACTGGTATGAACCAGTAGTATTTTACCCTGGACTACAGGATTGTTATGTACTCCATGAATCACGAAGCCTTCAATTCAAGTATTGTCTATACCACAAATAAAAATAGCCTCATAGAAACCTCTGCCTCTGATACCCTTGAATATATAAATATTAAGTCCAATATGGAGACTTACAACATGAGTTCTTATAGTATGATATGGTATGGTTACTTCAAACAAATGTACATTTGAAACCTGTAACAAAATTCTATAGGATACAGCTGTATACAATTGATGAAAGAGATGTGGGGAGAAGAGATGAGGAGGGTTGAATTTCAAAGATTGAATCAAAATGAGAAAACAAATCTTTGGCATCAGGTGTCGTGTAATCACTATATTTATCCTGTAAACTTCAGTAACCTTTTTATAGAGCTAGAACAGCATTTCCCTAAGGGCAGAAAAGCAGCAGAGCTACTGTTCCTTCACAAATGGCAATATGACCAGCACACATACTAGCCTATAAAGGCACATTCCTTCTACAAGTCACAAAAATAGAATATATAATAAACAGAAGCCCTGGCAATGAGACTTATCTCTGGGTATAGAGTCTAGATTAGCTTTTACTATCACAAGTATCATTCATATTCTCTTTTCTAAACTGGCAATGACAAGTTACAATTTTGTGAAAACACTGGTCATGTTATAAGCTTGAGCCAATGCATATATATTCATAAAAATATATGGAAACGCAATGCTTATAAGTAAGTTCACATTAAGAAGAATATCAATTTTCATTATATAAGGGAAAGGCATCTGTATCAACTGATATTATTATATTATTGTTTTATTGTTAAAATAAGCTTTTTGATTATTGCATAATGCAACTGAGATATTACAATAGTGGAACATTTAATTCTTGTGCTGAATTCATTTGGAAATTATTTAAATATTTCCTCTTTATCATCACCTCACTTCTCAAAAATCAAAGGAATGAAGAATATCTTTTCTGAGCCAATCCATTTCTCTGGTTAAGTTATTTGTTTACTTACTCACCTTATTCAGGTATAATCTCACTTTTCTCATTTTTCTACTCTGGCAAGTACTCAAGATATCCAATATATTTTATAAAGGTAGAAAATAAATACAAATACTTTAAAGTCAAAACATTGTTTACTAACAAATTTTCATTTTGTATGTCTGCTACTACTGTCTTCCAGGGGTATGTCTTTTTTGGCATTCTAGATGAACCTCAGAATATGAGAGAGATAGGATGCCATCACTGGTGTTAACCTTTTGGCAAATTAAAAGGGGAAAATGGAGTAATAGAATCCAAAGCATTGTTTCTTGGCCTTGTAACACTGAGGCATATGAGTAACAGAATTAGCCTTTCTTCCAGTCCTTCCTCTGGGAGGTGGATCAATCTCACAAGTGATATAAAAAGCAAAATTTAGCTTTAAAAAAGAAATGAGAGAAAGAAAAAAATCCTATTTGGCTTTAGTTTTATGTAAAGCATTCAGTGGCAACAATGATAAAAGCATAAAGCTGTTAAAGTTACACATGGGATTATTTGAAAAACGAAACCTAGCAGGAGATTTAATTAATTAATTCAGTCCTATGATTCTATGACCATTTCCTTTTCAGCCATTTTTCTCAAACTTGACTATTTGATATTAGCCTATAATTGCATAATTGTACATGGCTAAAGGATTATCTCTCTAGTGCAGATTTTATTATTCAGAAGGTCATACCATCACTTAGGTAAAGGGGGATACTTCTCACAGGGATACATCAACCACTTTATTTACAATGGCCAGAATTCATTCTAATAAATTTAATGATCTAGGAGGGATGACAGGCGATGATAATACAATACAATACAATACAATAGTAGAGTTGGAAGGGACCTTGGAGGTCTTCTAGTCCAACCCCCTGCCTAGGCAGGAAACCCTATACCGTTTCAGACAAATAGCTATCCAACATCTTCTTAAAGACTTCCAGTGTTGGGGCATTCACAACTTCTGGAGGCAATCTGTTCCACTGATTAATTGTTCTCACTGTCAGGAAATTTCTCCTCAGTTCTAAGTTGCTTCTCTCCTTGATTAGTTTCCACCCATTGCTTCTTGTTCTACCCTCAGGTGCTTTGGAGAATAGTTTGACTCCCTCTTCTTTGTGGCAACCTCTGAGATATTGGAATAATGCTATCATGTCTCCCCTAGTCCTTCTTTCTCTTAAGCTAAACATACCCAGTTCCTGCAACCGTTCTTCATATGTTTTAGTCTCCAGTCCCCTAATCATCTTTGTTGCTCTTCTCTGCACTCTTTCTAGAGTCTCCACATCTTTTTTACATCGTGGCGACCAGAACTGAATGCAGTATTCCAAGTGTGGCCTTACCAAGGCATTATAAAGTGGTATTAACACTTCACGTGATCTTGATTCTATCCCTCTGTTGATGCAGCCTAGAACTGTGTTGGCTCTTTTGGCAGCTGCTGCACACTGCTGGCTCATATTTAAATGGTTGTCCACTAGGACTCCAAGATCCCTTTCACAGTTACTACTACTGAGTAAGGTATCACCTATACTGTACCTGTGCATTCCGTTTTTGTTGCCTAAATGTAGAACCTTACTCTTTTCACCATTGAATTTCATTTTATTAGATAGTGCCCAATGTTCAAGTTTGTCAAGATCCTTCTGTATCTTAAGCCTATCTTCTGGAGTGTTGGCTATTCCTGCCAGCTTGGTATCATCTGCAAATTTGATGAGTTCCCCATTTATTCCCTCATCCAAATCATTGATGAAGATGTTGAAGAGTACTGGGCCTAAAACAGAGCCTTGGGGTACTCCACTGCATACTTCCCTCCATGTAGATGCAGTTCCATTGAGAACTACACGTTGAGTGCGGTTGGTCAGCCAGTTACCAATCCATCTGGTGGTTATGCTGTCTAACCCACATTCTTCTACTTTATCTAGTAGTAGGTTATGGTCTACCTTATCAAAAGCCTTACTGAAGTCCAAGTAAACTATATCAACGGCATTCCTCTGGTCCACTAATTTTGTCACATTATCAAAGAATGCAATAAGATCCTCATGTCATCACATAGTCTGCTACATCTTCAAGAACTACTAGGTGAAAGATACTCCAAAATACCAGGACAAGCAATTAATTTAGGCAACTGATCAGCAAGGAAGCATGCAGATTAGTCACAAAAAGCAAAGTGTACTTGAGCCCCGTTTCAACATCTTGATGGAGATGTTGCACAATACAGAAAGGCAAAACTAGTCATTTTGTTTCAGAGACAATGGAATGATTGCTGTCTCCACTGCAGTAGATTATATGTTAAATAAAGCTTCAGGCAGGGTTCTTTCTATACTTACAGAAGAATCAAGAATCCGTCACTTGTTCTCCACATACAATACTGGATCATCCATTTCATCATTCAGCTCTTAATAAAAAAAAGTGGCTGTTTTAACTCTGCAACAGGAAAGGTAGCATTTATGGATGATAATACCAAGCAGATACCTCCATATTCCATAGAGTAGTCAAGACATAGATAATATCACTGATGTGAAAAAATTCCTGTTCAGATCTATCATGCACCTAGATCAAGCCCTATTGTAGCTCGAATGAGAGTGTGCTGTCTTAGATTGGCTGCAACAAATATTTGGGTAGAGTCCTTGACCCAGTTTATTCCAGTAGCTAATTACACTTCTTGGAAGGAGAAAATAGCTTTTGATCTCGCTTAACTACTGACCAATTCATGATCTATTTATGCTGGATCAAAAAAAAGGCAAAGGTTGAGGATAAACAGAGTGCTGTATTTAGATTAACAACATGACAGATCTAAAGCTTCAAATTTTAGCTTAGAGACACCATTACTGCTACCATTTTGAGTTCCTTTGTTAGATTGCCACCTGAAAGGAAGAGAAGTCAACTATAGTTCTCCCTTTTCTTATATCTCTCTCTACTGGTTACTGTTCAATGTTGACTCCCCAATTTACCCATACATATCTGTTTTGACCCCCCTCTCCACACCTGTGAATAAACCAAAACACAGGCTTGGCTGTTTACCACTGTTTAATTACTAAGATAACGAATCCTTTGGCTGAGGGCCCAGACAACTCAAGTTCAATAGAGCAATCCAGATAATTCAAATGAATCAACACAGATAGTCCAAACAAGCAGACACGGCTAGAATACACAGATAGATTTTCTTAACTACTAATTTGAATGGTGGTTTCCTGCAAATGTCCCCTCCCAACGCCTCACCTATAATCTCTCTTGGGAGGGGCCAATCCACAACCAACTGTGCTTAATCATCTTCTTTGAGTCTGCCGACGGAGTTGCTGCTTCCGTTTCTCAGCCCTTCTCAATCTAGTATCAGGGACAAACTGCCTTTGATCCTCCCCACTGCTTCATGCCTCAGGCGCCTCCTGGTGGCCAACCAGCCTCTCTGGTTCCTGCTCTCAGTCTAAACCCTGCACAGGGTCCTCCACATCGTCCAGGCCAGACTCATATGGTTCCTTGCTATCCCAGTCCATCAGCAGCTCAACTGGATCCTGCTGGACCACAACACATATAATATTTAATGTAGTATCCAGACTGAAAAAAAAATGGTGATAAGATCTTACTGGCTATTTTGAAGTTTTCGTGTGTATATTGTTTGTCCTAATTCAGTTAGCCTAACAGATCTGGACAGTGTCATACCAGGAAATACTATTATATAGACTGGATGTAGGCACCTTACCTAATCAGCTACAATTGTCTTGCTAATTCTTTTGATCTACATAATGACAACTGGATAGAAGCATATGGAAAATACAAAAGATTTCAAACATGAGTAAACATTTTAAAAATATTTTCCAAGAAAATAAGAGAAATTATTAAATTGGGTAGCTCTTAATGTTGCTTTATTTTATCCTGCCCCATCTCCCAATTCTGACCTTTTCCTAGATTTTGTCTTTTTGACTTGTTTAAAAAAAGTTTTCTGTCCTTTTTAAATAAGACTGGACCTTGGTGATTCTTTTTTTTTTTCCAAAAATTTTTATTGGTTTTTTAAAACATTTATAAGGAAAAGGGTAGGTGGAATGGTTACAAATTTTGGCAGTTGCAAGTGTGGCAGATGCCCTCTCCCTCCAAACTCATAAGATACATCTAAGTATAAAACATTAATACATGATCATAAAAAATCAGCATATTAATTCTAAAAAAAAAAGTTTTCAATCAATTTATATAGTTATGATATATAGTCTAGATATAATTTCATTATTACTTTCGGTCTGTTTATAACAATGTGGTTTTCTTATTCATTTTTGTGATCTGAGCTTTCTTGGTGTTGCCCCTTCTCCCCCCACTGGCAGAGCTCCGGCCCCTCCCGTGTCCTGTGTGACCGTTGTAGAGTCTTCTGTTTTTTCTAGGTTCGCTTTATTTTTTTCCATAAAGGCCTGTGCCTCTATGGGTGTATTGATTCTGATTCTTGTCTCCTCCCAGAATATCAGCATACCTTCAGGCATCAACCATCTAAACCACACCCCCTTCTGGTATAGTTTATTCGCTAATTGCGAATAGTTTTTCCTTTTCTCCCTAATTTTTTGGGGGATCTGTTTCAAGATGGTTATCTCCCTGTCATGATATGTCAATGCTTGCCCCCTTTGTACACCCAGAATTTCATCTCTTGTGCTTTTCCTAAGAAATTTAATATGGACCTCCCTGGGTACATTGTGTGTTCTGGCATATGCTGAATTCACTCTATAAACCAGATCTATCTCCCATTCCATCTGCTGTTTATCTTTGTGTATGTATTCAGCTAAAATATTAGTCATAATGTCCCTTATATTTTCCCCATCTGTTTCTATAACATTTTGAAATCTAAGATAAAAGGACATTCTCTCAAACTCTGTTTTCATTTGTTGGATATCAAGTTCTTTGTTTCCCTTCTGCAGAGCCTCTACCCCCCCCCTCGCCTCCGCCACCCCACCCTCCACAAGGTCCAGTCTCTGTGAGTTCTTATAAATTTGGACTTGATTCTCTTTAATTTCTTCCTTCATTTCTTTTAATTGTTTCTTAATTTCTTCCTGGCCCTGTATGAGTTGCCGGAGCACTTGTTGCAAATCCATCTCTGTACTCTTAGGTTGCATCAGTTCTGTAATCTTTGACTGTGTGGCAGGACTGGATGTTGCAGATGTCGGTGCAGAAGTAGCAAAGCCAGGTTTTCCAGAAGGTGGTCTTTTTGGAGACATGGTTTATAAAACAAAGAGATCAGTCAGTGTAGAGACTGGACAGCTGGAGAAGTAGAGCAGACAGATGAGTCCAGGAGGCAGAAGATCCAAGCAGGTGGGAGTTTCTTTAGTCAGTCTAGCAATAGAGAAGGGTTTTCTCTCCAAAGAGTTCAGGAAATAACAATCCACAAGAGATTCCTCTGGGTGACACGGAGACAAAGACCGGAAGCCTGAATTTTAAAGGTGGAGTCAGGTTTCACAGTTCATGAAGACAACGGAAGTGTGCCATCTTGCCCTGCCAGCTTTGGGCTCAGAGGCATAAGAAAATTTTAAAAGTTCACAAAGTTCTCAGGTCATCAATAAGTTCTGGAACTAAGTCCAATGAAAAACACTTTTACTGGGGTGGGGCATCATTAGTTGGCTCTCCCCCCTCCTCCTTCCCCTGGGGGCGAGAGCAAGATTTTTTCAAGCCTCTTGTCCAAGGGGGGGGGAATCCCCCTCCCTCCAGCCGCTCCTCCAAGAAAAATCCGAAAGTTTAACTTTTAAAGTTACTGAAAAGTCCATCAACTCAAGAGAAAGAGAGGAAGCACCTCACCATACCGCCGCTGCTTCCTTCAGTTTTGCGTTGTCCGATCGGCATGGAGCGAGATGCAGGCGCGCCCTCCGAAATTGTTCCCCGGTGCCTGGAGCAAAGCGGAGAAGCCCCCACCAGCCGCCGCCGGTGCCAGGGCCTTCCGCGAGCCGCTCCCTCGGCAGGACGCCTCTCCAGGGCGTCCTGTGCCCCCCCAGAGACGGGGAAGCCCACCGGAGAGCGGGAGCGGGCAAAGATCTTGCCCGTCGCCGTAGCCGCCGGAACCGGAAGTCACCTTGGTGATTCTTGAAAAGACTGTGGATTGTTCTGGCCATTAGAATTAAAGTGCTTCCAAAGGAATGCTTTTTTATAAACTTGGGTAAGATCATGCACAATGATTTAATTTTTGTATATTGGACTTAAATAAAAAGATACATTTTCCCAGTTCTCTGGAAGTAGCAAGAATGCAAACATCTGTCTACTTAGTGCTGGGAAAATGCCATATCAATAAAAGGAGATTAAGTTAGGATTTGCCTTTTTAAATATTTTGAGAATGAAGCAGATCATTTTCAGCTATAGCCATGAATCAAATCAAATAATTCATTATCCATCTCTCCACCTCCATAGAATGCAATAAAAAACTATGTAAGATTGCTCACAGTATACTGAGATTATTTTATAGCATTTATGAGAATGTTCATTTCTGTTTATGAACCTTATGAGATAGTTGCAAGAACACCTAGGAAGAGCTCATTAACTACCATTATTTTTGTATTTATTGTGTACATTTATATCTCAACCTTCATTTATTATGGAACTAATCCCATGCAAGAAAGAACATGGGAAATGCAAGACCATCACTCCTCTCAGACCTCTCTCGGTAGTATTGACTATTGAATCTTTCTAAACAAACTAAACTAAGCTATATAGCTTGAATGAAGACATTATATATTACACTGGCCCTTCTCCCACTTAGACAGCCAATTCCAGCAATCCCTTATACCAGTGATGGCGAACCTATGGCACTCGTGCCACAGGTGGCACACGGAGCCATTTGTCAGGGCATGCGAGGCGCTGCCCTGTCAGCTGGCCAGCACGCATGCGCGCGCTGGCCAGCTGAGTTCACCCTTTTTTAAAGCCATTTTTCGCCCTCCCCAGGCTCCAGAGACTTTATAGGAGCCTGGTGAGGGCAAAACAGCCTCCCCCACCCCCCCGGAAGCCCTCCGGAGGTGTCAGGGAAGCCTCTGGATGGTCCCTGAAACCTTCGGAGTGCTCAAAACGATCCTCCGAGCAAACCAGAAGTCATCAGGGAAGCCTCCGGACGGTGCCTGAAGCCTTCAGAGAGCTCAAAACGACCCTTCGAGCAAACCGGAAGTCACTTCCGGTTTGCTCAGAGGATCATTTTGAGCGCTCCAAAGCCTTCAGGGACTGTCCAGAGGCTTCCCTGACGCCTTCGGAAGGCGTCCGGGGGGACGGGGGAGGCTGTTTTTGCCCTCTCCAGGCTCCTATAAAGCCTCTGGAGCCTGGGGAGGGCGAAAAAAGCATGTAAAAATGGGAGGAGGAGCTCCTGTAGTGCGCTCATGTGCACTGGGGGTCGTGCATTGCATTATGGGTGCGGCACGCCTGCACATGACCCCCCTGCACTCCCCCCACTTATGGCACGCGAGCCAAAAAAGGTTCGCCATCGCTGCCTTATACACTAATATAGTTCCTAAAATCTGTATCGGAAGCCCTTTCCCAGATACATCATCAAATTACGTAAGAAGATTGTGTATAAGGGAAAGATTATTTTCCCTTACATTTGTTCCCTCTGTGGAGAAATTTATCTAGGGTGCCAAATGCTTGTTTGTGCCTCCCAATAATCTGGCAAATTTATGCTCTATGCAGAAGTTCAAATTAAACTAATCTTTGTAGACAGCTGTCCAGCCTCTGTTGAATACGTACAGTAAATGGAAATCAACTACTAGTCTAAATGATTGGTTCCTACACAGAGATAATTACTAGTTGGGATAATTGATTTATTTTAGAATCCTTGCTATGTAGCAATTTTAGGCAGCTGGAATGATTTTTACTCATCAAGATGTTCTTATTATTTGAACATGGATTTGAGTCCATATTTGGATCTATATCGTGGTGATACATGGAATGAGAAACTATTGATATATCAAGGTCCGATATTGTCATCAGAGTTACTTCTAGATGAGCAAATACTACCAGTCAGGGAACAGATTGATTTCTTGGGCATGTATCTGAACTTAGGTTCCAGTTAGACCAACAAGTGGAAGATGGTTTCCTAACAGCTTCTGAAGAGCAAGATGTTTTGGAGGTCTGTCCCCTAATTTTACTTTGCTCTCTCTTTTATTGTACCTTCTTTTATTATTGTAACACTGTTGTATTTTTACTTATTTTGTTGGTTATGTTTTATGTTGTATTTTTTCTATATAGGGCAGTATTTTGATGGTGGTAGCATATAAAAACAGTTGGTGATGTCAGGGGGAGAGATTAAGCCCAGGTACACAGTTGTGGTGCACCACAGGAGTCAACACTCTCCTTACTTGTATTCAACTTTACATAAAACTGCTAAGCAAGATATTCCATCTGCATGGGTTCTGCATCTGTTGCTATCGTTCAGTCAGGAGTTGAGATGTAAAGTTGAGTACAATACAATACAATATGATAGCAGCATTGGAAGGGACCTTGGAGGTCTTCTAGTCCAACCCCCTGCCTAGGCAGGAAACCCTATACCATTTCAGACAAATGGCTATCCAACATCTTCTTAAAGACCTCCAGTGTTGGGCCATTCACAACTTCTGGAGGCAAGCTGTTCCACTGATTAATTGTTCTCACTGTCAGGAAATTTCTCCTCAGTTCTAATTTGCTTCTCTCCTTGATTAGTTTCCACTCATTGCTTCTTGTTCTACTCTCAGGTGCCTTGGAGAATAGTTTGACTCCCTCTTCTTTATCATCAGTATCATCATTATGATTATGATTAACATTATGAGTATCATCAGTGTACTAAGGAAACCTGGCGCCATGCAGATGGATTGCCACCCACCAATTGTTTATTTGCCACTGCCATCAAAATGACTCTTGCTGCTCTACAGAATCAACATAAAACATAATAGAAAAGGTAAAAATACAACAGAGTAGAAGGTAGAATTGAAGTGCTATTCAAAATAAGTGCTATTCATCAGGTCTGGATGGGGGGAAAATGAGATTGAGACTAAAATTCAGTTCCAGTAAGATGAGTTCAAAGGCCTATGGATTCAATGAAGATACCATCTTTAGCTCTGTGTGGGATAGAACTTTCCCCAAACAGAACCAGTTCATACTTTGGGGATCCTCTTGTATACAGAACTCTTGCTCGATGAGAGTTGAGCCCAAGAATGACATAAAACATCCCAGCCAAAGTTCAATTTTTAATTTCCTCATACCATATAGACAAAATCTTGTCAGACTAAATCTTTATTATTATAACCCTAATGGCTACTATAATCCTGGCAAATTTTAGGGAGTGACTATCCTAAATCTCTTTCTCTAAATTCATCTCCAGGTTGTGTCTCTTGACTCCCTCCCCCCTCCTTGGAATGTACTCCCTCCATCCTGGGAAAATGCTGCTTCTCCCACTTCATAGACTTATTCCACCACAGAAGGGGTGTTATGGGTCTGCAAGAGCTCCATCTTGTGTGTCATTTGTTATATTTCCTGAAATTAGAAGCTTTCTTCACTGTCACTCATTCCTTAGCCATTTGTTGATTGAATTATTGCAACACGATCTACATGGAGCTGCCTTGAACAACTTTTGGAATCTCTTTGTAGGGGCTGAAAAGGTTATGGTGCATGGATGCATCTCAGGACACTACAGTAATACCTTGAGAGCTGCACTGGTTGCCAGTTGGCTTCTTGATATAATTCAAGGTTGTTGCATTTAAAGTTATTTATGGTTCAGAAGGTGCATATCGGGAAGTAAATTGTGAACAGTGATTATATGGTGCCTTGCCTAATGACCAAATGTGAAGTAGTGTCAAAAAACTGCTGTAAAGGTAAAGGTTTCCCTCGCACATATGTGATAGTTGTTCCTGACTCTAGCGGACAGTGCTCATCTCCATTTCAAAACCGAAGAGCCAGCGCTGTCCAAAGATGTCTCCATGATGATGTGGCTGGCATGACTAAATGCCAAAGGTGCATAGAACGCTGTTACCTTCCCACCAAAGGTGGTTCCTATTTTTCTACTTGCATTTTTACATGCTTTCAAACTGCTAGGTTGGCAGAAGTTGGGACAAGTAACAGGAGCTCACTCCATTACGCAGCACTAGGGATTCAAACTGCCGACCTTTCTGATTGACAAGCTCAACGTCTTAGCCACTGAGCCATTGTGTCCCTAAGACTGCTTTAGTGGTGTGTTTTTCTGCTTAGTGACAGAGTTGCCTGTCCCAATGGTTGGTTTAGGTTTAGGTTTATTTGGATTTATATGCCGCCCTTCTCCAAAAGGACTCAGGGCGGCGTACAACATTAAAAACACACATCACAAAAGTTAAAAAAAAAGATTAAACCCATTTCCAAAAAGACCAAACCGATTTTTTTTTAAAGAAACAATACATTTAAAATAAATTAACATTAACATTAACAGGCCAGGCCGGCTTGCTGGAAAAGCCAACTTTTTAGGGCGCGTCGGAAGGACCGGAGGTCAGGGATTATGCGGAGCTCCGGGGGCAGCTCATTCCAGAGGGAAGGCGCTCCCACAGAGAAGGCTCTCCCCCTGGGGGCCACCAGCCGACACTGCTTGGCCGACGGCACCCTGAGGAGGCCAACTCTGTGGGATCGTACTGGACGGTGGGAGGCTACTGGTGGCAGTAGGTGGTCTCGCAGGTACCCTGGGCCTAAGCCATGGAGCGCTTTAAAGGTCATAATTAATACCTTGAATCGCACCCGGAAAACAACTGACAAACAATGCAGGCCGCCTAAAAGGGGTGTGACATGGGAGCACCTAGGTACCCCCATGACAACCCGCGCGGCCGCATTCTGGACCAGCTGAAGCCTCCGGGTGCTCTTCAAGGGCAGCCCCATGTAGGGAGCATTGCAGTAGTCCAGGCGAGAAAGGACGAGGGCATGAGTGACTGTGCACAGAGCATCCCGATCCAGGAAGGGGTGCAACTGGCGTACCAGGCAAACCTGGTAAAAGGCCCCCCTGGTCATGGCCATCAGGTGTTCTTCTAAACTAAGCCGCGTATCCAGGAGGACTCCCAGATTGCGAGCCTTCTCTGAGGGGGCTAAAATTTCTCCCCCTATTGTCAAAGATGGAACATGATGTACAAATCGGGATGACGGGAACCACAGCCACCCAGTCTTGGAGGGATTGAGCTTGAGTCTGTTCCTCCCCATCCAGATCCGCACAGCCTCCAGGCATCGGGACATCACGTCGAGGGCATCGTTTGGGTGGTTTGGGGTAGAGATGAAAAGTTGGGTATCATCAGCATATTGATGATACCATACCCCAAAACCACAGATGATCTCGCCCAGCGGTTTCATGTATATGTTGAACAGGAGGGGTGAGAGAACCGACCCCTGGGGCACCCCACAAGTGACGTGCCTCGGGGTCGATCTCTGCCCTCCAGTCAACACAAACTGTGACCGATCTGACCGGTAGGAGGAGAACCACCGTAAAACGGTGCCCCCCACTCCCAATCCCCCGAGTCGTCGCAGTAGGATACCATGGTTGGTGGTATCGAAAGCCGCCGAGAGGTCTAATAGGACCAGGACAGAGGAACAGCCCCTGTCCCGGGCCCGCCAGAGATCATCGACCAACGTGACCAATGCCGTCTCCATGCTGTACCCGGGCCTGAAACCCGACTGAAACAGATCCAGGTAGACAGCTTCATCCAGCTACTGGGGAAGCTGACGTGCTACCACACTCTCGACAACCTTCGCTACAAAGCGAAGGTTGGAGACTGAACGATAGTTGGCTAAAGAAGCTGGGTCCAGGGAAGGCTTCTTGAGGAGGGGCCTCACCACCACCTCCTTCAAGGCGGTGGGAAAGAACCCCTCTCTCAATGAAGCGTTGGTAATTGCCTGGAGCCAGTCTTGTGTCACCTCCCGGGAAGCCGAAACTAACCAAGAGGGACACGGGTCCAGCACACAAGTGGCAGCACTGAGTCTCCCCATAATCCTGTCCATGCCTTCGGGGGTCACAGGGTCAAACCCATCCCAGATAGTCTCCTCAAGATTCATCCCCGTCGGCTCGCCCGAATCTACCCAGTCAGAGTCCAAGCCTGTTCGGATCTGAGCGATTTTATCCTGCAGATACTGAACAAATTCTTCAGCCCTACCCTGCCATTAAGTGGGGACTACCTACAATGCATAGAGTTTCAGTTTTAAAATGGGATTTTCTGTCTGTTTTAATCTTAATGACATGCTTCCAGGTAATGGTCCCAATCAATTCAGGATTCTGGGGCTGTAGCTTTTTTCAAAGATCTTATTTTATTGGGTACATCATATTGGCACATTCAAATGTGAAACCAACTCTAAATAAAACCTACACTTTGGTATAATTAAAAGAATAGACATCACCCACCCCACTTGTATCACAAGCCATGTTAACCAATGTTAACTGTTCAGCTGCTCCCTATGGCTGTTACTAGTGCTCGTTGAGATGACCTTGGTTCACATGGACCTTATCGCTATTATGTCTGGCACAATGGAGGGAAATATCCCACATCCCGTAGGTCTCCCTCACCCTCCATACATATGGCAACTAAGAAACAAAGAAAGGAAACATGGCTTCAGCCGGAGTCATTTTGAAAGTTGACATCTAAATTATAAATTTGAATAATTGGATACTGCTCAGGATTGGCTGAATGGAGTGACCTATAAACTCTATTTAAAAAGTAAATAAATATTTTTAAAGCTGGAGTCAATCAGAAAACTTCCCTAGTTCTGGGGCACACATTCTGGCAAGAGAGAAGCTCCAGCATAGACCTAAAGCTCGGAAGACTAAACCTCTGGTCCCAGTGACCAACCCAGATTGGATTTTGTAACATTATCCTGGGACAGGTATACTTGCTTTCATTCCTAGTTGCCTGAAGTTCCCCTCCCTGTCCCTCTTTTACTAGGAGATATCCATTCAGAAATTTCCCTGATTGGAGACATGTTTTCAGGATATTTCAAAAAGAACTTGCTTTA
The DNA here is from genome assembly GCF_964273705.1 of Natrix helvetica. Lineage (NCBI taxonomy): Eukaryota > Metazoa > Chordata > Lepidosauria > Squamata > Natricidae > Natrix > Natrix helvetica. Next base: position 247,614,261 of record NC_138552.1, read on the forward strand.
ACTTTATAGCTCTTTGCTTCAATTTGGGTCCTCCCTTTGACTGTTATGGGAAAGCCACAAAGGGCTGTGGCTTTTTATGCTTTCAACAGAATAGGCTAAAATTAATAGAAATATTTGTTACTATTGAGGGAATAACAACTGCTTAGTGTTTGGGCAAAAAACTGCATGGGTTTGAGGGCTAGAGTCTTCTAACATTTTCTAGATTTTTTTTAAAAAAAACAATTTTTGACACAGATTATGATTATGTTAAATTTATTAGCTGTCCAGCTCCAGTGGATTCTTGGCAGTGTCCAAAATTAAAAAAAAAAACCATAAAGCTACAAGGGAAGTTTTATGAGGTGAAGATTCCAGTGAGCCTAGGAAGATGCAAGAAAATCTAGGAAAACATATGAATTGTTGGATGCTATGGCAACTCAGAAAAGATGGTGTAGTGATGGATGCATATCGGGCAGCATGTTCTCAAAATACTGCACTCCATTCTCTGCTCTTCTGTGGCTTCAGAGATGGGTCAAGAGTGAAAGCTGGAGGAATTATTCCATGGGAATTGAAAGTCAACCTATCAGGAACTTATTTCACCCTTCTTCTTTTCATACTCTTAGCTTTCTGCTCTATTACAGATAAATGGAAATAGCACTGTTGTATTATTCACAATACCTAGCATACTGCAGCAGTTCAGTTAAAAACAGCTCATTTTGACTCATTATCTGGAGCTTGGTTGAATCACTTGCATATCCTCATTGCTAAGAGACAATATCCATTCCTCATAGATAGTAATTTGTGGATATACTATAATTTTTAAAATGTTTACATCTCACAACCCAATCCAACTAGAGAACAACATACACTCTGAAAAGCTTTAGTACAAGGATTCCTCATTAAATAGGAAAATTCACCTGAAAACATACTAAGTAAATAACACGAATCAGCCAGCCTACATAGACCTAATATATCTGCTGAAATTTCTTAATTGGCGGCTGGAATAGAAGCTCATAATATAAATACAGTTTGTGTGTCTACTACCCACACACATACACACAATACAATGTATTTATGTACATACTTGGCATCATTAATGTGTTGTAGTATAAACAGGAAACAGATGAGCTGGAGAATACCAGTAATAATATATCTAAAATATAACTGCATATACAATTAGCTTGACTACAAATATTTCTGAAGGTTAAACATTCAGGGAAATGGATTAGAAGCTCCGGGTTATATATATGTGTGAACACACACACATACACACACACACACACATCATCATCATTCAAATATTGTAAAAAGGAAGTGGGTTGAGATTCTGAAAGAACAAAGCCAAGATACTATAATCAAATCAGGAATAGAAAGTGCAATTCTGCTGGAGAATTCCAGTAATAATATCTCTGAAATATAAATGCTTATACCATTAGCCTGACCACAAATATTTTTGAAGGTTAAATATTCAGGGAAATGGATTAGAAACTCCAGTACTTAACAGTAGCAGCAGTGGGTCAACTGCAATTAGAAAAAAAACAACGATTTCATCATTTCTGTTTCCTGGAAGAATTTGTGAAATCAAAATTTTGGCAATGTACTCCCTCCATCCACCCACTCCCTTATCTTTCCTCATTAGAATAGCTCTTTAATTGAGAAAATGTATTATCTGTGAGCACTTTAAAACAGATAAACATCTACTCTCTGTGAGAGTGGAGAGAATGGATGGAAAAAGAACAGAATCACCATCATATCTGCTGGTTCTTCCTCTGCGCTCAGGATTAGGGCCGACCATATCCTTTATCCCTGCACATTAAATGGTGAAGAAGAAAGGGACTTATGCACATGGAAAATGTGATGAATAGGTCAGGATGGAGAAGCTGTGGCTCTCTAGAAGATGTCAAAAGTATCATCCTCTCTTATCATTTAACCCTACAGTTCAAGTTGTATTAAAATTCAGCTGTACCTGAAGAGTCTCAAATCTGGCAAAGACCTTCTATAAAAAGCAATGGTTTTAACTATTTGTTTTTGGGCAAAGTTTTTTTTTAATTGGAACTTTTTCAGTTCATTTAGTTATTCTTACAGAGCGCAAAAGCTGCATGAAACATTAATTTGTGTTCAAACAAGATTTATACATCACAGTTAGCCTCAGAGGTTTCCATCACTGCAATGATGTGGTGATGCATAAATCTGAAAATCTATCATTCCTATCCAGAGAAATGTGTTACTTCACTCTTTTTGTACAAACATATACAGGTAGTCCTTGACTTACAATCATTTGTTTAGTTACAGTTCAGAGGTACAACTGCATTGAAAAAAGTGACTTATAGAATTGGTCCTTGCAGTTACAACGGTCACAGCATCCAAATAGTGATGGTCACATGATTAAAATTTAGGCACTTGGTAACTGGCCTGCATTTAGAAAAGTTGCAGCATCCTGTGTGTGTGTGTGTGTGTGTGTTATATGATCATCTTCTGTCAAAGTCAATGGAGGAAGCTAGTTTTGTTTAACAACCTCATGATTCACTTAATAACTGCAATGTTTCTCTTAACAACCATGGCAAAAAAGGTCATAAAATCGGGTGCAACTTGTGTAATGACTGCCTTGATTAACAATGGAAGTTCTGGTCTACTTGTGGTCATAAATCAAGACTACTTGTGAAAATACATAGACACAGGATTATGGGAGGTGGACTTCAAGTTATTTGGGGTAGAACTATAAAGTTGGATTAGAGTACTGCAGAGTACAGTACAGTACAGTACAGTAGAACAGAAACGAACAAAACAGAATAGAACAGAACAAGAAAATGAGCTGGAAGGGATCTTGGAAATCTTCTAGTCCAGCCTCCAGCTCAAGCAGGAGAAACTATACCATTTCAGATGACTGTATAAAGTCTAGACTCTTCTTAAAAACCTCCAGTGATGCAGTGCCCATGATTTCTGGAGGGAAGCTGTTCCACTGGTTAATTGTCCTCACTGTTACAAAGTTTCTCCTTAATTCCAGATTGCTTCTCTCTTTTATTAGTTTCCAACCATTGTTTCTTGTCCTGTCCTCTGGTGCCTTGTAGAATTATTTGACCCCCTCTTCTTTTTGGCAGCCACTCAAGTACTGGAATACTGCTATCATGTCACTTCTAATTCTTCTTTTCTTTAGACTAGCCAAACTCAAATCCTGCAGCAGTTCTTCATAGGTTTTAATCTCCAGACCTTTGATCATCATAGATGCTCTTCTCCTAACTTTTTCCAAAGTCTCAACATTTTTGGTGTAGTATGATGGTTGCAGTATTCCAGGTATGGATTAGGGTTTTATAAAGTGGTACTAATACTTCACGTGACCTATGCCTCTTTTTATACAACCCAGGATTGTATTAGCTTTTTTTGGCTTCTGCACAATGCTGGCTCAAGTGATCATCCACTAGGATTTCAAGGTCCCTCTCACAGTTACTGTTTTTGAGCCAGGTCTCGCCTAATTTGTACTTTGATTTTTCCTGCCTAAATGTAAAACTTTGCATTTCTCCACATTGAAATGTGTGGAACAGTTTTTTGTAATACAGTAGTAATACAAAAGATGTTTCCTACTATTGTACTATACATAATCTGAATGTGTAAATGTTGTGCAGTTTGAATATTGCACAAAAATGTATGTCCTGTAATTAGCAATGAGAATTGACTCCCTATTTGGAAGAAACACAACCCCTTACATGTACAAAGCTCAGTCTTAATGCATAAGCATTGCATGCCATATATCCTAGTTTTAACCACTGAGAATTTCTGTCTAAAACCCTAGAGAATGTGTGCCATTTCTTTCAGACTTATCAGTGTATAGATAGATCAACATTTATCTTAAGTCAGGTTACTATATTGGCATTTGGTGTTCTGACTTATGACAAAACAAAAAGTCATCATAATGTTTTGAATTCTCAGAACAAATCAATGTGTTGTCAGACGCAGAGTATACACTGTATATAGCTCTACTTTGGGGCCATAAGATCATTAGGCAGTTGAATAGAAACAGTAGACATATTCCCTAAGAACTGGTCTTAGTACCTACCACTGCAGCAGCTAAAGCAGCTTTGTGGCTTTGGATTGGACTGCACTTTCTCTCTGATAATGCAGACTTCATTCCATACATTTCTCCATAATGTATCTGTTATTTTACCCTAACCTTATTGCAAAAAGAAAAGTAATATGGGAAAGACTGAAAACTTAATTTAGATAATAAGGAACAGCTGTTCCACGGTGTCAATGAATTATTCTTTCTCTAAAAATCTTGATCGCCATGGGGGTTTTGAAAGGAAAATCTACCTTCACTGGTTTTCCTCTTCCTCTGCTTATACATGCAGATATTCCCCATTTGGCCAGCCTCTCACCTGGGACTCACTTCTGGAATTTTACATATCTTAGTCTTGCTTGCATTTGCCCTTAAGGCACTGTGGATATATCATTCTGTATTATGATTCATATTACTGCTTTTGCTTCTTTTGACTCCTTTATAGTAAACTGCCTATAATCTCCACTGATTGAGCCAGTCAACAAATATTATTAAATACAAAAAACAAAAATATTTTATTTATTAGATATCTATTCTGCCTTTATTAATTCATAATAAAGGTATAATAATAAATCCATGCAGCAATCCTACATAATACTCTTCCCTGATCCTATTTTTCCCATAATAACAACTTTATAAGGTGGGCTGGGCTGACCCAAGGTCACTCAGATGGCTTTCATGCCTCAATCAGGATTAGAATTCACTGTCTCCAGATTTCTAATCTGCTGCCTTAGCCCCTAGACCAGTGGTCGGCAAGCCGCGGCTCGCGAGCCACATGCGGCTCTTTATACACTTTAATACGGCTCTTCTGTGTGCCGAGCACCCGCTCCCCTCCCTCCTCTTGGGCGGCCGCCCCAAAAGTCAGGACTCTGCAGCTAGCCTCTGTAATTGTGCCGCTGCTCCACACCGTGGAAAACATAGGCGCAATTACAGCCCGGAGCAGGAGCAAAGCCCCTTTCCCAACTGGCCCTTCCTCCCTCAGAACGCTTCAGAGGGAAGCTTCTGCAAAAGCCCGGGCGAGTGACAACAAGTTCCCGCCGTTACGAAGTCTCCGAGGCTGTAATTTTCTGAGCTGTGCGCACGCACCTGTTTCCCACGGTGTGTGAGCAGCGGCGAGCGATGATTCCGGAGGCCATCAGTGGGGGGGCAGGGTCCCCCCTCATGTTCCTCATCTTCCCGGATGGCCCCCGGAATCATCGCTTGCCGCGCAGAATCTCACCGCTGCTCTACACCGTGGAAAACAGGCGCGCGCACACAGCTCAGAAAATTACAGCCTCGGAGACTTCGTAACGCCGGGAACTTGTTGTCACTCGCCCGGGCTTTTGCAGAAGCTTCCCTCCGAAGCGTTCCGAGGGAGGAAGGGCCAGTTGGGAAAGGGGCTTTGCTCCTGCTCCGGGCTGTAAGCTTCCCTCCGAAGTCTTGGGATGTTCTGAGGAGCCCCCCAAGGCAAAACGCTGCTGCCAGGTAGTTAAAAGTACCTCTCTGATTCTGTCAGACTCTGTCAGTCTCTCTCTGATTCCCTCTCTCACTCCCTCTCTCTGTTCCTCTCTCTGTCTATCTGTCTGTCTCACTCACACACACACACACACTGTGGTCACCTTGTTGAGTGTTCCAATCACATTTGAAACACTCAACAACTGGCCTGCATTTATGGTATTTTGCAGCATTCTGCAGTCATAGGACAGAGGGAGAGACAGAGACAGACACACACACAGAGAGAGTGACAGAGATGGGGGAAGGAAGAGAGAGAGACAGAGATACAGAGAGAGAGACAGACAGATAGACACCCAGAGAAAATGACAGAGGGTGACAGAGAGGGAGGGAGGGAGAGAGAGACAAAGAGCCAGAGAGAGAGAGAGAAAGAAAAAGAAAAAAAGAAAGTGGGAGAGAGAGATGAAATTAAAAACAACAACATACAAACCTGACTTACTCAAACTATCCAAGGAAATGCAAGGCCAATGTTCACATTAGTGGTTGTGACTTTGTCAGTCATTGTCAGGATGTAATTTTCTCTACATTGTAAGGCAAAGTTTACGGAATTTAATGTTATCGATAAATAATATCGTTCTAAAGTTTTTGTTTTATTAATTGTGTTATTTGTACCCTCCCGACCTATGTGGATACTTGCATGCAGAATATTCTCAATAAAAACTTATTGAAACTAAAAACAGTGTACCATCCTATGTATTTTCGGTTTTAAAAATGTGGCTCTCAAAATAAATTTCAATCGTGGTTTTGGCGAGATTTGGCTCAGTTGAAAAAAAAGGTTGCCCACCACTGCCCTAGACCAAACTGTCTTCTTGTTTTCAGATTTCTACTCATGGTACTCTCATCTCAGACGAATGCTCCTAAATGAAGGATGCCCAATTTTTGTGTTTTGAAGGGTAAGAATAGCATTTTGACATATAAAGTAGCAACTTCAGTACAGCCCAGATCCACTAATGCCATATAAAATGAAAAGTTCATTGTAATAAATACTATACAATTAATATGCATATACTATGCAATGCATTATAATATCATTGCATATGAATATGCCTTTATAAAATAAATATATTTATTTCTTGAAATTTCCACTTTCCTGGTGACTGTACTTAAGAATAAAATTTTAATCAAATCTAAAATGAAATTCTGGGTCTAGTTAAAACTGTCTAAAAATCAACCAGTTCCACAGGCATTCATTAATAATGAATAATATCTTCTGATCTCCCCACATTCAAGAAAATAAAATGAATAAAAATTATGCTGTTTATTTACATGCCAAAATTAATTGACACTGTGTACATCCAATGCTAACTTAAACTGCAACAATAAATATTGAAGTTACGGTTCATTTACTGGGATGAGAGCCATTGTGAATGCATAGTTTCCCAAGAATTCATGTGGAAAATTTCTGTCAAAGAGATGGATTATGAGATCCTTCCCCAGATGGGAGAGGATTATGGATTTAAGAATATCTTTCCTGGCCTTGTATTCATAAGTAGAATTTGCCATAATAACTAACACTTTACAATAAATGAAAGGTATCCTTCTCTCCTATAAAATGCAGTTAAGCCCTGTGAGGATTTTTTCCCCTGTACATAATTCTTCCATGACAGTTTACCAATAAGATACAACTACAGAGGATATATTAAGCTCAGCAGCAACAATGACATCAGTGGCAAAAAAGCAAAAAAAAGTTTGACTTTTCTTCAAACAGAAGAAAAGAAGGTGAATTAACTAGGAACTTCCATATTTCCTTTTTATGCTATAAAACACCTGCTTTCCCACAAACTTGAGCAGAGCTCTGAGCTCTCTCTATAAATAAATAATATATAAATAATATGGAAGTAGTAGTAGAAATTGCAGCAAATTGCCTTGGCAGATTTTGCATTGTTGAATCCTTTCATTTCCCATCTTTTCTGCAGCTCCATATCATAAACATTCCTAGAGGGGCAAGGTTACTTTTAGAATGTTGTGAACCAAACCCTAAAGTGCTACAATGAAAGGGGGTAGGGGTGGAACTGGAACACTCTAAACTAAGATAACCACCCAAGAAGTATAAGCAGTGGTGGTGGGTTTCAATTTTTTTTACTACCGGTTCTGTGGCCGTGGCTTGGTGGGTGTGGCAGGGAAAGGTTACTGCAAAATCCCCATTCCTTCCTGATCAGCTGGTTCTCAGGAGGCAGAGAATAGATGAAGGCGGGGCCAGTCAGAAGTGGTATTTACTGGTTCTCCTTACTACTCAAATGTTCCGCTACTGGTTCTCTAGAACTGGTCAGACCCTGCTGAATACCACCTCTGGGTACAAGAGTCTACTGCCTGATTTTGGACAAGTTTCCCTTTATAGTGCAGTCTCCTTCCTCCTCCTCACATACAGACCTTATCCATGAAATACATAGCCCTTAGGATTTGAAAAGTTTCCCCAATATTTTAGAGGGCTTCTCCTTTAGACAACAAAAAGTTGCAGGTAGACTATAAAAAAAGAGGGGCTTATCCATCTGACATTTGAATTGAAAATTGCACGCAATTAGTATATTAGTCAGAAATCTTATAGCTTAAGCCTGTTTTAGCAGATGCTGAAAGTATTCAGTGATGATGACTATTTGGATTGAAGCCAGGGTAAATGTAGGCTTTGAATACAATTATTCTGACTTTGGGGCTGAATTAATATTTATAAACTTGACATGATGCCACTTTCCCCTTCCTCCCCTCCACATCTGATCTCTCATAAACACAGAGAGATGCAAATTACCTTCATGCAGGCCTTTGATAGTACGGAAGAAATGTATACTGACTCTAGCAATTATCATTTCCCACTCTTATGCACTACTTGCAGCCTGAAGTGCTTTTCCTACCATATAAAATATACAAAGTCTTGGCTAACATTTAAAAATGTGCTATTTTCACTTCTGCTCTTGTTATTATTTCATAAGCAAACCATGTTGTCCGACTTCCAAGATCAGTTTAATGAAAACTGTACTCTCTTCTTTTAAGATTTCAAATTATGAGATGGGTATCCTGTACAATATACAGTGACAACACTAGTTAGTGTACATTGAGCATAGAAAGATGTGGTTTGAAAGGGCGGTCTTCATTTCAGATGGAAGGCTAATCACTCTGGAAAGAAATAATATATCCACATGGCTTGGCAAGCTTTAAAAAGCGGGTTTCATCTCCCTGTTAAGAGTTTATTTTCCAATGATATTGAGCTGCAAAAGTCTATGGCTACTAAAATAATTACAGGGGTGTTGTTAATTTTGGTATTCATATGTTTGGATGACTCTTGGTTTCTGTGTGTCATTGCTTCAACCTATGAACACTGACTGCAGGTGGCAACTTATTAGGAAGTTGCCTTCTGAACTAGATTAATTGTGCTGGTCCAGATTGACATTTGAATGTTTCTGTAGGTAGGAAAAAATATAAGAGGTCTTGTATTATATTTAGGTTAAAGTCCTACATACATACAGTACATGCATAGGTGAAGTAGGTTTGTTCTATTGAACTCAGTGAGATTAAGTACTGAGAGAGGTGATTAAAAAAAACATTTTCAGATACAAATTGATTAGTGAGTCCACAGTAAAAAAAATAGAAATAATTTTAGATTCAAAAGTCTGCTCCAGTTTGCTAACATTCATTAAAAGCAAGGTGGGTAGTGGCAATACATAGATAAATTATTTTGATTATGTATCATTATGGTAAGTCTGTATTATGACAACCAGTCTCTGATCTGGTCCTTCAAGTCTTCCAACAGCCACTATAATTGAGTCCATCAATTGGCTGCTAGTTGCCTTTTTCTTTGCTTTTTTCTTTTCTTGAAGCTTTCCCAGTATTAGAGCCTTCTACAGAGAGCTAAGTACTTGTTTAATGTGTCCAAAATATGATAATTTGAACTTGGTCATTTGTCTCTTGAGAGAGAACTTTGGGTGATTTATTCAATGATCCATTAGCTTGTTTTCTTGGATCCCCTCAGTATTCTCCGGAGTCTTCTTCAACACTATTTTCAACATGCATTTCAATGTGTATCAACACTAATTTCAATACGCTTTTCAATATGCATTAGTTTGACAGACCATGGATGCTAGGAAAGGGATAGTGGGCATTCCAGATAGGAACTCCCATTTCCTATTTGAATGCCAGATGGAGTCCCATAGTTAAGTGGGAAGGAAAATCATATCTCTAGCAATCCCTAAAATCAAAAACTCACCAATGTGTTGTTATTACTTGGGAACCACAAGTGTTGTTCTCTCTTTCTGGACTCCATGTGCGCCTTTGTCTGAGAATCACTACAATCACTTACAATGCAGAGTCAAATCCTAAAGTAGCATGTGCTTACAAATTTTGAAAAGAAGAAAGTGATTCACCAATCTTTGAACTGATTGTCTTAACAAGTTCAGTATTTTTTAGATATTGCAGCCCCATATGGGTATAGCTTCATATAATACTGCAAGCTATTCTGAAGCATGTGGGACATGTGGGACAGAAGCTGTAACTGTAATTCTATATATAACAGGCATTGCCAAGATGTTTATGATACTTCATTATTCCAATACTCCCATCTTTAATTTTAATTTATAACAGAGTTGGAACGGACCTTGGAGGTCTTCTAGTCCAACCCCCTGCCTAGACAGGAAACCCTGTACCATTTTAGACAAATAATTATCCAACATCTTCTTAAAAACTTCCAGTGTTGGAAGTTTTCCATCTAGTAGAGGCTCTATTGAAGAGTCATCATTAACATATAGCTCTCTACTGAACTCGATGCAATTTATATAATCATGACATTTCTTTTCTTACTATAATAGAAAAGCAGAGAAATGTTATTATACTGTTGCATTTGTTGAGTTTTAAAGTGTTTTCTTCTTTCCCCTTTCTATTTAGTTGCTATTATTGTCTTTAGAAATATAGAGCTTTTGGAATGAAATAAATCAGTGTTCTTCTCACTTGCTATTATTTTCTGAAGACAATAGACATTTAACTTGACAAGTTCCATCCTCACCAGAAAAAACAGAGTAACATAGTTGGAAGGGACCTTGGAGGTCTTCTAGTCCAACCCCCTGCTTAGGCAGGAAACCCTACATCACTTCAGACAAAAGTTATCAAAACTCTTCTTAAAAACTTCCAGTGTTGGAACATTCACAACTTCTGGAGGCAGGTTGATCCACTGATTAATTGTTCTTACTGTCAGGAAATTTCTCTTCAGTTCTAGGTTGCTTCTCTCCTTTATTACATTTATAAAGCTCAGTAAAACTAATGTAATGGGGGAAAGGAGGGAATGAATAGTGGGATATAAATTAAATTAATAATAATATATTATTTTTAGTTGGTCTCTTAAGTTTTCACCAGTTTTACCTAGTTCAAGCATATTTGACTTTGATTGGGCTTCCTTATGTCTTTGGATGCGATTGTCAGGTGAAGCCAAGCAGAGAAAGCCTCTGTCAAGTCTTTGGATCTGAAAGAGGAATTGATGGAGCAGGTTCCAGCTGCTGGTTCAGCAGAAAGTAATATTCTAATTTGAAACATCTATGCTGTTTAAATGCATTTTATTGCTTTATATTTTAAAAAAACCCATTATATACTAGAATTGCTATATTTTACTGTGTTTTTAAGTATATGCAAATGAGAAAGAATTTACTATATTCTAAATGAACCTGGAAAAATTTGGTATTGAAAGACAAGATATATAACATTTTTAAAAAATCTAAAATATAATAGAAATAATAAAATTATCTGTGTTCCCACCATAAGTGGGTTCCTACCGGTTTTGCCCGGTTCGGCTGAACCAGTAGTGAAATGCACCCTGGGTCACAGAACCAGTAGCAACCCAAGCTGGCCACTCCCCTGAACCGCCGCCATCGCCATCTTTTTAAAAAAATTCTGCGCATGCACAGAACAATTTTTATTGAACTGTGCATGTGCGCACAGCGCATGCATAACCAAACAGGCAGTAATGCCAGCTGAAACCCACCCCTGGTTCCTGCATATGTCTAATCCTGGTTTTGGGGTTGTTTACCTGTTTCCACTGTCATCTGATACTCTGAACGGTCACTTGGTAGAACGTCTTGGGCTGCAAGTCCAGAAGCTTTGTCCTAATTGACTATTTAGTACTTGTCTCCAGACGTTTCTGAATAATCCCAGAAGTGTGTAAAAGCCACTGCTTTTAATTATACAATCTAATGCTTGGGATACAATGGAAACTCTGACATTTCCTCTGACATTTTATGATGGAAACTCTGACGTGCACACAAGAGCATAAATACTGTACATGTTTTAGTAAAAAGAGCAGTCAGTGGACTAGATTCTGTCTTCAGTGACAATAGAAGCCACCTGGGAGGATTATTTTATTTTAATTTTTAAAGTTCTCTGAATTCAGGGATGTCAGTTTATTTTTCACACACAGAACTCATTCCTTTTATCCTATAAAATGTAATGTTTGCAAATGTTGAGAGTGAGTCTTTCCCGAATAAATGGATTTGCAAACAAAAAGTCTTCTCTATAACCTTGCTGCTAGCTGGATGTACATTAATCAAAAGAAGAGAGTAAATTTAAGAAAAAGACAAGGGCCACTTTTTCCACAAAAGGAAAATGTGATTAAAAGGTATTGTATTTCTTGTAGGACTTTAAGTGTTTTATAAATAAAATCACTGTGCCAGAAACATTTCAATGCTCCTTTTACTTATGCTTTATTCTATTCAAAATCTGTGATTATTATAACATTTCTATGTTAGTCAGGTGCATTTAAACTACAGATCCTTATTACTGGAAGACTTGTAATCCTCTAACATCTTGTGCTGCTGCATTTTGAAAAGGGACTTCTAAAAAGGATGTCTTCCAAAATGTCAATTGATAGTCAAGTACTTGGGTCGGAAGGTCTTCATTTAGAACAGGGGTGTCAAACTCTATTTCATTGAGGGCTGCATCAGGTTTGTGTTTGCCCTGAAGGGGTTGCAGTGGGAGATGGCCAGTTTGATGTCACTTGTGTTTGGTGGCCCGAGTACTCTGCCAGTGAAAACAGGCTCCCAATCTATGTTTTCAGCTGGGACAGGCTCCTGCAACCCTCTGCCAGCGATATAACATAACTTATAAAAATATAACATATCTGTTATATAACAGAGGTTCATCAACAGAATTGTCCAATCTTTCTCCCATAATACCCCTACTTTTCCCATTCTTGCTTTATTACAGTATTAAACACACACACACACACACACACACACACGAACTTTATCTTTGTTTTAGGAGGAATCCTGTAGATCAGGCCACAGGTTTATCTAATCCAGTATTCTGTTACCATGATAGCATTTGGGAAACTACAAAGATAATCAGAACAGTTTATGATTATAAGCCCCTTAGACTTTCCCTGTGGTAAAATGGGCTGCAAATAAATTTTATAAATAAATACATTTCATTGATCAGGGTTGTATTTGCCCCAGGGAGGGGGGGGGTTGCAGGTGAATACAGCCAGCTTCATGTCACTTGTATCCGGGGCGCCTTTGGTGGTCCAAGTGCTCTACCAGCAAAAACGTGCTCCTCATCTCCATTTTTGGCTGGGACAGCCTCCTGCAACCTCTGCCAACAAAAACAGAGTTTGGGAGTGTAGCCCTCCCGAGCTCTGTTTTTGCTGGCAGGGGGTTGTAGGAGGCCATCCCAGCTGAAAACATAATTTGGGAGTCCATTTTCACTGGCAGAGGCACTGTGGGCTGGTCCTTTGCGGTTTCCAAGGTAGCCTCATGGGCCAGATCTAAGCACCCCATGGGCTGCATCTGGCCCACAGGCCTTGAGTTTGACACCCCTGATTTAGAGGAACACAACCAAAAAATTCAGAACTTTGAGCCTCTAACAGTGCAAAGTCTAAGGACATAGAGTGCATGAGAATATGATAAACATTAGTCCATTTGTTCATGCTCCTGAAATGGATCCATTCTTATGGAAAAAGGCTGAAATGCATTAGGAACATCTTCAAGTTTCTCTTAGTAAGATGTTTTGGTGTCTCAGTTGTTTCACTTGTTCACTTCTTTTATGTTAAGAAATTGAGTCATAGCACTTGAATCTTTACAACATGCAGGGTAATGGCTCTTTGCATTAAGCTACAGTGTGTATCTTATGGATAAACTAATCTTTTACCAACTAAAAAAAATGCTTCATTTTGAGATTTGTTTTGCAGTGAAAAATTGAAAATGCCAGTCATTTTCAAGCAAAGACCTGCCTTTTTAAATTAAAAAGCTCAGACAAATGCCACCAGGTTGTCTTCTGAGTGGCATGATTAAGATGACTTATAGGAGACAAAAGGAAACATTAAACATATTAAAAGATCAGTTTACCTTCCCTCTATAATATAAAGTTTTGATAATCAATTATGTTCCACACCCAAACATTTTAAGGGTCTCAAATGATTCATTTAATGAAACAAGGACAATTATGTTGTCACCATAATCCATATTCAGTAGATTGCAACCTAAAGATACGAGATTACTTCATAAACTCTTGGAATGTTGCTTATATAAAATGTACACTTTGCTGGCTTTCAAATGCATTTCAAATGTTGTATTGTTACTTGTGCAAAGAATTGGCATTTTGATTGTTTGCATAGCATTTTTCCTCACAGAGCAGACATCTCTAAAGTTACTAAAATGGCCTTGAACACCGTGTTGTTACTTGTTTATAAATTAATGTAGTTCTGACTGACTTATCACAACTTGGAAGTAGATTAGAACTGTTTTTCTTTGAATAAAAGCCCGGTAGCTTAGAAGAAAGGTGGATAAGAATTAAAAATACACTGTATACAAAATTATGATGAAATGGAAGATATGGGCAAAGAAACTTTTTCTCTTCTCTCACTGTATTAGAACAAGAATTCAATTTTGTAAAATAAATGCAGAGTGATTTAAGATACAAGAAGTACATCTTTGCACAACAATTTATAGTAAACTACTGGTGGTAGTGCCTTCAGATGTTGCTATGGTTCTAATTTAGATTTAGATCCCAGAGAATACAGCCACAAGAGATCCAAGTCTTGAGTCCAGTAATTCCTAAAGCAAAGATATAGAGAATCCAGGTTTTGAGGAAGTATTACATCTTAGCTATAAACAATGAAGATGCTCTTGATTAACACTAGCTCCATGGTGGCCTTAGTATCTGTAGTTATAATATGTTAGTATCTATAGAAGAGGGCAGAGAGAGCATGATATGCATTGCAATGTCATCATTCAAACATTATCCCTTATGTCCTTGTGTATGACACAAGTATGAAAGGTTGATGGTTGTATCAGGACACCAAATGTTTCATCAACCTTGTGTCATTCTGATTAAGAGCTGATGCTATGCTCTAATACAGCAAATCTCTCATTTTGAATGTGATTGTATGGATTTTTGAGATGCAAACATATGTATAGTTTGTAGTCTGAACTAGTAAATCTTCAAAGTGGTAGTTCTTTTTACTGATATGATGGATCTGTTTAAAACTTTTGGTTAGTAATTAATTATAAAATGCCATTTCTTCAACTTCAGGAAACTATAACATAACTTATCTGTTATATAACAGAGGTTCATCAACCTACTTTCCCCATTCTTGCTTTATTACAGTATTAAACACACACACATGCACACACACCAGTGGTGGGTTGCAGGCGGTACGCCCTGGTAAGGGCGTACCGGATCCTGCCTGGAGCACCGGGTACCGTTCCGTTCCGGTGCTCCAGAGGGCCCACCTGCCCGCCCGAGCTCCTTACCTCTGCTTTAAGCTTTTGGCGCTTCCGTGCACGCGCATGGCACATACAGCGCCTGCACGACACTCTGCCAAGCAGCTGGAGTGTCACGGAGGCTTGCAGAACGTAAGTACGATCCATGCTGTAAGTACGATGCATGCGTGCGCCACGCACATCCACGTGGGTGATATCGGGGCCATTCCAACTGGAACCCACCATGACACACACTCTCACGTACACCACAGAGAACCTTTTCGTTGTTTTAGGAGGAATCCTGCAGATCAGACCACAGGTTTATCTAATCCAGTATTCTGTTACCATGATAACATTTGGGAAACTACAAAGATGATAAGAACAATTTATGATTATAAACCCCTTAGAGTTACCCTGTGGTAAGATGGGCTGAAAATAAATTTTATAAATAAACAAATGAATTAAAAAGAACAGTCTTTCTCATGCATATGGACATTCTTTTCATTATTCGTAATGCTATTCTTCCATCTCAGGAAGATCAGCAGTTGAAATGGAACTTAAGGAATATGCATACATGCAATCCCCCCACCCTTTATTGAACAATGTATAGGTTCCAAAGATTAAATGGCATTCACTAGTAATTACTTCTCTGGAAGCAACTGGAGTGTTTGCATTTTTAAAGTTACCTGGAAGGTTAAACAGGAATTAAAATTGATTAAAATGTTTCCGCACATCTGTCTTTACACCTTTGCCATTTCATTCAGTACTTGATTTAGAAAAGCAAAGCTGTGTTTCATTTCAGAAAATATATATTGTCTTTCAACTGGTGTGATTACCATAGAATAACATTAAATTGAATTCTGTATTCTACAGCATGATGATTTTAGGCACATAAGATGAGTAACAGCTGCCTATTGCAGAAGAATGCAATCACATAACAAAAGCTATACGTATGGCACGAGATCACTGAAATTCTTCCTGCAGCTGCCTACAAAAACTATGCACAGTATTAGTACATTTTTTTCCCAGGTTATGAATTCATCCACCTGTTTTCTTCTTTAAATATGTTCAAGAGTCTTTTCCTCAGATAAAAATTACAAGACCAAACATAGGGAAATCTTATTGATTTGATTATCCCACATTTCCAGTGCCACATACAGTCCTCTCATTTTTTTAATACCATGGATATTGTGCACTTATATAGAGTTGTGCAGGTGGTATAATAAAAATAAAAATATTAATGCTGGATCATAATAAAAGTAGCAACCGCTACGGTCTTGGGACAAATTTCTAATTTCTAATTATAGTCTTCCACAGATCCTAAAAGGCACTGTTGATTAGATTAAAAACCTCACAAACACATCAGAAAATAAATGCAATAATGTGCTTCAAAGTGCATTTTCATAAAAGAAATTCAATGAAACCCAAAAGGAAGTAGGACAAGGAAAGAGCCACTCAGGATTGCATGAAGTAAATTTATGAAGGGAAGAAATAATACATAAACAACAATATTAAAGTCATATTTTTTGAAATGTAAAGGTTATCCAAATAGTGGAAGAGAAAAACAACAATGGAAATATATAAATATATACTGGCACGCTATATCAGCAGGCAGGCCAAGAATCTTAAGAGTGACCTAGTAAAGAATTCACAATATATGTTAGATACCAAACCAGTGTCAAGGAATTAGTAGAACTAAGTCGGGCGGGGGGAGATGGTGCAAAAAAGAAGAGCAGAGGATGATTGGCTGAATATTTCATAGCTGTTTTTTGACTGGAACATGAATCAATTAGGACTCAATCAAGGAAGAGTTTTGGTATATGTAAAACACCCTACATCCAGTATTCCCATGTACCACTTTGGTACAGAATTGTATGTTCCGCATGAACAATGGAGAAAAATTTGTGTGTACATTTGCTGTAAATGCCTATAATAGACCTCCTCCTTCACAGATACACACACATGTAAACCCTGCACAGAATTTCTATGCTCATATAATATGAGAACCAGTATGGTGTAGTGGTTACGTTATCAGGCTATAAACTAGGAGACTGTTAATTCTGGTCCCACTTAGGCACTAAGCCAGCTGGATGATCTTGGGCCAGTCTCTTTCCCTCAGCCCTAGGAAGAAGGCAATGGCAAACCACTTCTGAACAACTTTGCCAAGAAAACTGCAGGGGCTTGTCTAGGCAATCTCCAAGAATTAAACAGAATTGAAAGAAAGAAAGAAATATCTTAGAGACAGGCAAAAGTTTGCCAGTTCTGAGGAAAATATGAAGAAGCTGACTGGGCATAAGATGAAAAGAAGTGTTTCTAGAGAATCTAATGACATTTCCACATTATTACTTCAATCTCTCTAAGCCATTTCAAAAGCTACCTACTGTCTTTTTACTTTTGCCAAACTTGGAATATAACAAACAGACATCAAATATCATGTTACTGTTGACCAATAGGATAGTGAAAAATAACAGATTTCAAACAATGTCCACCTCCACCACAGCCTTTGGAGCCATCATAAACCCCTTGCCCCCAGTCTATGTCAAAGGGGAAAACTGCATTGTTGCCTCCCCATCCATGTTTGGTAGTGAATTTAATGTCCATTTGTTTGTTGGCCACAAAATCTGAATAGTTGTTAAAAAGAAGAGCAACAAAGAACCAAAACCTATCTTCTCCACTGTGCCTTGTGGCTCTAACAAGCTAGGATAATGAAAATAAATTATGTCAGTATTTTTTATCCAGAGGAAGGTACAAGCAAGAATTTCTGCCAAGGGAAGAACAGGCCACGTAGAGAGTTTGCAAAGTTTTACAAGAAAATGTCAACATTGCTCTGGTGTCAAGCAAACAACAATAAATTGCAGAACAATGGAGTTCAGCAGAACAGATTTAGGTGGCAAATATTGACCATATTGTAGGAAAACTGGGGTTTAGCACCGATTTTGGATCTGGATGGGGAACAAGAAGCTTCAGCTGAACCTGGTAAAACCGAGCGGTTATTGTTGTGTGGAACCTTGCAATCTGTGATTTTAACATTTTTAGTTTTGGATAGAGTAGACTTCCTCAGACAGACAGAGTACACAAGTTGGGGGTTCCCTTAGCCACACTGGCTGAGAGCATTTGCACCTATTCCTGGATTGTGAGGCCCTGCATTCAGTCACTCATGCCTTGGGACTTTTGTGTTTAAACTACTGCAATGTGCTGTTCATGGGGATACTCTCTGAAGAGTATTTGTAAGCTAGAACTGGCACAGAATGAAGTTGTAGGGCTCCTAGGATGGCCGATAAAACACCACTATTAAGTGAACGGCACTGCTTGTTGGTCAGCTTCTGGGTTCAATTCAAGGTATTGGTTATCACCTTTAAAGGCTTTTATGGCATGGGATCAGGCTATCTAAGGAACATTCTCAAGTGGGATTGACCTACCTCACTTGCTCTGGCAAAAGGTGCATGCTAAGGATCCTGTTGGCCAAGGAATTTCATCTGGTGTGGTCCAGAAAAAGAAGTTTTTCTGCTATTGCTCCTGCCCCCGGGAATATCATGCCATTGGAGGTGAGATCTACCCCAGTCCTCTTGGCCTTCGAAAAGAGCCCAAAATCTGGATATGCTGACTGGCTTAGTTCCAATGGGGGTCTCCCACATTGGAGATGGTTAATAGATTAAGAATATTTTCCCACCTCCATCCCATTTACATTCTGGTTTCTATTTTATCTAATTATTAGTTAATTATTAGGTATTAGTTATTTTTAGTGTTTTTAAGGTATAATGTTTATTTATCCTGTTTTTTTATGGTGTTGTAAGCTGCTCAGAGTCATACGATTGCGAGATGGATGGCATATATATTTAATAAATATATTAATAAATAAATTAATAAGTAAAATTTTGAACTATTGTTGCATATGTGAATGGGCCCCGAAAGGAAGAAAAATTAGATACAAGTGGTTGGAAAAGAGACTCTGAGATTAAACAGTACTGGAGAAATAGAGACTAAGAAGACTAAGAAAAAGAGATACCTCTCGCAATTATAACTCCCAAATTGCTTCACATCAAATGAGGCTCAGGTCTATAGCTACCTTTTAAGCCTAGATAGGTTTTAAAAATAAAAGTCTCATCTGTGGAACACTGTATTGTGGAATTAACTTTCTTGTATTTGTTCTGTAGAAACATTATGTAACTTATTTGCACATCTCAGATTACCTACCATTTCCTTCCTCTTTTTCCTCTCCCTATTAAATAAACCATACTGTACATAGACATTATATGTGTGTACATATACGTATGTATATGTCTGTGTGCATGTGTATCAGTGGTGGATTGCAAATATTTTTACTACAGGTTTGGGCACACACACATACCCCACGCGCAGAAGCTTCTGTGCATGTGCAGAAGTGTCTGGTCAGGTGGGCGGGGCCTCCTGCTTCTGCTACTATTGGTGCGGCTGAACCAGGCCGAACCGGGAGCAACCCATCACTGATGTGTATGTGTATGTATACTTAGTTCAATCACATACCGTCATTGAAGAATTAGCAACTGTAGTACAACATTCTTCAAGAGTGCTAAATGGGAAAATTTCTAGTAATTATTATATTATTTATATAACAATAAAGGATGAATTAGAAACAAAAATATTTATGTTTTGTCAGAACAAGTTGTACTTGGATGTGTTAGATTGGGTAATGGATAGGCACACACAGCCTTAACGGTAACAACAGCTCTTTATTCAGTACAACAAGTGAGAATAATCCAGCAAAGGTTGAGTCTGACAGTCCTTTTATAGGGAGCTGTCAGACCCTTCGACCAATAGGATTAAACCTCTGTTCCCGCTGGAACAGAGGACCTCGGAGGAAACCACTGTAGTTAGAACAAGTATCTAACACCCATCCCCTCTTGGATGGAACAATCCTACATTTTACGTAGTCATGCAGGTAGGCGGGCTTTGGGTAGCTCTACCTGACCTGCACAGTTCAGTAGGACGGTTTCCTTGGACAGGTCGGACAGACCTGTTTGCTCCACAGCTCCGCTTGGTGGAAGCTCCAGGAACCTTTCACAGGCCATGGCTGGAGCTTCTAGAGCCGGTTCGCTTGGAGCTCTCTGCGGGTCTGCAACATAACCAGATAAGTTTCCCGTACCCTCGGGCTTGAGCTGGCCATGGAAGGGTGCTTGCTCCGTTTGGGTAGGACTTTGGCTACCTTGTGCAGGAGTTACCTCTGGTTGTCTAAGAGTGGAGTTAGAGAGGCGGCCATGGAGTTGGTCAATATGCCTTCTCCAATTCCTACCGTCCTGTGAAGCGCCCTGGCGCTGCATGGTTTCTGCAGACTTAGCGGCCCATTCTGATGCCCTGGCTTTGTCCAAGGCAATTTGCAGAGTGAGGTCAGACGTGGCAAGTAACCTGCTCTGTAGGCCAATGTCCCGCACGCCACAAATTATGCGGTCCAGAATCAGCTTATCCAGGTCTCGGAATTCGCAGTATGCAGCGGCCTTGCGAATCGCAGCAACGTACTCATTTATTGACTTGCCCTCTTTCTTGTTCCTGATGTTAAACTCATGTCAGCGAACGTGCTTGGACAACTTGGGGGCATAGTGGGTCCTCAGCATCTGCTGGAGCATGGACCAGGCAACTGATTGCAGCGGTGTCGACTCAGAGAGGTCTTTCACCATCTTGAACACTTCCCGGCCACAGTATCCGAGGAACATGTTCTTGCGGCCTTCAGAAAGGTCCATGAGGTTGTTTGCTTCAAGGAAGCAGTCAAATCGTAGCATGTACGTGTCCCAGTGCTCAGTGACTGGGTCATATGGAGTCGGTGGGGCGTACATGGCCATTTTGTGTTCAGAGGGTGTTTTGAGTTTGCCACTCAAAAATGGCTGCTCGAAGCCGCGCTGAGCCCCGGGCTGGATGTACTTGCTGGATTGCTAAACTCTTTTTTGGTTTGCCTAGTTGCCTTCCAATCCCATCCTCATTGCCAGTGTTAGATTGGGTAATGGATAGGCATACACAGACTTAACGGTAACAACAGCTCTTTATTCAGTACTATAAGTGAGAACAATTCAGCAAAGGTTGAGTCTGACAGCAGTCCTTTTATAGGGAGCTGTCAGACCCTTCGACCAATAGGATTAAACCTCTGTTCCCGCCGGAACAGAGGACCTTGGTGGAAACCACTGTAGTTAGAACAAGTATCTAACAAAATGCTTATGCTCCACAGGCACTAGGGATCTAAAACAAACACGAGATAGCCATTTTTAAAGATAGAAAGATTGTTTCTACCTTTGTCCCAACTGTTATCAAATTAAAGTCAGTAACAGAATATGATAGAAAAAAGGTAGGCCCATTTATAGATGTTTGGCTAACAAATCAGGAGATTTTACATTATATAAGGACTTTTTGAACTCTTTCATTATATGCCTTAATATGGAAAATGTGTAGCTGCATTAAAGTTATTTTGCAGTCTTTCAACTTAGAATTCTATAATCCCACAGATTTTTAAGAATTAGTGCCTGTATATTTCTGTATTTTTATATCCTTTTTCCATGCAAAATCTGTTTTCCATCTGTGTCTTCCTTTTCCTAATCTGCTAAGCTGAAAATCATGAGATATTGCTCTGTAAGCAATTCTGGGAACCTTTCCAGCTTAAAAATGGAATAAATACTTTGATTATTATCTGTCGACTACTGAATGACCATTGTAATTCATTTTGGAGATGAACGCTCTTTGCAAATTGATGAAACAATTTTAGCTGCACAGGGAAGAGTCTCTTGGATACAAGGCACACCCTAAAAGTGAAGTTTAGTTAACCAAAAGTTATGGAAGATACTTTTATCACTATATGCATTTTATTAGGTAATCCATCTACAGTAAACTGCCCTTTGATTATTCTAACTTACCCTAATATGCTACCTCTCCTCTTACTTTAAATAATCCTTCCTCAGTTATTTGCTAATGATGACCTAAAAGGTTATGTACGTCTGTTTTTTAACATGTATTTTCTGGGAGGAATTCCTTCTCTCAGGCTCTTTTCTTCTTTCTGACATGTCCTCTAACCTCCACCAAGTTTGGTAATGTACTCTATGTGATTTTGAGGTTGGGGAGAATCTTTTTTCCACATTGAATGGAATATATGTTCCACTTCAATGCTTAAATAGATGGTCCAAAAAATCCCACCAGCATATAGACACAGGGTCATAGATGGGATGGAATTCTGATTGTTATAACGTGTCAACCAAGGTGCCTTTTTCTTAGTTTAATTGACTGAGCAGATTGACTGAGTCACTCTACTTTTTTTTCCCAAGCAAAGCACTTTAGTTCCTGTTGAGTTTGTCAATCAGAAAGATCGGCAGTTTGGCAGATCGAATCCCTAGTGCCATGTAACGGAATGGCTCCCGTTACTTGTCCCAGCTTCTGCCAACCTAGCAGTTTGAAAGCATGTAAAAATGCAAGGAGAAAAATTGGAACCATCTTTGGTGAGAAGGTTACAGCGTTCCATGCCCCTTCGGCATTTAGTCATGCTGGCCACATGACCGCAGAGACATCTTTGCACAGTTCTAGCTCTTTGGCTTTGAAACGGAGATGAGCACTGCCTCCTAGTGTCAGGAACAACTAGCACATTGTACAAGGGGAACCTTTACCTTTACCTTTATTTAGTAAA
Organism: Natrix helvetica; assembly: GCF_964273705.1. NCBI lineage: Eukaryota > Metazoa > Chordata > Lepidosauria > Squamata > Natricidae > Natrix > Natrix helvetica. Next base: position 247,637,077 of record NC_138552.1, read on the forward strand.
ATAATCGATAATGTGAATTATAATGTTTGACTACAGTAATTACAAATTCTGTGTGTAATTTTTCTAAATACTAAATTTGATTCTGGGTTTATTATGCACTTATTAGCTATAACTCTTGACTATAGAAACAGGTAGCAAATGAAACATACTGTTTTTCCATGTACCTACATATATGCCATGCATATATTTGATAGATCTGTAGGGAAATAATTCACGATGCAACCAAATTGTTTTCAAACTCTCTGCAGCTGCTTCTAATTCTTGAACAGGCCTATTTATATGAATCTAATTTTGACACAAAGCAAATCTTCTGTAAAAAGTTAGCTGCACTGGTAGATACATCATATTTGATCAAATCTCAGCCAATCAGTTTGACTGTCCCCTCACTTCCTTCCAGGTCTCTGAATGTTTTGGAAGTGATGCAAAGAGACTAGAACTGCCACAATAGCCAGGCAAGCACAAGACATTAAATTATTTGTTTCTCTTTCTGATTAGGCAATTGAATGCCGATAGAATTTCATTTGGTTCCATAGTCATTCCAGTAGCAATTCAAATTCTCTAACTGAAATGAACTTGAAAGAGGATAAACTGTCTTCATAATCATTTAATGAGCAATAGACTACTAAATGGAGGGATGTGATTTTTCCCTGCCCTGACTCATATACTCACATATTCTTTCTCATTTATTTTAGCCAAAATGTCAAGCTGAATTCATTTAAATAAAAGGTAAGTTGATATGGAAAATTACAGGCAATATGATTTTGTATGGAAAAAATATAGCAGAGCCAATTGAAAGAGCACCAAAGTCATTCAATTCACATGGCTTGTCCTGTTTCTTTCAAAAAGTGCTTCTTTCTATGCCTCAGGTCACTTCCATAAGATCCATCATTCCATGTACAGTATATTCAAAATCAATTTTTCATACCTATGGAAAGGCTTGGCATTCACACTATCAGAAGGAAAGGATAATGAAGGAATGTATTTAACAAACAGTGCATTGTAGACATTTTCATATGAAAAACTTTTCATACAATTTTTGGTGCAGCGTATAGTCAGCCACTTAAATAGCCAATAAGCATGCTTTTGGTATACCACCATATTCACTTCTTATGAGCTTTCTTCTATAACGTACAAAGTATGCAAGCGTTCTTCAAACTAAAGTCACATAAATCATATATTATGCAACTATTGACTGAAAAAATGAACTGTAAATTATGTGCAACAATAGTGCGTATGTTGTCCTAAATCTTGCACTAAGAAAGATGCAGATGGCTTGAAGCAGAGATAGGGGAAGTTTATAAGACACAAACAGGGATGGGCTGCTGGGGGTTTGCATGGATTTGGATGATCCTCTGGTTAGGATTCTACCCAGTTCAGCGAACCCCCACATGCCACTTCGGCTGGCCACACCCACCTGTGCCCGCCCCTCCCAGGAGTCTCCATGCAGCCCGTTCATCATGCCAAGTAATTGCAGGGTCCGTGCAGAGGCTTGTGGGGGGGATGGGCCTTCCGGACATTCTGGAAGTCTGGAAACAGGGCTGTTTCCAGCCTCCGGAGCCTGGGGGAAGCAGTTTTCACCCTCCCGCAGGCTTGAGAAAAGCCTCCAGAGCCTGGGGAGGGCAGAAAACATCCCCCTAGATGTGGCGCAGGAGACTAACTAGGCCATGCCCACCATGGCCACGCCCACCCAACAACGGGGCAGCGAACCCATTGCTGCAATTTTTGAAGCCCACCCTAGACACAAACCATACCAAAGATAACACTGCAATTCATTGTAAAGCAGAAACCAGAACAGGAGCAAAAAAAAAAAAAAAAGTGAGATGGGCAGAAAATGAGCAGAACAAGAGTCTAGCCAATACTTTCCTTTAACTTCCCTTGGGCTAATAAAGGCCTGCAGAAGGCCTGACTGGGACATAGAAAATGTGTAATGCTGGGGTAAATGGGTAAAGTGATTCCTTGCCACAAGAATTTGCTGGCCTTTTAGTTCCCTGCTTAATTCAATAAAGAGATGTTTAGTAGTGTAATATATCTGCACAAATGAGTTTCTCCAAGAAGATACAAAAGGAGGATATAAAAGGCTGACATGGTGAAGGCATACAATTATTTGAAGCATATTTTAATTTTTAAAAATATATCTAGATGTAGTGAAAATTAAAGTTAAAACTTAAAATTTAACATGGACCGAAACTTTCATATATAGGAATGCAAATGATATGAAGAATATAATGTAATCTTTTGTTGGCAGATAAGTAAGCATAGGGAATCCAGAGAGAAAAATGTAAACTGTAGAGTCAAATGACATGAAATGCAAAAAGACTACAGTTTATAGTGAGTCAAATATATTGAAATCTATGGGAAAATAAACTTTACTACGGCCATTAAAAATAGTAATTTGTGATTGTACAAGCCTCTTTAAGCTATGTACTGCTTACATACCCAGCCCTTGTTTGACCTTCATTTCATTTAGGAAAACAGTAAGAAAATGTGTACATGGATAAAAGTGAGATAATATTTGTGTATGTACTGTATATGCATACACATAGAAACTTTTTGGACAGACTGATTAAAATGAATTTGGGAAAAGAGAAGCATGGGAAAACTGAAACTGATTCATCCTTTCCCACTCCGGACATAAGTAAACATATTTTGGATATTACAAACTGTATCTCTATTCACTCTTGGTAAGCTGAACTGCAATAACTAATCTCAGTAACAAATTCCTCTGTTAAAACTATGCATTTTAGATCAGAAACAGATTCTTTAGGGTGTTGTTAGATAAGTATTTAAAATGTCGTGTATCACAAAGTTACTTTGATTCTGGTTGCTCCTATTGATCTCTGCAGCAACTGAGGATGCTTTTTAGCAATAGTTTGGGCACTGAATTGTAAACTTATAAAGGGCAATTATGTGTTTATTTGATAGAAAAAAATGAGCAAGCTTGTATAAATGGAATGTAAATGCACCAGAGTCAAGCCTGGCACTTTAAAACTTCTAGCTTAAGAACTGATGCTATAAATCAGGAACCGTTATGTTAGGCAAGGGGGAGCATAGTGAAAATGAATACATACATTATTGGGGAAGTTTTTTAGAAGGTAAAACAATACATATCTAAAGAAAGTAAAGTAAAATAAAAGTGAAGTACAGTAAGACAAATGAAAGACAAAAGACAAAGGATAAAAGATGTACAGATATAGAGAATTACTTTACAGCACTTTTAATTGTATCTACACCTTTCTCTCTCTGTGTGTCTCTAAAATTAGATTTTACTTCCCTTCTTTTCATATTCTGTCCTTTTAAAAATTAAACCATAAAACACAAGGTCATTTTTTTCCTGTTTTCAGCAAAGTTTATAAAGGGTTTCTAGTCAGCAATAAACATATTGTTTTTTTTCTGTAAACAAGCAAGTCAATGTTAAACTATCTTTCCATCTTTATGCTTATAATAATCTCCCTGCAGTTACCATGTATAAAAACAAGCATGCCTAAATACTTTCTGGTTATCTGTACAATCGTCCCCAGCAAGAGAAGTTCTGGTTTTATCTGAATCTTTAAAATTCTTTACATCACGCTGTGTATTTGTAATCAGAAAACATATATTTTTCATTAAACAATGTTTCATCCACTCTTAACTTGATTTCAGCAGTTGTACAGTATTAGAGAAAATGCCACAGTAAAAAAATGTGTATTAAATAACCTTTAATGTTAGGAGAATAGCTTGTACAAAACATTAGAATAAAGTGGTCACAAAATGATTAGTTTAGAGAAATATGGTCCAAATGTATTCATGGTTCCTGCTGGTTTTCAAAAATAAAAGGGAATGAAAAACAGAGTGAATTTAGTAAACATTAGAAAGCAAATTCAGATGTGGCAGTAATTTTTTAAACCTTCCCAATGGCTGTAATTTCTATTTAGCATTTCTGTCACAGCTAACTGTCTATCATGCTCTATAGTGGAAACTAAGCTTCCTTTGTGTGGAGAAGATAAAAGAAAGCAGTGCCATCTTCTCCCTCATTCTCCTGCCTGCTGAACAGATTTGGCTCAGCTGCTTCAGAAGCTCTTAAATGGAACAATAATAATTTTCTTAGACACACAAAAAGACAGGGAACTCTTCCTGCTTTATACACCAGGCTCCAATTGATGCCACTTAGGAGATACTGCCAATATTTTTGTATTTTCCTATTGGGCAGGCAGTCATCAGACGGAAGGAAGAAAAATAATCTTATTTAGCAGGAGCAGCAAGATACTTTGATCTGTTGTTAGCAAATTCAGTGGCTGGAGTATAAATCCATACAAGGTTACCTCAAGGGCACAGCGCAGTTCTCAGGGTGTGACTGATTTGTTTCCTGAGGGCTCTAAGGAAAGAATGCCATTTTTCTAGGGAAGGAACCAGCCGTAGAAAAGCTACTGTATTCTTTTGTTTCTTTGCCGTGGAGTCTCATAATATTTGGTTTTTCTACAGATTTCTACAGACAGCAGATTTCTGAAACCAAGTACCATCCAGATCCTCATTACCTGAATCTTAATTTAAAGTCAGGCCTGGCATTTGGAGCCAGCATGATGAAGAATGGGGATGTGGAGAGGCTCTTGGCTGATGGTGATATCCTCCTTTTTCAGATGTGTATCTATTTCTGTCATATGTGCATTTCATTGATTTCTGTCCCACTCTTCAGAGAAATATCATTGATCCATGATTGAAAAGTGGTCCTGCATTTGTGTAATATGATCTGAGGCTGGCACTGAGGAGCCTCCTGCACATGTGGTCCCATTCTCCTCCTTCCTGTGGCTCTTCTCCGCAGCGCAGCAGAAGGAGTTGTTGTCCCCGCCACTGTGATCCTGGGGTATTTTGCTTGCACACACAAAAAAGAGATGAAAGAGAAAAGGGTAGAATTTTTTATCTTTTCATGATGAGAGCGGTGAGGCTCTGCCTCCCCTGCCTCCCCTGACTGCACGTCACTGCTATCAGATGAAAAGATTTGGGATTCTGGCTAAATTCCTGACTGATCTTGATAGAAGACATCCTTCACATTGGTTAATATGGGTTTACTCTCTCCTTTTTCACTCATTGTGAAACTCCATCTTCAAGGAATTCGTACTATTTTAAGGATTGGTGATATATGACAAGTTGATTTCCACAGCTGTAGATATCAAAGCCTTGATTAACAATGGGATATGCTTTCAAATACAAAATATTGAAATAAACATTTCCCACCCTGCAGCCACCTAAAATTAAAAGCCAAGATTATCTCTCAACTTGGCTCCCCCTCCTTTAAAAAAAAAACCTTTTGCTGTAAAAACAAGCAACATATGTTTTATAGAATCAAGCAAGAGATGAAAGATACCAGAGCACATTTCCCTGGAGGCCACTTGTTCTAATGTAAAGTAAACAATTTTTAGAAAACCTAAAGATTCCTTCTTCTTTCTGCCCCAATAATTCTGTTATGTGGAAATATAATTACTATATATGTTTTGAGTTAGTCTGTGTTTTTGCAAAAGGGGGATAAAATATAAAAATATTTATGCTTACAAGTGCCATTGCAGGAGATTAATTTTAGATTCTGGGTTTAGGGATCTTGCAGTGACTCCCCCAGTGGTGGGATTCAAAGAATTTAACAACCTGTTCTCTGCCCTAATGATTTCTTCCAACAAACAGTTCACCAAACTGCTCAGAAAGTTAACAACCGGTTGTTCGGAACTGGTGCAAACCGACTGAATCCCACCACTGGATTCCCCCCTTATTATTTCATCTATTTCATAGTGTTGTATGCTGCCCCTCCTGCATCTCTGAGTCTCCTGAACTTGGGATCCAAAGTCCTGTCTCCTGATAGTACCACAACATCTGGGTGCTAATGTTTTGCACTAAATGTTTTTATTCCATTTTTCTGCTGCCAAATTAAGAACAAATGGCAGTTTACCTCTTCAGCCAACAGAACATTCAAAATTTATAGTTAAAGTTTAAAACATCCAGGGTAAGAATGTAAATTGAAATAGCAAAGATCAAGCAACAATCTGTGTTATAACGATAAAACTTCTCGTAACAATAATAAAGTGCAACACAATAAAGGTAGCAATGACAAATCACCCACCAAACACTGTCTGGAAATGGTCTGTCTCCAGAAACTTCAGAAATGTTAAAAGAGATGTAGCAATGTTTCATTCTAAGGGGAAACTATTCCACAGGGCCAGTACACCAAGTGAAGAATAGTTACTCCTGGCCCCTATTCCCCTTATTTCATAAGAGTGGGCTATAACTAAGAGCATCTGCAGGCCCAGATTGCCTGAGGAACAATCTCATCCTATTGTATCATCCATTCCACTGGTCCAGCAGGAAGGACATGTTATAGAGTCCATCAGTTAAGAATTTTGACAGGCAAGGCCTAGGAAGTATTTTCTGGAAAGTATTTTCTGCTATTGCTCCCACCTTGTAGAACATATTAAACCTGGAAGTGAGGTTGATCTCTACCGTTTTGGCCCTCAGAAGAGTGTTAAAGCTTGGCTCTGTCGGCTAGAATGGAAATCCAAAAATGATACCCAGCTCCGGGGTGACTGGTGCGTTGAGAATTTTCAGTTTTTTAATTTTTTTTGAATATTTTTATATGGGTTTCTCTCTCTCTCTCCTATTATAAACTGCTCAGAGTCTCTTGTACAATAAAATGGGCAGTGCATAAATCTGATTAATAAATATACAATTCTGGATATCCTGGCAGGATAAAATATGAAAATAAAAATGTTTTTATATAAGGCATTTATGTAGTGCTAATATTCAAGGTCACATGCTCCTATTCCTCCCCCATACTCAATTTTTAGATGTGGCTCACAGACCATTCTAAAATTTGTTTCCAAACTTTAAGAGAAAACTGGAAATATCAAAAATGGGCATCATCTTTGGTGAAGCCTACATTGCAAGGTGAACAGAATATATTTTCGTTTATTTCAATTTTGGACCAAATGCTTCTAAACTGGGTTCAGCCAGATGTTGGACTGCCATGAAACTCCATTCTTATCTATTTCTCCTTAGCTTTTGCAGCATGAAGTACAACATTTTTCTTTTGTTGCTTAAATAAAATTCCATGGCTGGAAAGAGAAGAATATTTGATCTGGTGATCTATAATTTTGCTTTCAAATAAAACATATTGTGGACTAGGGCAGTTTTGATAATTTCCTAGCAGTTATAAAGATCCAGGGGAAGGATTTGGAAGAGATCCCTATTTTGTTTTTCTCTTCAGCCAGTCCATCCATCCTAGACATAAGTATGCTGAAATTTTGTGAGATGCACTAGGTGATTGATATGATGTAGAGCAAATAATTATGTTACAGACAGGTTACTCTCTTATATTTTCACCTTAATACTCAACAAGTTTCCAAATATTCAGCATTATCTGATTCCTCAGTGCCATGAATGCCATGTCTGAAATTTGACATGGAACCTATTGCTGAAATGTCATCATACTTTTATCTCAAATGAAAAGATTATGGAAATTTAAACAGCTTGAGCAGTCTGCAGTGGTTTCCATGAAATCTGACACAATTCTAAGATTCTAGCTTGACCCCAAATTGCTGTTGAAAAAAATCCTAAAATGTATAGTCATTTATCTTTTTCAGTGCCAGATTATAAAGAATGGAATTCTTTTTTTCCACATTTCATGCTGATTTTGGTCATTCCAGTAATCTACATCAGATTGGGCCAATTCTGGAGTTCCAATCTGGGCGCCTGTATTGGATGGGGTAGAAAGCTGTTGTACACACTGAGAAATGATTAAATATAGGGGAAGTGATTTTATTTTATTTAAATCAAATCAAATTTATGTCATGGTTCTGTTCATATTTTGATGGTTGGCTCTCAAAACCAAGTATAGTCCTCAGCCCAAAATAAATTGTGCAGTAATGATAAAATATATTTCATAAGGTTGTGCAAAATGTACTGTTGAAGGGATAAGTAGCTAGAGGGAAATAAATCTTCTGGAACTGAAATGGAAAGGGTTTGTAGTGTTTCACATATAGTCCAGAGGATAATGAAATATTCCTTCTTGGAACAAGACAATTTTCACAACATTAATAATTCAAATACTTCAAACTACTTTTTCAGCAATCCTTAAAACAGAACTGTATGATTGTTCATTTTTATTAAAGGTAGTCCTTGGTTTACATTCATTTATTCAGTGACCATTCAGAGGAAAGGCACTTAAAATAAAGGACATATGACTGATTGACGAAGTTCTACCATAGAAGTCATGTGATCATGATGAGGCACTTATTATGATGTTACAGAGAGCTACAGTCAGATGGACACCATTTGTGACCTTCCCTGCTAGCTTCCCACAAAAAAACAACAATGTGGAAGCCAGCAGGGAAGTCACAAGTTGCTTTTTGTCAATCGCTCTCACATGTAGCACCCTACTGCCTATACACAGTCTCTCCTGGCCTCCCCCAGTTTGCCTTTGTCAAACCTCTCAAGCCCTTGTAGGAGATGATCAGGCTGAGCCTGAGGTAAAATGCTTCATCAGTCTGGGGTCTCTATGTCCCTAAGAGAGACCTAAGCCCACCTGCCTCTTTGAAATTCATTGACTCTTTATCTGGTGCCAAATCATATTGACTATTAGTAGTTCAGGTTCTTGTGTATAGGTTGCATGGAATAAACTTGCAGTGCTTTTGAAATCTATCCTGGCTCTGGGTTGTTGTGGGATTTCAAAAAATAAGACTTTGAAGTTTAAAGTATTTAATATACATTAGGAAGTATCCATGTGAGGTTTACTATTGAATTATAGGAGCCATGCTTAATGGATACAGCTTATTAGATTCACTGTGGAGTCCTTGAAGTTTCATTACCTGACTAGGTAACATCAACAGTTTCCATCATCACATTCACAAACACTGATGATGTTCCCTATTCATGTAATGAAATGTCTGCAAGCAAGCAATTAAGCTCAGATGACACCAAGGAAGGGAGAGGGACAGGGGGACAGGGGAGAGAGGGAGAGGGAGAGGGAGAGGGAGAGGGAGGGAGGGAGAGAGAGAGAGAGCGAGAGAGATTGATTCTCTTCTATTGTTATTGGATACATCATTAATAATAAATAATGTAACTTCTTCCTCTAAGTGTAAGAAGCAATTTATATCAATCAGATTGTTTGTTCTGTAGTCCTCAAATTATTTACTTTACTCTAATAGGCAGATAAACCTTCAGGCAGTGGCCTTTCTCAATCTCTTCAATCTTATTTTTTTCATTAGTTAAAAATTGTTTTCTGAAGCACTTGTATGCAGAACATGTGCTATATCATGGAACTATTGCCCAAGTAATAACTAATTATAAGAGTTTAGTGTCTTTACTATCAGATGTAATCTCTAGCAGTTGTTGGAAACAAAGATAGAAGATGCTACTTACTTACTTAACTTACTTTCTTACTTAGTTGCCTACTCACTCACAGCAACTCTAGTCAGCCTACAAACGGTAACAACACAAAGTAGAAAAATAATAATAACCCCCCACTATTGCACTCCTAACCTACATATGGGTTTCAGAGGCTCTGGATGCAATAATACAATGATAGGGTAGGTTTTTTTTGGGGGGGGGGGAGTTATGTTTTCTCAGGACTCTTATCCTTGCAATTTTAATTTCTTTTTCTGTTATTCTTTTCAAGTTACAATGAAGCAATATCTGGTTAAACTTCCAACTGAAGGTTTACTTAATAGATTAAAGCATTTTGATAATAAGTAAACAAAGAAAAAGAATCTTACATAAAGTAATGAGGCAAAAAGTATAACCAAACTCTTTTGCCAGCACATAATACAGACCATTTCAAATAACAATAGAATACAGGTTAGAGTGGGGGAAGATTGATTTACAGATTGGGGATATTGCAACTCCAACAAAAGACACTGGACAAAAACAGCTTTTTCTGCTCTCTGCTCCACTGAAATTTCCAGAAGAAAGAATCTAGAGCAGTGATGGCAAAGGGAGTGCATGCGGGGGGGGGGGGGCATCACCAAGTGCCAAAAAGGGAGCATTGTGCACACGCACTCATCTGGGCCATAGCCAGGAAGAGGAGCTGCCCAGGAACCATGCGTGCACCAGAAAATGTCCAGTGCGCACATGTGTGCCGGTCAGCAAGTCTTCCAGTTACTGCCGCAGATGCACACAGGCCGATCATCTGGCCGGCGTGCATGCTCATGCTGGAAAACTGAAGACCAGCTCTTCTGGTTTCCAGCACTGCCAGACGCACAAAAGCCAGCTGATCGTCGTGTACGCATATGCACCAGAAATCTAAAAGAGGAATGGGTGAAGCCACACGTGCCAAGCAACATCGCTCTGCGTGCCATTTTGGGCATGCGTGCCATAGGTTCACCACCACGTGTCTAGAGATTTTCAAGAATTACAATATATGGCAGGCCAAGATAACAGAATAACAATTGGGAATGTTCAAGAGTAAGACATCATAATCAATCAATAACTATAACCCAATGCACTATATCCCATTCCTGCAAATACAGTACTACTAATATTGTTATGTGTTATGTGCTCCTATGAATAAGCTGAGAATCCTGTTTCAGAATTTTTCAGTTTTTGTTTATATATACAAGCGAATAAATAATTGAGGACAATTTCAGATGACCTTCCTGCTTATTAAGGGAATAAAACATTAACTGCATCATCAGTTATCTGAAGGGCTTACTGTTTTTACAATGATATTTAAATAGCAACATGGACTAAATATTAAAGCTATTGCCTTACCTTTGAATAGAATACATTGCAATATAATCATAAGTATTGACAAAGAACAGTTGGATTATGGGATTCTGACTCATGAATTGAAATTTATTGAACTTTAGGATGAAAAATGCAGACACTATAATCACTTTAAAGTAAGAATTGAACACAAAATTGAGCAGGTATCTATTTATTTAACTTGAACTGTTGAATCATGTAGAACCCACATCATCTTGCTTCATGGAGGTAGTGCAGAAACAGCAACTTTTCCTAGGACAACTGGGAATTAGTCTTCCTGGTTGATTTTTATTAGAGAATCATGTAGACCATAGTTGTTCAATTTGTGGCTTGTTTGAGCCACACCGAATGAAAAGGAATTGCCTTGGGCAGCATATAAAATATATAATATACAGTAGTTAATATATATAAATAGCAAACATACTTTATTTTTGTTTTATACTTTTGGTTATATTGTGGGGCCACATTACTAGATGTCCAGAGCTACATGCAGCCTGGGGGCTAGACTTGCCTGCTATAGACTTTCATGTTCCAAGCCTATAAAATTTTATAGGTGAAAACTAAAAATCAGAATTGCACCCCCATGACTATCAGAACACAGTGTGGAGTCCTGAAGCACAGGCATAATGTATTTTCAGTGCAAGGAACAAGTTAATAAATCAGCAACTGCATTTAGTACTATCTGAGCTTTGGGGCAACTTCAAGGCAAGTCCATGTAGAGCAGTCTGAAATATACTTGATTTTTGTTTGTGTTGGTGATAGCTGGAGTTACTCTTGCAACAACTTTGTACCTCAGAAAGGGTTGCAACTAGTATGCCAGCCAAAGGTAGCCACAAAACCCCTCCCTGGTCACAGCCCTCAATTAGCAGTAAGTCTAGAGGGCCCCAAGTCACAGATCTGCTCCTTCAAAATAGACCTCTCAATCAAAGCAACACTAGAGTTGACAGAAAATCCTGATGCATAAACTGCAGTTCCATCTTGCCTGGTTCAGTTTCAGTCAGTTTGGTCTCATCTATACTATTGACAGTCTCTAGACATAATGGCATATAATATACAACAGCGGAACCAATTATAAAAAGAGGTGATATTCTCCAACTGGAGACTATAGCTATCTGTCAGGGATGCTTTCATGTGGATTCCTGCGTTGAGAAGAGGCTTGGGCTTACTGGTTTTATAAATTCTTTATAAGAATCTATACAATTCTAAGTGTAATTATCAAATAATTGTGAAAACTGACCAAAACAGTGATGAAGACTTTATTTTTATTCCACTTGAAGCCAAACTGATTTGAGGATAGACCAGTAACAGCAATCCCTATTGTTCTTGCTGAGTTCTGGTGTATGGAGAACAGAGATACAAGGTCTATCCCTTTTATATTCTGGATTCTAGACACAGGAGGGGATATTCAGAGTATCTTATTTATTGGAAGGGCAATATCTTTGTGAATGCATCTGTTTATTGCTACAAAGAATGTTTTTGAAAATTATTAGAAATGCTAATTATAAATATCTAATTTGTAAACCTTTTGCTTGGGAAATATGTATGAACTCATTAATTATGGCTACAAATTTATGTACATTTATTCTTGATAAAGCAGGGAAGTGACTGAAATATTTACATGAAATAGCCACAATTCTTTGATATGAAGTTGCAGTTATGATAAATGAGATGAGAAAAATTAGTATGCTTCCCTTGAGGTACTGACAGTATCTAAAGAGATTGTAAAATCTAGGTGAGACATTTAAGGTTCAGAATACAATATGCATAATATGATGGCAAAACATTTTTCCATGCTTCCGAAGTTAACCTGATTAACATGCTGACTTAGAAGAGACATTATCTCCCTTATCTCCAGGAAACATATTGGTAGGAATTTTGGAATGCCATCCTGGGAAAGCCCAGATTGCAGAGTTGTGCAGTGTAATAATCCTGTTCATCAATGGTGTTCACAAAGCAGGATACTCAATTAAAAGAGATGCTGAAAAGAAATGAAATATTCCATCTCTGGATGAACAGAGTTCATTCAAGAAATTGATCTACAGTATATCTTCAATTCCAAAGATTTAGAAATTAATTCATATTTTACTTATGGCTATGTAACAACATTCATGCAAGAGGGTTAGATGGCAGATGCAAGGTTGTCCCAAAGTTTGCAACAACCACAACATAAAAGTGGAGAAATTCCAGTTTATGTACATGGAGCATCTTTAGTGGTCAGAGAATGTTGACTGATTGTTGAAAGCTTTAAAATCCTCCAAAAACAAGGCAGAAGACATTGAAATTCCCAAACAAAGCTCTCTTTACCTGATACAATATTTCAGTCTTACTAGGATATACTTTTTTCTAGCCATGTACATGTATATATGTGAATAGACGGTGTTGTTTCTCTATGTCATATAATATATGTGGGTATATGCACAATTTTATATTTATTTATTTAGTCATGCTTATGTAGTGTATATTGGAAGTGGTGCCCTTTGAGAGTTGTATGTAACAAAATTTCATTTTAATGTATGCTGATTAGTATACATTCAAAGTGACAATAAAGTTATTCTAAGTCTAAGTTTAAGTCAAAGAACAATCTAAATTCTAGTTAGTAGTAGTGCTACAATGCAAAGAAGGCACATACAGGTAGCCTTCGACCACAAGTGAGCCGACAATTTTTGTTGTGAAGTGAGAAATTTCTTAAGTGGGTTTTGCCTCTCATTTTATGACCTTTCTTGCCATAGTTGTTAAGTGAATCATTGCAACTGATAGGTTAGTAACCTAGTTGTTAAATGAATCTGGCTTCCCCATTGACTTTGCTTGTCAAAAGGTTACAAAAGACAATTGCATGATCTTGGGACACAGCAACGGTCGTAAGAAAGAACTAGTTGCCAAGCATCCGAATTTTGATCACATGACCATGGGGATGCTACAAAGGTTGTAAGTGTGAAAAACGATCATGTCCATTTTTTTCGTGCTGTAACTTTGAATGGTCACTAAATGAACTGTTGTGAAGTCGAGGATTACCTGTACACTAGTTTGCAAAAGTACAATAGTATTAATGAAAAAAGAATCCTTTAACAAGGACCTTATTTTTAATAACGATATTCAGCAGGTGTAAGAAATACAGTGTTACTACTGAAGAAAAATGGAACAGAAGGAGGGTGAGTGGTAAAATTTGCAATGTCTGAAATCCTGAACACAGCAAACATTTTATTGAAGGATCCTTTTGCAATATTTAGATGGAAATTGGCAATTTATATTTTATTCCTACTTACGGGAAAATGATTCCAATGAAGCAATAGATGGCAGCTCTGTATATTATACTGTATGGTTTATGTGGCTGTGTGCATGTGTGTATATGTATGTATCTACTGGTATGTATGTGTATACATACCCACACACTGCATTTGCGTTTAATTGCAGAAGCCAAAAACCAAACCAACTGCAGAAGCCATAAATACACACAATTTTCATTTAGTTGAAGAAGCCAAAGCTCTTAAGAATGGCTGTTTAAGGCAGATGGACCTTTTGAACCCACATTAAGAGAAACATTACCAGCAAGACAATCAGGAACTGGCACCAAGGAGGCCTATGCCTTTGCTCTTTCTCTGAAAAGGACAATGAGCTCTTGTTTTATACTTGTTTCTATTTCCCATCCTTCCTATTTTGACAGGTGACGATAAGCTCTGGTATTATATCATTGTTTATTTTGAGTTTTTATATTTTGTGAATAGAATTATTATTGCAAGCAGTATAAACTGAATCATCTCCCCTGAATGAATTTTGGGCTAAATGGCCAATGGGCCTCACACATTTTCTTAAGGCTGCATTGCTTCATAAAGTAAATGATGCAGAAATTCAGTGGGGGTAGTAAACACTTATGGCAGTCTGTACTCATCATGTCAGAGGGCTATATTAATACTTCCATGAAGAAAATGGTTTCATTCAGTTAACTCTGCCAAAAGCTTTTGCTGACACAGATGGTATTCGATGGTTCTTTACTTGATTTCCTGAGTTGCCCACATTCAGAATTTCTGCAGTATTTGCTACCTGGAGACACACTTTGCAAGTAATGTGTTCCTATAATTTTATCAGCCTGCTGTTTTTATAATTCTGCTACTAGAAGAAAAAATAAATAAATTTCTTAAGGTTTTTTAAATCACAGATTTCACTGGCAAAGAGTATTTTTAATAGGAGAAATATCATGGAGACTCACGAGAATTAATCTAACGTGTGTAAGTGCATTATTTGCCAACAATATGTAGTTTATTTCTTTGCAAAAGTCCTCAACACTTGCTATGCTAACTAGAAACACTGGAGAATATTCTTATGTATGATTCCAGAAAATTTACTATGATTTTATTAGAAAAAAGTGTTAACCATACAAAACACCTGCATCACTATTGCAGTTATAGTTAGTTGTGAAGTCGTGTCCGATCCATCTCAACCCCATGGACAGCGTTCCTCCAGGCCTTCCTGTCCTCTATCATCCTCCGGAGTCCATTTAAGCTCAAGCCAACTGCTTCAGTGATTCCATCCAGCCACTTCATTCTCTGTCATCCCTTTCTTCTTTTGCCCTCAATCTTTCCCAGCATTAGGCTCTTCTCCAAAGTGAGTCCTTCCTTCTCATTAGGTGGCCAAAGTATTTGAGTTTCATCTTCAGGATCTGGCCTTCTAAAGAGCAGTCAGGGTTGATCTCCTCTAGGGCTGACCAGTTTGATTGCCTTGCAGTCCAAGGAGGCTTCTCCAGCACCAAAGGCCTCAATTCTTTGGCACTCTGTGCTTAGCATCACTATTACCTTCTGTTTAATAATTTCCCTGGACAAGTTTGAATTAAGTTGTTTCACTTAATACTTGTTATCAAATTTTACGCTACGTAGATTCACACTCAGTAAGATTCCTATAGGTCTATAGGAATGTGCTAGCACTTGCACTTAAATCATGGCACAGGTACAAACACTGTCAACTGCAACTTCTTCTTTTAGTCCCTGAAGGCACATTTTATTAAGGGAGACTATCATAAATCACTCTTAGTTTTACTAATTATTAATGTTTTCCCTTTTAATCCACTATGTCCGGCAGCTGCAGCCTTATGGTATTTAAAATCTGTAATGCTTTCTTGCCTATGACATTGAACGAGCATTGGATGTGTTCAGAGAGGCACCTATTGGGTATTTCAGGCAGGGGATGTTTTAATAATGGTGCCATGCCTTTTTCAAGAGGCAACTGGACTTTCTGTTTTTTCTTTGAAAACGTTTCGCTTCTCATCCAAGAAGCTTCTTCAGCTCTTCAGGGACAACCATGACCTGGATGACTGAGAATTTCCACAGACTTTTAATAACTGTATTGCTTTTTGCTATTGCAAAGTAAACGATGGAATGCATGTTTGCTCACTAGTCCAAAAGAAGTAACTTTTTAATGTAAACCTGAGCATATATGGAGACACCTACCGTGCCTTCAGTTGAGCAGATTTGTGCTACTAAACTGGATTGTACAACTGGTATTGCTAGGTGTATTTCCTAAATTGTTTTTGCTGGCTTTGCACAAGAATATAGTGGTGTAATAGTGAAATGACAAGGTCTAAATCTAAGAGATACTTTCAGGAACTTAGAGGTTACACACTTTGTTAAACCTGTGCTGAACAAAATGGGGCAATGGGAGAGGAGTACAAAAACACCCTTGACAAAATCCTGGTGTCAGATCCCACTTCACCCTCACCACAAGCAAATATTCCCAGGTGACATTCCAAAGAAGGAAGGCTGCAAAGTTAGAAATTTCAGCCCCTTTCTTTGCCTAACATGGGATTAAGGCAAATAATCTAGGCCAGTATACAAATGTCTGAATTAAAAAAAAAGAAAAAGAAACAAACACCATTTGACAGTAATTCACAACAGACTAAATAGAATCAAGACTGGCACTTGGGACAGCAACTTTTACGAGGGTATAATTTTCCGCAGACTTAAGAAATCGGTCAACTGCAATCCTGAATCCATTCCATCTGGCAGCTCCCCATTAAATTACATGGGTTCCTCTCGAATAATTCTTTAAGTGCCAGCAACACCCCTCCACTAAGAATAATAAGTTAGTTAGCTTTTACTGGGATGTTGCTATACCCGAGAAAAGCCGCTGGACCCCGAAACACGCTACTGCCCCTAAATCGCTCAGGCTCCAGGCAGCTTGGAGCGAAGCTTTCCTGTTTTCCGGCGACTTCTGACTCTAAAGGACCGGGCTTCAGGTGCAACAAACTGAGATCGCCGCCGCCAGCTTCCCCTCTCCAGGTCCGCCTCGCCCCCAGACCCCCCGCAACCGCCGCTGGAGGGGAAGCCTCGGCTGCCAAAGGAAGGCGGAGTCGGAAGCGCGAAAGCAACGCGGCCGCTGCAGGGCGGGCCCAAAAGCGGCTGGGGGAGGGGGTTAGAAACTGGCCGCGGCTGCTGCTCCTGCGAGAGGGGGTCTCGGAGCGAGCGAGCGGGCGGCAGGCGAGCGGACCCGTCTTTTGCCGAGCAGCTTGCGCCGGAGGCGCGTGGGTCCAGAGCAGTGTCCGCGGCAGGCAGGGAAGGCGAGCGGGCAACGCGTGCCGCGGGTGCTGAGTGGGCAGCCGCAACCGCGGCGCGAGTGAATGAGCTGCTGCTTCTTTCTTCTGCCTTCTCAGACGGAGCCGGCGGCCCGAGGTCGAGCTCGGACGTTGACGCCGCGGCGCCCAAAATGGACGGTTTCGCCGGTAGTTTGGGTAAGTTAAGGCGCCTGGTAAATGGCTCGGGGCGGCCGGGAGCCAGGTCTGTAGCTGTCGGTCGGGGCAGCGTTGCCACACAAGTGCGCGTCTCTGCCTGAGCTGCAGGCCAGGTCCATTTCCTCCCTCGGATTCTTTCGCGCGGAGGGGCTGTCTAGGGACTTGGGCGACCCGAAACCGCCTCCGGCTCCTCCTTGATCCTCAAGGTGAATGTTTTTCGCGGCAAAGTGTAGCGGCGGCAACGACTCTTTTCCCTGACCTTCCTCTCTGCAAGGCTGCCTGCCGAAGTCTTTCGTCTGAAAAATGCATGCCGGGGAAGGGAGGGAGAAGGCGGGTGGGAAGAGAAAATGAGAGGTTGGTGACTATTGAAAGAAAAGCATGGATGTATTTCGGAGGGGGGGGGGGAAGAAATTACACATTGGACCGAGGAGGGTGACTCCAGGACGTTTAACTAAGTTGCTTGGATGTTGTATATAAATCTGATACGCACAAATTCATTCCTCCGCCTTCCCCCTGGATCTACACCCTAATGTATACATGACTTTATCATTCAGTTGTTCTCTTTACAAGGAAAAAACGAGCGGTTCTTTTTCCTGCTACGTTCTAACCTCCCCAATGGCGCTCACGGCGCTGATAAAACCATAAGTAGATGCATTAAAAATCTTTGTATGGAGAGGAAACGGATAGCATCTTCGCTACCTTGACTGGAGTCTCTCTCCCTGCCTGTTCGGTTCTTTCTGTCTTAGGAGTTGCGGTGCTTGCTATTCTCCTTCAGATTTTCTTAAGTCTTGATCTCCCTCCGTCCCTCCCTCTCCCCCCCCTCTCTCTCTGTGTACCTACCTACCTACACACACGTGTACATGTATGTATGTATACATACATTTGTACACACAATACATTGTAGTAACATGATCATATTGATGTTATTGTGCTAGGTGAACCTGTTATTTGGTGAATTCAAATTAATATTTCTACTTACTTCCAGGACAAAGAGATAAAAATAGACATTTTTGCCCCCCCCCTTTTAAATTTCAGAAAGTTATAAAAATCGCTCTAGTGAAATATTTTCTTTTGCTGTATTGAATGCAATAAAACAAGTACTCATATTTGTTATCTTTCTCTTAAAATACTAACATGTAATAAGATTTTTAAAAATCTAATCAGAGTGCTACAGTTCTTGTACCCAAATGGTGTACAGAGGACAAACAGTGCAGTACAACTCTCAAATGAAAGAAGAGCAAGATACATTTCTGCTAATCCTGTGCATTGCTAATTTTCACCAAAGAAGGAATGAGGATTCAGTGCCTCATTTGCTTATGGGTTTTTCTATTGCCAGCTTTTACTCTAGAGGCCAGAGGGTCAGTTCTACCTGGATTCTTGAGCAATAAGTATCTAAGGAGGTTAAATTGTTTTATTGCTTGTTGATATTTTTTTTCTGAATTGTGATTTTTTTTGTAACTTGCCACACTGAATTTATAATAGATATTGAAAAGATTTTGAGGCTTTGTAGAAAAATTTATACATTATTTACACAGTAAAATAAATTAATTAGGCATAGTATAATAAATAGAGCCAAATAATAATTGAAATAGTAAATCAGTGTTTAGCAACGGTAATTTAGACTTGTAAGTGACTGATATGAAATGAACAATACAACTATTCTAATTTTCCAGAAATTTCTCGGTTGTTTTCCTGAGTACAGTAGGAAAAATATTCCTTTTCTAATGCATCAAAATTTCTCAAAATGTTACATCTTTGCACAAGATGGCAAAATGTTGCTTTGAGATATGATTCTGATCTGACCTATGTTGGATTGATGCCTTATAAAAAGAAATCCCTGAAAGTCATGAGAAGTATGTTGTCGCATCCAGAGAAACTTCTCACAGGGACATTTGTCAGTTTTTTAATGATGAGCCAGCAAACAAACCTAAGGAAAAGCAAGAAAAAGGACAAATAAAGTTTGAATGTATTTAAACTGAATTAGCCTGCAGCAATGGGCTCATAGGGCTATGTGGCTGTGAGAGAGGTGAGTGGTTATTAAAAACCATTGTGGAAAGAAGTACACTGGTTAATATGCAGTACTGCACTTCTCATTCCAGGAGTTTGATTCTGAACGGCTCAAAGTTGACTCAACGTTCCATCATTACGAGGTCCATAAAATGAAGATCCAGGTTGTTGGGGGCAATCTGCTGACTCTGTAAACCACTTAGAGAGAATGTAAAGCAATGTAAAGCCGTATATAAGTCTAAATGCTATTGCTGTTAGTTTCTAAGAGGCCATGGCCTGATCTTCTAAGAACAGGTAGCAGTGGTGGCTGAAGCCAGCGAAGGGCAGAGAAAATGGATACATGAATAAATTGAGTTTATGTAAGGCTGGTCTTATGAAATCTGGGAATCATCAGTACAATGCATTAATTAGTTTTATTATCTCTAATTATATCTCTGGATTGTTTTGGAACATTTAAAAATGACCATAATGAAACAATTAAAAATGAAGCTACAGGTTCATATTAATGTACACATTGTAAATAGGAAAAATGGAGGATCCTAAACCTAAATATTCAAGAAAAGTATAGTATTATTACTCCAATCAATTATACTCCTAAATATTCTTTAACATTTAGGCGTATAATTGATTGGAAGAATGATACCTTATTTTTCTTCACGGCAATAGGTTGAATGAAGAATTGGATCTAAGATTGAAGGTTGAATATATAGCTATTTTTTTGTAACTGATTTGAAGGTAATTTGAAAAAAACTTGGTGCAACAGTAGCAAGTTTTATGGGTATAAATAGGAATCCCGTTTTTTTTAAAGGGAACTCCATTCTTGTGTCCTTTTAAAAAAATTATAGCTTGACTATAGAGTAATACAATTTTCTTTCTTAATGTCCTTGCCTCCAGCCAACTGCCTATTGCCTTTAAGTTTCACTTCCATACATCTGTTTTGTAATAGAACAGCAATAAAGATAAATTATAATGCTCACATAGGACTAATACATGGCAGCATGAATGAACTTCTCATTCCATTGTTCTTTGGAAAATATTTCTGATAGTCTTGGAATGCTTAAGCAGCACCTTGTTGCTTTCCATCTGCTATTTCTCTCTTTTTTATCCATATGATCATGTTAATTTTCATAGAAATGCATTTCCTAAATGAGGTTTTCATGTCAGCATAAGTCTCAAATATTGGTTTTAATTCATCTGGGAACTAGATTGAGAATTCACATATAATGCTATGTGTGATTTATATTTTCTTGGGTTGCAGTTATACTAAAACCTGTACTTTTGTCCTGTTGAAATCCTAAATCTATGTAGCTGAATAAATCCAGGTTCAGCTAACTGCATGGCATTAATACTATAAATTGATCAGTATGTACTGTATTTTCTCCCTGAAAAAAACAAACTTAAGGAAAAGCTAGGTTGTAATGCTGTTTTTTTTACTATAAGCTTTCACTTGTAGTTTGAAGTGAACATAATACAGATTTATACCATAAGTAAGAATTTGGTTCCTGCCCCACATCAGGTGTAGAATACAGTTGAAATATGAAATATGGTTGTACAATTATAACTATATTTCATTAAAAGTTGGTGCTATTGCATTAGTGAAATTTGTTTTCATGTTTTAAGGTAGAAGATTTAGCAAGATACAGCATATAAACGTTTCAGTTTGAACGATATTTCTTTTTATCTCATAACCTATTTTAATAGGAATTTGTAGAATGAAATGAAAAGAGAGTTAGAGATTCAGCATCTGAAGGTCAAAGTCATTTGATGAATCAGTGGAGTGGTTTTCTCATTGTAGAACTAATTGTCCCTTTCTAAATTTTCTAAAGTACTTGCCCATACTTGCTGTTTCAGGAGTGGAAAAGTTAAGGAATTTCATAAAAAAGAATATTTACATGAGATCTTATTGTAGAAATAAAGTAAGAATGTAGAAACAATTGTTAGATTACTTCTAAGGAAGTATAAGTTCTTTCTCCCTTCAAATCCCTTCAGCAAGGATTCAGTTTCAAACACTTTAGTCATGCAAATTATTACTGTAATGCTGTTCGTTATTACTTTATGAAAATAATACTGGCCTACCAGAATGTAGTATTTTAAAAAGGTTTATACTTTATCAGTTGCATTTTTGCTTGTGACATTTTAAAACACATTTCCAAGGCCAGTTTCAGAATAATAAAAAATATACTATGTAGATTTCTTACCTATTTCCTATTCAAAGGATTGGGGCAAAACCTATTGCCCTAGGCCTAGATGATTCAGATTTGATTCAATTTCTATATCTATGACTTGGGATTTGGCTTACTGTGTTTCTTACATTTGTGCACGCACATCCCATCCCAGTGTAATATGCTTATACAGCCTCTGTAGTTGTTCAGTGATTTGGGAAGTGACATACCAGAATTACAAAATTACAGAATAACAGGGTTAGTTGGAAGTCTTCCAGTCTAGTCCTCTGCTTAAGCAAGGGCGCTATGCAATTTCAGACAAACGACTGCCCAATTTCTTTTTAAAAACCTCCACTAATTAATTATTTCTCACTGGCAGGATATTTCTCCTTAATTTCATGTTGGGCCTGTCTTTGATAAACACTTATCCGTTACTTCTTCTCTTGGCTTCAGGTGCTTTGGAGAATAAATTGACCTTCTCCTCTCTGTGGCAGCTCCTCTGGAAGATGCTATCAAGTCATCCCTAGTCCTTCTTTTCATTAGAGTAGACATACCCAGTGCCTGCAACCGTACATCATATATTTGGCTTTGTGTATTACATCATAGTTTAGGGATGCTGAACAAATCCTGAGCTTGAGAGGATAAGTCACTGGGTGTCAAATAACCCATTAATGCTTTCTTAAAGCAGATGGGGGACTTCTGATTAACATAACACCAGGCCAGAAAGTATACTGTATAAGATACTGTCCCCTATGAAAATAAAGGCTTACAGTCAGGGGGACTCTGACTTCTTCCAGAAGATGGCCAGTATAACTTTGCCTGTTGTAGGCTGTTGCACTGGATATGCTTATTTTGGAGACATAATCATCTATTGATGCTAAAGAACGGTTGAAGAAATATTTTTGGATGACTATCTTTGAAAGGTACCTGGAAACCTCAATATTATTTGTCTTAAAAACAGGATTGTCTCAGGGAAGAAATTGGTAACTTATTTACCCAATTTACCTTTTACAAATCACACTGCAACTGTATTTTAAAACTTACATTTTTATGAGTTTTGCAATACATTTCTCCAAAGCACATACAAAAGCAGATATAAGAAGAAAACATAAAATAGGCATATTAAAGAACTTAACAAATAACACTTTAGGAAAAATTGTTCTTGGTAATTATATATTAGGAGAGTATAACTAAATCTGGGTATATTAAAATATATGACTTTTAGGAAAAGTGGTTAATTATAACTGAAAATATAAATTGGGCCATAATAAAATTTGAACAAAACTGCTTGTAAGCATTATTTAAGGAATTTATAAGGGCAGTTAACTTAATTTACAACTCTGACGTGTATAGCTGTAATAATAAAAAGCAAACAAGAACAAAATTAAAATAAGCAGTATAATCAGTCTTATAAATACTGTTTTTAAATAGCTTGGTCTATGTCTGAAAGATAATTAGTATAACAACATATTTATTTAAATTATCTTGAATGTGAGCCTTGTTCTTTTAGAATGTTTGGCAGGTCAAACATAATTTGCAACATGTTATTAGTCTGGCAATCTCTCGTGTTATTCCATATTCTATCAAATACTTTTTCCTGGATATTTTGAAACTTGTGATCAAAAGGGCACAGGAAATGAACATATAATTCTCTATTTGTTTTTCTTAACTAAACATGTGTGACTCATGGAAAGATTGTGCTTACTATTTACGAGTATCTTTATTTTAGCGTTGAGATAGATCACCATATCAAAGTGCATTAAAGAGTTTCCTACCTTACTACCACGCACATTCTTTCTCATTTTGTTATTTCTGGTCATATGAACAGAAAAAGCAAAATAAATATACCTTGATAATTTAATAATGGATCTAATTCTGAGATAATGGCTAATTTCATTTGTTCTTCTTTAATACTGAAGTTTTGATTAGAACTGTTATCTACATTATATGTATGTATGTATGTATGTATGTATGTATGTATGTATGTATGTATGTATGTAGGCATATTTAGGCATACCAGGGGTTGTAACACAAATACATACCTATTTCCCTGGCTCAACTGATAAGGAGGCGAGCCTGTGGCTTAGTGGCTAAGACTCCTGCCTAAGATATAATACAGCCCAGGTTCAAATCCCAGTAAGGGTATGGCTAGCTGATGAGAGCTAATTAGGTCGAAATAGATCTATACTAGTCTCCCTTTATTTATTTATCAGTACAAATACAACATATATGTATATCTTAACATACATACATACATACATACATTGAATTTCATTGTGTTCCTTCCCACTCTAATAATTCTTGCTTAGCTACATGCAATAATCCTAGCTACTGATAAAATGTGTTGTTTTGCCTTTATTTTTCTTTTGATAATATGGAATTCGTTGGTATTAGTTTATGAATAGTGGAACACAATATAACACACATTGCATTTCAAATATGGGCACACAGGTGGATTTTTAGTAGCATTACTCCTTATAATATATAGATTAGTTATTGCACTTGTGTTTAAAGGACCAAGAGAACTAAAATTAGATGCTTCATATTTGACATGCCACATCTATTTGGTTTAAACAATTACTTAAAAATGTAAAAAGATTGCTTTCTTGGACACTCCTTAAGTTTCATGAATGCTGATACTCCCTGATTTTTGTAGACTACTCCTGCGTGATCCATAATCCTGTTCAACCTTACTAGAAATTTAAATCACAAAATGGCTCTTGTAATATATAGTTGGTATTTTTAGTTGACATTTTGACTTGATAATGATTTACTTTTAAAAAAATCTCGATTGAGAAATGATAAACTGTCCAATCTATAATTTTTATTTTGCATATAACTTTCAGATGAATGGCCAGTTGGGGGACATTTCATTGCTTGTATAAGTAATAGGATAATTTTCATAAGTGAGCTGATTTTCTCATGTTTTTCATCTTTTGCTAAAGATCAGGGAATATACAGTATTTAGGATTAAAGCTGGTCAAGGAAGATTTTTTGCCTCAAATGGAATTAATTAAGGAGGAATTAGTCGTCCTTAATTTCTTGGAATAATTATTATTTCCATGGGACCTTAAAGAACTTTCTGCTTACCCCACCTACTGTTTCTTTATTTTTAAAGTATAGCTTACTATATTATTTTAACAATTTGGAATAAAATGAGCTTTTCTAGTGCATCCAACTAAATTGGCAGCTATTCAGCTATGTCCTGGGAAAACGGGAACTCAGAGGCTCATTTGATTGAAGAAACATTTTCAGAAGCATTAGGAACAGAAATATAATTGACCTTGAAGGTTGACTTTTTTAGTTAGTATATGCATAGGATTATAAAAATACTGATTATAGATGTGATTATCAAAAAGCTAGAATAGCTGGATTTCTGCAGATTAAGTGCCTTGTCATTTTCTTTATCCATACTATCTGAGTCAATTGTGGTTGCAGATACTAAGGTAAAATTTCTTTTTGTGATGAACTAATGTATTATGGATTCATGTGCTCTTTGATATATGATGATAAAATACATTAATATATAAATAAGTAAATAAAAACAATCATATGTAGTAGTCCAGCCCTGGAAAAGACAAAAATTATCTTAAGACAATAAGATTTTGATATGTATGGAAGGGAGCTGTAATGGATTTCTTTAATATATTGAAGACATATCTTTTTCAACAATAAACACTCAATGATACTTTAGTTTAATTAACTTACCCGTATTTTTTGGAGTATAAAACGCACTGGAGTATAAGACGCACCAATGTTTTGAAGAGGCAAATTTTAAAAAAGTAGGTAGGTAGATAGGGGGATAGAGAGGGAGAGAAAGGGAGAGAAATACAGTAGGTAGGTAAGGAATGAGAGAGACTAGTTAGGTACGTAGATAGGTAGATAAAGGGATATATATATAGAGAAATAGAGAGAGATAGATAGAGAAATACAGTAGGTAGGTAGGTAGGGAGAGGAAGTGTAGATAGGTAGGTAGTAAGTAGAGGGATAAAGAGAGAGAAATAGAAAGAGAGAGAGAGAGAGAAATACAGTAGATAGGGAGAGAGAGTAGGTAGGTTGGTAGGTAGAGGGATAGAGAGAGAGAAATAGAGAGAGAGGGAGAGAA
Source organism: Natrix helvetica (assembly GCF_964273705.1). Taxonomy (NCBI): domain Eukaryota; kingdom Metazoa; phylum Chordata; class Lepidosauria; order Squamata; family Natricidae; genus Natrix; species Natrix helvetica. The sequence goes on from NC_138552.1 coordinate 247,662,782, forward strand.
ATACAGTAGATAGGTAGGGAGAGAGAGAGAAAGTAGGTAGGTAGGTAGATGTTTCCAGGTGTATTTATCCATGTTCTGAAGAAGGAAATCGCTGACAATCTGCAGCACCTAAGACTTTGCTTCTGCTGGCACAGCACTTGATCAATGTAATTCTCATCAGTTAAAGAGCTTTCCAAAAGGAAAAAAAAAGTTTTTGCACTCTGCAAACCTCCCAAAAACGGCCATTTTTTAATGGAAACGGGCCCATTTCCCCCCAAAAGGCATGAATAGCCTGGGGGGGCTTGCAGAGTGCTCCTGGTGGGGTAGGAGGGTCAAAAACAAGCAAAACTGACCCTTTTTCACAAAAACGGGCCCGTATTCTGTCAATTTTTTTTCATGCATAACCTTATGAGGCTTATAGAGTGCTGCTGGGGGGGGAGGCCCTTTTTTTGCTCATTTCTGCCCTCCCCAGCCTCCAGGAAATCTCTGAAAGCCTCCATAAGGGTATGCACGGCCATTTTTGTGAAGGGGGCAGGACTTCGGGAGGCAAAAAATGCTGTATTCGGTGTATAAGACGCATCCAGATTTTCAGCCTCTTTTGAGGAAAAAAGATGCGTCTTATACTCCGAAAAATATGGTATATTCTTAAAACTTTAATTTAATTTTCTCTTCCATGTTAATTCATATTATAATATAACTACTTACTGTATCTTGTTTAGACTTGATGATATGTTTTATGCAAATAAGAATCTTTGTAGTTTCCACACCTTAAATTAATGTGTCTGCTTCAGGCTGTGAAGACACACCTTTCAGTTTATAAAAGTTTTTTGCTATTGCTTGTGGTGAAACTTTGAAGAATAGATTTTTTAATTGCCTGCAATTTTATGATTGCTTTTAAAACTAGGAATACTTTTAAAGTTTTTGAATTTACAGAGCTATATCTGAAGTTTAAATTATTTCAGAAAGACTGGAAGGCTAGTGAGTTTATTGGGAATAAAATATGAAATCAGATACTATGGAAGTCATGTTCATAATTATATTATTCCAATTTAGTGACACTAAATAATGACACTGTGATTTCTCACTATTTTTAAATATTGCTTTGTATGAGTTTTGTATTACAATTATTCATTAATATTTTACATAAATGCTTCACATTTTCCCTATGCTATGTTTAGAAGGATAATTTCTAATTATTATGAAAAAGATGCAAACTTGTTAATGAAGTTTATTTAAGGTGGTAATAGAGCATCATCAGTGATCATATTTTTTTTCTTAATATAACTTTTCAGTTGAAATCTTGATATGAGTTGCAGGAAAGAATTGATACTAAAGCTGAAAGTGAAGTTGAGCTTGATTGTTTTATTTCTTTTGTCTTTAGTGGTGATTAGCTTCTTGGAAAATTTTGAAATGAGATTTATGTGGTGATCATTAACTTGCTAATTGTGTTCTATTTGATTTGAAGAAACTGCATAGATAGATAATGATTACTTAATAATGGAAGTAAATGTAGTCTTTTTCCTGTTGCTTGTGATCAATGTTTCCTGCTGCTTTCTTTCCTGAAAACATGGATTGAGCTGTCTCAAATGCTGATACACTATCTTCATTCCTATCTTTTACATCTTTTCTCCTCTTAGCCTTCAAACACTTTCCAAATGTTTGTTTCAAGCTTTTAATTCTTTTACATTTAACATAACATGTTTTTTTTTAAAAAAAACAGGCAGAGTTGAGAAAAAAGCAGCGGTTTGGAAGTTGATACAGGTTTGGCTGGAGAATAGGAATTTCTTTTGGCTTAATGGGCTGGAGACAAATTATTTCATACAGTTAAAATGTAAATACACTTGAATAGTGGATTCACAGTTCAATTATGTAAATTTTCATTAGTTTTGTATAAGCAGTTTAAATTGATTCATAGCAGGTTTTCATATTTAAGTTTAGTTATTTAGAAAAAATATCAATTAAAATCTAGTATTAAAGGACAAAAAACAGCTAACAAAATATTTCAGTAAATGTTAGGAAGATCCTAATTAGGTTAATGTTACCTTTTTTTGTACAATTAGTAATTGGAAAATCAATTAGTTGCTCATCCTTTATTATTTTAAAAAATGAGTCTGCTAATTACTTAGGCCTCTATTGACATTAGCCACATATTCAGAGTTCTTGCATTTAAGCACACTGTATCCGTGCACTTATCATAGTCATGTGTAAATTTTCCCCCATTCATTTAAGAGGTAAATTTAAAATAATGAGATTATAAAAATGGTTAAGATAGTGGCATTAATCATAATTTCTGCTTGAAGTTCTTCTCTTTCCCATACCTGAATTTTTAAATTTATTTTTTAACCTATAGGTGGGATATCTGAGAATAGATTTCACACAAGACAACCAGGCTCAGTAATGCTTTCATGGTTTCATTTTTAAGAAAATAAAAGAGGGAATTCAGACTAGATAATTGAGGAGTTGGTAACTGGCTAGAATAGAATACAACTTGGGTGATAATTAGTATTGTATTTATTTATTTTATAACTGTCATTTCCATCAATGGATCAAGGCTTCTAATGAAAAATAATATAATTAAAATGCAGTTAAAAAGAACAAAAGCACCCACATGCTCCTGTCTTTCAACTTAAACCCTGCTTATATGCCAGAAGTCTGCATAAATAAAACTATTTTTTGCCTGCTGACAATAGGGAAGCAGAACAGTCTGACCTCTGTTGATCACACCAAAAGTCTTTCTTAATTGTGGTAACTGGAGAATGGTGTTTCTTAATGCCTCAATTACCTTATAAGGCAAGATATTTTTTAAAGGTAGCTTAGATTCAAATTGGGGGCGGGGGCGTGCTTTATAAGTAGTATTTTGAATTATGCCTGGAATCTGATCAACAATCAGTTTGTTTCTTAAAAAAACAAATCACATTCTTCCCATCATCAAAATCATTCCACAGTTTAGCCACAGCTGAAAATTGAGCCGAGACAAGGAGAATTTGCAGACTAGGGGAACTTGGAGCAAGCATGATATGTTTAAGCCTTCAAAGAAATTATATCCTCTACAGCACTGACTGAATCCTTATTCCTTGATTTATTTTTTGAACCTTCAGTTTTTATATGTATATTGGATTAAATTTTACTTTGATCCCAGTGTTTCTCACTTGGCAACTTTAAGATGTATGGGCTTCAACTCCCAGAATTCTCCAGCCAGTGTAAAAAACATCTTAAAGTTACCAAGATTGAGAAACATTGCTTTATCCGGTTAATATCTGACATCATGCATTGATTTAAGACTTGAACAGGGTCCTTGGTTTTAATACAATACCATTCAACATCTAACAGTTCTTTATTTATTTTACCAATCTTAGGTGTTCCTCAGACTATTATACTGAAAGTCAGATGTACACTAAATATCACTAACCCTATTTTAGGTTTTTATAGGAGAGAGTCTGGAAGCAATCAACATTGCATTGCATACCAATCCCCTATACTTCTTTGACAGAGTTCTCTTGTCTTCTTCCTGCCATCAGGAAATAATCTTCCCCAAATGGGTGATTAAATATGCACAGCAGAAAAACCTAATATCAGGTAAATCATGATATTATTTCCTTTTCCTCTTTCTCTATGACAGAAGGGATGCCTTCCTTCCTTCCTTCCTTCCTTCCTTCCTTCCTTCCTTCCTTCCTTCCTTCCTTCCTTCCTTCCTTTCCCGTGACCATTTTTGGATTCATTCTGTAGACAGCAGGCTCTCTTGTATAAAGTGAATAAGCAAAATCAAATAACTCATATGGTAAAGAATGAATTTTTTGTTTTGTTTAAAAATAAAATAATATTTTGAAAATACAGCAGAATTCAGTCAAACTTCAGAAATGTATTAAACATGAAACTTCCAAAAAATAATACATTTATCAAAGATACATGAATCAGAAACAACTAATACTGTAGATGTTGTTAATTTAGTTATGGTAGAGAAATTATATCGGGTCGCCTATCCCTGCACGGACCATTGAGAACCTGCAAGCGGCAGGCGAGGGGGTGAACCTTCATTTGCACATGTATGGCATTAGGTTGCATGTCTGAGACCATCCCCTCCCATCATGCCAATCTTTGGAGTCAGAAAGATTGGGGATCACTGGATTATATAGAAAGCTACTTTATCAATATCATCGTTCATAATATTTCTTTGGAATATAGAAAATAATAGTAATTTCTTTCAAGTAAATTCTGTTATTTTATACAAAATGACAGACCCAATAATTATTTTAATTTATGAATTCCCAAAACCAAATAGAAGAAAAATAAAAGAGTTTTCCCTTTTTAATTACAATATGACTTATGGTTTGAAAGAAGAAAAGTAATTTGCAGAACTGACCCAAAAAGCAATAGAGAAAAAAGACATGAGAGTCTGAATTACTAATAAGTTATCATTAGGATGAGGGGGAAAAATCAGATTATAAATGCGAAAAGGTTTATAAAAAAGATAAACCAAAAATGAATATATGTATTATGTTTAAAAATAGAAGAGAGAATAAGATAATTAGTGGTCTATTTATGAAGAATTATTGAGATGTGTTGAATGATTATATCTGTTAATGTAACATATATGTTTTAAGAATCTGATGAGAGATGAGGGATAGTTGAAAAACTTGAGCAGATTGTTTATCTTTTGCTAAAAAGGAAATACTTGACAGTAAAATGCATGGCCACTTGCAACATTTTAGTGGTTTGCCTCAGACAAAATAAGTACAAATATAGCTTGCAAAGAGAATACAAGTAATCTTCACTTAAATGGTGATGTGATTGTGACCAGATGGTGACCAGAGTTTTCCTCACTGTTCTAAAGTAATGCAGTCATAAAACACGACATATGACTATGCAGTTGCTATTGTTAAGCAAATCTCACACTATCATTAGTGCAATGTTACATGGTCACCATTCCCCATAGACTGCTTATTGGAAGCTGATAGTGAAAGCTACAAATGGAGATCATGTGAGCAAGGGATCTATAACACGGTAATTGCGGGCTGGTTGCCGAATACCCAGATCACAATGACATGACTATGGGAATGCTGTGGCCATTTTTAAATATGAGGACCCAACATAAATACCACTTGTTTAGTACCATCATAAGTTTGAATGGGTGCTGAATGAAGATATGATGGTCTTATGTATAACATTATATGATCTTACATGTGCAAATAATCCTATATGCAACATTGAAACTTAAAAGTAGATTTGGCAGGAAACTCTTTATTTGTAGTTCTATGTTGCGTCTCAGGAGGCTTTTCTGATGCACAAAGTAATATTTTTTAAAAGGAGATGCCAAGATAAGCACCACTACTAAAACACTATTTTGAATTAATAAAACAACATAAAGCTGAAAGTAATTTTGAAGGACTAATTAATTTTTAATCTTTTAGAAGTTAAGTGTGATAACATGAATGCACGAGACAATCTTAGCTTCCAAAATAATACATGCCACAAATTTGAAATAATACACCCTTTGCAAATGAGTACTGTATCCTTTCTGCAGCTACTGCAGTAAAAGTAGTTTTTCTTTTCAATGCGTTTCTCAATTTTTTTCTCCCTATAAATTGCCATTAATCTACTTACAGAAGTATTCTAGATTCTCTTTTCAGGCAGCATGTGGAAAGGTTTGTCAGTCGTAAGGTAAATTTATTCTGCTTTGCCTGGATTTTTTAAATTAGGAGTAGTTTCACTTTTCCTGCATTCTGAAATACGGTTTTCAAAACTCATCTCATTTTTGCCTTCCTACGCTTTATAATAAACCAGGCTTCAGGTCTTGTTTTTATGTAATGTTTATTTCCCACATTTCTTCTGGTACTCAGAGTGGCACACGTAACACTTCTTTCAGTTTATCCATTTCCTCTCAACACCTATCCTGTAGTGTAGGATGTGTTGAGAATGAGAATAGTTTGTCTAAAGATACAGTTTTCACAACTGAGAGGGCTTGAGGGTTGATCTACTCAGTCTTAATTTATACTTTTGCTATACATAAACCTCGGGGGGCAATGAAGGGAAAAGATCTATACTAAATGGTGCAATTGTACACCATCAGGACAGTGATGGCAAACATTTTTTGGCTCGCATGCCAAAAGCGGGGGGAGCACAGGAGGGTCGTGTGTGGGCATGCCACACATGCACGCACTTTCCCCCTCTGCGCATGTGCTCTCCCTGCTTTTGGCATGCTTTTTTCACCCTCCCCAGGCTCCAGAGGGTGAAAACAACCCCTGCCTGCCACCAGAGGCCCTCCAGAGGCTTCAGGAGCTTCCCTGAAGCCTCCGGAGCATGAAAAACCAGCCCTATGGCCAAACCAGAAGTTGGGGAACAGACTTTTGGTTTGCTTGTAGGGCCGTTTTTTGCCTTCAGGAGCTTCCCTGAAGGCTCCAGAGGGTGAAAAATGTCTATATGAGGAAAGCGGAAGTCCGTTCTTGAATTTTCGGTTTGTCCATAGGGCTGGTTTTTCGCGCTCCAGAGGCTTCAGGGAAGCCTCCGGAGGGTGAAAAACATCCTCAAAAGAAGGCCGAAGTCAGCTTGCTAGCACGCACATGTGCACTGGAGCTGACAGGGCAACGCCTTGCATGTCCTAACATGGTTCTGGGTGCCATCTATGGCACCCATACTATAGGTTTGCCATCACGGTAATAGGAACTGGATATATTTACTCTCAAATCAAGCTGAAAATTAATTATCCCTTATTACCACTTTCACCTTAGAACCATAGTATCCCTTTTTCTATCATATTTCCTTGAATTGTGAACAAGTTGGACTAGATTTAGCTTGGAAAACAGCTCTGTCCTTTGGAAGTTAGGTGGTATTATCAGTTGTAATAGAAAGGCGAAGCAAAAGGCTTGTAACAATTTTGGATATGGTCTTTTGAACACATCCCATGGATTCAGTTTGTTTGTATTTGGCTTTGGATTACTAATTTGTGCCTTGTTTTCTGCCTTGCTTTCCTTGACAGTTTACCCACAAATCCTACAGTATTGACAGGACAGCCAGGACTCAACACTATCTGGCTGTTACTATACATCATGCAGGATTTTTCTTCAAATATTCTTTTCACCTTTGTTAATTCTGCTTGTGCTAATTTGTTTTCTGTGTTCTATTTGTATGATAAATATTATGATAATTTTGCTGTAATTTTATGCACAAGCTTCCTAAACTCTTGGTAGTTGAAGCATATTATATTAAATTACTATGAATATACCCTAAAATCCCTAATTCTGTAATATAAAAGAACAAAATCCTCTCCAGTTCTATAATACTTGAAGCTCACTGAATAGTAGTTGAAGCTGGCTGGGGTAGAGAAGAGGAAGGTCTTCCTACATATACAATTGATTTATGGAACTATCTGCTGTTTAGTATGGGAAGGTCAATTACTTAGATAATCTTACAAGAACTTCTATTTTCTGGAGACATTCTGCTTTGGCTTTTTTAAAAAAAGCTGTCTTTCTGTATCTTTTTCTATGTATGTTGCTTTAATGCCAGGTAAACATCTCGTACTTATGTACTGGTGTTTGAATGAGTTAGTCCTCTCTGAGGCTAATTCAGCTAAATTGATTTTTATTTAGAGAGAGAGATTCGGCTAGATAACTAAATTAAGCTTTTTGTTGTTGATAGCTATTTTGGGTTCATAGATTTTAATTTTGTCTCCCTGAAAATTTATATTTCTTGGCAGAATTGCTTGCATATGTAATAACTCAGCTTTGATATATACTGATATTGAAAATATCAATGACAATTATATTTTTTCTTTTTTATTTTTTTTAGATGTTTCCTTTTCAACAAAACAGGCTTTGTTAGCTTTATGTATTTTTCAGATTAAAGATACAATCAGCCATATGTCTTGTTCAGTTAATATTGTAATGCCAGGTACTCAACAGCCCAGTTTATAATCTTTGTCATTAATTGGGACAGATCACCTGCTTATTCTGCTTAGCAAAGATAACTTTGGACACAGTGTGCTGTGCTAAAATAAGATTACAAATGGGTTGCATTTTTTTTTGCATCATCAACATCATATTTATTGGTGAGATGGCTGTCATCTTATTGGCTTTCTTTTCCTCCATTCATGTGTTAATGATATCAGGAGCATTACAGATTAGCTTTAGTTGAAGTTTAACAAAGATGCTTCTTTTTCAGAGGAAAAAAATCGTGCTATAAATAACTAATAATGTTGCATAATTGCTTCCTTTTTTTTAATAGCATAAAATCTTACACCATTAGTTCATTCAATTTTTGGAAATACATGATTTTTAACAATTATGCAGAAACTAACCTCCATCTTTTTCTCCAAATACTCATGCATATTTGCATGTATTTATTTAAAATATTGGTGCAATAAAATTAGCATATATACTGGAGCAGGAAAAGGAAATTATTAGGTAAATATCATGTCCAGATCATGTGTGATATGTAGAGCTATGTGTCAAGGATGACTCTTCACTATTCTTTCCATGCTGTGCCGCAATACGATAAATTATCAAAAGTAGATGGACTTTTATTATTTGAATTGAATACATAGAGATGACTATTGCTCCCTAGAATCAGATAGGACGGGACATGGGAAAGCTTTACTTTATTTGGCCAAGTGTAATTAAGCATACAAAGAGTTTTAATTAGATTTCAGCAACTATACACCAAATGCCAGCCCCCTGATGTACTACTGACTTTCACGTAAGTGAAAATAATCAAGAAACTAAGAAAAGGTGAAAGACAGCTTCCAAATTAGTCAGTTTCCTGTTTGTAAGCTTATACCATTGGTTTCTTTGGAAAATTTTTATTTTTTTGTTATTTGACTATTACTGCTAGACAGTATGTCCTAGCATTCTGGAGGTTTTGTGTGGGCAGTCGGGATGATATTTTTATTAAGAAAAGGACAATATTTCTCCTTAACTAGGATTATACCTTTTCTATGTAGTCTTTAGTTCACTTATTTCATGTGTTGAGAGGATAAGTTGTATTCTTTCCTCCTCTTTCTGGTTCTGCTGTTCCTTCAGTCTCTCTTCCTCTCTGAAACAACATAGCTTCCCAGCCTCCTCTAGCTATAATAAGTTTGGCAAGTTCCAGCACCTGGCAAGTCTAAGATATGCTAAATTAAGAATCTCCTTTGCTTTTTTACCAAAACACACTTAAAGAAAAACTTGGAATGGGTGGAGATTTGTCATATTATAGACTGACATGGAATGGGAAGAATGAGTAGGGAATAGTTATTTTGGGTACAAACAGGGATACGGGGTAAGGTGTAGATCAGAACCTCTTTTTATTGCTTTGATTTTTTTTCCCTTCAGCAAGAACTTTGAATTTATATATCACACTACTCATTGTTTGCTTTGATGTAGTCTGTCAAATAAACTAATTGGCTAAGAGTTCATGCAACATAACTAAACCATCATTGTTTATAAACCAGTGGATGATTTCAATTATATTACACTAAATACAGAGTTTTTGCATGTAAGAGAAGATACAAAGCAATCACTCCCTAACTTTTATACATAGAATTGGGGTGGAAGCATTTATCTTTAAATAATATCAATATTATGATTAATATTGATAACATGTAAGTGCAACAAATAACAAAGAATGCAGTATAGTTTCATAAAGAACTGAAGGCTTCCGAGCAGGCTGCAGAAAAACTTATTCATAAAAAATTGTGTTTCTGTGAGGTTTGTAACCACCTTTGTATACAGTGATCTAGACTAATTTTTACAATAACATTATATTTCAGATGAAAATAAGGTTATGAGAGAATGATGGTTGGCTTACCTGAATGATCATTCTCTGGGCACTGCAGGAGATTCCAAGCATGGATTAAATTCTGCCTTCTGCCCAAGGACTGAATTGAATTTTTTTGGCCAGGCCCTCTGGTTGCTTGCCATTTTTTCAATCAAGGCATGGTTCTGTTGAGATGATCGTCAATGTCACTTCCATCCTGCTGGCATTCACGTGAAGACACCAGGAACAATCTGAGATTGCAGGACATCCTAGGGTGGGGTTGGACTCTGCCGCAGCGCCCAGAGAATGATGGTTCAGGTGAGCCATCAATCATTCTCCTGTGCGCTGCTTGGAAAATCCAAGCATAGGACATACCCAAGCTAATTGTCACTAGGGCAGGAAACAGATGTGCTAGAGGTGGTCTGGTGCTCATAGGATAGGGTGATACAAGCTCGGAGCCAGCGACCAGTGGTTGAAGAGGTGACTTTGATCCAGCAAAGCTGGCTGGAATGAGATGAAGATCTCCTGAAGGAAGCTGTTCTTTTAATATATCTTCTCAGGGCCCTTTGGACATCCAGGATATGCCAATGCCTTTCCCTGGGATGTTGTGGTTTTGGACAAAAGTCCGGCAATATGACTTCCTGGGCCCGATGGAACCTGGAGTTGATTTTAGGAATAAAAGAAGGGTTCAGTCAGAGGATGGCCCTGTCAGGGTGAATGATGCACAAGTTCTTCCTGACTGACAGAGCCGCCAGCTTCGAGATCCTTCTAGATGTGATGGCAATGAGGAAACTGTCTTAAGCATTAAATGCCGGAGACTAGAGGTGTGGAGTGGCTCGAATGGAGCACAGGTAAGGGCCTGTAGTACGGTGGAAAGCTCCCAAGAGGGAAAACAATGTATGACTGGGGCGCATAGGTTGGTGGCCTGTTTCAGAAAGCTACGCACCTTGGCATGCTGGCTGAGAGAATGATGAGAGTCCTTGGAGAGACTCATAGCTAGCGCAGCCACCTGGCATCTGAGAGTGTTGGGCACCAGCCCCTTGTCAAAGCCGTCTTGCAAAAAGACCCAAACCCACGGTATGGATGCTGCAATAGAGTCAATGTGTTTGTTGGAACACATTTTGAGAAGGTAGACCAGGTTGTGCCATAGCCTCTCGCCTGGAGGCTTGAATAGTTCGGATAACTGCGGTGGAAAGGTTGTCCCGTCTCAGGATGTCCCTCTCAAGTGCCTGGTGGACAACTGGAGCCACTGAGGTTCTGTATGAAGGAAGACACCCCCCCCCCCCCCGGCTGAGAGAGACCTGATCCTGGGGAATTCTCCAGGGCTTGGCGATGGAAAGTCTGATGAGATCGGTGAACCAGGATTTCCTGGGCCAATGGGGGGGGCACTAGGATGACTTCTGCTCATTCCACTATGATCACTGGGCAGGAGAGGCAGTGGTGGAAACATGTGCAGGAGACCTGGAGACCACTGGCAACAGAGAGCGTTGACCCCTTCTGCTTGAGGAGTGGAGAATCTGTAAAAGAACCTGGGTAGGTGGGGATTCTTCGGGTGGGCAAATAGGTGGACCATGGGAGGGCCGAACTGCATCAATATTTGATGAAACAAGTCCAGGTGTAGTCTCCATTCTGACTGGTCGAAGGTGGCCTTGCTCAGCCAATCTGCTCAAACGTCGTCAAGATGTGCTCTGCCGTGATGGAACTGAGATAACATTCCGCCCACTTTCCCAGGATCTCAGCCTCGATCATGAGAGATCTGGAGCTGGTGCCTCCCTGACAATTTATGTGCGCCTTTGTTGCAACCTTGTCCATCAAGATTAAGACGTGATGGTGTATCTACGATCAGAAACGATGCAGAGTGAGGCATACTGCCCTCAGCTCCAACCAATTGATGCTGTAGGATAACTCTTGCGTGGACCACCTTGCGCTACCTGGTTGTGAAGATGTGCGCTCCACCCAAATAGGCTGGCATCCATCATGATGGTGAGTCAGACTGACTCCTTGAAGAGAATGCCCTTCATCATGGCTGGGGAATGCTACCATCGAAGAGATCTGAGGACCTTCTGTGGCACTTGAACTTTGGCAACGGAGTTGCTGCATTGGCCCTTTGTTAAGGGGCGAGGAATCATTGAAGCTCCCTTGAGTGCAGACATGCCCAGGGCACTATGCTGAGGCAGGAAATCATCTTGCCAAATAACCTGGACAAGAGGATGACTGATGTGAGGTCTGGACCTGCTGAGCCAGTGACTTGATGCTGTTTATACGGTCCTTGGAGAGAAACACTTGGCAGGACCAGGTGTCTATCAATGCCCCCAGATGGAGCAATCTGGTGGTGGGAGACAGGTGACTCTTCCCTAGGTTGATGGAGAATTTATAGGTCTGAAGGTGCGCATCGTGATGGAGAGGTTGCGTAGGGCCTGCTGACGGGAGATCTGGGGATCTGTGATCCACCTTCTTAGAAACTGAGGGTAGGACCTTCCTCTTGTCCTTGTTTTCTATAAGGACTGGGTCTAAGGCCTCACCAAATAACTTCCCTCCCTTGAAGGGGGAAGCTGCCAGCTTCCATTTTGACCTCATGTCCACGTTCCAGTGGTGGAGCCACAAGAGGCGGTGTGTGGTGACATTTGAGGCTAGAACCCTGGACACAAACTAGGTGGCATTGAGCATGGCATCTGCCAAATACTCAGTCGCCGCAATTATTTTGTTTATGTCCTGGCAAAGCCTTGCCTTGCAGAGAAATAACCTAGATTGGAGTTTGCGAAGCCAAAGGATGGATCTTTGGAAATGCTGCTGGGAGTTACTAGAGCGTCCAGTTGTCTCCACTGTCTCTCGACTACATCCTGAAACACATATGGAGAAGGCACAATTTCCTGAATTGGAACCTGCTCGGCAAACAGGCCCTCGCTAAGATCCTGGGCTGCCTTGGTAACACCCACTTGGGTAGAGGCTTTGGCCTTGAATAGAATGGATTTAAAAATGGCCAATTTGAAAAGCCCCGGAAAAGAAGGTGACTCCATTACGAGCCTTTCATCTGCAGAAAGTTCCTGTCCATCCAGGTCAACCCCGCCTGAGGTAGTTCCTCATTTGCCAGGGAGGAATGGGGGGATGATGGGCACTGCATCTGCACCTCGTCCTGAACTGGGGAAGCCTGTGGAGCCAACCTGGCCCGGCGATGGCCACACTGCTGGGGTCCTTCGGCTATCCCCTGGGAAATGGCTTTGGCAATGACCTCTTGCACTCTGCAAAGAGTGAAGGCCCCTGGTCCTCCACGGGGCGTGATGGTGGGACCTCAGGAGACACTAACTTCGGGCAAGGATATATCCAATTGTCCCTATTCTGCCAGAGATGGGCAAGCAAAGAGTTCCCCAGCACCCCCCAGGGAAGGCCCAGGAGACCCAGGGTAGCCTGAGGCATCATCTGGAGACAGGTCCTGTCCTTCATCCTCACTATGAAAAATGGGGTGGTCTACAAGGGGGTGAGCCTGCCTTGGGGGAGACCCTGGAGGGGAAGACGGATGGGAGGTAGCCATGGCCTGCTTCTGGGCCTTAGTGAATTGCCTCTCTAGCACTTTTTGGCACCTAAGAGCTACCTTGTCTATTCCCTTGGTCTGACTCTTGCCCTTGCATTGGGACTTAACCTCTCTCAAGACCTTGTTTTCCTTCCTGCTGGCCTGCCTGGCGACACACCTGAATGGGCCTAGTTGCTCCTCTACCTCTCTGGAAGCCATGAGGAATCAAATGACCAGGGATGCAGGAAAGAATATTGTCCAGTGGCCCTCAGCAACATGGTAATGCTCTGCCACTCACCTTGAGGTTGCAAATGTGCTGCTGTTAACAGCAATGCAGGCAAATTCAGGATAAAAGAGGATTAGGAGCGAGTTAAAAACGGCTCCCAGCGCCAGGCAGATCAAAGACATGGAGAATGACCTCCTGAGGCCAAGATCTCTGAAGCCGCACTCTGGCGAAGCTGGCCCACCCAGGAATCGGACAGGCGCAGGCGCTAGCAGTGATCTGCGGCGAGGCAGGCAATCAGCAGGGCAAGAAGCAGCTGAACAGAAAAAAGTGTGATATTTTGGCACACAAAATGGCCGCCCAGCAAAGCAGCGAGGACTCGCTGCAAATACACATGCCCGTGGTGAAAGTAGCCCAGTGGGAAGCCTCACGGCTGGAAAAGACGCCGCTCGGCAAGCCAGGCCAGCCTAGCGCTCCAGCTGACTACCATGGCATCCGAGGGAGCCCATGACGCCGCGGAGATGAAGTGGGGGAGAAAGGCAACCTGCCCTGAAGAAAAAAACAGGGAAAAAACAAGAAACCATGAAAGTTCAACAAAATTCAAAGTACTAAGTAAACAAAACAAATAAACTGTAAAGTAAAAGAGAGTCCAAGCTTATCTGCTGGAACTTCTTTGACTATGTCCACTGGGCTAGACTGAATTGAAAAACTGGCTATAGCAAGCAACCAGAGGGCGTGGCCAAAGAAATTCAATTCAGTCCTTGGGCAGAAGGCAGAATTTAACCCATGCTGAGCAGAGCACAGGAGAAAGAGAAAATCTAAATCTTCAAAATTTGCAGTAGACTGAATCATGCTACAAGATAGTACATGTTTGATTTATGTTCCGAAACTTTAAAAATGCATCTTTAACATGCTACAAGATTTATTGTGTATTCAATCATACTTAGCCAATAAAGAATTCTATTTTATTCTATATAATGTAGCTGAAAAAATATTGCCTATGAACTGCGTTTACTCCTGAGCATGGTTGTTAGATATACTGTACATTAGAATTCTCCACTGGCTAATCAAGAGAATAGTGTTAGGAATAAAATAGGACATTGTAATCTGTACAAACCTCCAAGCTGATGTGCAGGACTGTTGAACAGTTATAAAAAAAATCATTTCAGTTATTGCCAGCCAAGGAGGGCACACCAGTTATTGAAAGGAAAGATATTTTGCTCCAGAGACAAATATGTATGGATTATTTCTCTTAATAAATAAATAAACAAGTGTAGTGTTTGTGACTATTGAATTGGGTTCTCTTTGTCTAGTTTTAGAACTTGTGTCATTTTTTAGATCTTATTCATACAGAAATACTGAAAATTCAAAAGGTTCACAATGTTTTAAGCACCACTGTATATTCCATTGTATGTATGATTTGTGTCAATTCTTAGTTAATTATTTTCTTGGTGGTTAGATTTTGTTTGAGATGACTCATTTTTCAAGGACTTCTCTTTCATTGGTTTACAACAGAAAGCTGCAAGGAAGTAAAATAAGATATCTGAAGATTGTACATTTCTTATATCTTCCTTGAGTATAACCAACTGGCAACATTATAAAGTTAATAATTTCTTAACTGGTATGTGAAAGATAATTTTAATTTCAGAACCTGTGTGATAGAAAAGAACACTGTAAACCCCACATGGAAAGAGAAGGAGGTTTACAGGGTTTAGGAAAGACTTCTATAATAAGGCTGCGCATCAGTTTGGTTTGTATGAAGTTCTTGTAGGAATAGGATTCAAGACTTGTAGTGAACCCTGAAACTAGTATTTACCTTCGATGAATTCCAGTTTTGTGACATGAGCATTGTGACCATTAACCATTTATTATTGATGCTGTAGTTTTTTTTTTTTACAAAAACCTTTTTATTTATTTTTAATTGTCAAAACAAACATAAAAATCCTCCTTCTTTACATAATGTAGAAAGTGTATCAGTTGGTTACAAAAGGTTTTTGTGCATCTCTTCTACCGTCATCAAGTATAATTCATATTAACGCAAGTATTTTAACTCAGATATTTATACATGTTACCATCATCATACCTCCATTTTTATTTGACTATAATTGTTTAAACGTCCTTCATCATAAAATATAGCAAGATTAGTACATAACCACATACTGGCATTTCATTTACTTATTATAAAATCCTCCATTAACCTTAAATCTTTATATCCTATTCTAGCTTAGCATCCATAATATTTAATAACACAATTTTCTAATCCTCCTTTCCAAATCACTGTTTACAATTTACATCCAGTTTCCTTATATTATACCCATACATATATATAGATTATTATCATTACCCTTTCTTTATTTGGCTATATCCTATACCATAACATTTTTCCCCTAATGATCAAAACTTAACTGTGTCTAATTTAATTCTTTTTTTATTGTTATTATTATTATTATTATTATTGACCTTTATAAATAATCCAAAAGGATATCTAGCCTTCCCTTCACGGGTATCATTCAATATTCATATCCAATTATTGCTTATCCTAACACTACACATTGTACACAGTATTATCATTATCAATTTTTTATTTAACTATACCTATTATCACTAAGTTTCACTAGGTTTAACTAGTAATTTTAAATTATACTCTTCCATCTATGAACCTGTATCTTTCCAATAACAAAACAGTCTTATGTCCTCTGCATTTGTGGTATCAATCTTCTGAGCTTCTTCTTAATCAGCTTTGTATGGACTATTCCAAGCAACTCCTTGCTTGTAAGATCTCTCATATAATCCTGATGCCCTCTTTCTGTTTCTTTATTCCGCTTGTCTTTAATTGTCAGCAGTGTTATCCATATTTTTGCTGATAAAGTTTCATAGTCCATAAATTCTTTACTTTTTTCTTCTTCTTCTATATCTTGCCCTTTGAAATAGATTTCCTCTCCATTTATTTCATCTTTCAATATTCCATTCTTTGCATTTTCAAAAACAAACCAATTGTCATGGATATCAACAAGTTTAATCACTTTATATTCCTTTTCCACTTCAATTCTTTGGATTTTAATCCCCTCATTTTGCATTTGGTAAATATCATCAAATTTTTCATCACATTTTTCTGTTAGCTGTTCCAAATATTCCAGTTTTTGTTCAATTCTCTCATATTTATTTGTCAGTTTTAGTAATTCTGAAAATATTGTCTGCAAGCTTACAATCTTTGTATTTTCTTGACATTCTGCCATTTTAAACAAAAGCGCTCTCGCTTGGAAGATTTTTCAAAGTTAAAACATGGATTCACAAAAGCCGTTTTTTCCCCTCTTCTCTGGTTGAAAACACGCTTCAAAGGGATATTTAGCTTACCCCTATCGCTCTGTAACGAGCCGGCAAAACAAACTGTGAAGAAAGGGAAAGGTTCTGCTTGAATACACAAAGCTCCGATCAACAAAACCTTCCAGCACGTAGTGCTTTTAAGATATTTCTTTTTTATATCTACTTTGTATTTCAAATTAGAAAAAAAGGTCCAATCTTTAAATGAATTTAAAAAAATACAGCGATAAAAGAGGAAAGCTTTGGTCTATAAATCACAGAGAGTCACAGAAAAAAAAGGTGGAAAAAGAAGACTTGATCCGTCCATTTTAAAAAGCTTGTAAAGATTCCATACATGAAGATAGCATATAAAAAAATAGGATAGCCACTGTCCAGAACCGTTACAGGCTTAATTTCGCTGCTTGATTCTTCTATTCTTCAATTTAAATCAATTTTTAAGTTTTTATAGGCAATCTCTCTTTTAAAACAATAAGAATTCCTCACCAGCTGGAAACACTTTCACTTTCCATTCCTTCTGTTTTGGGGCCGCCCCAACTTCATCAGCCTTGGCTGGATTTTTGATCACCGGCTTGAAAAAAATTCTCTTGCTTCTTTCGGGGATTTTGCGATATCCCTGAGATCCGTAAGACGTATTCATCTTGTTCACTGTCTCTTCAGGACAGTTTGGATCTGTTTGGACCCCCCACCCCCCAGTGACAAAAGTGTCAACTGCGATCTCAGAGCATTGTGATCGCACATTGTCTCATGGCGACTTCGGCCCCGCCCTCTGATGCTGTAGTTCTTGTGAATCTTCAGTAATAATACTGTAGAGTAAAAAAGCATTAACAATCCATCATTTCTTCTGTTAATTCAGTTTTTGTAGGAGAATGGCATATCATTTTTCTTAAACACAGAAATAGTAAATAATTAAGTTCCAAAGCACCAAAACTGTCCTTAAGCACAAAAATCAAATGCATAGGTTTTCAAACCATATGGATGTAATTTGTCAAAGTTATGAATAACTAAGAGAGCTTGATAACAAAATGTTGTTATTGGCTCTTGAACTACAGAATATTTTGCATGCCGTGACAAATGATATGTATTCCACATGAAACTGTCATGGCTTCAATCACAAAAAGGCCTGTTATTTTTCAATATCAAATCAACACTGAAGTCTCTTCTGGGCCTAATCTAAAGTGCTGGTCATTTACTTTAAAACTTTAAATGATGCAATACCCGGATACAAAAGGAAACCCCTTGCCAGAATCTGTCCCTGTCCAGTCTGATCATTGGGAGAGAACCTGCTAGAAAATTCCTCCATTCATGAAGTTTGTGAAGTGGGGATTAGAATGAGGTCTTTTCTGAAATAACCCTACTTTGTGAGATACTCTTTCCCCCAAAAGAATATGCAACTACTATTTTACTGCAAATCTGTACTTGGGTTAAAGTTGTTTTGTTTTTATTCAGTGCACTTTAATCCCAGTTGCTTAAATCTGGATACTTATTCCATATCTTATTTAGGGATTTGTTTTTGCTTTCTGAGGGTTATCTTTTTGTTTTTGATACTGTTATCAATTTTGTTACTATTTGTTTGTTTTATTTTTAATGTTATTTCCTGTAATGGTCCTTTGGAATTGGGCAATCTTATGACCACTGTAAAAAATAAATAAGTAAATAACCTTCTGAAACCATAGCCTTTTCTAATACAAATCCCCTTTTAATATTAAATTTATAAATTCTTGCAATAGACAAGTGTACAACTGTAATTTGATTTTCCCTATTAGAAAGTTTCTGCTGAATCATTTGGCTGCAGTAATTTACCAATTTTTGCAAATGTGCTTTATCTTTATTTACCTCCTCCTAATATTTGTTCATTTCCTAAAATGTATATTTATTTGGCAGTTTGGACCTAATATATCAATTTTATAAAAAGTATCTATAATTGGCTATCTGGAGAAAGTGATTATTTGTAACATAGAAGGTTATCAAACATACATATATTATAAGGTATAGACCCATTTTTCTCAAGCAGAGCTGATAACAGTTATCTGAAAATGTTTATTATAGTCCTTAATCAGGTATTTCTACATAAGATGGTCTTTTGGCCCATTCAGTAGGGTTCTTCCAGTAGGGTTCTACGGGGATCATAGATGAGTGGCAGAACTCAGATTTTGAATGCAGAAATTCTTGTGCTATATCTTTGACAGTTTCATGTATTTTTTCCCCAATATATTTTTAGTTTATTCAGAAAGTTAAAATACAAACTTCAAAAAAAAGAAAACAATTGCAAAAACAAGGAAAGAAGCATGCAGTGAAAGAAGCAAAAGACAAGGACACGTGTAGTTCTCCCTAGTTGAATATTGATAAATACATTACAGCAATAATAGGATTCCCCTTGCAAAACAGGCCCAGAATTTGTAAACTTCTGCAAATTTATTTACTACCAGTTGTGTCATCTATCTACTATATATAAAAAGGTAACAGATAAACCAACAGCAAAGTTAAACTTCAATGCTCTCCATTAACAATCTATTATTGTATTTAACTTGTAGAAAATCTACCGTGGCTTCTTATCTGCCATAAATCAAAATATAAGTAGTCCTCTATTAAGTATCAGTAATAACTGACAGACAACCAGTAACAGTAACTGATTTATTCAACTTAGTAACTGAACTGAACTGAAAGCCGGTTGACAGCTATTTATATTCTCCAGCTGTCAAGCCGGTAGCCAATAGGGGCTTGATGCTCGTGCCGCCCTGGAACCTGTTTAAAACGACCAATCCTGGGCGCGCGTGGACAGGCCTCCTCTAGCGCCACCTGCTGGTGGACGCTCCGAGAATACAACACTCCTTCCCCCTTGTCCGCGCATGCGTAATCCTGGAACCTGGTTGGCCTTCTGCGCACGCGCTGCGATCTTCTTAGCTGTGGAGTGACTGCCGCCGTAGAGGGAGGATTGCTTCGAGGAAGTGTCCATGAAGGGCCAAACCGTGGAACTCCTCCCAACTCACCAGGTAGATAGCTTGCCGGTATCGGATCATTGATTTGGCCGCCGGAGCTAGTTGTTCGCTCAGATCTGGGCTGATGGGCGGCGTCAACAGGTCTTTGTGAACTTGGAATAACATTTGGAACATTTGAGTTGTTTGACGCTGCACCGGTGTCTCTTCGCCTCAGCTGATCTATGTGCCTCCTCCACACTCTTCCATCTCCAAGGAGGACCCTATAGGAACAGGGCCCCGTTAGCTCCGATACAACACCAGGCACCCATTTAGGATCCCCTGCAAAGTTTTTAGCGAACACTCTTTCCCCTACCATGAAAACCCTAGGGGGGGGAGAGGATGGGTAGGAAGGGGTAGCGTAAAAGGGATGTAATCTGTCTAACGTCGTACGTAGTTTCCTTCCCATTAACAACTCGGAAGGGGCTTTGCCAGTTATTGGGCAAGGGGTGGTGTGCTGGCATCTTAAGAATGTGGCTACTCGTTGCTGCATTGGCAAATGAGCCATGCGTGCCAGTGATTCCTTGGCCGTGCGCACCGCGCGCTCTGCCATTCCATTAGCCGCCGGGTGGAAGGGAGCCACGGGAGCGTGGCGAATGCCTTGGCGTTGGAGAAATGTCTGAAATTCTTGTGAAGTAAATTGGGGCCCGTTATCCGACACTATGATGTCAGGTAACCCATGTGTTGTGAATAAGTTGTCTAAGATTTTTATAGTGGCTGTAGACGTAGTGGAATGCATAGGGAACATTTCTACCCATTTTGACCACGCGTCAATTACCAAGAAGAAGGTGGTTCCCTCTATTGGTCCTAAAAAATCCACGTGGAGTCTGCTCCACGGCGATCTGGGTTGTTCCCATTCTCTGGATGGGGCTGCTGGTGGTGCGGGGCGGACCTGCTGGCATTGGGGGCATTCCTGTACCCACGCTGCAATGTCCGCATCCATGGAGGGCCACCATATGTAACTGCGCCCCAGGCACTTCATACGGACAATGCCAGGGTGGCCCTCATGGAGACGAGATAGCAGTGCCTGGCGCAATTTGCTTGGGATTACTATTCTGTGTCCCCAGAGGAGGCAGCCTTGGAGAGATGACAGTTCCGTTCGGCGGCGGTAGAATGGCAGTAGTGGCTGGTCTATATCAGAATTAGGCCATCCACTGCGGACGAAATGAATTATTTTTGAGATGATGGGGTCTGATTTGGAATGTATTGCTATGTCTGATGCAGACAGTGGAAGTTGCAATTCATCTAAAAGGCAGATTGTTTCTGTAGGAGCTGGGTCCAATACCGGAATCGGTAAAGGGCAGCGGCTCAAAGCATCTGCATTGCCCATTGTTATGCCTGGCTTATGGATCAGCGTGTAGTTATAGGCTGATAAGAATTCCGCCCAACGGAACATGCGGGGAGATAAAATTTCTGGAGTGGGGCGGTCGCCAGCTAAAATGCCTAGAAGTGGTTTGTGGTCCGTTAGGAGGGTAAATGGCCGCCCATACAGGTAATGGTGGAAACGTTTTACTCCCGCAACGGCGGCCAGCGCCTCCTTGTCCAGCTGGCTATAATTACGCTCAGGCTTGGACAAGGTGCGGGAGTAGAACGCTATGGGGGCCTCTGAGCCGTCAGGATATACATGGCTCAGCACTGCGCCAACTCCAAATGGAGAGGCGTCGCAAGCTAGCTGCAGGGGCCACTTCTCGTCGTATTGCGCTAGTACTGGTGGAGCTGTCAAAGCCTTTTTGACAGCCGCGAGCGCCTGCACCTCGCGGCTGGTCCAGAGCCATGGTGCTGAAGTGTCTAAAAGTCGGTGGAGGGGCTCTGCTAACGACGCTTTGTGTGGAATGAACGACGAATAAAAATTGAGGAGGCCTAGGAAAGCCTGCAACTCAACCTTATTGGTTGGGGTTGGTGCGGAAAGGATTGCCTCCACTTTTTTTGGTGATGGGTGGATTCCATCTTTATTTATTAGGAATCCCAGGAATTCTACGGCAGGGACTCCCAATTTACACTTTGATGCCTTAAGATGGAGGCCTGCAGCCCGGAATTTTTGGAGGACCGCACGTAGGGATTTTATTAACGTGGGGGTGTCTTTGGCTGCGATGAGCACATCATCGAAATAGGGTGTGACCCCAGGAATGCCATGGAGCAACCGCTCCATCAATCCCTGGAATATTCCTGGGGCCACACTGACGCCGAATTGCAGCCTACGACATTTAAAAGCCCCGCGGTGGGTGACTATTGTCTGTGCCAGTGCTGTGGCTTCATCAACAGGTAGCTGTTGATAGGCCTGGGCTAGATCCAATTTTGCGAATATCTTACCTCGTCCTAATGTGTGTAGTACGTGCTGGACTACCGGTACTGGGTGGGGATGTGCTTGGAGGGCTTTATTAATTGTTGTTTTAAAATCTGCGCATATTCTTACAGAACCGTCAGATTTTAGGGGAACAACAATTGGAGTTTCCCAAGGGGAAAAATCAACTGGTTGTAGAACTCCTTGTTCCAGGAGTTTGTCAATTTCCGCGTCTACCTTCGCCTTTAAGGCAAATGGTAGACGTCTGGCCTTAAGCCTGATGGGAGCTATTGAAGGGTCGAGGTTTAAAGATATTGGGGAGCCCTTGTAGCAGCCTAATGATGGTGAAAAAACATCTTTGAATTCCGCAATTAGTGAGGTGAAATTGTTAGTAGGTAAGGAAGAGTATTGCGTTGCATGGATGCCAGTTATTGACAAACCCAGAGCACTGAACCAATCGAGCCCCAATAAAGAGGCCAGGGGATCCTGTACCACTAATAATGGTGGGTGGCCTGTGAAGGAGCCATAAGTAACTAGTAGCTTAGCGCAGCCTAGGAGCTTGATGGAGTTTCCCTGGTAGTCTTTCAGGCGGCAGTTTGCAGGGCTGAGTTGCTTTACTTTGTAGTGGGGTAGAATAGATGATAATGTTTGCCAAGAAATAATTGAGCGAGCTGAGCCTGTATCTAGCTCCATAGAGCAAGGCCGGCCTTCGAGGAAGATAGTTAGGTGCATCTTACCGCGACCTCCTGCAGATGCGGATGCTGAGTCGACAACCCATTCGGGGTTGTATTCTTGTATGTCTCCCAGAGATAGAGAATTTAGGCGGCGATTTGGTGGGGCAGGTGCAGAAAAACGGTAGGCAGCATTTTGATTTTGTGGCCGGTTGTCAGGAGCGGATGAGCGGCATATTGCTGCTAAGTGTCCTTTTTTCCCGCATTTCCGGCAAATAGCTGCCCTAAATCGGCAGGTTGAGCGTGCGTGCTTGCCGCCGCAGCTCATGCAGGCGCGACTGTCTCTAAAATTTAATGATTGCAGACGATCTATTGCTAAGTCAATTTCTGATTGTATAGAGGAGGCTAGTTGTTGATGATTTACTTGAGGCGATGGAAACTGTTGTCCCGTTGGCAACGGCTGTGGCAACCGTCTACGGTCAGGGGTTGACTGTTCGGCCATCTCCGCTGCGCGAGCCTCATCAACGGCAATTTTCAAAGTGAGGTCTGACCGGGATAGAATTCGGCGATGTAATTTAACGTCTTTCAGACCATAAATAAATTGTTCCAACAGGGCTTCGTCCAAATCAGCAAATTCACAAGGAATAGCAGCCGCACGGAGCGCAGCCACGTAGTGGCTTATGGATTGCCCCTCTCCTTGAATGCAGTGGCGAAAATCTTGTCGCCTTGCAAAACGTGAAGGTGCCGGTTCATAATGTGTTTTTAATTTTGCCATTAATGTTTCCCAAGGCACCGTGTGTACAGGGGTGGGGGCTGAGAGAGCTCTGGCAGTTGCGAACATTTCTGGTCCACAGTAGTTTAAAAATATGCCTCTTTTCCTCTCCAGGGAAAGGCTTGTTAAGTCGTGTGCCAGGAGGAAACATTCAAACCTTTCCACAAACGCCTCCCAGGTTTTTGCCTCCACACGAAATGGGGCGAACATCGCTGAAGTTGTCATTGTAACTTGTTTTGCTGGGTTGGATCCGCCCGTCCTCGTCGCCAGTATTAAGTATCAGTAATAACTGACAGACAACCAGTAACAGTAACTGATTTATTCAACTTAGTAACTGAACTGAACTGAAAGCCGGTTGACAGCTATTTATATTCTCCAGCTGTCAAGCCGGTAGCCAATAGGGGCTTGATGCTCGTGCCGCCCTGGAACCTGTTTAAAACGACCAATCCTGGGCGCGCGTGGACAGGCCTCCTCTAGCGCCACCTGCTGGTGGACGCTCCGAGAATACAACATCCTCAACTTACGACCACAATTGAGCCCACAATATATATTAATTGAATGCACAATATATGTTAAACAGTAAAAATACCTTTAAAAAGATGTTTCCCAAATTGTGTACTGTGATTTCCGAAAGCACGAGTTTATTACCAAATAAACAGTATATGTGAGTTTGCTATGGTCCTTCGGATGTTATTAACAAAGAAGGTTTAACAGCCTCTGTGAGCTATCTGTGATCACCAGAAGCAGTTCTGTGAATCATAATGCTTTTCAATGAAATGGTTTAGAGATTGGTCTGAAAACTACCAAGTTATGTAAATACTTTTATGAGTCAGCCTGCAGTGCACAATTGTTTTTTTTCTGATAGCAAATCTGATAAATCAGACTCTGTATTCAAGAAAACTGCCATTGCTATTTTCTCAGTGTGGTTCTTGGATGTACCATTCCATTTTTCACTATTATACTTCCTTATTCACTTGGATAAAACTGATATAATACATAAGCACTCATTTAGGAAGTTTAAGAAAGAGGTGAGATTTGAATTCTGAATGCCACATAATAGATCTATTATTTAAGTAATTTCGTTTAAAAAATTTAAAGTAGGTCCTCATAGAGGGGGCACATCATCTTGCAGCAAATTTGCTACTATTGAAATTACTTATTAATTATCTCTATCAACTTGGTAGATCTTAATGACAGTTCAAAGGCTAGTTTTGTGAGCCAATCCTGAACCATTTAGGCATTTAAAGCCTTTGCCTCCACTTTTTCAAGAATAAATTCTTGGGTTTTCTTTTCTCAGCCTTGTGGCTGGAATACATCATTTTCTTGCCTACATGATGATTTTATCTGGACTGAACAGCACTGCTTCCCACCTTACCAGCATCTGTCTTCTGTAGAAGTAGCTGTAATGAGAGAGCATCACATTTAGTCCCTCTTGTTTGAGACAAATACATGGTTGCCTTCTTCAAGTATGATTTCAGCTGCTGAATCAACCTAACTGGTAGTGAAGAGTCCTAATCACTACGTTATATGGAAATCCATTTGTAGCACTCATGCACGTTAAACTAAAATTGTCTGATCCAAATATGCTGATTTTGGTAGCAGTGTCCTGAGACTAGGATCATTTTTTTCTTATCTGGATTAATTTTAATTGTATTAATACCACTTACGTAAATTTAATAAAGTTTCCCCTCTCATGGTAACAATATTATCATTCAACAGCTTTTCCTAAATTAAATGTTGGCATACAGGTCTGTTTTTATTTTTTTAATTTTATTCCTACATCACCCCTTATGCTATAAATTAGGCTGAGCAATAAGTGAATGGCATAAAGTTGCCTGGCGAACTTCATAGGCAGATAAAACTTGAACCTGGAAGAACTATAATGATTCTGAAACTAGACTGAATTTTTATGACTATAATCTTAGGATAGCTAGAATTATACATTGCATATTTAAAAATAGTTGAAGTTATGCTTAAGCTAAATCTATATAAACGTAAATATGTTGATAATTGCTTATATTTGCTCTGTGTAGGAGAGATAACCCTGTCTTCAAGTCAAAGTTATGTGATATTCACAGCACATGACTCATACTTGTGATGCCTTCTGTCCAGAGTATTGGAAAACTCTTGACATCAATGTGTCTGTTTTCAGTTAGCAAACTCATATAGTAGAATCTGCTTCAGTAACTACCATGAACGCTCCCAAAGTGTGAAATATATTTGGGAGAGGACATGGCTTTTGTTTAAATAAAAAGTAATTTGAGTACCTAGTTTTTAGATATTTTATTCAAAGCTGTAGTTGCAGTAATAATGAAACTAGTTATCTTTGTTGCATCTTGCTGGAAATCAGCCAAATAGTCATTTTGTAATTTTATACCACAGGTAGATATGTATCATTTACATATATGACATACATAACAAAATGTGTCTTTATTTAAGAAAAATTACATAGGTTTTACTTAATAAGGTCTTAAATCATTTTAAGAGTGAAATCCTGTTGAGAATTTCTTAAGCATTGTTTTTTCTCCTAAAACTGTAATGTTTTGATAGTTGTGTCATTTTTACTATGTTATGAAGAATAATTTAGTTCTGTTTGAAAACTGCCTACACTTTAGTGTCCTACATTTTAGATAAACTACTATCAAAACATTCTCCAGCACACTGTCCATCTTTATCTATTTTTCAGTTCAAGGAAACAAAATTAACTACCACTTTTATTAGGAGTTTGCAAGGTATGTTTATTGATGTTACTTTGTGATCTTCATATCTAAGTTGAACCCATATTTTTCACTTCTGTTTTTATATACATAATGATTTTTTTTCTGGATTTTTCCTCATTTTAAGCGAACGTATCTTGTGTTAGCTGCCGATCTCATGTTTCTGTACTTTTATAATTCCTCATTTGGCATTGCTCCCCATATAAACATGCTTATTTTTCTTTGTAAGTTTTTAAAAAGCCTTGTTTGTGTGAGTGTATTTTTTCATCTACCTTTTTTTGGGATAGCTATATAAATTTTTTCACCTAAACTCTTGTTGGCACACTCTTTGACATAGATCTGGTAGCATTTTAACTGCCTCTTCTCCTGAATCAGCATTTTATCGGTATCTGCTACTTTTCTACTTGACAGCAACTCCATTGCCAGTTGGCTTGCACTTTTTTAGGGAGCCATTTCCTAGACATATACTTTGCAAATGTTTCTGACATTCTCTAATTCTATTTATAATGGAGGACAGTATAGTATTTCTGTCTTTGTTTGCTTGTATCTACCATGTTTCCCCTAAAATTAGACAGGGTTTAACTTTATTTTGACCCCCTGAAATAAGCACTTGACCTTACTTTCGGGGAGTTCTTATTATTTTTGAGGTGCAGGAGGCGGCAAGTGTGGTCGCCTTATGACTGCTGCTGTGTTGTAATATATTTGTTTGGGTGGGGGGATGTATTTTAATACATGTGCCCAAAAGCCCGATTGGGCTTATTATCTGGAGAGATCTTATTTTTGGGGAAACAGGGTAAGATAATTATTTTTACCTTAGCTTTAAGTTTTTGTGTAACTTTTCTGATACTAAAAAGGGCCTTTTTGGTTATTTTTCTGTATTTGTGGGTGGGTAGTTAGTTAGTTAGCTAGTTAGCTAGTTTCCTTCCCATCTCACTGCAAGACAACACTTGATTGACATGCTTCTTGTCTGCCCTTGATTAATTCAAAGTTATTCTGCCCTTGATTAATTTGAAAATCTTTGTTCAGTCATCATCCACTCACAAATTTGCCCATGATATTCAATCTGTTTTGCCTTTGCTATGATGTTAACGTAGAAAACCATTTTTTTCTTTACCTTTTTTAAAATTTGGGGATACTCTGGTTTTGCTTTTCATGCTGTCTCTTGTCTATTCCACAGTTTTCCAGGTTTTATTTCTTATGTGTATCTCCAATTTATATTGATTTTATATTCTGAATCTAGGTCCTCAAGTTCAGGTCATGCTCACAAACCACTAATATATTGACTGTTCTACAATCTGCACTTAGAAATCATTTAAGTGTACAAATTGTATCCTTGTATAGAATCTTTGTTTATGTCGCTTGAAACAGGTATGTGGAAATTACCTAGGAATCCTCTACTGCCCTCTCTTCTACTGTTATTGCTTGAATGGATGTTACATTTAGCACCATAGCAATTTGCCATAGAATTTTAGGTGTGTTCCACCATTGTGTTGATTGTAAAAAGCATGCACTTGTATAACATACTTTTTAACATTTTTAAAGAACAGAGAAGCAAAAATTAAATAAAAAGGTATAATATCAATGAATTAGCAGAAAACAGCAAAAATTGTATAGTTGGTGCACAGTATATTGTTAATGAAGGATTAAAAAAACAAAATGCATTGTGTTGTTTTTAACCAAAAGTAAAACAATTTAAAAGATCTTTTTAACTTTCTCAGCTGTTCTGTTAGCAATAATATAGAAGGGATTTGTCATTGTCTTCTTCCTGAATTTTCTTATTTGTGACAATTTAGCTTCCTTCTGCAGAAAGCCATCTGTCCTCACCCCTATTGTGGATTTGTCCTACTCTTTCCTTTTTACTTTGCTGGCAAGGCTGATTCTACAAGGGAATTCCTGCTCTCATCAGCATCTCTCAAAGGGTCACTGAACCTATTGAATAGTCCAACAGTGTCAAAGCATTAATCCTTTGGGAGGGCTAAGCTACTCAATAAGGGATAAGTTATAACTTGGTACAATCCATGTACAACAATATGCTTATTATTTAGATAATCATAAGTCATACATAATGAATTTTAAATATAGCTATATATTTTACTTTAAATATGAAGATCCAGACAAATAATAGGCTACTAAATAGTTTTTTTGTGAGCTTCAAGTCATATATTAATACCAGTTAATTTTAAAATATGTTTCTGGTCATGTGTAGATTAGATTTTTTTTTATTGTAAAGAGTAAGAGAGGTGACATTTACAGAAAGATGCAAGAACCAGCACCTAGGCAAATGGAATAGAAACACTCTTTAAGTCCTGAAAAACAAAATAAGGTTCCGTGCTGGTTTAGACAGATGCCTCTTTGATGCATTGTAATATAAGGACAAATGCACCACAGTCAAATTGGCAAAAACTGTTTTTATAGAATAAAAATAAAATATAGTTCTGACCTTTTTGATTTTATTTATTTTGTTATTACATTTTTATGCTACCTATGTCACTGATACAGTGACTCTGGGTGGTTTACAGCATAAAAAAAAGTACCCAGCCCACCATATATTTTCCGGTGTGTCTATCTTATGGGACTGACATTAATTCAGCTTCCAAAATATGTCATAGCTCTTCATAGTAGAGCTAAAAGTTTGCCTCAAATCTATGAAGTTAAATCTGGGATAACCTAATGCAATATGTTCATAATTCCCATGGCTTTGAGGAAAATTAATTTGTTTGTTTGTTTATGTTGACATTTTCCCTGCAACAAGAACTCTGAGGTGAATTGGGCTGAAAGAGAGTAACTGGTCCAAAGCCACCTAGATGGTTTTCATGGATAAGGTGGGACCTGAACTCATTATCTCCCACTCTCTAGCCTGATGTCTTAACCACTAGACCAAACTCGCTCTCTACATAGGATCAGTACAGATTTTTACGTTCTTGATGATGCTCCTAAATAATCCCAGACATGAAAGTATTGATGTCTGTCCAGTTTATATAATATGGGGAAATGAAGTGAACAATCAATTTGCTTAAGTTTTTTTAGGAACTTTCTTCTTAGTATAGGAGACTGCAGCAAGCAGAAGAAGGGTCTTAAGGTCTAATCCCACTTTGCATACATTGGGCTATATATTTCATTTAAAAACTGCTGCTACGAAGAAAAAAAATATGTCTTTCACTATTGCAAAGCATAATGGAAGAAGACATTTTTAAGAGGACAAGAAAAGAGTTATTCATTCTAAATGCTTTATCATTTTCAAGATTTTGATTTAGTTGTTAATGCAGAATACTGACAATATTCTTGTCATATGTCTCTGGCCAGACCACCTGCCATTGAACATCTTGTGTTTAACATCCAGTTAACATTTGATTTGTATGTTCTAAGAACAAGAATAGAGTAGCAGCAGGGAGCACACCATGGATCTGATAAAATGTCAATGGGAGAGCTAAATTTATCCTGGAGGATATTTTTCTCCTAAAGAAGAATACATTTATTACTTCTCAGAAAAGTCAGGAGTCAGAACTCTCAAGAGGGCTATTGGGTGTCCATTAAAAATCAGAAGTGGAAATATATGCTTTATCAAAGATGACACCCCAGAAGATGAAGCATCTGTTCTTTAGATGTCAATAGTAGTAGTTTTCTAAAATAGGAAACATCCTTCGTCTCTTAGAACTCATTGATGTGCAGAGATGAAGGCTTTGCTTTTTAAAGTAATTTGTATTCTAATAAAAAACGGCAAAAGTCCTGGTGAGTCCTTTTCCCCCCTAAATAAGTTGTAAAATGATTTAGACTTATTTTTGCAAGGGGCTTTGATTTACTTCATGCTTGTGTACCGTTACAAAAATGTTCTCAATCAAATATTTGTGCAGATAAGAGAAATTTCATATTTTAGAATGTAACAAATCTTAAATTATGGAATGCTGATGTTATCTAGCGATCTATTTTGGCACATAAAGAGTCAGATTCAGAAAAGAGATTCCAAGGCTTAATATTGGTGCTTTACAAGTTGCAGCTAAAAAAAAAAGAATCAAACTTAGCTACATGTAATTACTTAATACACTGAAAATGATAGGAAAATTATTGGTAAAAACAAAATGACTTATGCACAGATTCTTTGCCTTAGACAATTCTATTTTGAAATAACTGTATTTATAACTGAAAACTGCTTTATTTTTATTACCCAATGAATGCCATTCATTCCTTTTCATTTTTTTCACTTATTTTTTATGAAACTTCATGAAAAATTGTTCAGTCTTTTAACTTCCTAATTTTTTACTTTCATTTTCTTTCTCCTATAAGGAGCTGGTTATTGTTAATGTATCTTTAAATTAGGCAGTTTATTTGTTAGTTTCTTCCTGTTCACAGCATGGTCTTTTTATCACCTCGTATACACATCTACTTTTATACTTATTATTATGGTTAGGTGGAAATTCCTTAAGACTTGCTGTCCTACGAATGGTTTAGTGGTTTCCAAGAATAATTCCTCAAAGTCTTCTGCAAATCTTTGCATTTTGCAAATCTCTACTCTTGATTTTGAAATAAAAAAATACCTTCTTGAATTAGCTTGTTTTCTGTAAGTGACATTTGTATGAAATGTTCATATTTCTGGTTTATAATGGGGATTTTTATAGTTTCCTCCAAAGGATATAATTGAAGGATAGCACTGGAAACTGAGCGGCAGCAACATTCTTTGCCTGTAGGGCACCAATAAGCTTTCTGCTGTTTGTTTCATGATTGGAATAAGATAACTAGAAACATTAAAAACAAAGCTGCAATTTCATATTTGGAAAATGGAAAAAGAATGGGATATGGATGTAATAATTTTAGCTTGGTGCTAATAATATATTTTGATGCATATTTTTGATGAAAGCAAATGAATAATTATAAGCAATTCATTACTATTGTTATTATAATCTTTAATAAGACAGCAAACATACCTAATACTCCTACCTCCTCTTTTCCCCAGAACAACAACTCTTATCAGGTGGCTTTGGCTGAGAAAATTATTGCCCAAGGTCACCCAGCTGACTTTCATGCCTAAGGCAGGCCTAAAATTTACATCTCCTGTTTCTAGGCCAGCACTTGAATCCCTACACTAAACTGACTGTCATTTGTAGCACATACCATTTTACAGTGTGATGTAGACACGCTTGCTTTAGTGGGCTGGGATACATTTTGGGTTACTGTTGATTAAACACCCACCTTTGAATTTGAATAAAACTGGATAGGATCCACACATGTTTTTGCTTCAGTTGCATCATCTTCAGTTTATTCACTGCCTATTTCAATGCATAATGTTGCATGAGGAAATGGATCCTTGCCAGAACCAGAGGGATTTATTCTGTTTATGCAAAATGTTGGATAGAATCATTAGCAAGGCAGTTATAGGTACAGGCCATTTATGTATTTTATTTATACGTTGATTTCTTAACTGTTCTGCATTTGCCTTATTCTTTATGCTAATGCAGTAGGCCTGGAATTATTATTTTTTCCCAAAAAATGACCATGTAAAAATTCAGCAAATTAATTTCAGTAATGATAGAGAATGAGTCCATGTTGCAATCACAATTTTCTTTATTTTCCATCACATTAGTTCTCCTGAGATATAACAATTGTCTTAATTCACTAATATGCCAGGCTTAAAAAAAAATCCTGTTCCATCCTAAATGCTTTTTCCAGTGCACTAACTGATTATTTAGTCATATTGCAAACTTAAAGTAACTTCTCAAGGCTGATTGCTTAGAAATGGAATTGCCAGCCACCATTCCATTTTTGTCCAATTGATTAAATTATAGGCTAAGTAGTACAGTATAAAAAAAGAAGCAAATTTGACAGACATTCCTTTAAACGTATACAAGTAGTCCTTGATATACATTTATATAGTGACTTCTTGACATTAAGACAGCATTGAAAAAAGTGATTTATGTCCAGTTTTCACATGACCATTGTAGCATTTGGCCGCTTGGCAACTGCTTTGTATTTATCACAGTTACCTATCCTGGTATCACGAGATTACCATTTATAACCATCCCAGCTGGCTTCCAACAAGTACAGTCATTCTCCAGCTGATGGTCCAGGAGGGTCCAGGAGTGAGTTGGCTGTTCAATCCTTATTTGCCCAAGAGACTGAGTCAGAATTTAAGCCACGGCTCCAGCTTCCCCTGCTGATATCCAATTCGCTATTGGATGAAAGGTGTTTGAACTTGGCTCACAGGTTCTTTCTTTCCACCTGCTGTAGCAAATTGTATGGGCTAGATTCTGCTGGAGGTCCCAGGTTCCTCACAGGCAAGCTACTGGCTGGGCTGGCCATCGGAGTCCATTGCGGCTCAGTTTAACTTGCTTCTGATTACTGGCTCATGAGTGGGCCAGGGAGGATGCCCTGCATTGCCGCTTGTCGTCAGGGGCTGCAGCGGGCGAACATCGAGGCTGCGGGTGCAAGGAGCATGTATGCGACACGCTGGCGTTCCCGCGTAGCTGCGAACGGTCCGGAACAACAGAAGAGAGCGATTGGCGCTGACTAAGACTTGCGGAGGGCTGCGCGGCCGACCAGATGATCTTGGGGCCGTTTGTTCACCCACACCATTGGTTTTGTACGGAGGTTTCTGCCTCGTGAGTATGGGGCCGTGGTGGCGGCCATTTTTGGGAAAACTTCTTTGGGCCATCTTGGGAGGTCCTTGTGATGGTGGCCATTTTGTTAGTGGCCATGAGGTGGAGGCCATTTTGTTGAACCTCCGGGGGGGGAGTCACATGGTTGGCGGCCATTTTATTTCCCCCTTTTCTCTGCCACGAGGCTCATTGCGACTGCAGGCTCCGGTGAAGTCAGTCGCAGATTAACAACCAGGAGTTTTAACGCTGTGTTGGTTACTGAACTGGTCAGGTGCAGCCTTGGCAGAGAGTTTGCTACAAGACCATGGCTGATTCCTGTGGTGAAAGTAGCTCTGGGGCGACTTCTGCAGCTCCTTCAAAGAGCTCCAAGAAGAGAAAGGGTTCCCCCCACGATCCTCCTCCACTGGTGAAGCAAGCTCCTTCCAGGCAAGGGGGTGCAGGGGATGGGGAGAAGACCAAGCAGGGAGGCGGAGATAAGGCCCCTTTGTCTTCGGTATGGTCCACCCCCCCATCTGAGGGCTCCACTTTCTCCACCCCCTTCCCCTTCAAGGATCTCTGGATCCCCAAGGGCCAGTTCCATCTCACCCCCACTCTTGGAGGTGGAGGGGGAGGAAGGCGAGTACCATCCGCCTCCACGCATTTTTCCTGTTCCTGACCCAGGGCATAGGCATCAGCTGGCATCCAGGCCTGGAGAAATATTTTTCCGGTGACTGGATGGGGCATGGTTTGCATGCTGCCTACATCCCACGGATGGGGCTTTGTGTGGCCTGGTTGCTGGAAATATACATTTAAACCCTTATTCATATGACTGACTCCAGTTTAAAAATTGTAGGTAAATCTTTTGTTGGATGGAGGAGCTAGCAAGTGGGGGAAATAGCACTTTGGAACAGATAATTGCTAATCAAATTTTTAAAGGATATTGCAAGAGGAGTTTTAATTTTTGATAACAATTATTCAGTTACATCATTTACACAATTTGATCTAGATGCATTAATGTCTAAATATCCTGGATCTGTATCAGTATTACAATGTGTTTTATTTCAGTAAAGGTCTGTGGTGTTTTCTTTTTTTTTTTTTTTTTTCAAGAAGTTTTATTGGTTTTTTAAAAAACATTTATGCGGAAAAGGGTAAGTGGAATGGTTACAAATTTTGGCAGTTGCAAGTGTGGCAGACGCCCCCTCCCTCCAGACTCCTAGGTTACATCAAAATATCAAACCTTAATACATAATCATAAAAAATCAGCATATTAATTCTAGAAAAAATAATTTTCAATCAGTTTATATAGTTATAGTATATAGTCTAGTTATAAATTCATTATTACTTTCGGTCTGTTTATAACATTGTGGTTTTCTTATTTATTTTTGTGATCTGAGCTTTCTTGGTGTTGCCCCTTCACCCCCCGCTGGCAGAGCTCCGGCCCCTCCCGTGTCCTGTATGACCGTTGTAGTGTCTTCTGTTTTTTCTAGGTTCGCTTTATTTTTTTCCATAAAGGCCTGTGCCTCTATGGGTGTGTTGATTCTGATTCTTGTCTCCTCCCAGAATATCAGCATACCTTCAGGCATCAACCATCTAAACCACACCCCCTTCTGGTATAATTTATTCGCCAATTGCGAATAGCTTTTCCTTTTTTCCCTAATTTTTTTGGGAATCTGCTTCAGAATGGTTATCTCCCTGTCGTGGTATGTCAGTGTTTGCCCCCTTTGTACACCCAGAATTTCATCTCTTGTGGTTTTCCTAAGGAATTTAATATGAACCTCCCTGGGTACATTATGTGTTCTGGCATATGCTGAATTCACTCTATAGGCTAGGTCTATCTCCCATTCCATCTGCTGTTTATCTTTGTGTATGTATTCAGCTAAAATATTAGTCATAATGTCCCTTATATTTTCCCCATCTGCTTCTATTACATTTTGAAATCTAAGATAAAAGGACATTCTCTCAAACTCTGTTTTCATTTGTTGGATGTCGAGTTCTTTGTTCCCCTTCTGTAAAGCCTCTACCCCCCCTTTCGCCTCCGCCACCCCACCCTCCACAAGGTCCAGTCTCTGTGAGTTCTTAAAAATTTGGGCTTGATTCTCTTTAATTTCATCTTTCATTTCCCTTAACTGTTTCTTAATTTCCTCCTGGCCCTGTAAAATTTGTTGAAGCATTTGTTGAAAGTCTATCTCTGTAGTCTTGGGTTGCATCAGTTCTGTTATCTTTGACTGTGTAGCTGGACTAGACGTTGCAGACGTTGGGGCAGAAGTAGCAAAGCCAGGCTTTCCAGGAGGTGGTCTTTTTGGAGACATGGTTTATGAAGCAAGGAGATCAGTCAGAGTAGAAACTGGGCAGTTGGAGAAGTAGAGCAGGCAGGCGAATTCAGAAGGCAGAGGATCCAAACAGGTGGGGGTTTCTTTAGTCACTCTAGCGATAGATGAAAGTTTTTTTCTCCAAAGAGTTCAGAAAATAACAATCCACAAGAGATTCCTCTGGGTGACTCGGAGACAAAGACCGGAAGCCTGAATTTTAAAGGTGGAGTCAGGTTTCACAGTTCATGAAGACAACGGAAGTGTGCCATCTTGCCCTGCCAGCTTTGGGCTCAGAGGCATAATAAAATTTTAAAAGTTCAGAAAGTTCTCAGTTCACCCATAAGTTCTAGATCTAAGTCCAAGGAAAGTCACTTTTATAGGGGTGAGGCATCATTAGTTGGCTCTCCCCCTTCCTCCTTCCCCTGGGGGCGAGAGCAAAATCTTTTCAAGCCGCTTGTCCAAGGGGGGGGGGAAATCCCCCTCCCTCTAGCCGCACCTCCAGCAAAGTCCGAAAGAAACTTTGTTTAAAAAAAGAGCTGAAAAGTCCATTAATTCAAAAAAAAAGGAATGAAGAAAGGAAGCCTCTCACCACACCGCCGCTGCTTCATTCAGAAGTATATTCTCCGATCGGCATGGGGCGAGACGCACGCGCGCGCGTCCTCCAAAAGGCTCCCCGATGCCTAGAACGAAGCGGAGAAGCCCCCGCCAGCCGCCGCCGACGCCAGGACCCTCCGGGAGCCGTTCCCTCGGCAAGACACCCCTCCAGGGCGTCTTGTGCCCCCCCAGAAGCGGGGGGAGCCCACCGGGAGAGCTGGAGCAGGCAAAGACCTGCCTGTCGCCGTAGCCGCCGGAACCGGAAGCCTGTGGTGTTTTCTTTAATCATTTGGATTATTCTAAGTATATTTTTTTGTGATAAAGAGTATTACTAAAGTGGATATTGATGTAATGGGCTGTGAGAATAACACTGAGGAAGAGGCGGAAGAATCACAGTAAAAAAAAACAAGTAAAAGAAGTCTTGAGCTGAAAGCAGGAATGGAATTTGAGAGAATGCTTCAGATGTTATCCTCTCTAGTTCTTTTTAGTATAAAGGCAATGAAGGGAGAAGGTCCATTCATATTTCTAAGATTCTGTTATAGTAATCCTATAATAAAAGTAGTTTTAGTATTCATAACTTTGGTGTCCAAGTCTGGTCTACCTCATAGGGCAGACACTTAAGGACTTGAATGCCTGCTTGCACCTTTTTTATTTCTAATATTGTTGTAAGACTTGACAGTAGTTCAAAATCTTCATTCTAGATGCCTGATCTTTTTTGTGTAATTGTTTTGTTATTAATTTTGCTGGTGTTTTGCTATCTCTAAAAATCACAAACAGTATGCCTTGAATATTTGGGGAGCAGTAGTTGGGAATATTACCCTTCTGCCAATATTTATGTTTCTGAAAGCTTCCAGTTTGCATGACAGAATGCTCATCTAGATGGGTAGGATCTGCTAATGTTCTGCTATGCAGAAATAGGCTCCACAATTAAAAAGCATTGAGTGTTGGGCGATGCAAAATGCTCTGCAATTTTGACGTCTAAATAGATTGCCATTCAAGACAGGGGCAGGATTAGTTGCCTCAACTGAAAATGATTTGTGGGGAAGCAATTTTAATGCAGATCTAAAATAATGTAATTTTATATTCTGGTTAGAACACAACTGCATCTTAATTCCATCTACAGAATTCTTTATTCTATTGAAATATTCCCCCAAATTCAATTCTGCTCCTGGCGAATATTTGGATATCTAGATAGCAACAACATGGAACTGGTTTGATAATGGGTTCTTCTTCCAAGAGGTTTTTTTTCTTTCTTTACTTCCTAATCTACTTTACAATCCTAGAATTTCTGATAGTAAACAGATACAAATCAGGTCTGGATTTCTTAGCTTTGTTTCAAATCAGCTAAGACAGGGGTGTCCAAACTTGAGAACTTTTAAGACTTGTGGACTTCAACTCCCAGAATTCCCAGCATAGCTGGCTGGGGAATTCTGGGAGTTGAAGTCCACAAGTCTTAAAGTTCCCAAGTTTGGACACCCCTGAGCTAAGATCAGCAAGGTGGTCCCATCTATGATGTCTATACCAGTATAGTATAAAATAAATGTATTGATAAAATAAAACAGAAATGTAGTAGACAAAATGTTTTTAGTTTTTACATTCTTTGTAAGTTATTTATTTTGGAACCCTAGTGGCGCAGTGGTTAGAACAATTAATGCAAATTCTGATGGGCTCAAGGTTGATTCAGCCTTCCCTCTTTCCGAGGTTGGTAAAATGAGGACCCAGATTGTTGGAGACAATATGACAATATTGAAAACCTCCCAGAGAGTGTTGTAAAGTACTATGGAGTGATATATAAGTCTTATTGCTATGTTGTCTGCTTCATTAATATATTGTTGTTATTTCTTACATCTATGAACTCGAATATTCTGGTTGAGTTTGGGAATGAACACAGCCAGTTGAAATGTAGATTGAAAGAATTTGCTCTCTGTACTTAAAGGCATGCTTTATGTACAGAGAGAGAGAGAGAGAGAGAGAGAGAGAGAGAGAGAGAGAGAGAGAGAGAGAGAGAGAGAGAGAGAGAGAGAGAGGAATTGCAAGGAAGAGGACTCATTGACAAATCTAATTTGACACTATTGGGCAGGTTTTTAAGGAAGTAACTTTTATGCTATCACGACAACTTCTAGTTCTCCTTTCCCTTTGTATATTTTTAAGTTGTGCATTTGGAGAGATCGTGCAAGGCTTTTTGGGGGTGGAGAGCACTCTACATACTAAGATTGCTTTGTTTTGAATTTTATCTTGCTGTGATCATTTTGCCAGTTGGCTTTAGTCACAGCTATCAAAAGACTGAACACATGTTGCATTCATTAACTTTCTTCTGGCTCTGTTCAGTTTTGCAAGTCAGACAAAAGCATTATCATATTAAATGAACTGTTGTGCAGCTGTAATATAAGTTCTCACGTTTTTAATGAAATGATAATCTGGAGAGAGCTGCACTTTTCCCCAATTGGCGATAATGTGCCTTTTTAATGGACAACTATGTAAATTCAAAAAGCCACAGGGGAGATCCCTCCCTCCCCCCCTCTCTCCCTCCGCTCCCTCTCTCTCATCCTCCTTCCTTCCTTCCACCTCTCCCCCACCTCTCTTCTTAAGTAAAGAAGAGATTGCCTGCAGAAATTTCTCAGCCCACATTGTTTTCTGTCAATTTTCTAAGATGCTTCAGCAGAAATTAATCTGATAGTATACAGTATATTTGACCAAAGTATTGGTGTATTATGTTAAAATGGTGACTATCCACATGAGAGGTCAAATTGTGTATTTGCTATTTTTCAGGCCACAAAAGTTTAATAGTTCTATGATTCATTTTGTTACATTATAACAGATCAATATAGGTGGAACTTGTTTATCATATATTGCCTTTTCTGTACTTCCTTTGAAACAAATATTTTTATTCTCTAATTGTATCCAGAGGGCACACTATCAACTTTGTTGCTTTAACTGATTTCTCTGTGTAATTTTTAGTCTCCATCGCCCAATTATTGTGGAATATTCTCCTGTGCGCTGCTTGGAGAATCCAAGCGTAGATATAACTTTAGTCTATCTGCCCAGAGACTGAGTTTAAAATCTTTGGACACGTCTCCTTTGCTTGACTGCTTCCAGTTTCTTTTTTTTTTATTATTATTATTAAAAGTTTTTTTTATTTTAAATTTTCAAAACAAACACAACACAAAAAATCCTCCTTCTTTACATACTGTAGAAAGTGCATCAGTTGGTTACAAAAAGCTTTCGTGCGTCTCTTCCACTGTTGTCAAAAAATTCGTATTAACTCAAGTATTTTAAATCAGATATTTTTAGATATATTACCATCATCATACCTCCATTTTCATTTGACTATAATTGTTTAAACATCCTTCATCATAAAATGTACCAAGATTTAAAACCTGACCAAATACTGGCATTTCATTTGTTATTTCTAATATCCTCCAATAACAATATATCCTTATGGCCTATTCTGACTAAACATCAATAATATTTAGTAACAAAAATTTCTAATCCTACTTTCCAAGTCACTGTTTACAATTTACATCCAAGTTCCTTATGTTGTACCATACATATATATACATTGTTATCATTATCCCTCCTTCATTTAACTCTATCCATTATCATAGCATTTCCCTCCTTAATAATCAAAACTAAACCTAATTTAACTTAGTTCTTTTTTATTAAGCTTTATATATAACTAAATAATTTCTAATCTTCCTTTCATAGGTACCATTCAATATTCATATCCAATTACTACTTGTCATACCAATACATATGTATACATTATTATCATAATCAGTTGTTTATTTAACTATATCTATTGTCACTAAATTTAACTAAATTTAACTAGTTTTAGATTATACACTTTCATCTATCAACCTGTATCTTTTCAGTAGCAAAACAATCTCATGTCTTCTGCCATTTGTGGTATCAGTCCTCTAATCATCTCCTTAATCAAATTTGCATGGACTCCTCTTTGCAACGCATTGCTCATTGAGTCTCTCATGTAATTCCGATGCCCTTCTTCTGTTTCCTTGATCAGCTTATCTTTAATTGTCAGTGGTATTATCAATGATGTTGCTAATAAAATTTATCTCTTTAAATCCATAAATCCTTTTTTCTTCTTCTTCTGTATCTTGCCATCTGGGGTAGAGTTCCCCTCCATTTAATTCCTCTTTCCATATTCCACTCTTTCCATTTCCATACACAAACCAATCACCATAGATATATACTTATATCTCTGCGGGACGGTTTAGATTGGACCACCCAGTGATAAAAGTTTCGGCAGCGATCTCAGAGCATTGAGATCGCATGTCTGTCTCATAGCGACGTTGGCTCCTCCTCTCCCAACTGCTTCCAGTTTCTAAACTCAGTCTAGCCCAAAGAGACGTGTCCAACTTCTCTCTTAGTCTTCTGAGCAGAAATTCAGACAGTTTTACCATAAGGACCTTATTGGAGTCTCCGGTACAGCACAGATATTCAGCACAGGTGAGTGACCAGCAGTAAACATCTTGCAGAGCACTCATCTCCTTTGGGAGCACCTCGTGACCTGTTGGCCTAAAATCACTAGTGCAGCAGGGAGATTCAAGTGCGGTTGCTAGAATGCCTTTGCTTGTCCCATCTCCATCAACTCTTGGTGATCTGTCAGCTAGAGATCACTAGCGGACCTGGAGGATTCAAGCGCGACTTGAAGTTCCGCAGTTTCTCTCAACCACTGGAGAGTTTCATCAGTCGGTCATTTGCGGCGAGGACCTGAGGCACTTAATGGCCAGCTTGCCGGCTTCACACCAAAACTCTTTTTTCCTCGCCTGCTGCCTTCTTGTTGCCACCTGTTTTTTGCAGCCGACAAAGACCATGATGCTGCTTGAAGTGCCTGGAAGAATCAGACTCTGAAGGGATCGCAGTGAGGCTCTGAAGCTTCTGGCAACTTGCAATTCATAGAGCCAACGGATCAAGCGGCTTCATTGGTATCACGCAGAGGAGAAACCCAGTGAGAGCTCTGGGCTTGTTTACTTCAGCCAAACGCAGGGCGTCACGCTTCTCCCCAGAGTCATTGTCCAAGGAC
Organism: Natrix helvetica; assembly: GCF_964273705.1. Lineage (NCBI taxonomy): Eukaryota > Metazoa > Chordata > Lepidosauria > Squamata > Natricidae > Natrix > Natrix helvetica. The sequence goes on from NC_138552.1 coordinate 247,703,465, forward strand.
TCATTCATACTCTGGGAATTTTGAAGCAGTTTTGACCTACGGATTCTGAACTACAGGTGGTGAGTTTGGAACTTGAGGGGCGTTCCTTCGGTACTACGTGGCAAGACTTAATTCCCAAAATGGCAGAGTACCATACAGCTGCAAAGAGTGCTCTTCTTGCCCCCTCTTCTGCTAAACATTCCGGGAGGGCAAGTTCTAGTAAGGCAAGAACCACCTCCAAGGGGTCTTCCAGGGGTACCAAAACTCAGAGCCAATCACTTAAAAAATAATTGGCTACCTCTGATAAAGATTCAATTAGACACCAGAAAGCAATTGAAAGCAAATTGAAAAACAATTTGCTAAAGTGCAAAAGACCTCAATGTGGGAAAGTAGAGACTCCAGGCCCTTGCAACCTGACCCCTCTCCGCAACCTAGAGAGAGGCAGAGTCTTCTCTGAATGGCTTAACTGAGCCTCCAGAATTGGGAGCAGATTGCTTTGAACCAGATTTTGCCCCATTTGATTGCCTCTCCATTGCTAGGGGAGATCTACCAGATGCCCCGGAAATATCAGTTCCCTCCGCAATTTTCCCCCTGACAGTGGTGGGAAGAGGCAGAGAACCCGGGCTCCGGCCTAACGCAGGAATGCATAAATACATCTTGGAGGCCATTGTCCAAGGGGTAGAAGCAGCACTTCAGCGTCGAAGCCAATTTCTCCCAACTCATCCCAGCCTGGCTACCCAACCCAGCAGACAGGTTCAAATGGAGGAAGACCAGATATCCCTGCAGGAATGTCATTCCCCATGGCCATCAGTTCACAGTGACAAATCTATTTTAGAGGAAGGGGAACTTGATGATCAGGAATTGTCAGAGGATGAGGACCTTGTTCAGCCCATCTCTATTTAAGTCTCTCTTCTATAAAGCCAGAGCCACGACCAATCTGGAGGTGGCAGTAGTTCCACAGATCCATCCAAAGAATTGCAGGACCCATATGAATGTCTGAACCTACGACAGAACAGGACACATTGATAATCAACGTAGTTCATCATCAATGGACCTAGCCTGGCTCTGTTATGGCCCCTATTGGGGCCTCTGTACAGTGGGCCTAGAGCTAGAGGAGGTTCTCCAATGGCCCAAGGTAGATGCCCCAGTAGCCGCTCTGACTTCTTCAGCTCTCATTCCCTCTGACTTCATGGAGGGTATGAATGTGGAGGACAAAAAGGTGGAGACCTCTTCTGCAAAACTCATCAGGCCTTGGCATGGGCTATTAATATTAAGGCAGCTACCAGCGCCTCTTTCTTTTACATGGCTTCCCTTTTTTGGCTACAGCAGCTATTACCAGGGTTCCCCTCAAAAAGACTAGATTGTGCCAGGATATAAATAAATTGGCAGTAGCCACTGAATTTTCCGCGGACACCATGCTTAATGCGGCCAAGTTCACCTTTAGAGTCTTTACATCGAATGTGACCTCTCATAATCTCTCCTGGCTTCGTCATTGGCAGGCTGACATCAGGTCAAAATGGCATCTCGCATCAGCCCCCTTCAAGAGAGGCAAACTTTTCATGGAGGCTCTAGACCCTATCTTAGTAGAAACGAAGGATAAAAATAATATCTTATCTTTTAGCTATAGGAGGATGGATTGAAGACCCTCACTCTACCCTTGTAGACAGCCATTTTGGCCCACTGACACTGGATTCTCTGCCCCCCAGTTTCAGCGGAATTACTCCCAGGGAACCAACCGTCCCCAGGACAGATGTTCCTTTTGGGACAGGGGCAGGCAACTGCCCTATCCCAAGAGACCTTTCCGAGGGTCTGGCAACCAACCCTTTCCATAGATCCAAGTGACTCCCTGCTCAAATCTCCCATTGGAGGTTGTTTGCAGCTATTCATGACTCAATGGGAAAATATCACCATAGATGTGTGGGTTCTGCAGACAGTGAGTCTCACCCTAGAATTTGTATCCCCTCCTTGACATTTTGTTCGAAGCCCCGATCCTAGAAACCCTTCCAAGAAGGAACGTATGGAGACAGAGATTCGTCACCTATTGGAAATCAGGGCTGTAGAACCGGTTCCAGTAGGTCATAATGGTTTAGGATTCTACTCAATTCTCTTCCTTGTCCCAAAGAGGTCGGTGGGTGGAGAGCGATCCTGGACCTGAAGAAGCTCAATGTACATGTGGCATACAAACACTTCAAAATTCAATGCCTTCAATCCATCCTTGGTTGCATTTGAGAGGGAGATCTCCTAACATCCATAGATCTCAAGAAGGCATACTTACATGTTCCCATCCGTCCATCCCACAGAAGGTTCCTGAGGTTCTGTTATGCAGGCCATCACTATCAATACACACCCTGCTATTTGGCCTATCATCGGCTCCCAGAACCGTCACCAAGATGTTGGCAGCAATTGCAGCCCATCTCAGATAATTTCCAATACACATGCAATGTTACTGGACGACATCCTTATAGAATCATTGTCCGTTCTCCACACACAACAGGATCTACACATCTCGAGCCAGACATTAAAGGAAGATGGATTCCCTGTGAATGTAAAGAGTCATTTGGTATCCAGCACCAGGCTCCTTTATTTGGGGGCAGTGATAGACACCACTTTCTGCTACATGGGCATCAGTGGAGGAAATTTGCAGAGCTGCAACCTGGGTTTCAGCATCACCTTTTGTTAGGCATTACAAGCTTTGACTCATTTACCTTAGGCAAGCCGTACTTTGTACTTTGTACAGTTTCTTCAAAGAGTTCATTCGGCAGAGAGGACCCTGGACCAGCCTGTCGCCTTTGAGACTCTACGCTTGGGTATATCCCATACTTGGAGTTTCCAAGCAGCACACAGGAGAAAGACCGTTGGTCTTACTTAAACAGTAGTTCTCTGTGCACTGCAGGAGAATCCAATCCTACTTGAAGAGCCTGGGTACAGCATTCACATAGGATACATCTTCACGAAGTGACCACACTTTTCTGGGCTATGCCTTCATTGAGAAACTGAAAGCAGTCAAGCCAAGGAGGCGTGTCCAAAGATTTCAAACTCAATCTCTGGGCAGATAGACAGAAGTTATACCCATTCTTGGATTCTTCTGCAGTGCACAGAGAACTACTATTCAGGTAAGACCAACAGTCTTGTTTTACATTGAATAAATAAAGATTATAAATGTTATTTGACATAACGTTAGGGAAATAACATAATACGACCTTATCTGTGTCATAAAAATTAGTCATTATTTCCATGATTTGGTGTCAACAATGTAGCCTTATTTAACGAAGGAGTTTAAAATTCAGATCTTAAAATTTAAAGTGTTCATTCTTTGCTTTGAAACAAAAGAGGTTCTGGGCTTTCTTTTAACTGCATCTGACATTTAATAAAGTTTTTATAGAAGCTTTATTATCTTTCCATTTAAAAATACAACAAATTAAACATGTGGCATTTGTTAAATTCTTTAACTTTGGTTTATTCTATATGCTAAATCACAGCAAAATATCTGTTGTAATAAATGCCTTTATTACCCTACTTATGCTGACTAACGTTTAACCTCTCCTTAGAGCAATCTCAAATTTCTCTCCCCTGTGTAATACATCCCTCTTCAGATTGCCTGCCTCATCTTTTCTTTATTCCTCCCTCCCCCACGCATGCACACTCTTTAGTAGTAATAGGAAAAGCAAAGAATATCTTCTTAGTAAGTTAGAGTCCCAGAACCGAGAGGTAGAAAATCTTTTCTTAAAAACTTCTGATTTGTGCTGTTTGTAGTAGGCCATCTGGATTGGCAGGATTTCCTCAGACTTCAAAAAATGTTATCTGATTTGAAGATCTGGGGATTGCTCTGAAACTCTGGGAAAGCAGCAGGAAACGTAGACAGAACTGGCAAGAAAGGAAGAGGCCTTGGCTTGTCTTGCTTCTGTGTGCAATTCCTTTGCGCTCACGAACCTCTGCATTGGTACAGTATAGCTTTCTTTTTTGTGAACTGGTAATGCCAGTGATTATCTCTCATATCTCACTTTTCCAGGGAGGAAATTCTGATCTTATTCTTATCTGAATATTTTACTATCCTATCAACACAATATTTATCAAATCAAATCTGTAGAACAAAAGCAAATTTCTGCTGGTTCCTTGGTATAGTTTTCTCTTAATTAGCAGATGCTAAAATATTTCAGTACCAGTCTGATTACGTATATTATTAGTTTGATGTTTGTAGACGGAGGAAAGTTAGCTACTTTATCATTATGTTCATCACACAATTTGAAGCGACTTTGAGTGGCTTACAGTAAAGATGAAGATATACAAACAATATACAAATATCCAAAGAATTTTAAATATGACAATGGATTAAAATTTCAAAAGTTAAAACAGCCTTAAAAACATGGATTTGGAGGGAGATAGGTGGGGGTTGCTTTCTCTATTAGCTGTTTACCTCCAGCTAACTACTTCTCCTTCACTCATCCTATGCCAGCCAGCATAACTAGGTTTTAAGCCTTTTCTATTTATTGGTTTTATTGTTGGGAGCCACCCAGAGTTGCTTGAGATGTATGGCTATGTAAATGTTTTAAATAAATAAATAAATAATCTGACATTAAGAAACATAATTAGCAAGTTTAGGAAAAAGTAAATTGAAGTCAGATGAACTTAAGTACTGCATACTGCATAGCTGTGGATAGCGTTTAGAAATACCAAAGGGAATTAGATCACAGTTTGGTTTATCTATTTACAAATTTAAATGAATTTTGGTATGTATGTTTTACTTTTTTATGCTCTGGTTCAGCTCAGCTATTGATAGGCACACCCAACCAATGTTAGATGCAACCTTCCTACTAATCTATTCTGGATCAGAATTGTTTTGAATCCTATAGTCCAGGGGTGTCCAAACTTGGCAACTTTAAGACTTGTGGACTTCAACTCCCAGAATTCCCCAGCCAGCTGGCTGGGGAATTCTGGGAGTTGAAGTCCACAAGTCTTAAAGTTGCCAAGTTTGGACACCCCTGCTATAGTCATTCAAGAAAATAAGCAACATTTGGTTTGGTTTTTTTAAATTTTCATAATATTTTAACTAAATAGTTAATCAACACTTTAAGATCATGCGTTGATTGATGTTTGCGGAAAAATATAATTTGGCTAAACAACAATAGTAATTGACAGTAAAAAGGCTTTGCGGTACATCTGAATTTGAGATAAAACTGGTGCTGTTAAAAATGCTATGGAACGGTTCCATGTTCATAATTGAGTAATTAGAATGTAGTACCTCATTTCCTGGACTGTTTCTAGGAGAGAACTGGATAAACACTATTATAGAAATTTTAGCATTCAGATTTTATGTGGCTTGTATTTGGCTACAGTTCACACTGTTTAAAAAGCAAACATGTCCATCATCATAAGATGGTGAAAGGATGCTAGTGGCAGAAACAGCAGTGGTAATGAGATTTACAGAGCAGGTCCCAACCTAGTAAAAATTTGGTTTTGCAGACTGAATAATATTTCTGATTCTTAATATGGTTGCATACTTAAATATTAAATGTTTTTTTAAAATATATATATAGATTCCTACAATATCTTGAAAGCTGCAGTGTTGGAATTTCCCTGTATGGGGGCAATGCCTAAACATTTTTCTAATTTAAATTGTGGTTGGCATGTGGTACTTTATATTGTAGGGGGAAAAGTCTGAGCTTGTAAGGTGGGACAATTTAATAGTGCGGAAGCCACATTGAGTTCCTGAGAGAAAAATGGTTGAATGCATTTTCTTGTCTTTGTTTGGTGGTTTAACAAATGGTTTGAAACATTTTTTAAATAAGAACCATTGTACTCCTTTGTGATTTAAGGTAAAATATTTTCTACTCAGCCTCCAGCTGTTCAAGATAATAAGGTTGCCAGCCGAAGAAAATTGGACATGTAACTGAATAATAGAAATCATCTTCAAACTGTCTCTACAAACTGATGCCCTTTGGATGTGTTAGAACTACAATTTCAGAATGTCATACTTTTGGCCATACTGATTTGTAATTTGGTAGTGGGTATATGTTAACTTGGTATATTCAGGGGTTGGCTTCAAATTTTTTTAGCAAGGGGTTCTCTGCCTGGTTGCTGGGTGGGTGTGGCCATGGTGGGCATGGTCTAATCGGCCTGCTGCACAGCAGTGGTGGTGGTGTTTTTGCCCTCCCTGGGCTCCGGAGGCTTTCCTTGAGCCTCCGGAAGGGTGCAAATGGCCTCCACAGGCTCCAGAGATCCTCTGGAGATCAGAAACAGGCCGATTTCCAGTCTTCTCAAACTTCCAGTAGGCCCGTTTTTCACCCACCCCGAGCCTCTGTGCGTACCCTGCACTTACCTGCATCCAAAATGGAGACCCCTAGAAGAGGTGGGGTGGACGAGGCCAGCCAGGAGAGGGATTTGAGAGTTCTCCAAACTGCACAGAATCTTAGCTAAAGGTTCTCCCGAACTCCTGCGAACCCCCAGAAACCCCCCCCCTCCCCAGTATATTTCAAGAACATCTAGTTGTGGATATGGATGAAATATCCAAGAACTTGTTGAAGTTCTGAATGGACTAGAGGCAAAGCTGAGTTAATAAATGTGTTAATTTCCAACTGGTTATTTCAATTGTCTAGGCAAATTATTTATTTTCTGCTGCTTCTAATAAAACTAGGTTTTTTTTCATCAGGATTAATATTATTTATTTTTTAAAAGTCTTAAATACATGACCAATAAAAGTGGCACAGAACAGAATAAATAAAAGGTATACCAAAGTTAAACAATAAGTAAATTTTCCTTATAACACAGTTCATTAAATGGGAGGCATCACAAGTGCAGGAGAAAGCTTCTTTTCTTGAGACCTTTGACAAAACTATGCAGCAATTTATTTTTCCTATATGTATTTATTGGCTTTATAAATTGGCTTTTCACTTTGGACAGCATTCATGGCATTTAAAAATAAATAAATATTGAATATTTAAAATGCAAATAGAATGCTAAAATCATTTAACAATTAAAGAACTAATGAAAAACATGTATCTTCATATATTTTCTAAACACTGTGAGATTGGAAGCCAATCCATGTAGCATCCTGTCCTGCTTACAAGAAAGATCTTCTGAAAGTGAGAGTATCTTCAAGAGGATCTTTTTTGCTAACTTTACATAGATATGAAGTGTAAAAAGCATTCCATTAAACTGATTTGGACTTCAAAGGTAAAGTCACCCAATTGCAAAATCACTCAAGGAGACATACAAAACAGCTTGTACATGATAAAAGCAAGAAACAAAATGACTAAATAGCTACGTGGAAGAAGTACAGAAACATCAATGACATCTCATTTCAATGTATGTTTGCAAATCATTTGTGTTTGCCAGAAGATCAAGATTTTTAAGAATTTTCTTAAAATTCTTCAACTCCAAGAATACTGTTCCAGAGGTCAGGGATGGCAACAAAAATTCTGTCTGGTGATTTGCAGCAAGTGCAGATATTTCACGTGTACACAATCCCTGTACTTTGTACTGCTTAGTAGCCTAGCTGCCACATTTTATACCAAGTATAACTTCTGGACAATTTTCAATGGTTAACCAGTGAAGAGGGTGGTGTAGTAATCGTCTATGGAGCTTCTCAGTCATTCAGGTCATGGTTGTCCCAAAGGTGCTTTTTCAAGAGGCAACTGGACTTTCTGGTTTTTATTTGAAGACATTTCTCTTTTCATCCAAGAACCTTCTTTAGCTCTGACTGGATGAGAAGCAAAATGTCTTCAAAGAAAAACATCATCCAAGAAGCTTCTTCAACCCTGACTGGAAATTCCATGGACATATCACTAAAACTATTTTCTGTCTGCCTTAACATGACTATAATCAGCATAATACAACATAAGCAGATTTCTTTATTGTGTTTCTTTGATTATGTGCCATGAAATCTGTCAACTGTTAGCAACCATGTAGATAAACCTTATCCAGCATGATCTATCCTAACCTAGCACTTCAGGTTCCAATGATGTACTTCTTAGGGTTATAATTTAATCCGTTTTGCTGCTGGTTGTTCTCTTCTTCCTTTTTTTCAACATGGACTTCTCAAGAGTGCTACTATGTGTCGAAGTTATATAATTTCAACCTGATTATTTGTGCCTTGAGTGCAAATTTTGGATTGATTTGTTCTATGATCCATTTGTTTGTCCATTGTATTCTCAAAATCAAAGTTCAAGATATCAATATTTGTTCTATCTTGCTTCTTCAAAACCAAATTTTCCTTTCCATAGAGCATCACAGGGAAAATTTGCCTACATGATTGTGATCTTTATAGGTCTAGGCAGGGTATGAAAACATTGAAATACCTTTTCCAGTCCCTTTATTGCTAGTCTGCAGCTATTTCCTAATTGTTGGTAGTGAGTCCAAAAATGCAGAAGCTTTACACCACTTCAGTCTCTTAAATGTTAATCCTAGGACAGATTGCTACCGTATTTCACTGAAAATAAGACCAAGTCTTATATTAATTTTTGCTCCAAAAGTCACATTAAAGCTTATTTTTTGGTTAGGTCTTTAGGGGAAACATAGTATACTTGTCATTTGTTTGGCTTTCTTTATATTTAATCTCAGACCCATTTTTTACTATGGTCTTGGAATTTTATTACTAGAATTTACATGCTTAGCTGTCACAGTAGTGTCATAAGCATGGGCTATTGTTGATTTTTCTTTCAATTTTTAAACCACACTTATCTTCTATTAATGTATTTTCCTTGTATATATTCAATACTGAGGAGACAGTTTTAAATTTTGACTCCTTTCTTTACCAACCTGGAACTAATCCATTTTGTCATATTTTGTAGGTTTTGTATGAGGACAGTGAGATATTGTGAGATTCCCATTTTCAGCTGAACATGGTTGATACAATAGAAGGTCTTTGTATAACCAGTGAAGCGCATATTAACTTCGTTTTCACATTCTTTGGCTTTCTCAATTATCCAGAATGTACCAGCAACTTCTTCTGTTCCTCAACCTTTTCTAAAATAATTGGAAACATTTAAAATGCCCCTTTCCATGGAGAATGGTATAGAGTGTTCTAATTCAGGGGTGGGCAATTAATTTTCCTAAGGGGGGACATAAGAAACTGATATTGTTGTGGAGGGCCAAAACAATGTAACTTGATTTGATGTCTCAAACTCTACCACCTCAACTCCTCAAGCTGCTTCAGACAAGGGACGAAACTCTGCAGGCACAGAAAAGTGCTTTCTCTCCTTGTTCTCGTGTGGCTGCCAGCTGACTGAAGGAGTCAGACCTGACTGGGCTTCTTCTCCTGCCTCTTGCAGCTTGCTTAGTTACATTTGATTTCTAATTTTTTATTTATCTCTTGCGAGCTGGAGAGGGACAGCCAAAGGGCCAGATGTGGCCCCGGGGGGGGCATAAAATACTCAGGTCTGCTATAATCTGTATTGGATTCTAAGCATTTTTTTACTACCATGTGAAATTAGGGATATTATACACCAGTTTGCATATTTTGTTAAGTCTCCTTTTTGGTACTCCTACCTTTACTTCCCATAAGACCTTTTTGGGGTTATGTGGGTAGAAGCAGTTGCATATAGGTGCTTAATGTAAGATGCGGGTTTCAACAATTTCTCACTTCTAATGGAGAGGTTTATAGTAAAGACATTTATTCCATAGTTCCTCCAAATGTTGCCACCTTATCTGGGAATTCTGGGAATTACAACCCCAATACATTTGATGGATTCAAGACGGCCTCTATAATAATGATACTGTACATGCAGATACCAAAATATGTCCAAAATTCAGTCCACTTTGAATAAAGTTGAGACTTCAAAATTTGTTTTATAAATATTTTCACAGTTTTCTTGTATTTCTCCTGTTTGTATTATGTAGATTGGTTCTTTCTATTTTATTTTTGGTGAGCATGAACTTTTATTTTGATGGAATGTACAAACAATTCTCTTTTAGAATGTTATGGCACACCTTGAAAGCACCCTATCTTTTATTCCCACAGATGATAGCATTTCTGCAGCAAGTACCTCTGATGTCCAAGATCGCCTTTCGGCTCTTGAACTGAGAGTGCAGCAGCAAGAAGATGAAATCACAGTGTTGAAAGCAGCTCTGGCTGATGTATTGAGAAGACTTGCCATCTCAGAAGATCATGTTGCATCTGTGAGAAAATCGGCACCTAGTAAAGGTAAGACAGCCCTTCTCCGCATATCTTTTTCATTTAAGATTAAGTGTGTGTCACCTATGTGTTATGCATTAGTGAAGCTCATTAGGGTCACCAATTAAACATTTAATAATATATCATTTCCAGAGTTACAGGTTTTTCCAAACCACATGCAGTCCAAGTGTGATCATATTATAGCAGTTGTACCTAGCGATTTGACATGCCGTGGAATCATTTCAAAGAACTTCCTCTCTACAACTAAATTATTTTCAGTAATAATCATGAAATGAAAAGAAGAAGAATGGCCACACGTACAGTGAATATTTTGTTTTATTGAATTTTGTATATATAACCTTGACAGTAAAATGAAAAAAAGTATAAAATATGGGGGGAAACCAAATGGATTTTATATAAAAATATTGGGAAAATAATTTTCTTATATTCTCTGTCATGGTACTAATTTATCTTCTTTGCAGATTCATGTTCAATAATGTCATGCCCAAGCCCAAGTGAGACAGCGAGATCCATTCAAGTTCAATTATTTATTAGCTTACACCTAATGGCCAGACCAAAGCTATAGCTTTCTTATCTGCTAGATATGAGAAATGCTAAATGTTGAACATCTTCCTCCAGCTCAAGACTGAGTAGTGTGTTAATTCAGGTCTCTTTTGCATTGCCAAAAGTCTCCCACAGTCCTCCTGCATGTGCGCATTCTATCACAATTGCCAGATTATTCAGTCTGCCTTTGCTCATCTAGAGTTATCTAGGTTTTTTGCAGTGTTTAGCAATTATTATTTTAGTGTCAGTGATGTATAATCTTCCATTGCAGTTCTTGCATTAAAGCTGAGGTGAATCCACCTGATTTCCATAATTCCTAGAAATTTATCTCCTGTATGGATTTACCAATATGCTAAGCTTCCTTGAAACTATGAGTAGATCTCCTATTTCTAACTGTAATAATAACCTGTAATTTTCTGAGAGTGTGAGATTTGGGTTTTTCTAAGTAATTCTAAGTATTTAGATATTATATTCTCAAAAATTGTTAGGAAAAATCTTAAACGTACGAGTACATTTGGCAAACAAATCACAAAAAATCCATTTTACAGTAAATTCCAAAAATTGCAATACTTTTCATATCTTTGTTTCTTCAGGATTAACTCTAGTAGCTTTCTTTAAAAAAATAATTTATATTGAACAACTTTTTCAACAAAATTAAAACAGTATAAATTTTGAATCAAATAATGAAAAAAACTAATAAGAAAAAATTAATAATATAGAAAAAGAAAAAAATATAAAAAGTGGTTTCTGATTTTCTTGACAGTGGTTATAGATACAGTTATATTTTACCCTCTCATACAGGTTATACAATAATTGGCTTCCTTTTACTCTGTTTCCCCCAAAATAAGACCTTCCTGGATAATAAGCCCAATCAGGCTCTTGAGCGCATGCGCTAAAATAAGACCCTCCTTGAAAATAAGCCCTCCCCGAAAATATTGCAACACAGCAGCAGCCATGAGGTGACCACACTCACCGCCTCCTGCACTTCAAAAATAATAAGACGTCCCCAAAAATAAGGCCAAGCACTTATTTCGGGGGTAAAAGAAAATAAGACCATGTCTGATTTTGGGGGAAACATGGTGTAAGTTACCTGAGTCTAGTGTCTTTCAAATATCTCCACAGTTGAAAACTGTCCATTAAATATCCTGACTTTGTTTTAGTTTTTGCCACATTACAGTATAGAAACAGTATAGGAAAAAAAACGGTTGGTTTTGAATAAAGCTTTCAAGTTCTCAATACTTTTTCACCATTTGGTAAAGATTTCTAAAACATGAAGAACACTGGAACTACCAATGCCTCCCCTGTGCTGTGTGGTGTCCTGCAACTGCCTGCATGTGCTGAATTGTACCAAGAGTTCACTGAAGTACCGCTAGCTCCAACTCTCTGGCTGTTGTTGCACTGCTTTCCTGATCACCAATTACTGATCTGCATAATCTCAGCTGTTTAGTAGTTGGGAGTAGAGACACAGATACAGCAGCAAAGCTAGATACCGGTTGCTGCTGCCAGCTTCCTTGCCTTTGGCAGTACCACCATATTGCCTGCACTTGGGACCATCTCCTTATCCTCACCTGGCCTTTGCTATGCCATGATATGATATTCCTCCCTAATTTGGTGCATTCCAGATGTCTTTCCCTCTCCTTGGTGAATGAAAATATTGTATGCTAATAATGGACAGTGCAGTAATAGGACATCAAGTTGAAAGAAGCTGATTCAGGATCATCTGCAATGTGGCAGTTAAGCTGTATGCAGAAAAGATGTGAAAGTTTACCCAAGAGAGAATGCAAAAATAATTTGAGAGAGGTTGTCTAACAATTAACTATTCTTCCCACCTTGCTGTTGTTGCTGTTGAAAATATAGGAGTAAGGGCAACATCTTTTCAATGACTTTCCTAAGGGTTTCATATCTGGGCTGCAAAAATCAAAGCAACCTATAGATGGCAGAAATATAGAGAAGTATTTTCTGCCATTTAGCAATCTGATGCCTTTCCTACTCTTTAAGTCAAGATTTTTTCTATATTATATGTAGACTAAATCAGGGGTGGGTTTCAAATTTTTTGTGGGCGTGGCTAGGTAGGGGACATGTGACTGAGTGGGCATGGCCAACTTGACGTCATAAACGCACACTCAGTCACATGACCCTCCACCTAGCCACGCCCACTGAAATGGTGAAAATTTTGGGGGCTCCTCCAAAGGGAAAGGGGAAAAAGAGAGGGGGAAAACTCCAAAAAATAGACCGACGGAGGATTTAGGGTATGGAAAAGCTATAAGTTTCCTAGAAGGAATCAAAGCATTCAACTTTGCAGCCCAGAGGCCACACCAGTGTTTATAAATCCGGAGGGCAAGTGGGGGGGGGGGGGAGAACAACGAGAATGAAAGGGTGGGAGATAGGAAAAAATGCAGGCAGAGACCCTGGACTGTGCAAGCAGGGTGGGAGGGAGGGAGGAAAGTTCACCTGATGCTGGCTTGGGACAAGGGGGGGAGGAGAAGGAACCAGCTGCAACACCAGAAAACACCCCAGGCACACCGAGGGCCATGGGAATTCGCAGAGCCTGGATTGCACATGCACGCTTATGCCCTGCAGTCGTAATACTGTCGCCTAAAGGACCATAAAAAGACAATTCTGGATTGTAGCAACAGATCCTGCATCTATCCTAACAACCCTGAAGTACTAAATGTTGTTTGTTTGCTAGATTTAGTTTCCTTCAGAACTTCAAGGTGGCCTCCAATATGTCCCACCCAATTCAACCACCGCCTTTCTTCTTCCTCTTGCAAATTCACCTCGGTTCAGGTCTTGCTTGTTTTTGCTACTGTTCATTGTCTCTGCTGCCGACCCAAAATGCCCTCTTCGTCTCTCCTCTCCCCAGTGCTTCTCGGCTGAGGGGCCACAAATGGGCAGGCACAGCGAGGGAGGGGGGAAGTAGCGAGGCTCGCACCCTGGCTACCACCAGCTGCCCTCAGCAGCATGCAGAGGGTTCTGGCACACCCACCACACCCCAGGTTCTTCCTATTGCATTCCGTTTTTGTGCCTTCGGGTGGAGCAGAGGAGCTGCTCAACTTCATCAAAGTCCTGCACTGTATAAGTTGAGCGGTGGCAACCGGAGGCGTCCAGCCAAGCAGGGCCTGGGCAGGCTGCAGAGCACAGAGCCATGATGCCGCACAGGGCCCGCTTCCCTCCACCTGAAGGAACGAAAATGGAACGCAAATGGAAAACAATAGCCAGGGCGCGAGACCCGCTGCTTTTCTCCTCCCTCACCTCGCCTCACCTGTTTTCCTTTTGCATTCCGTTTTCGTGCCTTCGGGTGGAGGGAAGCTGGCCCTACTCGGCATCCTGGCTCGGCACTTTGCAACGTGCCTGGGTCCTGCTTGGCTGGACGCCTCCGGTTGCCACCGCTCAACTTATCCAGTGCAGGAATTTGATGAAGCCGAGTAGCTCCTTGGTGGGCCCCAGATCCAAACTAAACCCGGACATTTCCCACCACCACTGCCCTCTCCTGCCGCTGCCACCCTCTCCAGCATGCTGCCACCATCCCTTCTGCGGTTACAACGGTGGTGGCTTTGGGAGACGTTGGCTGGGGGGGGGGGGGCTAGACTTGTGCAAATGCTTACCTGTGTGTAGGCAGGTGGAGGCAATTCTGTAGATGCACGTGACGAAGGCAAAGCAGGGTGAGCATTGGGCCGGGCTGGTTCAGCCATCACTACCAGTTCGGCAACCCACACTCAATTACCGCTACCAGTTCGCCCAAACCACCTCTGGACTAAACCTTGGATAATTGACAAATAAAGCATGTGTTTTGCTGAATAACTATGACTTTTTCCCTAATGTCTTGAGAATAATTTGCAGTTAAATAACCAGGGAATAGGATTAAGAGAAGAAAGAAAGTACTTTTAAGTGGTCATTTGCCTTTGTCTAAAAATGTAAAAATAGGTATCTTTTGCGAAGATGGTCATAAACAGGCAGATGTTTCACCTTATATTAATAGCAGTGGCAAGAAATTTTATTTCCTGTAAAATGACTTTAAAAAAATACCTACTCTAGTTCTCACTGAGCATTTTCTAAAGTTAGTAGCATAATGGAAACAAAAAATAGTTTTTCAGAGAAATCGTTTACAAAGAAAATTATACCGCTGCTGGGATGCTAGTTCCTCTTTACTGCTAGCTTGATTCATGAATCTACTTCTCCAAACAGCACATCAAGGAAACAATTTGCAAGAATGTAATAAAGAAAAGAAACTCTTAGTACATTATTGAGTAGGTTTTATTCTACTTTTTCCTAAAGCATTAGAATGCCATCAAATGAATTCAAACCCCAAATAAATCCAAGACATAAACCAATGCCTTAAAAAGTATAAAGTACAGTATATTAAACTGAAATCTAATATATCTGAGCTAAGGTAGTGTAGGAATAGAAGTATCAGGTGGGTGATACTCATAGTGATATATTATGACTGATACAGAGCCATAGTGGCACAGTGGTTAGAATGTAGTACTGCAGGCTACTTCTGCTGACTGCCGGCTGCCAGCAGTTTGGCAGTTCGATTCTCACCAGTCAAGGTTGACTCAGCCTTCCATCCTTCTCACGTCTGTAAATGAGGACTCTAGATTATTGGGGGTAATATGCTGACACTGTAAACTGCTTAGAAATGGTTGTAAAGCACTGTGAAGCAGTATATAAGTTTAAGTGCTATATATTATCAGTGATTGATATATAATCGCTGAATTTATTTGTGGTGCTTCAAACATTCAACCACTTGCATGGAATGCTGTTCATTTTTATGGCATATTTTAAGCCTGACGGTTAGCAGTAGTAAGAGAAAAATAAAAATATAAATAAATAGGCTTTTGCTATAGTCCTAGTGCTATTTAAAAAAACATTCTTTTGAAAAAAGTATTGAAAAAAATGCACATTTGGATATGTGCATATATTGTGAGTAAGTGAGTGGAAGAGAGAAAAAAGGAGAGATGGATATGTAAGTTTATACATACTTGGTTTATCTTCTTAAAAAATCTTGTGATATGTAAAGCTTTAGATTTTCATGTAATGAGGGTCATATATACATGGAGGAAAGAAGTTATTGAGCAAATTGACCTGTTTGATTTCCAAAGCTTGCCTAGGTATTTTTTTCCCTTGGTGGTAGTATTCATGGCTAACTTGCTTTCTTCAGCCACAATCACATTATAATCTATTACACATATGGAAGGAAATTGTATTGTTTATATTATTTTACACTTCTGCTACTGTTTAGGTTGCAATATTAATATTTGGATTCAGAGTAGCTGGGTATTTTTAATTTAATAGAACATTGGTGAACAATGTGTCATAAAACAAAGTGTAACTCCTTGGTAGTATTGCATGTTGTTTAATAAGGGGGAAGCAGAAATGAAAATGAAGATGGCAATGTAAGTGAACTTGACATGTAACAAGATTGCTCTTATAAAAGCTGCTGTGTTATTTTAAGAGCCATTTACAGCATTTTTACACCTTTTATTACTGGCAGTAGTTACAGCGGAATTCTCATTCCAAAATACAGAAGTATAATAACTGTTTTGGATTATTAATTAAAGAAGCATCAGACTATTTCAGACATTTTAGAATTGGTGTCAAGCAACACTGAAATTCTGTGGGAAATGGGGCATCTCATACACCTGGTAGATATAGAGGATTGCATATTAAACGCCAACTTCTATTTTTAAAAACCTGAGCAATGTTTACATTGGAGGTAAGCCAAAATTAGATTTGAAGCAGGCAGAGGTGCTTCAGAATTGATGTGGGCATTCTGCGTCTCTGCAGCTTCTTAGAGTTGTACCTTTTCCTGAGCTTCTCATCCATTAGATGTTTTGGTTTGTGTCCATCCCTTTGCATCATAGGAGATCAGTTCAGAAATACTATTATAACTGTATAAAGCAAAGAATGAAAAATGACTGTGACAAAAGAAAGCAAAGGTACAATAGTGCAAATAGTAATAGACATCTCTAAACATCTGAATACTTTTATAGACATTTCTGTTGCTAGGTGAAAAATCACATGGCCGCACCATTTAACAGCAGCAATTTTGGTAGTGCCAGAAGTGGGTGTTCAGTCATAACATAACATGGAGGATTGGGCATAAGTATTTATCATGACCCAGGACTCAGCATTGAGTCTGAATTTGAATTTGAAGAAACCAGTGGATTGTTAGAGACATAAAGGTAAGAATCATTTGAGGTTGATCAAACACATACATCACCTGAACAGCAGGAGCAGTCAGATATGTCAGGTTTTCCAGCCCTCACACCCAGTGAGTAGAGCGAAAATCCGGACAAAGACATTCTGTGAGGCTTCTTACCAAGCGAGGCAGTAAATCAAAGCAGCTGACTGCCGCCTGATTTAAGCTGCATCCCTCTTAATTCTTGTTGGAATCAACTATCTGATCACTGGCTCTTGTGTGACATTGTGTGGATTCTGCTTGTGAAATTCTGACTGTCAGACAACCCTGACTTGGAACTTGCCCTGGACTAGATTTTGACTAATCTGCACTCCTATTAAAAGCAAATCATTTCGGCAAACTTTTTTCAAACACTGTGTTGTGTTGCATTTTTTCTCTGCTGTTATTTCCTTGACCTTGAATAAACTGCTAATGTCCTTAGAAACTCAGTGTGGGAGTGCATAACTGAAACCAGAGGCAGGATATTACCATTCATTCAGTACTATCATAGCTTCAAATGGTTGCTGAACAATTGTCATTAAGTGAGAACTTCCTGTAATTGTCTATGTTTTGGTCATGGCAAACTCTCACACTTAGAGTGCAAACATCTTAGAAACAACCAGCAGACTATTAAAACCATACAAATATCACCATCATATACAAACCAATCAAAATCTCCCAAAACAAGCAAACTAAAAGACCCAGTAACCAAGAAGAAAGAGGAAAAGTTATCTACAATACACAATGTAAGATTTGTAACGGCCACTATGTATGGCAGATAACCAGAAGATTAACAGTGTACCCCTGAACACCAACTAGCAGAAGACTTAATTCCACAACAGATGGACAGATTTAGCCATAATTTCAATTGAAAAACTGAGCGTCCTATTCCAAGCTAAATCCAAAACTGCTAGGACATTTCTGGAAGCTTGGCAATTCAGACAAATATTCCATCAACAGGCACATGGAGGTAAACATTTACACACCATCTAAAAGAGACTATAATGAAACTAAAAAAGAAACAAAAATACCAGAATACCTCCTTGCCAGCAATCAATATCTAAATGGGGATTAACATCAGAATTAAAACTATCAATCAAGTAGTAAACAGTACCCTCATAATGGAACTATCAATTCAGAAAAACAAGCAGTTAAACAACAGGCTAATCAAGAAACTATGAAGCAAAACAGAACACACATGTACATATATGCATGCAAGATGCTGACAAGGTAAACTATTATATATATATAAACAGAGACCAAACCCCACTCCCTTCTAGCATTGAAGAGGTTATCTAATCGGGTAATGAAACATCTACAAGCAAGCAACTCAAAGAACATCAATGACTCTAGGGCTCCACCCTGAGCTATATATATTCTTTTCAATTGGTAAAAATGCAATTTTTGGAACATTTACATTGGAACAAATATGGATAACTTTATTCAAAAATGTCTATCAAATTAGTCACTTTGGATTATCTTCCATGCATGATTTTCCAAGATCAGTTAGTATTCCTTTGACAAGTGCAGTACAGTGAGCTCAAATATAGACTGTCAATTAGCATGTTTCTTCTGCTATCATCGTTTTAATTATTTTTAGCTTATAACTGCTGTAGTTTTTAAAGAATAAAATTAGCTTCCTTTAAAAATTCTGCTTGATCAATAATTTTGATACATTTTTGCAAAAATAAACCCTCCATTAATAAAGCAGGAGAATGATGGAGGGTTTATTTTTGCAAAAATAAACCCTCCATCATTCTCCTGCTTTATTAATAAAGATTATTTTTGCTTCCCAATTATCATTCCTGTGGGAAAAAAATAAAGTTATGGAGGACTTTATTTGAATATGTTATCTTTCATTTACACAGCTGCGTATTTGACAGAGCTTTAATGAAATATCTCTCTTGAATTTGGCAGATATTATTCTAGGAAAATTATTACAATAGAGATGTAATATCCATTTTTATATGGGAAGCACAAGAGTGCTGGTCTGTTGTAGTTGTTTCAGGTAATTCAGCTCCATTTAGTGATTAAGAATACCGTATAAAGGGAGCTATTCATTTGTAATGACTCATGGAAACATGTATCATTGGGGCAAATAAAGTTGACCTGCCTTTAAAATGATTGGCTTCTCTATGTGAACGTCAGTGACACAGAGTAGAGATGTTCAATCATCTGAAATGACCTTTTAAAACAGTGACATTTTCTTTACTAATGTATTAGACTTTTGATTGTGAATAGTACAGAAATCTCATGCTCCGGTTTCCCTTTGCTTCACTGAGCAATACTTTCTCTTGACTGGGTAATCTTTGGAAGAGTGACTTATAACACAAAAAGGAAGCAAGGAGTTCATTGCTATTTGGGGGAAGAAACTTGGAGAAATTAAAATTATTATAATAATAATAATTATAATATACTAAGAAGTCCAGGACAGCCATGACCTGGATGACTGAGAATCTCTACAGACTTTTAGCTATACAATTTGGGATGAAAAGCCTTTGAGTGGTGTGGGAGTAGGAATGGATTTCCAGAGGAAAAATTGCAGACTATAGGAACCGGGAGCACTACTCAGGTGACCCTGAGGACACAGATAAACCTCCAAGTGCTTCAATGACTCTCTAAAAGAATGCAAATTATCAGCTGTCTGCAAGGAATATAAATCCTTCCATTCCCCACTATCCTATCAGAGGTGAGAAAACTTCTTAGATGAAAAGTGAAACGTCTTCAAAAGAAAAAAACAAGAATGTCTCCTTGAAAAAACACCTTTGGGGCGAGAATGTGTATAATGTTGGCAGCTCATCTATTATGATTTACTCTGACCTATTATTTGAAAAAATACTGTAAAATTAGTACTGTTTTATCAAAATGTTCTGGACCACATTGGGTTCCTCCCTTTAAGCAAACCAATATGTTTAAGCACTATTAAACATGTTTTGCCATCAAGTTGCTGATGACAGTCCATAACATTTCCAGGTCAAGTATGCAGGTGTTAGTTTTTAGCACTTTATCTTAAAATCAGAGTACCTTAATGTCCTTCTTCTCTTGAATGAATTCATTGGATAAGCCTTGTGTCTAAATTCGGTAGATCAATACTTGAAACAGCATTTTAATTGTAAAGTATTCTCCCTCCCCTTAAATAGATTCCGGTTTCTACAAGCAAGTATTATTATTTTTTCAGTAGGATAAACTAGCACTTGCATTCTTGGTCTCTTCTTGTTTCTACTGTTTTATGGTTATGCTACGGTTGTTTGGTTTCACATTTTTAATGTTCTATTTTGCTATTTTAACAACGGCTTTATATTATTTTTATAAGCTTTCATGAATATTAAATGAATTATTTGCATCTATTGGGTAAAATATAGATTAATTTATCCTACTGGGCTTTATTTGAACTGTGTTTTATTTACAGTTTATGAATGCAAAAGATTCTACTACAGAATCCATTAATGTAAACTATTTTTAGCTCTGGGGAAACAGCACTCTTGAAATGGATTGTTGGGCTGGAGAAAGAGCTTTTTATCCCTGTCCTTGTTTACGGCAGTCCTACTTCAGATCACTATTTATCTACAACTGTTAGATGTGAGAAAACAATGCCCTGGTTCTGGGAGCTGTAGGAGTTGCAAAAAACAAAGTATTGCTGAATATATAACATAGAGTGTCAACATGAGCTATAAATGCTGTTGATAACCTTTTAATGCTTGATTGGAAAGGTAGAACTCATTCAGGGCATCCCCTCACAATTCACTGTTCTATGCAGTTCCTTTGATGACAGCTTCTGAGATGTTAATCTATAATGATAATGCATAAGGAGAAAAGAAACTTTCTTACATTCAAGAGCATATGCTTTTCTATATCGGAAAAGGAGCTACAAAAAATTGATTTGTTAATAGCATTCAGTTGCACTTAGTCAAAAATGTCCTTAATCTACTTTATAAAAGGGAGAAGTCTTGAATCGTGAATTAATTTCACAGGAATCTGTCTCACTTTTAAATAAGAGTTTTCTTGGGAAAAATCATGAACACTTTCTTTTGGAAATACTACTAAAGTTTATCCATTGTTTAACTTTTAAACTTGCTGTTTCCATTTTCTTGCTATATACATACTGTATTTCCTCATCCCTTAAAGACATGCATGCCAATGCAGTAGAACATCTGAGAAATATAATGTATTTTTCTTTATAATTATTATGTAAATAAATATACACACTAATACATACAGTATATGACAATAAATTATCCATTGGGGTCAATATGTAAATGCTATTGAAGCAATAATAAAAAGTAAATGGATGAAATGATAGACATCTGATTGCCAAAATTAGAAATTTTATCTGCTTTTCAAAATAGGTTGCTAATCTAAAGCTCTAGGGAGAGATGGCAGAGATTTTGCACTTCATCTATATAATATTGAGTTGACCCACTCAAATGAATGGCATAAATGAATCATAACTGAGTTAAGTCCTTTTGACTTCAGCCAATTATAAAGCATTGGGCAGGACATTTATTATTATTATTACTACTGTCCTGAAATTAAAATAATCTAGTTAGTTACATTTCATATCTTCAAAATATTATTAAAAGCCAGAAGTAGACCTTTATAGTTCTATTGTTGGGAACCTAAATATTAGTCCTTCAAGGGGGCAGACAGAAACCTTGAGTTCTAACACAAACTACCTTTATTGTAAGAGTCTTGCAAGCCTGAAAATGCTTCTACCCTCTTTACTTTTAGTTTCCCCAAAATGGGAAGAATTCTTTCTGAGATGTTGCCACAGTCTTTTTCGTTCTGTGGGCTAAGAAACCTTTGCACTAAGGCAGCATATTAAAAAGAGGCAATAATTGAGAAGGCAGTCATTCAGATTAATATGATACAATTATTCTGGTCACCAGTCCTCCACCAGACAAATTAGCACCATAGGTTAAAGCTCTTAATAGGGATTGAGGATCACAAGTCTGTGAAAAGAAGTTATGTTAATTAACTGCAATTATGTATTTTTTTCTGAACATACTTCTGGGGATATCCCATTATTTTAAAGTAAATTATTTATTGTAACCATAAAAAGACATCTAAATAATCTGATGCTATTGGTTTCTTTCTACTCCTAAAATATATCTTTGGAGTTTTCAATTTGCATATTGAATGCATATTAAGATTTGATCAACCAGTTCAAAGATCTTTCCACGTAGACTAATAGTTCAAAAATAGACACATTTTATACTGCACTAGGAAAAGATTTTCTTCCTGAAAAATAAGGGGGGAAAATAAATTAAAACTGTCAAGTTTTGTTGATTCAAACAAATCTGTAAACAACAGTTTTTACTTAAAGTCTGCCCACATGCAATTGTTGACTAACAAACTGCTATGTATTTTCTTACTGTATTTGTTTAGGTCAGCCTGCTCTCCGTGAAGCTATCTCTTTGTCCTGCATCACCAATGGAAACCCAGGAAACAGAAAAAGTAATCGTAGTCCAGCTATCCCTATTGCTGGGAAAAAAACCCTCTCATCTGTTGCTAAAAGGTATACCATATACTCTCTGCCTGTCTGCCTGTCTATCCGTCCATCCATCCATCCATCTATCTATCTATCTTTATTTATCACATTTCTATAATACCCATATCACCTAAGTGATTCTCGGCAACTTACAATAAAAACATGTCAGAATATAAAAGCATAAATAAGAACAAAATTAAAAACAGATTTAAAAGGTAGGGTTACAGTATTAAAAGTTAGATAATTAAGAATATACCCTCACAATACCTACTATCCCCAAGATTGCTTATCAATCTTTGACTCCGATGCTAATGGGGAGGGCTTAAATAAAGTCTTAACACTCTTTCTGAAGTCCAGAAGAATAGAGCCCAAATCACCTCTGGGTATAAGATATTCCAGAGAGTTGGGCAACAGTAGAGAAGGGTCTCTTTCTGGATCCCATCAGGCAAAATACTTGAATCAGTGGGATGCACAACTGAGGTGTGTGCATCCCATATCAGGATGATATAGACAGTTTCTCAAATAACCTGGTCCCACGCCATGAAGGACTGTGAAGGTGATAACCAATATGTTGAATTAGACCCAGAAGTAAACTGTATCTAATGCAGCTGGCATAGCAGATATACTATCTGTATAATCTTAGGCAGAGATGGCGAACCTATGGCACGCGTGCCACAGGTGGCACGCAGAGCCATTTGTCAGGGCACACGAGGCGCTGCCCTGTCATCTGGCTAGCACGCATGCACGCGCTGGCCAGCTGAGTTCACCTTTTTAAAAGCCATTTTTCGCCCTCCCCAGGCTCCAGAGGCTTTATAGGAGCCTGGGGAGGGCGAAAAGAGCTCCCTGGAGGTCCCTGGAGGCTTCAGGGACCATCCGGAGACTTCCCTGAAGCCTTCGGAACGCTTAAAACAACCCTTCGAGCAAACCGGAAGTGACTTCCGGTTTCCTCGGAGGGTCGTTTTAAGCGTTCCGAAGGCTTTACGGACCATCCAGAGGCTTCCCTGATGCCTTCGGAGCGCTTAAAATGTCACTTCCGGTTTGCTCGGAGGGTGGTTTTAAGCGTTCCGAAGGCTTCAGGGAAGTCTGCGGACGGTTCCTGAAGCCTCCAGAGGGCCTCCGGGGGGCGGGGGAGGCTCTTTTCACCCTCCCCAGGCTCCTATAAAGCCTCTGGAGCCTGGGGAGGGCGAAAGAAGCATGTAAAAATGGGGGGTCGCACGTTGTGCACGCATGCACACTGGGGGGGGTCTCGCATTGCATTATGGGTGTGGCACGCCCACACACGCCCCCCCCTGCACTCCCCCCACTTGTGGCACGCAAGCCATAAAAGGTTCGCCATCGCTGATCTTAGGGATGCCCAAGATTCTTGCACCACCATGTTTTACACCAGTTGCAGCTTCTGGATATGTAAAAAGGTAGCCCCACGTAGCGCACATTGCAGTAGTCCATACGGGACATGACTAGGGTATGAATGATTGAAAGAAGGCCCTTGATCCAGAAAGGGCATAACAGCAACATAAGATGAAGTTGAACAAAGGCCCTCATAGCCACAGCCACCACCTGCTCCTTGAGCAGGAGTCCAGGAGAAACCCCAGTTTATGCACTGGGTTCATCTGGGGTAGTACAACCCCATGCAGGACCAAAAATGGTAAACTCTCAGATACAGAGGATCCTCCTACCCGCAGACACTCTTTCTGAAACAGGGTTCAGTTCTCATCCGTTGTTCCCCATCCACTCATCCACAGTCTCCAAGCACTATGAAAGGGCATCCATCATCTTACTTCACCCAGGATGGAAATACATATCTGGGTGTCATCTGCATTGAGGATGCATTAACCTTTGCTAAGACCAACCAGCATGTCAGCCAGGTGGGATGTAGATCTAAATCAGAAGTGGCTGTCCTTACAGTCCTGAAGACTATGCCCATTTCTTCAGGTCCAATATGATCAAACTGTTCCCAGATAACTGGATAAGAACCTTCCCCAAGCACACCCACAGACCTGCACTGTGTTTGGTCTCCAACTAAGAACAGATCCAAATGATTTTATGTCTGCGTGGGCATTGAAAATTAATCAGTGCAGCCCTGAACATTTTCAGTGGAATGCATTGACATGAGCTTGGTAAGCATATTAGTACAAAAGTCTGCCACTACCTTTCCCTTCTTAATCTCTCTATGTCTCCATCTAGCTTTCTTTATGTGAGTAATTTTAGGGTCTAGGAGATGATATATTCTTTATAGTTAGACCATGAGTTATAACTATTAGTTCAGTGATCACTGGAAATTACAGTGGCACTGAATGAATGATACTTACACCCTATCCCCAAACTTATAGCCATTGCAGTGCCCCCATGGTCACATGATCCAAATTTGGGCACATGTCAGTCTGCACACACTTACAACCTCAGGGGCATTTCAACTCCCCCCACCCCCACCCCCCATCTGCCTATCTCTGCTCTTTGTTCGTCCTGCACAGTGGTACTCATTGGAGACAGTACTGGGATTGAAATAGAGACCCGGGGTTTTCAACAATTCCAGTTGGCTGCATTGCCGCTGGGCTTCTACTTCAGCCCCAGTGCTGCTGCTGAGGAGAGTGCCCCAAGCCCTGGGCCAGCCATCCCAATGCCATGGCCCCCAAACTCTTGCTATCCTAATTCCACAGGCTATGCTGCACTCACCTGACCTTAGCCATCTTCCTCCTGCTGCTCATGAGACCTGGCTCTCTGTGAGGCAGTGCTACTTCTTCAAATAGTACACCCCTTCCTTGCAATGTTTGGAAGGCCTCAGAAAGTTTCTGAAGCATAGTGAGACTGAAGAAGCTACTTGGATAAGCAGTGAAATGTTTTGAACGGACAAGAAAAGAAGTCTAGTTGCCATGACTCAACTTCCAGACATCTCTACCTGCAAGACTAAGATTCTTCCTTGATATATTGTGAGAATGGAGCGCATTATTTTTTAAAAAATATTCTTCGTATTGTTATTTTTTGGAAAATGATACAGATGGCCTTGGGAAGAAGGCTTGGTGTGGCCAGCAGCTACTTCAGATAAGGACAGGCTTTGTGTGCTCCATCTGTAGTGGGAGGAAGATGGTAAAAGGGCCTGCAGAGTGCAGGATGGTGGAGGCAATAGAGGCTTTGTGCTCTAGCACTAGGATGGCTGGCTGCTGCAGAGGCATGAGATGGCATAGGCTGAAGCTGAGGACGATGGCTGAGTAGCTGAGACTGCTGATGCCTAGGCCTCTACTTCAGCCACAATGGTGGGGCACTAACACTGAGATTAGGACAGCCAAAAAGGCAGAATTGGAGAAGGGGAAAGTCCAACAGGAGGCAGTGCCTTACTTCAGTGAGCCTCACAGCTGGAAGACACCAAGTTAGGCATTCCTTGGATTAGGCTCCTCATCTAATGGCCAGTTGGATTCGGTTAATGATGGCAATGGAAAATGCTAGTATTTCTGTTCCTAAGCGATGGAGCTGCTTGATATTTCACCTCCCCGACTCGCTGAGATATCCTGTCTCTGCTTCCTGCCCCTTGGCTTCCCCACAGACCTATGGACCTACTACCTATCTGTATGAATGTTACCTTTCAAAGATAACCGGAGCTCAGGGTGTACAGAAGGCCGCTCCATTGCTGGGTCGTGTGGCATAGTCAAGGAAAAGAATTCCTGGGTTTACTTTCCTTGCTATGCTTTGCTGCCCCATGGCCAGTAGCATTACCATAAAGTGAGTGAATGGTGGGTGACCAGGAGCGGGAGGAGCATGTAGAACTCGGTGGGGTGGCAAAGCCCCTTTGGCTGTGGGGACCCAGCAGGGCAGGATGGGTGTGGTGGTGGTTGAAAGAGGTGGGTGGGTGCGTTGTAGCATCCCTGTGGTCAGTGATAAGGGTGAATGATTTCAGGGGCACTAAAATGGGTTTGTGTATACCTTTTGTAAGTTTGAATGTTCACTAAATGGCCTCTCTTAACTCGAGAACTATCTGTATGTGTAATTTATAGTTTGTTTTTTGAAATCTATAGAATATTGCTGGGAAAAATATAGCATATGTTAATCTAGATCAGTGATGGCGAACCTTTTCAGCACCGAGTGCCCAAACCGGAACATGTGTACATGCGTTTGCTGGAAATCCAAAGACCATCTGGACGGCGCACGCATTCCTGTTTTTTGGCCGTTTTCAGACTGTTTTTAACCTGTTTTCAGTCCATTTTCTGGTCCAAAAAATGGCCTGAACAGGGCCCGAAAAATGGCTTGGAAATGACTCCAAAACGGCCTGTTTTTTGGCCATTTTTAAGGCTGTTTTCTGGAGCTCCAGTGCCCATGAAGACCAGCTGGCTGGTGTGCAAAAATGGCCCAAAATTCTGCTTGGAAAACAGCACCCAAAACATCCTGTTTTTGGACCGTATTTCGGGCTGTTTTCTGGCGCTCAGGCACTCACAAAGACCAGTTGGCCGGAAACCAGAAGAACAGCTGGCGCTGGCAGGTGTGCCCGCAGAGAGGGCTTTGTGTGCCACCTCTGGCACCCGTGCCATAGGTTCACCATCAGGGATCTAGATGGTATAGACAGTGATGGGATGATGATGAATTTCACGGATCACCTAATATATAAATTATTCACTAAATTTTAGACCAAGTATCCATCTTGTAATAGGTAAACTAAAATTCTCAATGTAAAATCTGGATGAAGAATTTTTTAAAAAATATCTGGTTCTTCTGTAATTAACCTGATTCACTTTTAATGACCTCTTTCCTATTTGTTTGCTTTAAAATATTTTATATATTTATATATGTGTGTACACATATTTTTTTATACTTTGTTTTGCAGCGGTACAGAAAAAAAGAAGGAAAAACATCAAGGACAAACAGAGAAAAAAGAGGACTCTCATTCTAGTGATCAAAACCCACAACCTCAAGCATCACCTTCTCCCCAACCCTCTGCACAGGTTCTCCCAACACACAGGCAGACCCCAGAAGTCAAGAGCTCTGCTCCAGGCAAAAGGTTTCCTAAATACAGAGCTAGGAAGCAATTGCAGCGATACTAACATTATGCTTTGCTCCCCATTAAAAGCATGTATATGTCTTTTAAAATCTTTCTCGAAAGATTTCTGTTCTTTTGAACTCCTTTTAGAATTCATACTGCTTGTTGCTGGAGAGTAACAGTTCTCCACCAAGCCACTTTTCCCCCAGAGCAATTTATTAGAAACATTTAAAATGGTAGTCAATTTGAAATAGCACTATACTATATAAAGCAAGAGCAAAATATTTTAAAACATTATTTAAAAGAAGCCCAAATAAGGTTAAGAGCTGTTAGACGCTTAATAAAATTGTGTTGTTTTTATTGCCTATCTGAAATTCAACAGTGATAATCAATCTGACCTCCCCTTTAGGAGCAGTTATGTAAGGTGTGAGATAGCTGTGAATCAGAAGTCCACTTGCCCTCTGACAGGATGGCTTTGACCACTCATTGTCAGCTGATCTGCCCCACAGGGTTATTGTTTCTGTAAGGAAAAATGGGAAGAGCAAGCATTACATGAAACTCTGGAGGACAGAGAGAACAAGCATTTAACAATTAAAGACATAATTATAAATGGCTTGCTACTAAGGTAACTGCCCTGAAGTAAAATCAGCCAAAAGAAAAAAGTATACTCAAGGCAGGAGAGAAAAATAAGTGTAATGGCAAGGACTGTCCATTTCACTATGCATTCTGAAAAACACAGTATGAGCAATCACACTATCCATATACAAAGTTACTATAGAGGATCCTCAGTGCATTTCATAGTTATGAGCATAAAATATTCAGCTATTGAGATGATTGCATACTAATGACCCTCAATTCTTCTCACTAGTATTATAAACCTTTTTGCACATCTTTTCTTAGGTTGCTGTTCAGTGTTGGGTGGTTTGCAGTGCTTCTATAGAGGATCCTCATTTCATAGTTTAATGAGCATAAAATATTCAGATGATTGCATACTAATTACCCTCAATTCTTCTCACTAGTATTATAAACCTTTTTGCACATCGTTTCTTAGGTTGCCGTTCGGTGTTGGGTGGCTTGCAGTGCTTCTCTTTTTCTGCTGGTTGTTTCTTTGTTTTGGTACAAGTTTAGGAAACTGTTTTCCATCATGTCTGCTTGCCTATTCTGGCTATTATTATGCAGGGAATTGAAAAGAGGTTTTTCCAAACTCCTAGCACTATTGAACTATAGATACCAAGCACTGGAATTGTGACATGCACATATAAAGCAATAGCTTTAACATCTTCTCTGATTTAGGATAAAGGAGATAAATAGTCTGCAAGATTTCCTAGGCATTCTGGTTCCAGAATCTTTGAATTTTTTTTTAAATCACCCTAAAAACTCTGAACTCTTTGAAGCAAATATAACAGACTTGAGGCTTGTTTCTGAAATGATCAAAATAAGAGTTTCACGATTAGATTTTGCATTAAAAAACAGAGAAATAGAACATGCAACCTTCTAGGCATGTTATAAATCATATTTTCAAATTATTTTGCACATTAGTGCTGGATAATCCCAAATTTGATTTTGGTTTAATTTGAAAATTAGAATACATTATTCTGTCCTAACAGTGTATGACAGTCAATAGTTCTGTATGATTCTAGTCAAGAGGCTTTTAAAGATCATTAAGTATTCTGTTTAGCTAAAATCTAAAGTGTACGGTCTGTCACTGAGACCTGAGAAGTAACACCTCTTAAATATCTGAATCCGGCTGAAATCTTGTGGTGCATTTCCTCCCCAAATATATTAGCACCTGATTTTTTTAAAAAAAAAATCATCATCCAAATTTTGTCTATTTTTTAAATATAATTCTTAATGTAAATAAATAAATCAGTAAAATAGTGTTAGAATTTCAGTTGCTATTGGTGGCATTTGTCTCTAGCGGAGGAAGCTTCACAATCAAAATGATGTTTAAAAGTATATTTTTGAACAGTATCTAAGCAATGGGCAATTTGTTATTCCTCAGATTATAAAACAGCCAAAGTAGCAATAACAATAGCACTTAGACTTGTATACCACTTCATAGTGCTTTGCACTATCTCTAAGCAGTTTACAGAATCAGCATTTTGCACCCAACAGTCTGGGTCCTCATTTTAATCAAGGATCGCAGAATTTTTCTGCCTCAATTTTTGTAGGGTACAAGGTTACCTATCCCAAGGTATAGACTAATTACATATTATTCAACTTAAGTTTAACTGTAATCAAGCAGAAATACTCATGATTAATTTTGCTATATTAATTTTATTGCAACTCTAGTTACAACTAACTTGCTATGAATATTTTAATAATTGTTGGACACAAACATACAGAGATATTGTTGCAAAAGGGGAGGAATCAAATACTATTGATTAAAGCTGCTTCAAATTGTTGAAACATGAGTTTCATATTCCTATTTCTATAAAATAGAAAACACACCTTGGATCCTTAGATCTGCAAGCCATGTTTCAAACACAACTTTTTTAAAAAATCTGACCCTTCTGTCCTAAATAAAGCTATTATATTCCATTAAATAATCACTTAAGTTCTGATGACCTTCCATTGCCTAAGAAGGGTAGCAGACTAAGCAAAAATGTGTGATAAAATATGCTTTTTGCTTCTTCAAGAGCAGTTTGAATCAGAGATTAGATCTGAATTTCTACATATGTCACTTGGGGTGTGTGTGTGTGTGGCCGGGGGTTGGTTTCCATACACTGAGAAGCTGTACTTGCTTAGTTTTTACAGTGCTTGGGGACACAGCAGATGCTTTCCATGTAAGCAAAATCATCAGGTTTTACGCAGCTCTAACCAATGCATGTTTAACAGTTTGTCATGAACTCTGTTATCTGCACAAATTTAGCTTTAACATGGAGTTTTGTCTGTTCTTTCTGGTATCTTCCTGTACAAGGTATCTGTTCCTGGGATCCGCATGTTAATTTTTGACTTTCTGAGCAAGGAAAATGTGCACTCTCATTTTTCCCCCCTAATGTTTGACTTCATAACTTTTGTTACTTTCTTTTTTCCCTTTTAGCTTTTGAAGCTCTTGTGGAAATTAACTTACAGTTACACAAATTATCTCTTTAAAAATTGTCTTAACAGAATTTATTGCAAGGCAGTTAATTGGGCAACTGTGACATATTGTAATGTTCCCCACAGGATGACTGAGTAACAGTTTTGTTTGCTTAGCTGGAACAGATTTATCCTGTATCTCTCAAGGAACTGGACAAGGTTCTTAGTTCTATTATTCTAGCCATTTCTTCATTAAATACAAGATTGTCCTGATTGGTAAAGACTTGTAAGAAGGATCCACACAGTGATAAATTCCTTTTGAATGAGACAGTAATAATGTTCACTTTGAATGGGATGTAGTACACGTCTCAAAAGCCATCATTAGACCCAACATTCCTGGACCAAATTTGTCCAATCTCAATCTCCTTTTTGGGGAGGAAGGTTCTTGAGATGGTGATTGAACTGAAGTTTCAGGATCCCATATGAGAGCATTGGTTTCAAATAGCATTTACTCATAACTGTGGGTGGTCATCCTGCCCCTTCTTGTCTCTCAACAGCTTTCAGTACCTTCAATCATGATAGCCTTCTGGCCCAGCTAAGGAGATTGAGAGTGGCTGATTTGCATGATTCTTCTTCTTTCTCTATGGCTGTTTCCAGTTGGTATTGGTGAGGGAATACATCAAGCTTGAAATTTCCAAGTTTGCAGGATGCCTTGAGCTTGATGCTCTCATCCTGTATGTTCTCACCCTTTATTTAACTTCTAAATAAAGCTACTGGAAACATCGGTCTGCCTGGGGTCAAGAAGCACATGTACACAAATGATAATCAATTGTACATCTCAGCCTCTTGCACTCAAGATGATGTCAAAATTTCGTCCCAGTGCCTAGAGGCTGTTAAGATCTGAATGAGGAGAGTCAATCTTAAATTCAACTCTTAACAAGACTGTTTGATAACAGGTTCGTGGATCATCTGGCTTTGGTCATTTTCTGTCCTTACTTCTGAATTGTACTTCTCCAAATGGAATAGATGTACAATTTGGGGATCTGCCTGTACTATAGCTATTATTTGAAATCCAGGTGGCAACTATGATTTTGGAAGGAAAATTCTGTTTCTTATTTTCAAGCACTCATTGTGATAGCTTATTTTATTTTGGTTAGCAATGATTTATTATTTATAATCTTATCAAAGCATTAAGTCTACCAACCAGAACCAGATGGAAAATAGAAGACTGAAGAAGAGTTTTGAGCACATGTCCAACCAGGGCTCATAAGCTCCTTTATTTAAATCTCACCTGGTTAAATCTTCCCCGTTATTTAAAATGGGGAAAGTTGTCAAGTTATTGTTTCTAGATTTGGGAATAATAATGTCCTGCCAATAAAGTGATTTTTTTTTACCAGTTTCAGAGTAGCCTTTGATAACTCTGCTAAGAGGCTTAAGAAATGTTGCCCTTTTGACTGTCCTTCAAGATCCTGTTACAGCACTATCTAATCCTTCTTTCTGAGGGTCCTGTGGATTTGCTTGGAGAAAGGCCTATCCTGGCTTTCTTTTATCTCCTGCTGCTTGACCTGTTTTGTTTCCAGCACAATTGCTTGCAATATCTCATTTAGTTCTTGGTTTAACAACTACTAAATATAGAAATACACTGTGCTTGTCTTTCTAGTTTGAAGAGATTGTCAACAGTTGAAAAATCACAAAGCACATGGGAAAGTTCAGAAGACAGTCGTAATAAATTAATAAGAGTAACCTCTGCATCAAAATTGATACCCAAAAGTGGCAAGAATGCAGATAAGTAAGTACTAGATTCCTTGTTGGCATCCTGAGTTCTTACTTTATAAAGCTTTGTAAAAATGTAATAATTTTGAAGACCAATGATATCTATCACTATCACTGATGGAATTGATTTCGTCCCTTCCTTGAATTTATTACTGCCACCACTCAAATCTTTTGTAAATAAAAGCACCAAGAGAAGATTTGGGAATTAAGATGGGGAAGATCACATTTATTGAACAAAATTATGAAATGTTGGATGTTGCCCTATACAGTTGCATTTACTATCACCCGCTTTCCAACATTTTGATATGCAAGTCATGAATCTGCATGCTTTTTGGGTGGTGTAGTTCTGGAAACCTCCAGGTGTATGTTTCATTCATCTTGTACACACCTGCATTCTTATTTACCACATTTTTCCTTTGACTAGGTACCTTTGAAGTCAATTGTTCTGTGACATTACTTAAACAGAATTTTCCATTATTCAGATTTCATATAAAGCCAAATTACTTATTCAAAACATAAAATGTAAAACACTGAAGTCCTTAAAAATAGATTCATATCATTTTTTAAAAATGCATATTTATTCATAACCTTTCATGTAAATGATTTAACACTATAATTTGTATCTATTTCACTGTATTTTAATTAGTCTTCCCCTGTTTATAGCACCCTTTAACTCTGTTGGAAAACAATAGTAGTTATCTCCAACCAGCAAATCCAATGAGCCCTATCAGCTGAAAATTATGCTAACCTATCTGAAGAATTCCAGTTAAGGATGAATAAACTATACTTTCAGATTTATACTTTCATATATTAGTAACACTATGCATTTCTTTCCATAGACACAAAGATGTGATCGTCAGCCAAGGTAATAGAATTATTTGCTTTTTGCTATTGTTTTTATTAATTAGGATTAATATGATTGATAAGCATTCTCACAAGTTGTTTTAGAATAATTAGCATCTTTTGTTAACATGATAAAATTTGGTTTACTGTTTACAGTTCAGTAGATTTGTTTCTCTTGCCTGCTTACTTCTGCAGTGGAAATGTTGCAAGTATTAGTTAGAAGAACCTTGCATCTAAAGAGCCTGTGTCCTGATTCAGATATCTTTGGGCACACTCAACTGTGAGTTTGGATCTGCTGCTTTCATTTTAAACCACTAGAGTTTCTGTCATGCAGCAAAAAACTATAGACTGCTGGATAGTCACATTAAACTTTGGGCTTGTGTATGGCCCCAAAATCCATATTAAAACCCAGCATAATACCCTGTTTGCTGTGACTTTTGTTTGGCTTTCCAATTCAGTATAGAATCTCTGTGGTTTATTTGTTGTACTTGATTTCTTCCTCATGTGCATATACAGGCAGTCCTTGACTTACAACTGGTAAGTCTTTTAACGACCATTCGAAGTTATGATGGACTCTCCCCAAAATCTACTGAAGTTCTGAAGTTCTGACAAAACCCCTCCCCATAGCCACATGACCGCATTTTGGTGCTCAACAACTATCCTCATTTATGGCCATTTGCAGCACCTTATTGTCACAGGACCATGATGATGGGACACTAAACTTACTTCAGGTTTCCAGCATTTACTCCTGATTTCCAGCAAAAACTACCCCACTAGAAACAATGAGTTTGCTTAACAACTACAGTATTTGCTTAAAGAGCACATCATTTACTATCACTATGTTCACTTAGCAACCACCTCAGAAAAGTTCATAAAATAGGATCCAGTCATGTGGTTACCTGTTTTATGATTATCACTACTTACCATCATAATTTTTGCCTCAATTACAATCATAACTCTAGGACTGCCCATTTCTTTTGCGAATTTAGATTTAGTTGGAAATGGTAGGTTTTACCTGAGACAAGAAACATTTGATTTCTACTCATAAAAGAAAAATGTTAACCCTAAAAAAGAATAATTGAGGTAAGGATTAAAATTATTCCTGATTAAATGTTGTTTTTTTTGTTTTGTTTTACTTTAATTTGGTTTTTTATTCTTTCCTCCTCCGCAAAGCACATGAGGTCATCCATGCAATTTTTAATTGTAATTATTGTAATTTTTTAAAACTTTATTAATACAATATTGTAATCAAGGAATAAACACATTTCTCTCTAAATGACTAATGTTCATTGGAGACCTGAGTTATTGCCCAGGTACTTTCCTTCTATCCTTCTAATAGTATGAAATGCTGACATTTCTTTTCTTTGGTATTCTATACAGTAGCCTCACAGCAAGATGAAGAGCAAATAAATAAATAATCAGAAACTTGAATACTTAAAAAATATATGACAAAACTTACAAAAGAATAAACTTGTTTATGTCAGAAAATTTTGTTTATTTGGTTGAAGTTGACATATCAAAAGAAGATAAAGTGTTGAATTATATATTTACCTTACTCTTAGCAAAGAAATGTTCTTATTGAGGATTAGAAGAAAGTTGCTTTGATTTGCAAATGTGACTGAAACATGAATGTTGAAACGTGGAACATGTTCATTTCGTTGTATGGCCTATACACTAAAATGGCTGCAATTTGTCTTTTATAGAAGCACAAACATATTCATGCTTATGACTTCCACAAATTCATAATTTGCCCAGTTATCTGCAGATAATTGAATTATCTTCCTCATCTGTTGTATGGTTCAGATGACTCCCTTATCTATCTGTACCTTGGCAAATGCCCTTTACTTATTTGGAATTTCTTTTGTGGCACTCCATACATCAAACTTTCCTTCCTTAATTTTTTCCCAAATTTGTTGATGTTGCAACTCCCCATATTTCCCAACTACTTTATAGGATAATGATTTCAATATCAACACACTGAGAGTCCCAGGTTGGGAAAGGCTGCTGAAAACTGATATTTCTCTATTATGCCATATATATATATGTATGTTGTATTTGTGCTGATAAAGAGGGAGGAGTGAGCTCCCTCCCATATTTGGGCATACCAGGGGTTGTAACACAAACACACACACACACACATATATATATAGTGTGTGTGTGTGTGTGTTTTATTTGTACTGATAAATAAAGGGAGACTAGTATAGATCTATTTCGAGCTAATTAGCTCTCATCAGCTAGCCATATATATATATATATGCTGGTTTTGTTGTATTCGGGTCTTTTCCCGTGTAAGGTAACCTTACACGGGAAAAGACCCTAATACAACAAAACCAGCATACCTACACCCGTGAAAATCTACGAAAACAAATATATATATATATATATATATATATATATATATATATATATATATATATATATATATATATATATATATATATATATATATATATATATATATATATATATTATATATATATAATCAAAGCATTAAGTATTATGCCATATATATATGGCATAATAAAGAAGAAATGCAGATTTATATATATATGGCATAATAAAGAAGAAATGCAGATTTCTTCTTTATATTAATATAAATTAGATTTAATTGTATTAGATAACCATACAATACAGTTAAATAATTATTAAAATGCACATTAATATAAATCTTATCAACTTTAAACTAGATAAATCGTAGTTTATAAAAATAAGAATAGCCATATGCACAGTCAAATTGAGTCAGATGTATACTAGTATAGGTATAATAGTCTGACACATGGTGGGAAGATTTTGTTCTTTTTTTATTACCATACTTCTATTGCTTGTTGTGAGCTGTCTAGGACCACAGCCATACAAAATTAAATAAATAAATAAATACATGAGATATGTGTCAAAGCCAGCATTTATGCATACCTTATTACCTTTTCCTCTTTCTTAGCAGTGGGGAGGGATCTGAATCTTCTACTTTAAATTTTTACCACTGACCACATTTAGAGTAAGATTAATCTCAGTTAAAGTTTATTGAATCATGACAGCTTCATAAACTAAGGTTTGTAATTGGTTTTTCTCACTAAACCACTGATAGTAATAACTTTCCTAGAAATCTAAATGGTGATTATCGCAAATAGAAGGAATCGTTTTCTTCTCAAGATAGAAAGGAAATGTAGGAAACACAAGCCTAAATCTTAATTAAACTTGTCTTAAGAATAAAAAACTGATTTCTTGTTGATTCTGGATGAAGACCTACAAGCATAAGAGAAGGAAGCATTTAGAAAATGGTGGGAAAACATTTAAGTCTCCTGGGACATTCTTCTGCTGACCTAATTTTTTTTTTCTATATTCTTAAAAAAGGAGCTCCATAGGAAGAAATCATGTATTATAATTTATCTGAATATTTGATTAAGTCCATATAGATCTGACTTTAGATACTGATTTTTTGCCCTACTATAATTAGTAATTAACTGATTGCTAGCAGAATTGTACTGTTTATTGCCAATTACTTACATTGTATTTTTTCCTAGGGCCATTTTACATACTTTTAAGGTTACTTTTGGTTATCACAACTTATACTTTTAAAATACTTCATGATTTTTATCCTCATTGTTTATAGTTCTTTCTCATTTGCTTATGTGTATGCAGTGCGTAGCAGTAAAGAATAATGCTTCATGCATCTTACAAACATACTTGAATCCCAAAAGTTTATGGCATAATATTTTAAAGGGGAACATACGAAGAGTGCTCTTCTTTTTTTCATTATTTTTCTTCTTTTAATGTGATTCACCTTATTATAGCATTAACAGCATCAGTTAACTGTAGATATATTTTTCAAAGTATACAAAAGCTTTGAAATGAATATCAACAACATGCCGTGACTTTTAGAATCTGTTCTAATGGTTCTAATAAATTTTCTACCATGTTTGGCTTTAGATCAAGGGTGCAACTATGTGCCAGTGCCTATTTTAAGGACTCAGCTTTTGACATGGCTGAATGTGCAATAAAGCCTTGATAGGTTGCTGCCAGGACAGCAAGCCTCTACTTGCAGATTTCTTTAACGAGTGTTAATGAAGTACAGGATTATCTCTTTGAATACTTGAGTTGAATGTATAGAATAGAAATACACCCACCCAACCCTTCGTTTTCTTCATAAATGGTACATATGTTTTATAGATATAAGTTAGTTTTGCTTAAAAATATTGTAAGACATATCTGCCAAAATGCAATTTAGCATTTTTTTTCTAATTTGCCTGCAAATATGAAATCCCTGTCTTTAAGTTGATGTATTTCAGTAGTTCTGTTTTAAGAAAAACTGGAAATGAAAAGTAGCTGTAGAAATAGCTGGCCTGATGATCTTGGAAGTTTGTGTATTTACTGGACAACTACGCCAGTGATGGGTTCCTACTGGTTCGGATGAACCAGTAGTGGTTTGGAAGCCTGGGTCGCTGGACACAGCAGCAACCCAGGCCTGCCATGCCCCAGTTCTCCTGGCAGCGCCATAGGCGGTGCCATCTTGTTTTTTGCTTCTGCAATTTTTATTGCTCTGCGCATGTGCCCACGAGTGAACCAGCAGTAGTGACTGCTGGAACCCACTCCGGAACTACGCTGCTTGAAATGATGGGGATTGTAGTCCAACGTGTTCAAAAAGCACTAAACTTGGGGAAGACTGAATTAGTCTCTCTTCTCATACAAAAGATAACTTAGAATTTAAATACCTGCAAGAAAACAGCCAAGCCTCAGAGAGCACCAAGCACCTTCATGACCTAGAATTGTACAAATGCGTATATTTTTGGCTCCTTTGTTGCAGTTATTTTGTCATTTGTATTTATCATTAACATTCTGAAAACAAAAATTAATTCTTTTAAAAAGAAATCCTAGTATAAAAACCCCCTGAAATATTATGGCATTATGACAAAATCATTGTGTTTCCTTTTGCAAAAGGAAGAGCAAACCAGTGTTTTATACATTGAGGGCTACGGCTTTTCTACCTTAGATAGAAAAGAAGTGATTTGATGGAAAAGGATGATTGTATCCTACCTTTCGATGACTTACTTTCAGTGCCAGAGTTGTATATCAAAACAGTCCTGTTTTTAACATAGAGTTGCATGCCGTGCTTTAGCACACTCGTGTTGCAGTGACATTTGCACATTCTTTGGGATGGGCAACTACAGTAAAGAGAAATAAGCAGGCCATCTCAAACTGTCACTGTTAGATATCTAAATCATTATGCTCATGAAGGTTTTTTTTTTAAGAATAGTTCATTTTTCATACTTCAATTACAGTATTATGGCAAACATTTTTGGTTTTCTATTATTCTGTAGGCGAGATCAAGGTACACAGTTAGAGTGTTGCTTTCATATGAAGAAGAATATTCTGAACATGTATGTAAAACATGCTTTTAATGAATATCCAATTAAAATATTTATAAGCATTTGATAGGTAAGCAGTTTAGGACTGATTTTTTTCATCGTTGTGCTTTTAAATATATCAGTGATCACACATTTCTTTTTTAAAAATAGCTAGTACACTCTTGAAAAAATTAAGCAACACAGAGGATAAAAAAAATGTTGAAATCTTGCTCAATATGCACATGAACAATGTCTTCTGGTTGTAGCCTTTAAAAAACTGTTAAACAATTTGGAAGAGACCCAGTAAAATTCAAACTAATGTTCTGGAACATGGTAATTAGGGCAATGTAAATTAAAAGGGGAGTCAAACTGTTTCTTCTTTTAGCTTGTATTTGCAGGAACTTGGCCGACAGCTAGGATTTTTTGGTTTAAAAATGCTTTTGCTGATCTTCTGACATTATCTGTATAGTTTTCAAAAGACTTTTGCTTTAATGCCTTAATTGCCCTGAAGGTTTGTACGCTGACAAGACCATTTCATGCTGTTGGCTTTTAAAGAGAGAATCAAGGATGGTGTAAGAAGCAAACCCCCCTCTAGATAATCAAATTATATGAAACAAAGAGTTTATTTTATAAAGTTTGTATAATATGCCCCAATAGAAAAAAATATTTTCTTTCTTGTTATTTCCATGCTTAAGAACTCAAAAGTGGCTTAGTATCTTTGTAGGATATTATTTATAATCTAAGGTCCACAATCTCCATACTTTGACTTCCTGCTTTTCTTCTGATGTCATTTGATTCTCTTAGGAGTTCTATGTTTTTAAAAGTTCATTAACGGTACTCAAAAGTACTTGCTTCCCACGACAGGCAGGTACACAAAATGCCTGCCAGGAAGCAGTAGTAACTTACCTCAGTACAATTTATATATAGCATATTTTGGAATGATAACTAGAGGCACTTTATGTCCACTGACTGTTGAATTATTGAATATGCAATTAGTCTGAGCTAGACCAGGGGTGTCAAACTCACGGCGTTATGTTGTCGTCACATGATGTATCACAACTTTTCCCCCTTTCGCTAAAATGGGGGTGGGGGTGGCCAGCTTGTGACTCATCCAGCTTGCGGGCCATGAGTTTGACACCCCTAATCTTGACTGAATTATTGAAAAATGAATGGAGCTGTTTACCATATGTTCTTGATGATTTTCCTTTCACATTTCTCATTTTACCAAGAATATGTATCAAGTTATATTTTTATGATTTAAGGAAGACCTGTTAAGATCCTTCATTTACACAATCCACTATATAGGCATTTCATACTTCTTAACAATTCATTTTGTTAGATATTGTTATTCTACTAAGATCTGAACAACTTCCATTAATTGACCATTAAAACCACCACTAAAAGCTCTTGACAAATTTAGTGCAGCAACTTCCACAGAGCCACATGTTCACCATACTGTATATGACTAAGCTCTTTGGGCTGATGTTTCATTGGATTCAACCCTATTCCGGCAAAGGCATCCTGGCAAAGGCAAGATAAATTACATATACAGTAAAGCATTTGTAATTACCAACATTCACATAGAAATCAGTTTATATTTCTAAGTGAGCTATATAGAGTATACTTCATGTACAATGGTACTTGGTACTTGACTGCTTTGAAACTTGTAAAATGTCATACTTGACACATTTTGATGCAAAACCTTTGTCCTAGTACTCAGTATTTGTTTGGTACTTGACACACAAGTTAGAACTTGTCGATGTCGACTGCCTCATGACTAATATGTTATTCCTTATGGCCTTCCCAGAGGAAATAAAAGAGGAGCGAAAGAGGAATGGGGTTTGCGGGAGACAATTAGTTTGCTTAATTGGGACTTTCCTAGATTCTTTGCCAGGTTTTGCAGATATTGGCCTGTCAGGTCTCCAAGCCAGATAAGGTCTGTGACTATAAATCCTCCCGTGAAAGACTTTGCTGGATATGAATGAGAAGAATTCACAGTAAAATAATAAAAGGGGTTTTTGTCGGGACAAGGAATTTGCTTCATGTTTTTGGGAAGTCTAGGTCAGAACAGCATCTCACAATACTCATCTCATAGGTGGAACTCCTGAGATGTCACATGTTTCTAGGACATGAAAGGAGAAATGGAAGCAGTCCACATCTAGTGATGATGCAGCATACCTGTGGCTATTTCAGAGCATGCCAGTGTATTGTACTAGAGCTATTGTTGGAATAGTGCAATGTTCTACTTAGGATATGCTTACTCTGCATATTCTTGATCTTTGAAGTAAAATATTACTGGTGCTTGTTTTCTTTTTACATTTTAATTCAGATGCTGTGCCAGCATTATTTATTTCATAATTATTTGACTCATTCTGCTTATAATTTTTAAACCCACCACAAAAAACAATAGGAAAAAAATGAACAAATAAGCAATACAAAAAATCCAGACATTTTAGACTTATCTAAGAATTATCTTATGGACTTAATAGAGGAGATGAATGGGAAAATTGTGGGACTGGATAAAAGATGTGTTCTACTGTGCCAGCGCCACTATTCTGAGCCACCAGTTCACTGACATTATTATGAATGTTTTGTCATTGACGATATGATGCTTTTGTAATTCTGTTCGTGCTTTCTGGCCTAAAATTTTGGATCTCAATTTGGTGCTTTGTATAATGAAGCTTAATGTCAATGTTATAGTTCTTTACTAAATCTAACATATTTTTGTGCAAAACATCCTCATTCTGGTATGTGGTTTTTGTTTTAACAGAAGGCGAGTATATCAAGATGTTCATGCGGGGACGTCCCATCACAATGTTTCTTCCTTCAGAAGTTGACAAATATTGCGAAATCAAGACAGAGCTGCCCCCTGAGAAATTAAAACTGGAGTGGGTGTATCCTTATTGCACACTTCAAGGAAAACACTTTCTATTTTCAATACTTTGCCTTCTCCTCTTCTCTTTAAAATCTAATTTTCAATTTTGCCTTATTTAAGCTTTTCTTAATTTGATAAAAATTAATAAATTATCTCTTAGGGAGAAAAAATAATACTGTTGTCTTCTGTAACTCCTTGGATGTCAGTTTCCTTGCAGCAACCACTCACCAACTCTATTAGTCCTATTGATTTTTTTCACACAGACATTTTCCCTAGTTACTTTAAAGCCTATACTACTTCATGCTGTTAAGACCTGGATTACCATCACTTATAAAAACAGCACTTGCCTTCTTGAATC
This sequence comes from Natrix helvetica, assembly GCF_964273705.1. NCBI lineage: Eukaryota > Metazoa > Chordata > Lepidosauria > Squamata > Natricidae > Natrix > Natrix helvetica. The sequence continues at coordinate 247,744,960 of NC_138552.1, forward strand.
AGGGAGTTGTCTGTCTTCTACAGATTATGGAACTTTGTTGTTTGTTATCTTGAGGTCTATCTTCCCTTGTGTGTAATTTTTGCATGCCATCAGAATGTCAGACCAAAGCCATATACAAACTACATTTTCATTCATTCATCTAAACCATTGAACACAATCTCAGAAAAGATGCAGCATGCAGGAAGAAAATACTTAAAAGTGAAGACCACCCGATGAGTTTGAAAGATGAGAGTAGCAAAATGGATGGTGGTATAATTTTTAATGTTACAGAAAGAAAACTGTTAATCTGTTTATAGTGGATCTCAAACTTTCATCCCATTTTAATGGTGAATCATGTGAAAATAGGGAAACTAGAGATAAATACTGATAAATACTTAATAGTTGGTGAACACAAATATGTGAGTGCAGCATTAAAACACTAGGTAACAAGCAGTTTTATAAACTGAATATAAATACAGTTTCTTCATATACATTACTCTTTCAGCAAGGCTGTCCATAGGGACATCTGAAAAAGTGGTAAGGAGTGACAAAAGCACTACCACAATGCAGGCTCCACCTCCTTTGCATTGTGATGTAACATCCTTTTATTGAAGGGGCAGAACTTACAGAGGAATAGTAATTTCATTATTTTGAAGAAAACATTACTCTTATGGATGCTTTTCCGACTGTAAAGGGAGTCAGAGCTAGTGAAGGAATACAAAAGTTATCAACAAAATAGTACATGAAATCTGGGAAAAAATATAAGAGACCCAAAATAACCCCAACATGATTCTGTGTGGTGTAAGGCAGGATAGTTGAAAATTTTGGCAAGTTTTCACAATTCTATAATACACTGCAACAACAGAGGTCTATTCTCTTACATAGACTTACCTTGTAGGTTCATGAGTGTCAATTTAAGCTAGACTGATTTGTTGTTAGATACCTCATAGATCAGCGATCCCCAACCTTTGTGGCTTCTTGGCCTGGTTTGAGGGGGAGGGGAGTTGAGTGTGTGAATGCATGTATACCAACCCATAGCTCAGGCAGCCCGGTTGTGAATAGACTGCAGCCCAGTAGTATTGTCATATATTTGTTTTAAGAATTCATTATCACAAAGTGTGGCATGACATTAAACATGGTAAATAAAAATGTCAAGGCAGAATGTAGCTAACTAATTATGTTTTTTGTGCTTCAGGTTTTTATTATTGAATTATTCTATTTCAAATATAAATTTAAAATTAACTTTCTTCTACTGAAACCCTGAAGGTCATAATAAGTATTCTAGACGTCTTTCCCCTTATGACAAATTTCTGGAATTTTTCACATTACTTTTAGAAGGCCTTGTAAAACTAATGCAGTTTAAGGACTGCAACATCAGGAAATCTTGCTGACTTATATATTCTGGTGCTGAAAAATGGATTAAGTTCCATAATGAAAAGTTCATTATTTTGGTTTACAGATGAACATGTTTTCATACTTAATAGTCTCCTATCTCTTACTATAGAATTAGATATATTTTTTCCATCTTAAGAGTCATTTTCTCTGCATAAAGTGTGTAATCTTTATTAATAATTCCATTCCAAGCTTTTGGGGCAATATATAAAAACAGTATGTAGATATAATAAATGTAAATACCAAACATAAGATCTAAACAGTAGAAAAAGATTTTTAAAAGATGAATATCAGCATTATTTGTCAGCAGGAATGCAGAAGTGATTTCATAAATACTAAAAACTGAATTGAACTGTGCAGCTGTGACTCAAGCTTGAAAAAATACAATATCAGTCTTGTGAAATGATAAATTTCAATTAGAAATTTCAAAAGGAATTTCAAGTATCTGTAAGAAAACGCCAGATTCTGATACCAATGTGGACTCCAAACAAGTCTCTTAGGCGCAAAATTCCAAGGGGTGGAGTATAGGGATATGTCAGATTATTAAGACTATATAGGCAGCATATGAGAAAAACATGTTTTCATGTTACCACAGATCTTTATAGCACAAGCTTCCATCATTAATGCAAATTAAGTTTGAAAAACCTTGACGTTAAAAAAAAAAGATATGGTTATCGTGGCAGGGACTGTCGAGCTAATGTTTACCTCTTACCTACTGGAGAAATTGTATATTTCATAGCATCTGTGGTAATACTGTTTAATTATGAAGAGCGGACTCAGCGTCATTACTTGGGTCATACGGATTGTGTTAAATGGTTAGTATATGCTTCCATTATTCATGCTTCAGTTATTGTTAAAAAGAATGATAGTTTCATGCTATTTGCCATGTGCTACGTTTCCAACATCCAATATACAAATGTGCGAAGAACAATGATGAAGAAGACACTCATGTATTGTGTAAAATCATGTGGTTTCTTTCAGAATTTAAGAGGCATTCTTTCTGATACTTGATTTTATTGAAGGATTTACCAGTCCTATGTTATTAATGAATTGTTGTTTGTTCCTTGGTAAAAGCTAGTTAAACTGATGTAATCTGCTCTCTCTCCATATTGCGTCAGCATTAATAAGTGATTTAAGTTATGAATTGTATACCCAATTAAGTTTTAATCTTTTTCCATTATCTGAACAATATCTAGTTTTAATATGTTCCTTAGAAAATAGTGTTGTAGTAAATATAAAATATAAATATTTTCAGGTACTTGAAATCGAAATATTTGCATGACAATTTAACTGGATTTTTGCTAACATTTTTATCAGTTATAAAGTTTTGCTTTTGAAAGAGAAAAATGTGAAGTCTTAATTGTGCCTGTGTGCTGATTATGGATCACATGAGCAAGGTGATATAGATCCGTGATGGCGAACCTATGGCATGCATGCTACAGGTGGCATGCAGCATCCTCTCTGTGGGCACACAAGCCGTCACCCTAGTTGAGCTCTACCAGGCATGTGCCAGTGGTCTTTGGGTCTCTGCCGTGCAAGCGTGGGGGTAGGGCACATCTGGAGGGGCTGTATGTGAGGGAGGAGCCCATGTGAGGTTTGCGCATGTATGCGTGAACAGACAGGGAGTGTGTGGGTTGCGCATTGCATTTTGGAGTTTTAGGTGCGGGCACACAAGTCCTTTGGGCATTCAATCCAGAAAAGGTTAGCCATCACTGATATAGATCTATCACGGTAGCACAAAACAAGTCCTGTTTAACATTTTGAATATTAGTCTGGATTCATAAACAGTATGCTGCTATTTCCCTAAAATCTACATGGAGCTGACAGATAGGTTGTTAGCGTGAAAGCATGCAGTGTTCCTAATAAGATTATTTCTTCTAGCCTTGCAGTTCATCCAGACAAAATCAGAATAGCAACTGGACAGCTAGCTGGAGTGGATAAAGATGGAAGAGTAAGTTTTTAATGACTATTTCAATAATTGGTTTCTGATTCTGGAAAATCTCTTAGGAATCTCTCATTTTTACTATTCATTTGTCTGATGAATAATTCAAAAAGTATAATTTGTGCATGTTATCTTAAATTGCATTGTGCAGTGTATATTTCCCGAAGAAGTGTTCAGTTGACCACATAAATCTTGAAAAGTTTATTTTAGCCAGACTTCTGTACCTGCTTATCTTATGCCATTTTTAAAGGAAGATGTACAATGGGAAGGAAAATATGAGAAAGCTTTATGATATGAATGAATTTCACATTGCATAGATCTGAAGTATTGTCTATTGTTTCCCAATAAATGTCTTTAATTAAATGTCGAGATACTGCTGCCTAACTATCTCTTTTCTTACTTGTATGATTTAAAACATTTCAGTATCTTTTGATGTGGTTTATGGTTCAGTGATGGTCGGAAGCTGCAGCCTTATATTCATTTATCTGAATCGTTTTAGAGTAGATATGGATAAGATAATGTCTAAATCTTTTTTATGAATATTGAACTGAAATGCCTTTATTTATTGCAAGGACTTCACTCAAGTCAATGTTTATTTGGTAGATCAATACCAACTAATGACTGACTTCATACACATCAATATCTGCTTGATGGAAGTGCCTCTTTTTATCTTTTCAGTAATCACTTGTTTCAAATTATTTTTACTTACAGCCTTTGCAGCCCCATGTTAGAGTATGGGATTCAGTGAGCCTAATGACTCAACAGGTTATTGGTCTTGGAACTTTTGAACGTGGAGTGGGATGTCTGGATTTTTCAAAAGCAGTAAGGAAAACGTCATGTCTTTGTTTCACAAACAATGTATTATGTGTATCTGTATAAATAGCTGTGAATATTTTGCTCACCTATTTTAACATTTTCTGATCATTAACTGAATTATTTTCAGTGCCAGTGTATCTCATTCTTTTTTATATCTGGCTTGTATCCATTATTTTTCCTTATTTATTCATTAGCAATTATTGTTCCAACAACTTTAGTTTTTAGAACAAGGCTGCCTCCAGCAGCTACTGGTGGTATTGCAATTAGAGCTGCCTTAAAGAGTTGCAGTCAAGTGTTTGATTCCACCCCACATACCTGAGGCATTTTTTGGAATTGAATCCAAACATAGTCTTGGTAGCAAAACTAGTCATCACTAGATTATAACGGAATGTCATGGATCAGGCAAATAAACTAGATTTTATTTCTGATTTCATTAGATATTTTATATAGCTTACCCAATAATAAACTATATTGGTAACTATAGATATAGAAATAAATAGCCATTTAGAATTGCAGGAGTAGAAGGCATATAAATGAGTAAATAAATGAATAATGCTATATAATCTGACTGCCTAGAACAGATTGAAGACCATGATTGGTTCTCAGTTTCAGTCTGTTTGATCTATGATCAAAAATGATAAAACTGTTGACATTCAACAGTTTCTAGAATACCACAGGTTGCTCTTCTCTAGCAAATAGAAAATTATTTACTGCTTAGCGAAGGGAATATAACTGAAAGTAATATCTGGCAATATAGCTTAATGTGATATATTTACTTTACTATTTACTATATAGAAAGCTTTCTGTCCTATAAAGGGCATTCAAGAAACCTATTCTTAGCAAGCCTTGATATATAAGTTTAATTCTCATTCTGATGCTGATTTAAATATTGACACGTAGAAAGAAACAACTTTGCACTTCTGCCCTTTTATAGTTATAGTTAAAATTGCTCTTCCTTGAAATAACACCCTATCATAGTAGTGCTTGCAGTATAAAAATTGTAATAATAAATCATTGGCTGTAATAGATGAATTTGTTACATGTCTCGTTAATTACAATTAGCATTTCATATAATATAATTTTTTGAAATTTATCTTAATTTATCGGCCATGAGAAATTATCTTGGTTTATTTTAGTGCCATTTTAATGGAGTGTTGCTTGAAGTAGTTACAACTTGGCCATAGGAATTTGCCGCAGTGGATAGTATTCTCTAAAGAGAAGCAGAAACAAAAAATAGCTACTATTTATTTGTCTTGAGTTTTTTTAGTAAATGTATGAAGCCCTGCAAATTAATGTTTTAAGGGTGTAACATGATATTTTCCTGGGTGCTGCTCTGGAGAGTCCAAGCATGGGTTAAATACAGCCAATCTGCCCAGAACTGAATTGAAAATTTAAGCCATGTCTCTGGTGCCGACTAATCCTCAGATTTTTTTAATTCAGCTAGTGGACGCGCTTCCAGTTTCTCTTCATTCCTATGTGATTGCTTGGATTCCCTATTTTTCTATTTTACTACAAAATATTCTATTCTCCTTCCTGATTATTGGAGCAGGCTTGGTGAGTCTCCCTTTATTTTAATTCCCTGGTTCTTACCAATTTCAGCCTCTCCGGTGTCCTGGGCTCACTCAGGCGCCGTGAGGCTTCAAGCAGCTGTAGGGGAAGGCGCATGGGTCGGAGTGCCGACGCCAGCGTGATCGCAGCAATCCCGCTACAATTGTAGGCCCATTGAGACCTCCATTACTGCTGACTGGGCTTCTGAGTGAGCCGGCTGTTGGTGCGGACCCTCAGAGCTCTCCAGTGTATGTGGGTGGCCATTTTAGGTGGGTCGCATGTGGCGCTGTTCCCGACAAGCTGGCCTTTTCTGGCTTGTTCAAGTATACTAATTTCAAGACTATTTTGAAAGGGCAAAGCCTCGGTCCGCTTGGGTACTAGCACCCCAGCTCCGGCTGCTCCTGCACTGGAAGACCTCAGTGAGAGACTCTTTGAGGAGCCAGAACCTATTCAGGAAATTGTGCCAGTTCCAAAATTATTTCTTAATGTAGTGCAAAAGCAATGGGCGCAGCCAGGTACCCTTGCTAACCCTAGTGGTAATGACAAGAAATTGTACACGGTTGACCCAAGTCTAGATGACTTACTGAAATTACCTCCAGTGGACGCGCCTGTGGCGGTGCTCACTTCCAACTCAGTGCTTCCCCCTGAACTATTAGAAGGGCTCAAGGCGGAGGACGAAAGGGCCTAGAACGCCTGCCACAAGACTCATCAGGCAGTGGCTTGGGTCATTAAAACTTCCGCTTCTGCATCTTTCCTGTCCAGGGCAACACTACTCTGGCTGACACAGCTCCTCGCCAAACTTCCGGCTGGGGATACCAAATTAAAACAGGATGTTAACAAAATTATCGCAACGACAGAGTACACTGCTGATGCTACCCTGAACGCTGCCAAATTTGCCTCTAGATCCCTGGCTTCTAATGTCACCACCAGGGGCCTGTTATGGCTCAGAAATTGGAATGCTGATATGTGATCCAAGTGGAAGCTTGCCTCGGCTCACTTTAAGGACGGAAAGCTTTTTTGGGAGGCCCTAAAGCTTGTCCTTGTTGAAAACAAAATTGTTGAAAACAAGGACAAAAAAAAAAGGTCATGCCTTTGGTCAACAAAAAATCTGACCATAAGGGTTCACCATAAGGGTTCACAGACTTATAGGAAGCAGCCCTTTCGGAACTCGGAGCAGCCGTCTACCTCCAGTTCCTTCCAATGTCCATACTCTCAGGGCACGGATAGGTCCCAGGACCGTCAACCCTTTCGTGACAGAAACCGTCAACAGTCCTCCAAACATCCCTATCGTGGAGGGTCCAATTCCAGACCCTTCAGACACTATAAGTGACCATCAATGGACGGCTCCAATAAGAGGGCGTCTCCAGCTGTTCCAGGCCCAATGGGAGCGGATCACCTCGAACCAGTGGGTCCTTCAGACAATACGCATAGGCCTAATGTTAGAGTTCATTTCTCCCCCTCCCCGACACTTCATTCGTTGTCCAACCCCCTCCTGTCCAGTCAGGAAGGTTCTCATAGAACAGGAGATCCTTCACCTCAGAGACATAAACACCATAGCATGCTTCCTCTAGGTCAGGAAAGGACAGAATTTTATTCAATACTCTTCCTTGTTCCAAAGAACTCCGGGGGGTGGAGGGGTGGAGCAGCTTCCTACGGGATGCAACCAACCTGAGGCCTCCGGTTGTGCACAGATACCCCTCATGGGATCTCAATGTAGTGTTAAGGGCTCTCATAGCCCCGCCCTTTGAACCTCTCTGTTCAGCCAGCCTCAAACATCTGACATTTAAGACAGCCTTTTTGATTGCCATCACGTCTTCACGGCAAATTTATGAATTGGCAGCACTGTCAATTCGTGAGGACTTGTGCTTGATTCAACCTGACAGAGTGATCCTCCGTTTGGACCCGCATTTATACCCAAGATCAACTCTTGGTTTCACCGGGCCCAGGAGGTCATACTTCCGGATTTTGTCCCCAGACACCCCAGACATCCCAAAGAAAAAAAGTGACACATGTTCGATGTTCGTAGAGCGATACGTAAGTACATCAAACGAACGGCTGCCTTCCGTCGCTCTGAATCACTTTTGTCGCATTTCAACCGGCTTCCCATGGCCGCAAAGTTTCTTCTCAGACCATCGGTGGCTGGCTACGGGCCTGTCTCACCTCGGCCCACGTTCTTCAATCTATTCCGGCGCCACGCCTTATCACCGCACATTCTACCAGAAGCGCCACCACTACAGCGGCCTGGGCTATCCAGGCACCGATAGAGGAGATTTGCAATGTTGCTACGTGGACTTCCTTGTCTCCCTTTGTTCGGAACTACAGACTGGACAAATTTGCTTCTGCGGAGGGGGCATTTGGGAGGCGAGTTCTCCATGGCATTCATAGCAGCGGAGAGACCCTGCACGCTTACACTTCCCGCCCTAGTGACATTTAGCTTGTATATGTCCCATGCTTGGACTCTCCAGAGCAGCACCCAGGAAAATGACCATTGGCTTACCTGAAGGGTCCTTTTCTGGGTGCTGCGAAGGAGAGTCCAACCCCGCCCTGGGATCTGCTCCGCCAGTTGTCATATGGTTTCTTTGGAACTTATGGATAATTGTTATGACATTTGTTGACTTTATTCCTGAAATTCTCAGCGTGCATTGTCCACGCCTTCATTGAAGAAAATCTGAGGATTAGTCGGCACCAAAGGCGTGGCTTAAAGTTTCAATTCAGTCCTGGGCAGATTGGCTGCATTTAACCCATGTTTGGACTCTCTTTCCCAGCACCCAGAAAAGGACCCTTCAGTTAAGCCAATGGTCATTTACAATGTTTCTGACTAAGAGATACGTTATTTACTAAAAGCCAGGATAGAAAAAAATGTACTGTGGATGGCAGTAAAAACATCCAAAAAGCTGAAAGATCCATGCGCAGGCATTTGAGCTGAATTTTCTTATATGCTATGGTAATCATATGCCCAAAATGCAATTTTTCCTTTTTTCTCTTAATGATATACCATCGTTATAATGTTTAAAAGTTGAGCATTAGTTGTAAGGAAAGAAATTCACTTAATTCAGTTTTCACTTGAAAAGTGAAAAAGAGCATTTAAGTGGTGATTTTTAATTATATATTTCCAAATGTTGTGCTGGAATTTATTGACACAAATGCATTATTTCGATTGCTATTTTTCACTTTTACTAGTTTAATACAGAAAAGGGGGAGGGAGGGAAGGAAGGAAGGCGAAGGGAAGGGAAGAGAAGAGAAGATAAATCATTCTGACAGGGCATTTCATATTATTAGCCATTCCTAATCTACATTGCCAATAATTACACAATTATGTTTTACTGAATTGATAAAATCTGGAATTTTAAATATACTTTATCATTGATTTATCACTGACTGTACACTGTCTCAATTCTCTAAGTCACTTGAATAGTTCTTAATAGTTCACTCTAATTCTGTATTCCATTCAGTTGTTAAATCTGCATTTCAGAAGTAAATGACCAACTGCATTTCATAAAGAGCAGATTGAATTTAGGCAATAGAGCAATATAAAAAAAAGAATGACTTTTCTTATGCTATATTGTTTCTACTTCAAGTTGAAGAGTTTTATAAATCATTGCCTAGCTGGGAAAGTTTGGCTTGACCCATCATAAAACAACTCTGAAACACATAGATAGTAATTCATATTAAATTGTGTATAAACGCAATCTTAATGCAAAGCCACTTGATTTAGGCATTTGCATATGCATTGAGCATAACTTTTTTTTGTTACCTATACTAATAATACCGGTATTCCAAGGATCTGTGACTGAAAGCTGCATCAATATTCACTTTTAGTTGAGAGTTCAATTTAAAAATAAAGCTGACTGAAGAATGACTTAATCTGGCTCATGTATTTTACCCTTATGTGTAAAAAATTAAAACTATTGCATTGTATCATACTTAAACATAAGAGGACATTATATAACATGTTGACACAAATTTTATTATTAAATCTTCTTTCCAAGGATTCGGGTATACATTTGTGTGTGGTTGATGATTCTAATGAACACATGCTGACTGTTTGGGACTGGCAGAAGAAATCAAAAGTAGCAGAGATAAAGGTAAATAATGCTTAGATGTGTTACCATACACAAAGTATATTGAATCTGCTTGGTGATATTTTACTGGAAAAAATTTAAAAAAAAATTTGCTATGTGAATAATGTTAAATTCAGTTTGTCCCTCTTGGTAATTTTGCTAATTTTTCAGAGAGGAATGTACAGTTTTGTGTTGTGGCTAAAGGAAGAAACGATGCCTTCTGTATGTGTCACCCCAGTGATACAATTACTCAACTTATAGCAGTGTTGGTGAATCTTTTCGGCACTGAGTGCCAAATGGGGGTGCACGGGCATGGGATTGTTGGAAACTGGAAGAGCAGCTACCCGGTGTGCATGCATGCATGGGCACTGCTCAGCTGGTCTTCGCACACACATGCTTGCCAGAAACCAGAAGAGCAGGTGGTCGATATACATGCACGCGGCAGAAACCAGAAGATCATCTTACTGGTGCGTGCATTCATACCAAGCGGTTGTTATTCCAGTTTCCAGCGCTCCCACACATGTGAAGACCAGTTGGTCGGTGCACCAGAACCTGGAAGATCAACAGGCATGCCTGGAGATATGGCTCTGTGTGTCACTTCCGGCACGCGTGCCATAGGTGCGGCATCATGGACTTATAGCATATCTCCATTCCACTAAATGAATTCATCAATTGGACCAAATAAGTTTCTGCCAGCAGAGACAGAAGATATCAATTGGATACAATCAATGCAGATTTACAACAGTATAAGCATTCTTGAAAAACTTTCATCAAATGCATGAAGTGTTTTAATTTTTTAATTTTTTTATTAATCATATGTCCAAAGGTGATTTTGGACAGTTCCCAACGAAGTTAGTTAATTTAGTTTTTTTAGTTAATAGGAAAATGTGTTTGTGAGAAAAAGACATGATAAGAAATGAAGTAAAAAGCAAACAAACTATGACTTCTATTCATGAATCAAAGTAATGGGATATGTTCTATTCAAGTTTTGATTAGCTTACCAATGCCAAAATATTTATATCCTTGTCAATGTTGTATTTACTATACATAATTGCTGTATTTACTAGGATAAATTTACTAAGGATAAATAAGGTAGGTAAACCACACTTCCAAGATAAATCTTTCAGCTACTACCTTCTCCAGTTTTATAATAATAATAATTATTATTATTATTATTATTATTATTATTATTATTATTATTATTATTATTATTATTATTTTATTTGTTAGCCGCAACCCTCTCCCGAAGGACTCGGGGCGGCGTACAATCAAAACAAATAAAATACAGATAAAGACAAACATACATAAGAACAAAGACATATACATGTGCATGGAGGAGGTAGACTAATGAGTGAAAACAATTAAAAAACACAATTTAAAATCCCATTGAATAAAATTACCAAATTAAAAACCCGTCAGGAGTGATATGAGGTTATGGTTGAGCCAGGCCAGCTATTTGGAATAGGTGGGTCTTGAGCTTTACACGGAAGGAGCGGAGGTCAGTGGTGGTCCTAATATCCGGGGGGAGGTCATTCCACAGGGCTGGGCCCGCCACAGAGAAGGCTCTGCTCCTAGGCGCCGCCCCTCGGCACTGTCTGGTGGACGGCACCTGGAGAGGTCCCTCTCTGTGCGAGCGAATGGGTCGTAGGGATGTATGGGGCAGAATACGATCCCGCAAGTAACTAGGTCCTGAGCCATAGAGCGCTTTAAAGATCGTAATCAGGACCTTGAAACGCACCCGATAGACCACAGGAAGCCAGTGCAGCTCGCGCAGAAGCGGTGTCACATGGGAGTACCTTGTACTACCCATAATCACCCGCGCGGCCGCATTCTGGACCAGCTGCAGTTTCCAAGTGCATTTCAAGGGAAGCCCCATGTAGAGAGCGTTACAGTAGTCCAGGCGAGACGTCACCAGCGCATGAGTGACTGTGCGTAAGGCGTCCCGGTCCAATAGGGGGCGCAATTGGCACACCAGGCGAACCTGGTGGAACGCCCCCCTAGCCACGGCTGTCACATGGTCATCCATGGACAGCCTGGCATCCAGGAGGACACCCAAATTGCGCGCCCGCTCCACGGGGGCGAGTTGAACGCCCCCAATGGCCAGAGATGGAATTAACTGGTTGAACCGGGGGGCCGGAACCCACAGCCACTCAGTCTTGGAGGGGTTGAGCTTGAGTCGGTTGTCATCCATCCAGACCCGTACAGCTTCCACACACCGGGACATCACTTCGACGGCCTCGTTGGGGTGGTTCGGGGTGGAAATGTACAGCTGAGTATCATCAGCGTACAGATGATATCCCACCCCGAAACCACGGATGATCTCACCCAGCGGCTTCATGTATGTGTTGAACAGGAGTGGCGAGAGGACCGACCCCTGTGGCACCCCACAAGTAAGGGGGCTTAGGGTCGACCTCTGCTCCCCTGCCAACACACGTTGCGTCCGGCCAGAAAGGTAGGAGCCGAACCACTGCAAAACGGTGCCCCGGACCCCCAACCCCTCCAGTCGGTGCAACAGGATACCATGGTCGATGGTATCAAAAGCCGCCGAGAGGTCTAATAGGACCAGGATAGAGGAACAACCCCTATCTCTGGCCCTCCATAGATCATCTACCAACGTGACCAAGGCCGTCTCTGTGCTGTGCCCGGGGCGAAAGCCGGACTGGCGCGGGTCTAGATAATCATTATCCTCCAGATGTCGTGGGAACTGAGAAGCCACCACACCCCGAGTCCTTCGGGAGAGGGTTGCGGCTAATCAAATCAAACTCTCTACAACCTTCGCCAGAAAGGGAAGGTTGGAGACAGGACGATAATTGGCCAGCTCCGTAGGGTCCAGGGAAGGCTTCTTGAGCAAGGGTCTCACCACCGCCTCTTTCAAGGAGGCCGGAAGAGACCCCTCACCCAGCGAAGCATTCACTAGGCCCAGGAGCCAGTCGCGTGTTACCTCCCAGGATGCCAGTACAAGCCAGGAGGGACACGGGTCCAGTAAACATGTGGTAGGTCGCAGTCGTCCACGCAATCTGTCCAAATCCTCGATGACAACCAAGTCAAACTCCTCCCAGAAAGGTTTCTCAAGACTCGCCATGGACGTCTCCACTGGGCCGCTGAAGGGGACCCAATCCTTCCGGATTTGAGCGATTTTATCCTGCAGATATTTCCCAAATTCCTCTGCCCTGCCCTGTAAAGGGGCCTCCCGCGGCCTTATCACTATTACATTCTAATTATCTCTGATGTTTTATTCAAATACTCAGAGAAATGGTGTCCGTGAGCCAGAATCTTCCTTTGTTTTATAGAAGGTTAATTTCTAATCTTCTTATATGTAGCTGAATGCGTACAGCACTTTCTATTATTGCAACAACTTTAGAAGTATCACACTCATCCAAAAGGCTGAGGGGAATTGGAAGTATTTGACAAATGAACCCATTTGCCACCAGATCATATGTTGCTTTCTTTATAGAATAATGCAAGGTGTACCCCAAAATACAAATGCTTGACAGATGCTTGAATGCTAAGAATGAACAATGAATAAGAAATGAGCAAATCTGCTTCATTACTGCATTTTGTGTACTTATAAGAACCAAAACTTTAGTAATGACAACTCCCTTTTTTCTTTTGAAAGACTACAAATGAAGTTGTCCTGGCCGTAGCTTTCCATCCAACTGATAAAGATACAATAATAACATCTGGCAAATCTCATATCTTTTTCTGGACTTGGAATACAAATTCATTAACAAGAAAACAAGGAATATTTGGGGTAAGAATCTTTGTATTGGACAAATTTCCTGAAGTTGCAAATTAGAATTTTTGAAAGTACATTGATTAAATTCTTCCAAAGAAAGCTTTAAGGGGCCTCTTCATAATAATTCTTACTCAGAAAATAGGAGATGAAATAGCATATAATGTTTGTGTGTGTCTGTATCAGAGGTGGGTTGCTCCCGGTTCGGCCCGAATCGAGCAAACTGGTAGTGGCAGCAGTGCGAGACTCCACCTACCCTTCCTGGACACCTCTGCACATGCGCAGAAGCGTCAAGTATGCACACACACAAGTAAATCGGTAGTAAAAATAATGGAAACCCACCATTGGTCTGTACAGCATGTATGAATACATGTGTGTGTGTGGGTATTCACTCTCATCCACACACGAACACATAGATACACATAAATATATTTGTATATATGTTAACATGTTCTAATAAGACAATATACCAAGCCCCAATGCCAGTAAACATGTTTGAATTGAGGTTATGTGCCTGTGTTTGCATATATAGTTCACATAGAAAGCCCTAAATATATTCTGTTGTTTTTCAGAAATACGACAAACCCAAATTTGTTCAGTGCTTAGCATTTTTAGGCAATGGAGAAGTTCTCACTGGTGATTCAGGTGGGATATTGCTTATATGGAGCAAAACTACTGTAGAAGGCACATTAGGAAAAGGATCAAAAGGTATATTTATTCTTACAGATTTATCTATATCATGAAAATATATATCAAGTTTAATAAAAATGCAACAATTATTGAAGATCAAATTATGTTTGTATGTTTCTGAGAATGTAGATGGTACATGTAACAAAACTATTAATATATTTAATACTATATTAAATTCTATCAGTCTTTAGTTTTTCAGTTGAATGTAGATGAAAAGTAATCTAAAAAGAATTTTAAAACTCTGCTGAGCATTTATATTAATTGTGTTCCAAGTTATAAATTTCTCAAATTTTTCTCTTCTAGTTTTAAGCAAAATATCTAGAACAAACTGAAATATAATTTAGGAGTATTTTAGAATCATGGTAGATAAAAAGCACACTAGAATTAGCTTGAAAAACTTGCTGCCACAAAATGTGGCTGAGCTGCTACTATAGGTTATTACATTACTATGTATTTAATGATGTTTACATGCTGCTTTCAAATCCAGAAGTTCTGAAGCTTTTCTTTGCCATTGAATATCTATTGCTGGGAAGTAAACCATTTTTTTCTAAACCTTCTTGTGGACTTCCTAACAGAATTATATTTTGATTGCTATAAGAAACTGGATCTTTGATTACTTGTATTTTCCAATATGGCTATTCATAATAATCAACTCATGAAAAATATATATGAACAAATTGTATAACTTGCTATTTACAGCTGATCAGGAAATGTGCATGAACAATGCAGAGTTTCTAACTTAACATATGAGTCGTAACATTGGATAAAATATTTTCATAGAATGCTGTTTCTTCTGAGCTTGGTTGTTTTTATGCGAGTGTTCCATTACCCAGTGTAGGCAACATCATCAGTGCTAGTAAGGAGTGGAATTTGCTCCCAGTTTACATTCTACTGGCTTGCAGAGTCCTCATTTCAACACCAAGCTACAAATATTCTCCTTTATAAATATTAATTTTCATATGAATACAGTTTTGAAAGAAAAAGAAAAATATAATGTAGAATTTTAGCAATTCTTAACCTGACCAGTTATCAAATACTGGAACCAAACCTTGTTTTAATATAATGTTCTGACTTTTAAGTTAAATATGCTATAGAGGTTACATATCATTTCAATTTCAATTTTTAGAAAATAAGTATTACTAGCAACCAGGAAAATGCATGTCTGTCACTGTTGAACTCTAAGGTAGTTCTTAAATCCAAAGATAATTATTTTCTTTGGCAGTTAATTAAAATGCTGGGCTGTAAATATAGCATGCCAGAAAAAACAGTTTCAGTATATGACATTTTAACTGCCTGTGTATATTTTCAGTGAACTTTGTTTATAAAGAAAATATTAATGTAAAAGCATAATTATATCATGTATAGTGCATTTAATGTTATAATAATGGAAAAACAAATAATACTTTACTAAATACAGCAAATATTTTATAATTAAAACATCAATGTTGAAGTTGATCCAGATTTTGTTGAGTTGGCCTTTTTATGCATTTACCATGCTTTTAATAAAGATTTGGTTCAAAGTATGTCTCACTTCATATATCTAGAAAAAAAATTGCATATATCTAAATGAAGTATCCATTTTGCACTTGGATTTTTATACCAAATGTTGAAGTTTAGCCTACATTTGCTTTTTAATTTGTGTTTAGAATGGATGATAACTGATTTACTATGACTGGTAAATGACCTTTTAAGTATTAATCTTACAGTTTAATAATGTTATTCAGAAGTTTCTAAATATAAATATTTATACAAAACATTACATGCAAAGCCTTTATGTACTAATTCTTTTTGTAGCTCACACTTAATTGCAGTTAAACCATCACATTTGTTGATGGTTTTATACAGATATTAAAATTTAAAGTTTGTTAGATGTGAACACTGAAAAGGAAATTTGAGTTAATTCAGACCAAATATTTATTTTAATCAAATTTGGTTAATAGTATGTAGTTAGTGACTCAAATCCAAAGTTAATATGGATGTTAAATTAGCTATAAAGTAAGTGTGTCCAAAATCTGGAATATTAAATTGGCTTCTATGGATACGATAAAAGACAGTAATAATTTGTCGCTATAAAACTTCAGTTCCTTTTCTTTTCAAGTACATAGGCTTGAAGGAAGTGAAAATATGTGAAAAGGCACTAAGGGTTCTAACAACAAGAAGTTAAACTCCATCTCTTCCATAGAGGGCAGGACAAAAATATCTTCCTATGTTGTAGAGGAAGTCTCTTCTCTCCCTTTTCAGACTTTACTTGATCTATGGAGCAAAGTCCTCCAGAGATAGCAGAAGCTAAGCACCATTCCTGACCGGAAGTGGTGAGCTGCAGCATTGACATCAAGCTTGAGTACATTAAAGCCAAACTGAGAACTTCTACACACACACACACACACACCTAGACTAGTAATTAGGTAACACCAGCTCCTGCAATCTTCTGATGACTCAAAGAGCAAAGCATCATCAGCAATAGAGCTCTTATGGCAGGGTACATCGATGCAATGAACATGAATTTGGGTGGACTCCCAAAGACAGTGGAAGATGGAGGGGGAACCTGATGTGCTGTGATACATGGGGACACAAAGAATCGGGCACAACTTAGTGACTGAACAACAATTTATCCCTTTCCTATTGATTCCTTTTTTAGTGACTAATATTATAGTTGAATTTAGCATGAAGCATATTTTTGATCACAGAAAGACCTTATAGTCCCATGTAGAAGAGGGCAAAACCAGTGCAGAGAACTAAAATGACCATGGGCAAATTTTCTAAATACTTTCCTGTGGTTTATTAATTATTGGGTATTATTCTTCCATTTCTTTTTATTTTTGCAATTGGCTATTATTATTTTTGTTAAGTTGAATTAACAATGAAGATGATGAGGTACATTCTCACTAGTTAGTGCTTGCAGCTATTGGGTGGGGTATCTTTTACAAGTTAAGATCAGGGGCTGCCTTTTACCTAAAAAAGGTAAATTCCTCTTGGGTCCATCTTTTAGTAATCAGAAACATTCAACTAGGTTTTTTATGTTTTCCTTAAGTAATTTGAGCATCTCTGCAGAACTATTATTATCGTTATTTATTAAAATGGGGCATTGGACCACGTTGTGCCTTTGCGGACTCTGACCCAGTGCCAATCCCGGGTAGCTCCCTGGTTTGCCGAGGAGCTCCGGGAGATGAAACGCTGGAAAAGACGCCTAGAGAGTGATTGGAGGGCCAGCCAGTCCGAATCCGACCGAACACTAGTAAGAATTCATATTAAATCCTACTTAGTGGCAATAAAAGCGGCAAAACGGCAACATTTTTCCGCTCTTATTACATCCGCAGATAACTGCCCAGCTGCCCTGTTTAGGGTGACCTGCTCCTTATTTAATCAAGGAACTGGGGAAGACCCCTTGCAAGGTAGGGCTAAGGAATTTGTTCAGTATCTGCAGGATAAAATAACTCAGATCCGGACAGGCTTGGACTCTGACTGGGTAGATTCGGGCGAGGTGTTAATTATGATCTTTAAAGCGCTCCATGGCTTAGGCCCAGGGTACTTGCGAGACCACCTACTTCCACTGGTAGCCTCCCATCGTCCAGTACGATCCCACAGAGTTGGCCTCCTCAGGGTGCTGTTGGCCAGGCAGTGTTGGCTGGCGACCCCCAGGGGAAGAGCCTTCTCTGTGGGAGCGCCTTCCCTTTGGAATGAGCTGCCCCCGGTGCTTCGCATAATTCCTGACCTCCGGTCCTTCGGGCGCGCCCTAAAAAGTTGGCTTTTCCAGCAAGCTGGCCTGGCCTGAATAAAATAAATTATTAATTTTAATTGTTAATTTTAATTTAATTTCTAAATCTCATTGTAAATGTCTATTGGGTTTTTTAATATTTTATTTAATCTTTCTTTTAACTTTTGTAATATGTTTTTATGTTGTACACCGCCCTGAGTCCTTTGGGAGAAGGGCGGCATATAAGTCCAGTAAACCTAAACCTAAAATGTATTAAAGCCCCCCAGTCCAGAAGAAATTTCACATTTTTAAAAACTTTCTCTAGATTTTTTTACTAACAGAAGTAGGCATCAGTAGCTCAATTTTTCTTTTTTTAATTTACACATGTACATCTATCCATGAACCTTCCTGATTCTTTCTCTTTCTATTAAAAATTAGTCATCAAATTAATTTTTAATGTAAGGAGTCTATCATGTAGCAGTTATAACTATTCAGGTATAGTTTGACCAGAAGTGCTGCCTTTCAACTTGAAATTCTGCCCTCCTTCAAACATCTCCTCATTGATACATATTGCATTAATTATTTCTTATTTCTCTAAATAATCTTTTAAACTGGTTGGCAAATACACTGTATTGGCACTGTACTGTTTCTTATGTGGTTACAGGTGTGTATCAAATCAGCAAACAAATCAAAGCTCATGATGGCAGTGTGTTCACACTCTGTCAAATGAGGAATGGAATGCTGCTAACTGGAGGTGGGAAGGATAGAAAGATCATTTTATGGGATCATGACTTGAATGCTGAAAGGGAAATAGAGGTAAGAAAAATAACCGTTGAACAAATAATGGGAAAATGTACTTTCGAGCTGTGATGAAGGGAGCTGAAGAGCAGACACGAATTAAGATTACAAAAGTACCATTCCATCAATTTCTATTATTGATGTAATTACAGTACTGATTTTTATTCTGTTCTCCTTCAGAGAAGCTAAAAAAACCTTAGAAACTCTCCTCTCTTCATAGTATTCTTATTAAGCCTTTTAAGCTAAAAGTTCAGGTTATAGTAAGAATCATAGGAACTATTTTCATTTTATGTCTTTGTAAATTTGTCTTCTATCTCCTAATCTTCTTTGCACAATTAACATAGTATTTATTTGCACAAGCATTTCTGAGTTATTTCTCAACCAAGAAGAATTCCAGGTCAGTTTAAAATTCAAGAATAAATTTCAAAAACTTAAAAAATCAGGAACAGCTAAATTAAAAATAAATGAAAAAAATTATATGTAAACAAACTTATTTAGCTGCATGAAACCAAATGCACAAAAATCTGCATAAAATACTGTCACTGATAAAAAAAAATTGTTAAATACAGCTAATACACCGGTATCTTTTTATACAGATTGCAAGACTTCAAGTAAATCCATATTGCTTGCTTTGTTCTATTTGTAGGTGAAGATTAGAAGATTCCTCTTCTGTAGGAATCTGGGATAAATTGCCATTTCATTGGTATAGGAAAATATTTCTTTCAGTATTAAATTACATATAGGACACAATACAGTTAATAGAGTTGGGCTCTTTTGCATTGATTTTAGGAATGAAATTAGGTAATTTATTAGGTATAGTAACTTGACATTTTACCTATATAGAGATTTGTGCATTATATGGATAATATGGATTTGTTTGAAGTTTTGTAGTCTGTATGGAAATATCTCTTATGTTTTGTTACAGTTATTGTCCAACTCAAAAAAAAATATGAAAACAAGTTGTGAGAGCAAGCAAAAAAAAAAACACAATAAAACCCAATGATTATAATGACATAGTTTACAAATAGTAAAACAAAACATAGACATGTTAAGAAAAAAAATCATACTTCAAAATTCTAAATAGTGCAGGATATCATTTTTGAAAATCCCCTCATTTGAAATTGATAACTCTCAGATATTGTACATTAAAGGTGTTTTACTTTGAATTTAGCAAAAATGCAGGTCTTTTTTTACAGTGATAGTAGTAGGGTTTTTTTACTGCAATTAAAGAGAAAAGGAAATAATTTCAAAACAGCTTTTTTAAAAAGTGGTCAATAAAATTAGTAAGTAGACACCAATTTGATATATGTAGTCAGCTAGTTAGGTAGCTTTTACTAGCTGCAGTGATAGTTAGCATTATTTTGTGCTTGAAGTAGTGAAATTTGAAAATAAGTTCCACCTTCCCTGAAATAAGACTGGATTGGAAACATGGATTGTAACAGGAAAAGAACAACAATGTCAAAACATTATTATTTTTAAACAAATGTGTATTTATCACTCAAATCATGTAATATACATCACATATCTTTGAAAGGAGAAGGAAAGAGATTAAAATAAGAAAATTAAGAAAAGGATGATGATGGAAACATTGAATCTGAGATTTGTTTGCACAAAGAAAGATGATTGTGACCTTCAGTATTTTAGAGTATTTATTATTATGCTTTGTAATCTATAAAATGGATTTCAAGGAAATATGATTTCCATAGGTTCCTGATCAGTATGGGACAATAAGAGCTGTAGCAGAAGGCAAAGCTGATCAATTTATTCTTGGGACATCAAGAAATTTTATTTTGCGTGGAACATTTAATGATGGTTTTCAAGTGGAAGTGCAGGTGTGTCTCTTTCTTCTCTTTGAATTTATAGATATTTGATCTGTTTTGTTTGCTATCTAATTGTGGATATGTCCATTCATTAACCTTGTGTTTTTAGGGCCACACAGATGAACTCTGGGGCCTGGGAACACATCCGTTCAAAGACCTGTTTTTAACTTGTGCTCAAGATCGTCAAGTTTGTATGTGGAATTCAGTGGACCACACTCTTGAATGGACCAGGCTACTAGATGTATGTACCTAATCCTTTGTGAGAATACTGGGCATATTTATGGGGTGTTTTTAAAGTAACAATTACATGTTAAGAAAAACAATAAAAAAGTAGGGTGTTTTTTTTAAACAACAGCATCATTTCCATTTTTTTAAAAAAGTTTGATTTAATATATCTTATTTTACATAGAAAGCGAGGAGCTGAAAATGTCCTCTTCCTCCTTAACATTGCTGCATCATTACCATGTCACTGCAGTTTTTGGAACAGAAAAAAAGTATTAAATGCAGCCCCAGGCTGAAAAAGGTTGCCCATCTCTGGTCTATAAGTCAGAAAAAGCATGGAAGGTCATTCTTCAGAATCTTAAATTTAAAAGATTTAGCAGTGAGGGATGTCCACAATTTATTCCTGAAAAACCACAGGGGTGGTGGGTGAATAATTCTGGTCTAGCTGAAAAACTTGCTGACAATGATCCTACAATGATGCAAAATATCTGTTAGAGTAATCAGTTATTTAAACTGGAAATGAATGGCAATGTTTTGCTAAATTATTAGGTAAAACCATGGCATTAAAATCATGCATAATTGCCTTGGCATTTGATCCCTAAATTAGTTTCAGTAAATTTTGATGTGATCTTCAGATTGCATGGCTATAAATTTAATTTAAGCTCATGAGATTAAAATCAGTATAGTATAATGGGCCACAAATGCTTCACATATGTGGAGTAATTTCAAAGCAAATAGCTTCATAAACTGAAACTGTGGATTTTGTTCCTATTTACTTCTCTTAATCCAGGTGGGACAGACCAGTGAATAATTGCCTGTGTAAATATTATTCAATTTAAGCTTACATCATAAGATCAACATGTGTCTTTCAGGAGCCAGGACATTGTGCTGACTTCCATCCAAGTGGTACCGTGGTAGCGATAGGAACACACTCAGGAAGGTAAAAATGTTGTAATGCTTTTCTTTAGGCAAAAGCAAATATAATCCTCTGGAAATTGTTCCACGTTTGATATTGATTGCCTTTAATTTAGTTGTTGTTGTTGCCGCCTTTAATTTAGTTACCATATTTGCTCAAGTGTCTTTCATTGTGGAATTGAAAGCAGGTTATGGGATTCATGGGTAATTATCCATTCAGGCATTGACCATATTCAAGCCTGCTTAGCTGGAATGAGTGGATTGTATCATAATGTCATCAAGTTATGAGGCAACGAGCCTATTCTTCCGATACCACTAAGTCAGGTTCCCAACCTGTGGACCATATCCCACTATTGGGCACTGTGGACACTGGTACTCAACAGCCCCACTCAGGCAAGGGCCAAGCACATGCACCCACCACTCACACCAATGAACCTGTGCATAGGCATGCACCTGCTGCTCACACAAAACCATCCCCCTGCCGGGTCACCAACCCAGAAAGGTAAGGGAATGCTGCACTAAGTAACAATTTTTAGAAACGTAAATAGTATGGTCAGTGGTGAAAGATAGGTACCTGGTTTTTAAGACTTCAGATTTGGTTTTTTTTTAATAAGTGGCTTCTAAAATATGAACGTAAAATGGTTTGCTGTGATTTTAGTATTGCACATGATTATATATATGCAGTGGTCTTAACAGATAATGCCATAGGCCTAAGAAAAGTGGAATTGCATTATCTGATGTTGTTTAAGTGTACTTTTTAATTCCCACAGTACAAAAAAAACCACCCACCAACCCCCAATCATAGTTATTTAAAATCCCATTTGGGGTAGCTAGGGTCACAATAGTTTTCTATGTGCAAGAAATTCATCCATAAGAATGTAAATAAAGTATTTTTTTCTCTGTGGATTTTTCTTTTTTAGTACCAGCCTGGATTCACAATGTAGCAAACAAATTCTTGTTGTTACTAAAGCAACTTAGAAATCCGGTCTGAAGGGCAAAATTTTATTTGGAAAGTTTGTGTCGGCCCTCTGGCATATTCTGAGAACTCCGAGATTCTAAGAAAATGCTTTAAAATGTTCCCAGTAGATACAACTACATGTACATCCATTCAAATCTTGTTCATCAAAAAACCTGGCTCACTGCAGAGCCCTGTATGTAGGTTGGAACTGATAAGTTATACATTCACTTGCTCCTGAATGTACTACTGAAGTGCCATTGAGTTGGGATTTGCCCCTAGTGATTTCATAGACCAAAACTCAGCTATTACTCTTACCCATAAATAATCTGCAGTTCTTCCAGTGAAATTCCCATGTACCAACCACCTTTTTATTTTGCATTCCTTAACGTTCCTAAATATTATCATTTGCTAGTCCATCATCCACTGCTATCAATTGTCCAAGGGGAATGCTTACAATTTTTCCTATGGAACAATGAATTTTATTTTCTCCAAGACTGATTGATTGGTTCTTCTTGTAGTCCGTGGTAATTTTAGTAACCATCTCCAGATTTATAATATGAAGATGTCTGCCTTATTTCCTTTTATTCTTCTCAATAAGCACTTTTCGCAGCCATATATTATCACTGAAAAGACAATTACTTCATCTATTCTGATACTTGTCAGAGAAATGTCCTTATCTTTCATAATGTCTAAGAATAGCACTGTCATCTTTCCAAAAATTAATCTCTTTTGCTGCCCATTGTCCTAAGAAGGCAAAATTATCTTTCATTTTAATTTCTTTGCCAACAGCTGTGAATTTTGCTGGTTGGTTGTCTTTATTTTTAACATTAACCCAGAGTTTTCTCTTTCAGTTTTTATTTCCATAAATCTCCTTAGCAAAGTGCCTATCCTGAAATTAATTATCTGGCTATCACCCTCAAATTGATAGGGCTTCAGCCTGTCTTAATGAAATCCAGCTGTTTTATCTTCCTATTTTGTCATTAAGTATATTCACACTATAAGCTATCAAGACAATATAAATTCTTCTTTCACTTACTTCTCTATTCTGAAGCACTCAGTTTCTCCTGATTCAATTCTTTCTATATTTCCTGCTCATTGTAAGGATTCCTAAGAAAAGTAAACAAAAGTTTTGGTATTCCTATCTATTAGTTTTAATATATTGCACATTTTGCATAATAACTACAATTGCACTGTGAGATGAGCAGCATATAAATTGGATAAATAACAACAAAGTCCTTGTATCAGTTGAGCAGAAATAAATCTTAAATTTTCTTAGCCTCTGCAATATATATCCTGTGTTAGCTATGTGATCTCAGGTCTGTAATCTTAAAATTTTTCTACTCATTTGGCATTTCTCTCTTTTCTGTTAAACAGCTGGCCAATTTACCTATGGAAACTCACTTTCTAGGGAGCATTTCTTCAATATCTCTTCCTGCAAATTCTTCTGTAACCCAATTTGTGAGGGATTTCAATATAGTATTTTTTTAAACTTAATTTGCCTCTATCACATGGGCATTTGGGGAGGGACAGGCAAATGATGAATGTGTGGCATGCAAATACTGGCATGTTTGAAACCTAGGCGAAAATATTAGTTATTTTTATTTATCATCTATCTATCAAAATTATACAGCTGCCCATTTCACAACAAGAAAAGTAGATAACAAGCTAAAAACAGATAGATAATAAATACCAGAAAATGTGGTACAGCCCCCCCCCCCAAAAAAAAAGCTAATGATCCAAGACAAGAGATGCTAAATTTCCTCAGAATAAGTAGCAGCCACTGATGTGCATAGGCATGGGGGGAAGCGGCAGCAATAGGGACTAGTGCTTTGCTTTTGTAAAACAACCATCTGTTTTGTTTACCATAGTTCTGTGTTGAAATAGATTGAGCAAAGCCACTTATTGGCAGAAGATAAAAGGCTTAGAATAGTTAGGAATTCCTACAGTATTAATAGAAAAAAATAACACATTTTGAAGCCTGAAAAGAGAAGCCTGCAACTTCAGATGAAAAATGGCAACATAATCTTTCAGAAGAATATATAAGAATTTGGGTAACTTTTTGAGGTGTAAAATCTATTCCCAGGAAAGTGTGTACCTCTTGCTATGGGAATAGATAAGGGCAGCTTTAAGAGGCAAGAATCAGAAAGAGGCAAAGCAAGAATCAGAATGAGATTATCATGTAAATTTCGAGAGAAGAAACGTATTTAGTGTACCCCTGGGTTAATTTGTACATATATACTGACACCCATGTAAGTAAAATAAAAAAGAAACTGTTTATCAAAATGAGCAAAAATTAAAAATAAAGAGGTCAACAGCTAGAAAAATGAGAAACATGTGTGAAGGGATTCCGACTAGGGTTTGAAACCACTAGAAAGGAAAGAATCACAACTTTTATCATTCTATCTCTTGCAAAAAGTGCTACTACTATATAATACTCCCCCCACATACTTTTTAAAAGAATATAATATGGAATATTACTTTCTACTAAGTATTATAATTAAGTATTATAATTCTCTGCTCCAAGAGTGCTTCAGTTACTAGTTTGATTCCTTTCTCAGCTTCTGGGAGTAAGGGAGGTTGCATTTTTCTGAACAGCTGTTTTGCTGACTCAGTTTGAATCTTCACAGGAAGGGCTAAAGTCCTCATTAGAATACTTTGTGTACAAACTCTTTGAAACTTGATTATCATATCATGCTGGCTTTCCTTCCAGGAGCCTTTGCCAGTACCACCATTGGTTTTTTATGATGCTGAAAGATATGTGATATGTAAATACCTTCCATCGAGTGTGCAAATACAATGGCTCCTAATTTGCATCTCTTCCAAGGAGATCTAAGAAGAGAGACTTGGGAGAATAGAAATAAATTATATAATGATAATAAATGGCTCAGAGACAGACTGATTGGAAATTTCAGAGGGGAAATACAAAATATTTTTGAAAATGTTGAAGTTGTGACAGTAGAATAAGAAGCACTATCTAAAATATGAAGGATATTTCTCCTCCTGTTACGTTATCAACAAAGGATTCAGAGCCAGAAAGAGAGATAAGAGTAGCTGAGATGCTATTATATCTCTGCTGTCCTGTTGAAATACATTTACAATATTTTTACCAGTAACCAAGATTTTCAAAGAAATAACGAAAGTTCTGGAGATGAGCTAGAGGGTATTTCACAGGAAAAGATGTGTTAAAGGTTTGTTGGTCATATGTTGGTGCCTGTTGCTTTATCTAGCTGCTATATTAGGGGCAGCAATATACTCTTTACCAGATGGAATTTATTTTATTTTCCTTGCTAGTGGTAGTGGGAACTTTGCAGTCAACTCATTTAAGAGTCATAACCTTTAGTTCAGGCTTTTTCTTATTTAGAAATTTTGGTGCTTGAGTAGCCATTTGAACAATCTAATTAGAAAGATTGTTAGATGGGCATGCTAGATTTTAAATGCTACTGAATCTTTGGCTGCAGACCCTGTACAAAAAGCTCAGCAAATAAATTGGTTTATTTCAGAGAGCCTAGAATGCTACTAATTATGGTTCTTAAAATACCCATGAAATCAGCTTAGGATTGTACTTTTTGTATTATATCAGCAGCTACTGTAACATGAAATTCATAGAAGTTCCAGAGAAAAGCTATATAAAACTTCCCCACCATGTTGTGCTAATAAATCGACTCGTAACAGACGTGACTAAAATTGTTCTGAGATGCAGGAGGTATTTGGGAGGAACATTTCTTATTCTTGATAACTGTTTATGTTGTGATGTTTTAAATGTGATTCTAAGATCTGATCTCAAAACTATTCTGTAGTACTGAATCCCTAGTGCAGACTGATAAAGAAGAGGAGCACCTTTAAGACATTGATGCTGTTCTTATTAATTCCCAGTACTTAGTTGTCCTCAGTGGGGCTCATGTTGCTTGATGATGATGCCCTCATTTGGTTAGGTTAAATAAATCTTATGTACAAACATTAAATATATAGGCATATGTTTAAAATCACAGATCTGTATATGCTAGGGATGGGCAATCCACAGGCCCCAGGTTCCAGGCCCATTTTTTTCAATTTTCCAGTATAGTCATTGAAATTCAGGGGCAACCTTACATATTGTTATTAAAGTGAGTGGTTTTTTAATGGTTAATGGGTCTGTTGTGCATTTTAATCATCCTAAAGTGCCTTACCTTATCTGGATACATTACCAGTTTTAACTTTTGCAGTCTTTGGGTGCAAAATAATAGTAAATACCCTGTTTTCCCCCAAATAAGACCTCCCCGGATAATAAGCCCAATCAGGCTTTTGAGCATATGTGTTAAAATAAGCCCTCCCTTGAAAATAACCCTCCCCTGAAAATATTGTAACAGAGCAGCAGCCATGAGGTGACCATACTTGCCGCCTCCTACACCTCAAAAATAATAAGACTTCCCTGAAAATAAGGTCAAGTGCTTATTTCAGGGGTCAAAAGAAAATAAGACCCCGTCTTATTTTGGGGGAAACCAATATTAAAATAAAAAGTGGGACCCAGGACCCAAGAAGAGGTTATTTAATAATACATACTATATGCCCCATTTTTAGATATTAAGACTGTCTTGGAAATGATTGTGAACGAAAACATATTTATTGATACAATAGCTGTGGCCCAGTCTGGTTAAATGGAAAAGAAAGAAAAAAGAAAGCACAAGTCCCCCAGCAGAGGCGCCCCCCGCATGGAAGTGAGCCACGGTGGCCCATGCAAGAGCCACCACAGAGGACGCTCCCACAGGCCCCGGACTAGTGGAGCTGAGGAGGAGCCGCTTGGCGAGGCTGTAGCTGGCTCCCTGTGAGGGGGTGGAGAGCGCGTGCAGCCGGCCGGGCTGGGGAGACGCTCTGCCTCCACCTCCTCTGGAGCTCCACTGGGCTGGGCGGGGGAAGGCCAGCTTAAGGGTGGGAGGAGGCAACCGAGGGATGTCGCAGGGGCCGCCCCGCCGCAGACAGCAAAGACCTGGCGGGAGGGGAGGAGAGAGAGGAGAGGGGGAGGCCGAAAGGCTTCGGCTCCCCTTGGTGGAAATGGAGGAGGAGGGGCGGAAAGGGTGCAGCCCAGCCCAGCCACACATGTAAAGGGACCGTCGGGACGAAGGTGGAGAGAGGCCAAACTGTTCCGAATATACTATACTCAAGAAATGAACGCTATGGTATAGTGTGTGTTGCTTTTATGTCCAGCACATGGTGCTGGTTTTCAAAAAAGCATGTTTTTACAAAAAAACATGTTTTTACCTGGCAGAGGTGTGACATCTATATAATCTACCTATATAAAAACATGCACGTAGTCGAATGCAAGGTTATGTCAAAATTTCAAAGGAATCGGTGAAGAACTTTCGGAGAGTTGAGATTTTGAACAAACAAACATTACATTTTTATTTATATAGATTATTAGGGCAACAGTTAACCAGAAGTCAAACCAGTTATGTCTTTTATAAAATTCACAGTAACCTTGTGAAGAACATTTCTATTTCTCCTTCACAGGTGGTTTGTTTTGGATGCTGAAACAAGAGATTTGGTTTCAATCCATACAGATGGCAACGAGCAGCTCTCTGTGATGCGCTATACAATAGGTATGGAGAACTGTAATACATTTGAACCTTTTGTTCATTTCTTCATACATGTCACCTATTCTAAATGTAGTGTTTTAAGTAAGAACAACATTGTATCTGAATATAGATCTTTTTAACATTCATGTTTTATTGTGTTTTTTTTAATCTTAGGAAAATGTTAATATCTATTAGAATTCTATGTATGGTATACTATATGCTAAATAAATAATATATCTATAAGTAAGAACAAATTTATGTTAACCTCTGAAATTATTTTCCCACATTGAAAAAAAGATAACTTAATAAAGTAAGTAAAGCAATATGGCACACTGATTTTTTGTTTGACTTTGGTTTTCCTTCACCTGAATCAACAGTATTGTTTGCCAGCTTACCTTACTAAATAGTAACTAAATAGAAGAAGTAGTGATACAAATTCACATAGAAAATAGCATCCTGGCAGATATAGGTAGCAGTTCAAAAAGTGGACTTTCTTCTGATTGAAGTTGGCACTTAATTTTCCAACTTGGAACACAAATGCTGAAGGGTGGGAGAAAATGCTTAAAAAGATCATAGATGATGTCAATAGGGAAGAAGAAGGCAAGTAGGGAAGGGCTGACAGTGTTATGCCGTGCTTGAATTCAAGCACATTAACTGTAAAGGATGAAGAAAGAAGAGCATTGGGACAATTGACAGGTGGCTAATGCACTGCGAAGCAGTGGAGAAAAGACCATCAAGAACCAGTCTCGGCTGGAATCTAGAACAACCAAAAGATTCCCAATTTTATTTTGCTAGAAACCAGAATGATCCAGAATCAATCCATCCATGTACAAAAGAGCCATATACAAATCCAGCCATGTACAAAACAAAATACGTTTAACTTTGCTTTCTTGGTTTCAGTGAGTCTACTTCTAAACATAACCATTTCTTGTTAAACAAATTGTCTTATGTAGGCAGCATTGCTAGGGCAATTTCATTAAAGCTGTTTAAGATGTTCTGCTTTTGTAGGGGGAAATGGAATCTTTTTGTCTGAATAGGATACTTTCAAAGAGCCACTGAGAGTTTAATCAAGCTATATATCATATTGTTTTTGAACTAATTATCATTTGCGGGCACTTCAGAAAACTGTTCAAGCTAAGTATGTCAAATGTTAATATAGTGAAATGTGAACAGAAACTTAGTTTAGTCACAAATGTTCCAGTCTCTATTTTGGATCTTCCCTGTTTTAGAAGAAATCAAAATACATTTTTGCTAGATGATCTTAATGGAGAAACAGATTTATATAGGAAAAGATGATATTTGAAATATTCCAATCCCATATACTGTAATATATTACTGAGTTGATGTTCGATTGAGTGAACAGGCTTATACAAGTTGATGGGAAACCATCATTGAAACATATCTCTGATTCGGCAAATGCAAAGCCATTCAGTAGGGGTAAACAATTCTTGCACCTTATAAATTTAATTTTGGGGTCATTCTTATTTTATTTTTAAGTCATGAAGATATTTGTGGCTAATTTGCAAATTGCATCTTGAGAGTCACTACCAGAAGAAAACCATTGATATCCTACTTTGGTCAATTTGATATGGAATTGAATGACACAACACAAAAAGAATTTGGCCAAAGACTACAGATACTGAAAAATTAGGCAGAAACAATTCTATAAGTGGAACTTAATTTATATAAGTTCTCAGTTTTCTCTATGACTTTCCTTTGATAGAGCATTATCTAGAGCCAATTCTGAACTTGAAGAAGCAGGATATAATGAGTATTGATGCTTTTGAGCTTAGGTGTTGTAAAAGACTCTTAAGAATACAGTTAGAAGATTATACTCAAGACAGAAGTGGCCAGGTTGAAATAATTATGACATATCATGAAAAAATCTAGCTCAATGACAAAATCTATAATTCAGGGGAAAGTGAAAGGAAAAAGAAGAGTATAAGAAGCAGTAGGGTGGATGAACTCAGTTACAATGTTGATGGGACCAGATTTGGGACAAATTGTCATGGAGAAAACCTATGTGGTTGCTAAAAATAACACTGATGGTACGTAATTATCAAGAACCTTACTAGTTAACAGTCTTATATGAAAATTAACATATTCTGAATGCTTATCATTTTCCTTCAATAGGTAAAATAAAAAAGTACATGCTTTGGATTACAATGTTTATTTATGTTGTTATTATCTACAACCTTTTCATACATGATATGCTAGAGAGTTTTGCACTGTCCAATTATAGTTTGTTTTTAACTTTCATTACAGATGGCACCTTTCTTGCAGTGGGTTCCCATGACAACTTCATTTATCTCTACATAGTAACAGAAAATGGAAGAAAGTACAGCAGATACGGAAAGTGCACTGTAAGAACTGTAACATACTTTTTTTTAACTTTGTAAGTAAAAGTGGAATGCATACAGATTTAGCTGTTTTCTCATCCAGGTACTGTCTAGATCCCAGTAAGTAATATCATAATGAACCTTAATTTCTGATGGTTGATGGTGCAGGAACTAAATAGCACATTTCTATTTAAAATATTCCCAATTAATATTGTGTTGTTATCACTTGACCCTAGTGTTATCTTGAAATGCCACTTCTTAAAGCTATCTTAAGAATATAGTGTCTTTTACTTTTAGGGCATGTGGGTATAATAATAATAATAATAATAAACTTTAATTTATAGACCGCACCCTTTCCTAAACAGGACTCGGGGCGGTGTACAGACATATTAAAACAATGTAAATACAAAAATATAGGTAGATATACATAAATAGACAGAGGAGGTAGGTTATACACTGTACAATAAATTAAAATTCAAATATAAATTAAAATTACCCTTAAAAATTACCCCAGAATAAAGGTGTTTGCCAGGAGGTTGAAGGTGGGACTATAAATCAGCCAGGCCAGCTAATTGGAACAGGTGGGTCTTAAGTTTCTGTCGGAAGGAGCGGAGGTCGGTAGTAATTCTGATATCGGGGGGGAGGTCATTCCAGAGGGTTGGGCCCATCACAGAGAAGGCTCTACTCCTGGGCGCCGCCCATTGACACTGCTTAGTGGACGGCACCCGGAGGAGTCCCTCCCTGTGGGAGCGGATTGGTCGCAGGGATGTATGAGGCGAGATGCGATCCTGCAGGTAACTAGGTCCCGTGCCATGAAGCGCTTTGAAGATGGTAACCAATACCTTGAAACGCACCCAAAAAACCACAGGCAGCCAGTGCAGCTCGCGCAGGAGTGGTGTTATATGGGAGTATATATACAAAACATTCTTTCCAGTTTAAATGTAAGCAAAATTTGCTTTTAACTGTGGTAAATTATGATAGAGTTCCATGATTTCCATGCTCATTATTTCTGTAGTTGGTTTTATTTATTTATTTTACCCCAAAACCTGTTTCAGGTTCCATTTTTTGCCACAGAGCTTCATACAGTACCATTGTTCAAATCCTGGTATATTATTCTGGACATGTGGAAGTTAAAAAGCATTTTTTTGGTCAAATCTAATGCACATATACCTTTCAGTTTTGAATGCTAATTTGACATTTCAAATTCTCTATCATAATTTATTAGACTGACATACTTGAAATGCAGATATTGAGAGGCTAGAAACTTTTCCATTTTAAACAATTGCCCCACATGAAAAAAGAGATTGCATATATTAGTTTGGAAAATCACAGTCAAAAGAGATCTGCTTATTCTGCCTTTTATTTTAAACCCAAGTTTCACCAAAATATACCTTTCCCTGAAAGTTTTAGGGAGCAAGAGGCTCTGGAATATTTTTCACTCTTTTTATTAGTAAATTTGTTTCTAGACAAAATACTCAAGAGTTGGGTATTAATTTTAGATCTTGATTTTAGATCTGAACTTTAGGTCTGGATTAATAGAGAGAATAGCATCTTTTGTATGATTCTCCACCACCCAGAGGTCACCTGAGAGCTCATGCAGCAGCAGCAGGGTTAAGCTTTTCCAGCTTAACTTTAAAGTTTAGTTTGCTTTTTTAAACTCTAATTTTATATTTTTAGTGTAAACTGTTATGACTCTGATAGTTGGCAGAATAAAAATAATAAATTACAATTTATCTGATAATAAAAGGTGTGACTGGTAAACGTTTAATTGGGTCATAGTAGTATTTCACTTTGTGATAGCTCTGTATCCTATTCATTCGCTTCATAACTTTCTCCTATCCTTCATAGTACGTGCAGTTTTTATTCGAGTGAAGTGCTAGTACTTGTCATGTATGCATATGATATGTCAGAAATGAAATACAAAATAACTCCCTTGCTATGACTGCCACTGAGAAGATGGTGGTTGCTTATAGAAATATACATCTAATGTAAACTATTTAGGCTGTTTCAACAATGTGATCTTCAACTCTCACATGATTTAGGGATATTTTTGCACAAAAGAGTCTCTTTAAATTGAAAATAGAAGAAAATTTCTATTTTCTAAATTCTGGAAAAATGTTAACAGCTGCCAGAAGTCCAGCAACGTCTGGTAATTGATTGGCCTACAATGTTAGTGCTAGCTTCTCAATTTTTAAAGATTCAGAATAACAGATGGAGGGTAGGGGGAGAGAAAAACAGAAGGACCTTTCTTCTTTTTTCTGAGCCCACTGCATGTTTTCCTGAGCAACTGTGAACATTGAAAAAGCAAATTCATTCATGTAAACCAGTTGAATTTGGCATCCTATTATCCTTGGCATGAAACAGGCTCTATACGTAACTGTTCACAAAGAACATTTCTGTTATTGCATATCCACCCTTTCAGTTGAAGGGTAAATTGTAACCTTCCATTTCATACAAATCTTGTTTGCCCAGGTTCAGTTGTGATTGACAGATCGATTTTGTTTTTGCTATTAAATCAGTTATGTATAGGGAAATCACTGCACTTGAGGAGGAGGAAGGTCACACAATGAAATGATTAAAGCATGGATTTGCATCTGTCTGCCATATGCTTAAATTTCAACACGGCTGACTGGGATTTATGGTAATCGTAATCCATTCATGAACTTCTAGTTCATTCCCATCAAAGTACGAACTTGGCAGATTAGTTTTATAAACTACCATATCGATTTGTTTATTTTAACATTTTAAAAGGAAAGATAAAAGGTAAAAAAGGGAGAAATCACTGTTTTAACTGGAATTTTGACAGCTTCTTTATCTCTTTTTTGTTTATATGTATTTTAGGGACATTCCAGCTATATTACACATCTTGATTGGTCCCCAGAAAACAAATACATAATGTCCAACTCAGGAGATTATGAAATATTATACTGTGAGTACAAAATAGCAATTATTTCCATAGTAGAAAAATGCTAAGAATCATAAGAAGAATTTTTTTTTTGCAGTACATCGAATGCCTGTTGACAGAGGATAATAATTTGGCCTTCTATAACCTGATCTTCCATATTATTCAAAGTTATTTTGTTCTTAATGTTAATTCCAAATATAGCTCCTTCTCTGCAAAGGCATCAACACTTTATGAAAGAGGTGCTGGGGTATGAGATACAATAATACAATAGCAGAGTTGGAAGGGACCTTGGAGGTCTTCTAGTCCAACCCCCTGCCTAGGCAGGAAACCCTATACTCTTTCAGACAAATGGCTATCCAACATCTTCTTAAAGACTTCCAGTGTTGGGGCTTTCACAACTTCTGGAGGCAAGCTGTTCCACTGATTAATTGTTCTAACTCTCAGGAAATTTCTCCTCAGTTCTAAGTTGCTTGGGAAGAAATTTCTTGACAGTTAGAACAATCAAGAGTGCTGTAAATGTAAAGCACTATGGGCTGGTAGGTATCGTATTTTCCGGCATATAAGTTGCCCCCCGATTTTTGAAATACTTTTTTATGGTTAAAAAGTCATCTTATATGCAGAAAATACGCTATCTACCACCACATAGTGCTTTACATTTACAGCCCTCTCTGGGCAGCTTACAATGTCAGCATATTGCCCCCAACAATATAGGTCGTCATTTTACTGACCTCAGAAGGACGAAAGGCTGAGTCAACCTTCAGCCTGCCAGGATCAAACTCCAGACTATGGGGAGTGTTAGCCTACAACACTGCATTCTATCCACTGCGCCATCAGGGCTCCTTTATAACAGAGCTTTAAAGTAATAACATCTGTCCATCCTGACCCATTTAAGCATAGAGATAGCATAAAAAGCTTCATGCATAAATGTCACTGGAGAGTGTCTTTGGAGGCTTTTCTTTTTTTATAGTAATAATGTGACGTTCACTTGTATAGAAATAAAATTACATCAATATAAGTCTAAAGTTATTGAATGAATCAATGGATAAAAATTCAAAGAGAAGGAATGTTTAAAATTTTATTCCCCTCTGTCAGTCACTATGAATTTTAATTTTATTAGCGTCTATTGTTGGCAAACAGTAGTATAGTCCAAAATGTAAGTTAAAGTAGCTAGGACCCAAATTTTCAAGATATGTGAATTCTTTATTCTTTCTTTATTCATGAGAAAAAGAAAACTCATTCATGTTGCACCGGAATGTAGCATATGCAGATAGCTGTATATGCCAGTCTGCTGAAATCATTTACTTTATGATTGTGTCACCCCTAATTCTTGGACTTTCAAGCTATTGGTTTATAATGTGAACTATAGGTAGTCCCCGACTTATGACCACAATTGAACCGAAATTTTCTGTTGTGAAGTGAGACTTTTGTTAAATGGGTTTTGCCCCATTTTACAACTTTTCTTGCCACAGTTTTACAACATTTCTTGCCATAATACTAGCAGTTGTTAAGATAGTAACACAGTTGTTAAGTGAATACGGCTTCCCCATTGACTTCACTTGTCGGACGGTCACAAAGGGTGATCACATGACCCTGGAACACTACAACCGTCATAAATATGAGTCGGTTGCAAGAGTCCAAATTTTATGGAAAACGGTCATGTCACTTTTTTCAATGCTGTTGTAACTTTAAATGGTCACTAAATGAACCGTTGCAAGCAGAGTACTACCTGTATAAGCATTATTTATTATTTTTAAAAATGTTCTTTTTTATTAAAAAAAAACATAAAGCTGCTATTTAGCCTTTTATTTTTCCTACAGCTAAAAGATAGTTCAGTATTTAGATTTTATTTCCATTGTATCTTTGAATCCTCCTTTAATAATACATGAAATGTAGAATAATTTTTTTGACCACCATTGCTTTGGAGCACAAATGCTTACAATAACAAAGGATAGCATAGTGGAAAACTTTAAATTTGCAACATATTCTGCTTGTAAACCCTTTTAAACAACAGTTACTCAAACTCAAAATATTTGACAGTTTTTATTTAGCTTTTTAATAGATGGATGGATGGATGGATGGATGGATGGATGGATGGATGGATGGATGGATGGATGATAGATAGATAGATAGATAGATAGATAGATAGATAGATAGATAGATAGATAAAACAAATCTCACTCTAATATTGTTTTACTATATAATTATATACAGTACAAACTATATAAGTCCACCGAAGTGGACAGAAGAGCCTCTGTCCTAGGTAGAGGCAGATGTAAGGTCTCCTACTTGGGCAGAGAGTTGGACTAGATGACCTGCAAGGTCCCTCCCAACTCTGTTAATATGTTACTTATCTGTTGTTTGTTAAAAATGCTGCCAATTTCAGAGACCCATGTTTAGGCATAGAGAAGAGGACCCTCTATTGTTTCCAAGATATGGAATACATTCCTTCCACAGATTTACCATTTCTCTCTCTTTAGGCACAATGCATTTCATTTCAACCAGCTCTTTTGAATTGGAATGATAATGATTAGTTGTTGCTTTTAACCGGGTTTTAATTGCTTTATGTTTCTGGATGTTTTTTCTTCTTACTTTACTTTTATTTAGATTTTTATACCGCCCCCTCTCCCCAAAGGGACTCGGGGCGGTGTACAGTCAAATAAAAACACATCAATAAATAGAAAATACAAACACAAAGAGGAGGCACTTTGAGTGTTACTTTGAGATCCTTAGGGATGGAAAGATAGGATACAATTGGAAACAGTTTATTTCAATACCAGTTATGTATTTTTATAAAGGGGACATTCCAAATGGCTGTAAACTGATAAGGAACCGCTCTGATTGTAAGGACATAGATTGGACAACATATACTTGTGTGCTGGGGTTTCAGGTATTTGGTGAGTACTATATTCCTATTTAATTGATATTCTTAAATTTAAAATCAGTCTACTCTGGAAAATACAAAGATTACACCATTCATAGAGTGTTTTAAATATTTGGCTGTTGTTTCTTTAAATTGACTTTGTAAATAAAATCATTCCAGTGTTTTCTTTTTCATTAAATATAATCTAATGGAAAATTGTTAAATTCCATAAGTATCTACTACAAATCAAATTATTAGCAAATAATTATGTAATTATTATCACAATGTCACAACACAAACCTCGGCTTTTTGTACAAGTTACCTGAGGTTGAATACAAGTATATGTTGAGGTTTTGCTTTGTGATTTCCCTGTATATATTTTGTCACTTGGCATCGGTCTGTGCACATAACTTTTCCTTTGTTGTCATAAGAAACAGGGTTCCCAACTGGGTAATTTTAAGATGTGCGGATTTCAGCTCCCTCTAGTCAGCATGCTGTGGCTAATAATTCTTCAAGTTGAGCTCCACACATCTTAAAGTTATCCAGGTAAGAAAACACTGATAAGAAAAGATTAAACATTTGTCATTATATCTGCGTTTGCTTTCAATTCATTCATTCCATTATTATCTTAATATATTTCAATTATTTAAAAATGTGCCTCCTAAATTTGGGCAATAATATTGTTTTTTCTTTGTTGCTTATTAAAGTAATAAAAGAACTTAGAAAATATTTTTAAATTTGGTTCTGTCATGTCAGCTAAAGCATTTGTCTTTTCTCATACACATAGGAGAGATTGTATTTCTAGAACAATTATACATTAGATTATTTAGTTTTGATTGATGTATTCTAAATGGATGGCTAATCTCTTAAAATTCTTCTAAGCAATAGAGAACTTGTAACCCTTTAGAATTATCAGATGACTAAGGCTGATAGGAATTGGAGTCCAACATCTTGAGAGCTATAGGTCTCTGTGTTTGGCCCTTGTTTTAGTAACATTGTTTTTTCTTTTGTGCTTATATAATGAAGGAGTGTGGCCAGAAGGATCAGATGGAACAGATATAAATGCCCTTGTGAGGTCCCATAATAGGAAAGTGATAGCTGTGGCTGATGACTTTTGTAAAGTCCATCTATTTCAATATCCCTGTTCCAAAGCAAAGGTAAGTTTAGGGGCAATGTTTTAGAGCAGAAATGAGAAAAAAATGGTTGTATACTACACTAAATATATGGCTGTGTACTCTTGTAGAAATAACACTTTCCTTTCCTATGCACCAAATTTCCCATAACAGTATTGTTGTGTGCCTTCAATGGTGCATATAACCTAGAAAAAAAATCTGTCCCTTTGCCTTACTAGATTGGTCACCTGGAGGTATAATGTTTAAGTTACTACTCTCTCTCTACATTTTCTTTTTAATTTCATATCTATTTGTAGTTTTTAAACTGTAGGCAGCACAGTGATTGCAGTGAAAGGACAGAGCGGAAATTTTATTATTTAGTTTACTAGGAAAATAGAATAATAATAGCAATAGCACTTAGACTAATATGCCTCCTCAGAGTGCTTTACAGCCCTCTCTAAGTGGTTTACAGAGTCAGCAGTTTGCCCCGAACCACAATCTGGCTCCTAATTTTACAGACCTGAGAAGGATGGAAGGCTGAATCAACCTTGAGCCAGTGAGAATCGAATTGCCGAACTGCTGGCAGCAGGCAATCAGCAGTATTAGCCTGCAGTACTGCATTCTAACCACTGCACCACCGTTCTACGTTGGTTGTCTCCTGGATTAGTTTCCATTCATTGCTTCAAGGTGCTTTGGAGAATAAATTGACCCCCTCTTCTTTGAGGCAGCCCCTTAGATATTGGAATATTGCTACTGTGGTATTACCACTCGTATTCCTTCTTTTAATTAAAGGAGACATACCCAATATCTGCAACCATTTTACATATGTTTTAGCTCCAGTTCCCTAATCATTTTAGTTCCTCTTCTTCACTCTTTGTATAGTCTCCACAACTTTTTTATATTGTGGTAATCAAAACAAAAGTGTGATCTTTACCAGGGCATTATAGACTGGTACTGATTCTTCACATGATCTTGATTCTATCTTTCTATTAATGCACCCTTAGGACTTTGTTAGCTTTTTTGATAACAGCAGCACTGCTCACATTTAAGTGATTGTCCACAGCTCTACATATGATCCACAACTCTCACTCTGGTCTTTGTGGTAAGGGTTGGTGGGGGGTGATAAAACACACCAGCCAAATTGGCTATCTAATTTCAGCCTGAAGAGCACAAACGAAAGACTCAAGATAAGCAATCTAACCATGTAAACTAGCAATCTGCTTACAATAGCATAGCATCCAAATTTAAAAAGAGTACCACGAAAGACAGCTTCAAAACATGTGTTGCACTGAACTAAGCCAGACATTCTAAAATAAAATTACAATCACATAAGCATTTACCAAGGATGAACTACTGATGTTTTCTGGTCAAGTCGTCAGCCGCCTTCACAATGGATAATTTCAGAGAGTCAGTGCAAATAGATATTCCCTTTCAGCCTACCTGTTTTGTCTTGAAGTTGCTGTGAGCTCTTTGTCTCAGAAGTCTCTGGTGCTATGCAAATGCACAGTAATTGCAACCAGTGACTATTGGATAACCAATGATTTCCAGGATTGCTGGAAAATGCAAACCAATTATTCTGGTTAGCAGCTTCCCCACTCCTATAACAGGGTTATTTACAAGAAGAATGGGACTAACCCTTTCCTGTGAAACTTGCACACTTATTCTATAAGTAAAATCTATTGTTTGAATATGTATAGATGGCAAAGTGACCGGTAGCATTACATTTCGATAGAATTCATGTTTGAGGTTGTGATGATTTATATTTTGAGAAAATGTGTACTTTGCTAAAATTCACAATGCATTGGAAAGGTAAGATATATATTTTCCTAGTTAAATATATGTAATTGGAAGTTGAGTTAATGTATAGCTTGATCTCAACAATGTTGTTGTTTTTTATTTGTGTTAACAGGCTCCAAGTCATAAATATAGCGCCCATAGTAGTCATGTAACAAATGTCAGTTTCTCTCATAATGATAGTCATTTAATTTCAACTGGAGGCAAAGATACGAGTATCATTCAGTGGAGACTTGTTGAGAAAGCAACTTTGCCACAGAATGATACTGCTGTAGAAATGGCCACAAACAAAGTGCCTGTAACTGCCAGAGACAGCTTTACACAGCCAAGCATCCCTGTATCCCTTAACCAACCCTTGGATGAACTGGCAGCCAGTGAAAATTTAATGGATGGCTTTTCACCGTCCTTCGAGAGTGACGTGGAACATACTGTGAAGACCAATGAAGAGCAGAATGAGGAGCAAAGTGAGGGAAGCAGTCTGGATCCAGGAGAGCCAAATTGTGAAGAACCATCTAGTGAAATGAGTGAGGAATCCACTGTTATCAAAGATCAGCAGGAAAACTCTCCAGTGTCTTATCAACTTGAAGCTCAAGATGATCTTTAGATAGTTTCTCTCAGTGCACATTGTTTTGTAAAAAAAAAAAGAGAGAGAGAGAGAGGGGGTTCAAGTAAGGAAGGGAAGCAGCTCTGACATGGAGCACTCAAGTTTCTGTGGAAGGCTTGTTAGTTTGATCTACTTCTATTTGGATTATTGTAAGGACTCATTTTGACAGTTCCAGTGCAAGTGCTAAATAGAAAACTAGAATGTTATCTTAGGTTAAATATAATTCTGAAATTGCTATGAGAAAGAGGCATGATACAAATAACTTAGGAAGAGTTCGCTGAGAAAAGCAGGTAGAGAATATTGTGGGAAAGAACTATATTCAGAAGCATTAGGTAATACCTGCTATGTAATGTAACCCTGATGAAAACCCTTCAAGAAGCTCTCCTTTCTTTTTTTACATTAAAAAGAGAAGGAGAGGAGAATAAGACAACACCATAATGGCACATACAGTGCTGTGCTTACTGCCTTCTTGATTAATACCTATGCAATTTTCTAAAACTAGCAATTCTTACTAGCCGCTACTTTGGTTGCTGGTTGTCCTAAGACAACTCACATTAAAGTATACTTCTGTTTGTTCCATGATAATAGATCTTAAAAGAACCAAATTAAGATAGCAACTTCTGCTTAGTTTTCTACCCAATGACTGCTATACGTAATTTCAAGGAACTACTTGTATTGGCATATTAAAATTCAAGAACACCAACTGTGATTATAATGCAAACTGACTTAACTTCATTAAGATAAAGTTCTAATTCTCAAGTTCAAATCTGACCTTCAGATACAATTAGTACTGTCACTAAGAGATTAAATATTAGAGAAATAGCATTAAGCTATGAAATCTAATGCTTGGAGTAATGTAATGATTGATTCAATTACTTAAAAAATTAGGAATTTTAAAATAAGGAATTTTCACATAGACTTTTTTACAGCCATCTTTTTAATAGCTGTAATATAAATGCCCCATTTTCTTGGATAATGTTGGCTATTTTTTCTGTGTTTCTTTTTTCTCTTGTCCAATTTTGTAAGCCGTGCAGCTCAGAGATAGCTGGACCTGGCCAGTTATGGGATATCATGGCATTTTAGTATGTGGTAAAAATACCTTTTTTTAAAAAAAATGCATCAGCTACATTTTTTCTTAAATACCTAGGTTTCCCTGTTTAAACGTTTGTTGAAAAACATCCTACTTTATATTTTACTTACATAGGATTTTTTAAATTTTGCTGATATTTTAGACCTTCTTTAGAAGTTGTATTTAGAAACCTTTGTTAAGTCTTAAGTGTGCAAGCGTTTACGTGAATGTGCCATTCCAAAGTGCATCAGAACTGTCATTCCCTTCTATTAACTTCTCAGGAGTAAATACTACAGATCAGGTATGTAATCTACACTATTCATCAGTGGAAACATTAACAATTGATGTGGACTCACAAAGAACATAAAGACTGTCACATACAGATACATACAGGTGCACATACATCTTTGTTTACATCCATTCCGGAAAACCTCAACATAATTATCTTCAGAAACCACGATGTGAATTCCAAGCAACTGCTCTCTTTTGCTTTATCTAAAAAACTGTACTGTTAAATGCTCCAGTGTATGATTGGCCACTTTGCCAAATAGTCCCTGTGGGCAACACAAATACAAATACTGTATCAAGATAATGGATTCCTTTGGAAAAGAGGCATCTATCTGCAAAGGAGGAGGCCCATTTTCAGTGATGTACAATTTCTGGTCTGCTTCAGTGAGTTCTATAACCACCCATAATAGATGGAGGAAAAGATGGAGTAAGGGGATTCATTAAACATTCTCCCCTATTTTTTTGTTCCACTCTATTCCACAGGAAGAGATTAACTGAATAATGCAGCTTTTAAAAACATAGTAAGGTAAAATAGTTCTAGTAATTTTAGTTAACATGAAATGGATTGTAGAACTCATCCTCAGTGAGTAACATAAAAAAGAGCATTTTGTTTGGATTTATGTATTATCTTGAGGTTGCCATATAAAGTGAGAATTAGTTGTGATTTTCCTCATGTTATAGATTAACAGATTTTTTAATGCCAAAAAAAAGAGAAAAGGAAAAAAAAGCCTTACCATTTTTGATTGCTGGCAACTACTGTTCAATAAATAATTAAATATGTGATAATAGAAATGGGTGGGATTATGTTAACTGTAAATGTTTTAGGGTAAAATTGTGAATGAAATATGATTTGAATGTTATGTGAAGATGTTTGAGCCATTCTGTCTATCATGCATTCCTGTCTCATGGCAGAAAAATCTGAAGATTTAAAATAATAATAAAAATACAAGAATCAACTTAATGTAGCAATCTCTTCTTGTTCATATCTTTCCTGGTTCATATGTTGGAAATTCAGTAGTCTAAAGCAGGGCTGTTCCAGTTCACTAATCAATTCATCTGCTTGAGGCAGAGCAAATGAGGCCAACTCAATCTATTTTGTGTTAAAAGGTATGATGAAGCTCCATGTTCAATATCTCGTCAGGGCAAGGATGATTCAGGGATGTCCAAGTCAAAATGCCCTTGCAGTCAGACTTATATTTATCATCCTAAAGTATATTGAATGGGGGGTGAAATCATGAGTTAACCTGCTTGCTTGCTTGTTTATATTTATATTCCCTTACATGTTCTGTCAAACTACTCCATATTCCTCATCTATTCTGTTCTATTTTGTCCTCTGTCATTTTGGTGTCAGTTGAGTAAAATATTTTTAATTCATCAGAGACTCACCTGTTTCAATATGATGTATTGCTTAGAATAACAGTGGACAACCTTGGAAACCATGTAGTTTCTCATTTTTGCCGACTATGCTGCCTCTCAGTAATTCAATGGAAAAATCATCAAAAGTGTAAGCCATTTGATAATAGAAAAATGAGAGGAAAAGCAGGGAGATCAAATTAAGACAGAATTGGCTCTCCTTATCTCTTTTACATAAAAATTGTTCTCCCAGTTACAAAACTGTTGCTTGGCTCTGCCAGAGAGGTATATCTATGATTTCACACAGAAAGAAAATAGCTTGCATATGTATATAATAAATGTTTAGGTAAAATGTATCCTAAAGCATGTTAGGCATCTCAAAATACAACACCCCAATAACCCTGTAATAAAAGAACACACAAAAGTTCAATAAATTATACTGTAATTGGATACATGCACATATGGAATGTGTTGGGTTCTCCATCTGTTTTCCTTGGGCGGAGATCCCTAAGCCCTTTCCCTTCAATACATACTACACATTCCAATATTTCTGGGAAAAGCCTATTGGAATCCAGCCATCAAACACTTTTTCTTTTTAAAAAAAAATCCTCTCTGCAACTGAATTACACAAAGGTATGTGAAGTTGTGGATATTTTTGTATTTTCCTCTTTTTGGTGGAAACAGCTTTTCTGAGATGCACGTGTTAATCAGAGGTATTTGTGTAGGACAGGGGTGTCCAAACTTGGCAACTTTAAGACTTGTGGACTTCTGGCTGGGGAATTCTGGGAGTTGAAGTCCACAAGTCTTAAAGTTGCCAAGTTTGGACATCCCTGGTGTAGGAAGTTTCAAAACCAACCAAATGACAGGATTCCAAGCACATTCAGTAGCATGGGCAAAAGATTACCTGACAGTGCAAGAAGATTAAGGGGCAATCTCCACTTTACTGGAATCCAATATTCTTTGGAAATGGCCTGAATCCCTGACCTGTAAGGCCTTGTAGAAAGGTGGGCTGATGATACATTTTCTGCTGTACAATTTTGCATAAAAGTTATACTTGGGTTGAGGTCTATTGCTCATACTCTATATGCACATCTTTTCACTGAAGGTGTTCCATGGCAAATCTTCTCCTGAAGTAATACATTATAATGTATAAAATAGATGAATGAAAATCTTGGCAAAATTGCCACGGTTTTTCATCAACTAGGGGTGGGTGTTTTTATAATCCTGAAGTGATTTGTTGTTGAACAGAGTTCAAGGACTATAAATTGAAACAGGAATACACTATTGACATATTCCAAATGGTCTTTGAGTCTTCTGCATGACCAGTAGATTAAAATTTGGGCAGATAGTTATAGATGAAGTAGGGAACCATTTTCCTTGAAGACCACATTCAATCAAACAAGCAGACCTGTGAGACAGATACGTTAAAACAGCACCAGTGTATAAGTGAGATAAGATTGTAACACTCAAATGAAAAACTAATACAGAACAAAAGTCCCTAAGGTGCTTATTCAAAAGGCAACTTGACTGTGTTTTTTGCTTGATGTTTTGCTTCTCACCCAAGAAAACGTCTTCAGTTTTGAACTATGGTGGAGATGGTGGTTTAAAGAGTCAGCATAACAATCTGGGTTCTTGGAAGGATGGAAGGCTGAGTCAATTTTGAGGTGAGAACGCTTGGCAGTTGACAGTCAACAGAGGTAGTCTGCACTATGCATTCTAACGACTACGTCACTATGGCTCAGAAAAAATGCTAACAACCAGATGACTGCAAGGAGTATAAATAAATTTTCCACCATCATTAAGAACTTAAGAAGTTTCTTGGATGAGAAGCAAAACATCTTAAAGCAAAAAATAAAGTCCCGCTTCCTTCTGAAAAAGCACCCTTGAGACAACCATAATCTAGATGACTGAAAATCTCCATAGACATAATACGGAACAAAAGAAACTTTTGTTATGATAATTCAACCCAACTGTGTCCTAGCCTGCTCTTCATCTGTATTGTTCTGCCACTCTCAAAAACTGGATTATTTCCAAATCCGTCCAACTGCATGGACCACCGCCATCAACCGCACCATGAACCTAAAATGTGATGGCTGGCACCTAAAAGGTATTACAGTGCACTCTAGGAAACACCTTTTGGGTTTCTCCATTTTTAGATGGTACCTATTGAATTGTGGGGAAAATGAGAAGAAAGTTTTAATAAATATATGAGTCAAGTCAAG
The DNA here is from genome assembly GCF_964273705.1 of Natrix helvetica. Lineage (NCBI taxonomy): Eukaryota > Metazoa > Chordata > Lepidosauria > Squamata > Natricidae > Natrix > Natrix helvetica. Next base: position 247,789,623 of record NC_138552.1, read on the forward strand.
GAAAAACAGGTGCTCCTTCAAGTAAGTAACAGCATTTGGCCAAATTTGTCTGAAACCGGAAGCTTAGCAGGGTGCTTAAATAACCCACCATCCAGACATCCTGACCTGTAGGCTGGAACTGAAATTTTGAAAAAAGAAAACAGAAGGAGACAGTGTTTTCTGCATTCCTGCCAAGAAAACTACACGGGAGAATTATATTTTGTAAGCTGCTCAGAGAGATGAGTGACATAAAAATTGAATAAATAAATATCACAGGGCCAGGCTTTCAAATTTGGATCAGAAAATCAATTCCGAACATGCATTTTGAGGGATTTATGGATCCCTCAATAAATCTGGGAAAACTTTGCCACATTTTTGTGGTGGTTTCAGTTGTTAACTGTGCACTTTTGTAAAATCATCATGGCTTTTCCCAGAAAAATAGCCATTTAGCTTTTCTCTGAAAAACTCTACAATCTTCTCCTGACAGTTTCTTGTGTCATGACACGAATTAAAAAGTAATACTTCAATTACATGCTTGTGGCTGTCATCCTAATTTTTTTTTGACACACACATATCCTGCATGCAGCATTAATCATGGGATCTTTAAAATTCAGAGATAATTTAAAACCAATGGTTGCTTTGTACGTGTGCGTGTATGTGTTTCCTTTTTTATTGAAGTTTCAGCTAAGAAAAATAATTATACTGTGCATCTACATGAGAAAAGGAAAAACAACTCCAATGTTTCCCAAAGTATTTGTAATATGCAAAGTTTTTTTTTTAAAAAAAAATGGGTCACATCTAACTGCTACCATCTGGCTCATGAGTCTCCAAGATTACCCTGAAATGCATTCACATGTGCTTTTGAAGCAAGATTGCATATTGCCAGAAAAGAATGCTTTGCAGCTAAAAGCTGAAATATTTCAAAGGGAATAATCTAAAACTAACAGGCAACAGTACCAATTAACCCTACTCTTTTTGCCCAAGGATCTTCTTGCCCCCTCCCTCATCCAAGGTTGTGTCAAGCCATCCAGTGGTCAATTGCTTCCTTACTCCCAAGTAAGCCCTGCTATTTATAATTAACACTGCTAACTTAAATAAAGCAGTGTTAATTAGTTAACACTGCTAAGTATTCTAACAAGTAGGGTTGAAAGACAATCTGATACTGTTCCAGTTCATTTTTTTGTGGGGGGAAAAAAACAGAAAAATTTCAGAGACATGTAAAGCATTTTCCCTTATGCTTCTTCCTCTTTTAAAGTTTGTCCCATACAGTAAAGCTTTTGTGTGGGACTGGTGCAATGGTGGGATTCAATTTTTTTTACTACCAGTTTGGTGGGCGTGGCAGAGGAAGGACACTGTAAAATCTCCATTCCTTCCCCACTCCAGGGGAAGGTTACTGCAAATTCCCCATTTCCTCCTGATCAGCTGGGACTCGGGAGGCAGAGAATAGATGGGGGCCAGTCAGAGATAGTATTAACCAGTTCTCCGAACTACTCAAAAATTCTGCTACTGGTTCTCCAGAACCGGTCAGAACCTGCTGAATAACACCTCTGGACTGGTTGAGAAGCAAATAGCGTCCCTCATCACCTTTAGGATATTGTCTCTATTTCCCTTTCCTTCTCTCTGAAGAAAGCAATGAACCAGAATTGAAACTTGTTATACTTTAGCTTTTTCAAGATCAACAAGGTACTACCAATTGTGTCTTGTGGACCAGTTTGTGAACAGAGAATTTAAATGCTCCAAATGCAAGCTAGAAAAATAAACTGGAAGAGACTTTATATTAACAAAACAAGTGGTGTAATCTTAAATCAATTTTTCCAGTGTGACTAAACACTAGATGGAGCTCTGCTACAATCTAAGTGGTACTATCTATTTCATGAAGTCAACCTCTGTAAAATTCAGAGATTGATTCTCTGAAGAATACTTTCAATCAGGTACTGTTGACATACTTCCATAATGATGTTACTAAACATATTTTATCCTTGTTTCTATTAATCATTCAATCTACAAAGTTCTTTCTCTAAAATATCAGTTCACAAGGCTACACTAATACAATCCTATGCATTATCTTAAGTAGCTTTAAGGTACTCCCATGCACATGGTACAAGCCATGGTGATGCCATGTGTTATGATGTTAGTGAACAATTTATAAAATGTACATCATTTATGTTGTGATGTACGTTATGTTGTGAAGTGCGCTTTGTTCTCTGGTAGCCATCCAAACTGCATGCCAAGATTCTGCACAAAAGCAGAAGCAATTCCTGATCTCTTCGTCCCATAGCAATGATTGTATGAAGGAGCTCCACTTGTTTCCTTCTGACTCAGCTCTGGAATATTTGAAGCTGCCCAGTGCTTTGAATTGTTTTATTTGGGGATGATCCAGGTTCTACATTGGTGATCACCCCATCTTTCTTCCTCATCCTTTCATATCACTTCCCTGAGAGGCTTCCATTATTTGAAGGCAGTTCCTTGGGGGTGGACAAATGGGCACTCTGCAGCTCACTAATCCTCTAATGAAGATAAAAGGGAAATCACATCTCTTATTTTGCTGTGAACCAGAAAAGAATTGCAAAGCTCTGCAAACGATTCAAACAACTCAGATCAATTCTGAGTCGTGTTCCTTCACTCCTGTCACCATAGCATGCAAGAACCATGGTTAGGGCTATAGTGAAAAACATCTGATCACAAAAATCCTGGCATACTAATTATTATTTTTTTGGCTTTGTAACTTCAGTGGTTTTTAAGAGAGAATAGAAATGGGCATTTGCAGTTCGATAGATTTCCTGTTGCAGCAACTTTTGTTTGTTTGCAAACACACAGATAAATGTACAAAACACATACAGTTCTGAAAAAATGGTTGTGGGAACAATTTGTTTTCTTTCCCTTTTATATGGAGGGGAGGAAATTTGAATAGTTCTAGGAACTATTGTTAGCTCTGTGAGGTAGTCCAGAGAAGAAGGGCAACCAAGAGCACTAGCTCTATCATTATTATAAAGTTACCTTCACAGAATCTTTTAGTATTTCTCTCCTCCTTTTCTCTTATTCTCGAAAAAATAGGGAGGGTCCCTTCTGAAATGTTTCCGATGCCATCCCTCCTTTTGTGGGCGGAGACATCTCTAAATTCTGATTGTCAATGCCAGGCTCTCCCTTCTGACTCCCAAAATCATTCTCACACACTATTACAGCTGTGTAGCTGAGAGAGTGGACACTAATCAGGGCATTGCTTTATTGAAGCTACCATATTGATGTCTTACCTCTCCTCAGGGGACCCCTTAGCATGGATTTCAAGCTGTTTTTACAACCTCCCATTGGTCATCTAAAAATAACACTGATTAGTGGTTTTCTTTGCCTGTTCTTCATGTTGTTAGGATGACAGAAGTGACAAAGTCTATCAATAGTCAGTTTTTAAAGACTGGGCAGTGAAATGATAACAGTATGGATTTTTTCTTATCTATGAAAAATCTTTAGGCTTAGTACAGCGTGATCAAGTTGTTCAGTTGGACTATATAAATGAGAATAAAGGTGGATTTGCAAGCAATGAAGAAAAGGGCAATTGATCTAGAAAAGCATCCCATTATAAGGACACTGGGATTTATGCAAGATTATTTACTCCCTTCATGTATTACATGCATGGATGACATGGGATGCCTAGAAAGAGGAGCAGACTGCACTGCTAACCATGTCCTTATAGCATACGACTGAGCAAACAGATATTTTTCATGTCTGTGCATTGAACACTGGCAGCTGGGAAAAAAACAGTGCATGAGCAGCAGAATAATTCCATAGAATTGAATTTCATTGTTACCCTTTGCATTTCAAAAATAGCATCTTCTTAGCATAACCTCTTGGAGAACAGGTAAAAGATATGCAAGCATCAATTCTTATTGCATCTGGTAGTTCAGGAGTGATATTGTTTCTGCTTCCAATCTAGACTGAATTCTTGTTTCACATCACTATTGACTTTGGAGATCAGTAAAGACAGGTATATGGCTGCTAGTATTTCATTTAAAACCTGGCCATATTTGGGGAGATTTTGAAAGGAAACCACTTTTAATTGAGAGTTGATTCCTCAGAGACTGGGTAGTTGATGAGTTGGTGCTTTGCACTGAAAAGATGTATATGCTTAAGAAGTGTAGGAGGAAGATGACTCATCAGGTCACTTGTGATGATCCACATTTTTAATACATTGTGCATAATTTAGGCAGCAATGCTTGCACCTGTTCTCATTCTTGCTAGCAGAAGCAGTGGAGGTTGTCAGCATTGCCTGCTACTGACAGGTTGTTCTTTTCTCAGTTCTCTTAGACTCTGCTGCCTCAGTCTTTTCCAAGAAGTGAGGTGGCTTAGTGGCTTAATTATGCTGGAGACGGTCTCAGCTCTGGCGGTTCAAGCCCTAGCTCTGCATGGCAGGGTGAGCTCCTGTCACTCGCCTCTGCTTCTGTCCACCTAACAGTTCAAAAACATGCTCTGTGCAAGTAGATAGGTAGATACCACTTTGATGGGAAGACAAGCTGGTTAATCTGTGCAGGCAGGCAGATTTCTGACGACTCTGAACTTTCCCAGTTGCCGCCTACTCTTGCAAGGCAGGTCCAGGAAGGGGAAGGGCCTTGGGTGACACTGCGGGAAGAGCCATTTGTCTTTCTCTCTGCTGTGAAGTTAGCTTGCCATCTTGTAGCACATGTTGTGAAGCATACAAGCATTTCCTATAACAGGGCTCATATCTTGGCAAGCCAAACTACTGCTCTGCAATAGTATTGTGGTCTCCTGGCTACTGTAACAACACCATATGCTAACAACAACAACAACAACAACAACAACAACAACAACACTCTTTTCCAAGATGAAGGTATTTCTAATATGAATGAATTCTGTTCCCAGCATCAATGGGCAAATATGGCCAGGATGTGCTTGGATGTGAGGGATGGTTGGAGAAACAGTTCAGTGTCTTTGAGGACTTGCAAAACCTAAAAAGCTCCAATGGGAAAGGTTGCTGGGTACAGTTCTGGGACAGCCGTCTTCTGCCCCATTTGACAAAGTCTTTCAACTAGGTGAGCACACAAGGACAACGAGCTTCAGGACAGTGGATGACCTGATTATATAGTGAGTCTCTTTCAGAGGAAGAATGTGCTTTATCTGTAGGCTATGTTTTTTCTTCTCTTGAACCCATTAGAAAATATTAAACTCAACTTTAGCAGGAAGACAAAGAAGTGCAGAGTGCAACCATCCTACACAAAGCTAAGCTTTTTTCAGACTAGTCTAGTTTGGAAAACATTATCTAGCAATGCTGGTGTGTTCCCAAAATGGTGTGTCAATAGGTTACTCTTGTAGAAAACAAAAGTCCAGTATGAATTACAGTTCAAAGACAAGTATTTATTGGTTTGATTTAATTTTTAATTTGATTGATCATCCACCTGTAGCACAACTTTTAACATGGACTTGCAATTTTGTTCATTTCAAAAAAAGATGTAATGAACTGGGATGAAGAAATGCCAAACATACAGTCAGCATATGCTGCCTAGGATAATGGGATATGTGTGTGTTTCCAGACATCCTTAACAATTAGCAAATAGCTAGACAGAGTATTTCCCTGTGTAAAGTTACTTTTATAAGGTAGTTCCCAGTTTAAGAACAAGTACCATTTCCAAGGTGTTATTTAAATCAAATTTTGCTACAATAAGCTCAGTTCTTAATTATGAGTCATTCTTAACCTGGGAACTTGTTACACTATATTCAATGAAGATTGACTTTTTTGTGTAGTTTTGGAACTTGTGATATCATTTTAGTGCTAATGAATTTTAGAGATTTAGAGAATGACTAGTCCATCCAACTGGTTTTGTGCTTAAGGCAAGAACTAGAACTGATGAAGAATTTTTGTAGCTCAAGGTTGAAATAAGGACACTTGTACTCTCTAAGGTTGGTTGTTTCCTTGCCAAAATTTCACTACCTGTGCACTGATGATGTTACCTAGTGTGGATATTGAAGCATTTCCAAGAAAACAACCAAGTTCAGAGAGCACCAAGGGCCTTTTAGGACTAGAGCTCAAGGTCTCCTAGTTTCTAGCATGATGCCTTAATTGCTGCTATTTTTGGCCCTCTCCATACTCCCACATTATTACATAGTGACTCCTACATGGACTGTTGTTTTCCTCTCCAGGCAGTTAATAAATTTGTGAATAAAAAGCTAGGCTGTTTTCTGACGAGAAGCAGCAGCAAATGATGCACTTTCTCAAGTTAAAATCCAAGTGACCATAATAAGCTAATCACTTATGGCATTGGAGGCTCCACCTGTCTCTCTCAGGAAGTAACAAACATCATGCAGTACATTATACTGTTTTATTGAGTATACATTTCGTAAGTTCAATAATTATTTGGCCATTTATAGATAATGTCTGTTTTGAAAATATACCTTTGTTTTAAATTAAAGGCTAAGAAAATGTTCATAACTTTCTCCCAGATCTGTCCTGAGGAAAAGATGCAATGTGGAGCAATGAAAAGTGGCTTGCAGAGCCCCCAAACTTGTGCAGATCTTTTTAATCTTCAAGAATCTAAGCAAAACAGAATCTTGCTAAGGAATATCAAGAGCCAAAGCTTTTATCTTCTTTTCCTTTTTAATATAAAGAGATTGGTAGCAATTTAAAATAAAGTCTAATTTGTTATGGCGAAAATTGTCATGCTGTTTGCTTGGGTGAGCAAAACTCTCAAAGCAGTCTAAACTCAAAGTACCCATATTGAGTTTAAAAATGATCCTTTTCTGACTTCCGGTTCCGGCGGCTACGGCGACGGGCAAGCCTTTGCCCGCTCCCGCTCTCCCGGTGGGCTTCCCCCGCTTCTGGGGGGGCACAGGACGCCCCAGAGAGGCGTCCTGCCGAGGAAGCAGCTCGCGGAGGGCCCTGGCATTGGCGGCGGCTGGTGGGGGCTTCTCCGCTTCGCTCTAGGCACCGGGGAGCAGTTTCGGAGGGCGCCATGCGTCTCGCTCCATGCCGATCGGACAACATAGTTTTGAAGGAAGCAGCGGGGGTATGGTGAGAGGCTTCCTTTCTTCACTCCCTTTCTTTTTGAATTGATGGACTTTTCAGCGTTTTTAAAAGTTAAACTTTCGGATTCTTGCTGGAGGTGCGGCTAGAGGGAGGGGGATTTCCCCCCCCCTTGGACAAGCGGTTGAGAAGATTTTGCTTTCGCCCCCAGGGGAAGGAGGAGGGGGGAGAGCCAACTAATGATGCCTCACCCCTGTAAAAGTGACTTTCATTGGATTTAGTTCCAGAACTTATGGGTGAACTGAGAATTTTCTGAACTTTTAAAACTTTGTTATGCCTCTGAGCCAAAAGCTGGCAGGGCAAGATGGCACACTTCCGTTGTCTTCATGAACTGTGAAACCTGACTCCACCTTTAAAATTCAGGCTTCCGGTCTTTGTCTCTGTGTCACCCAGAAGAATCTCTTGTGGATTGCTATTTTCTGAACCCTCTGGAGAGAAAATTTTTCTCTATTGCTAGACTGACTAAAGAAACTCCCAGCTGCTTGGATCTTCTGCCTCCTGAACTCATCTGCCTGCTCTACCTCTTCAGCTGTCCAGTCTCTACACTGACTGATCTCTCTGCTTTATAAACTATGTCTCCAAAAAGACCACCACCTGGAAAACCTGGCTTTGCTACCTCTGCACCGACATCTGCAACATCCAGTCCTGCCACACAGTCAAAGATTACAGAACTGATGCAACCTAAGAGCACAGAGATGGATTTGCAACAAATGCTTCAGCAACTCATACAGGGCCAGGAAGAAATTAAGAAACAATTAAAGGAAATGAAGGAAGAAATTAAAGAGAATCAAGTCCAAATTTATAAGAACTCACAGAGACTGGACCTTGTGGAGGGTGGGGTGGCGGAGGCGAGGGGGGGGTAGAAGCTTTGCAGAAGGGTAACAAAGAACTTGATATCCAACAAATGAAAACAGAATTTGAGAGAATGTCCTTTTATCTTAGATTTCAAAATGTTATAGAAGCAGATGGGGAAAACATAAGGGACATCATTACTAATATCTTAGCTGAATATATACACAAAGATAAACAACAGATGGAATGGGAGATAGACCTGGTCTATAGAGTGAACTCAGCATATGCCAGAACACATAATGTACCCAGGGAGGTCCATATCAAATTTCTTAGGAAAAGCACAAGAGACATAATTTTGGGTGTACAAAGGGGGCAAGCATTGACAAATCACGACAGGGAGATAACCATCTTGAAGCAGATCCCAAAAAAAATTAGGGAGAAAAGGAAAAACTATTCGCAATTGGCGAATAAATTATACCAGAAAGGGGTGTGGTTTAGATGGTTGATGCCTGAAGGGATGTTGATATTCTGGGAGGAGACAACAATCAGAATCAATACACCCATAGAGGCTCAGGCCTTTATGGAAAAAAATAAAGCGAACCTAGAAAAAACAGAAGACTCTTCAACGGTCACACAGGACACGGGAGGGGCCGGAGCTCTGCCAGCGGGGGGAGAAGGGGCAACACTAAGAAAGCTCAGATCACAAAAATGAATAAGAAAATCACATTGTTATAAACAGACCGAAAGTAATAATGAAATTATATCTAGACTATACATTATAATATATAAGCTGATTGAAAATTTTTTATAGAATTAGTATGCTGATTTTATATGATTTTGTATTAATGTTTTATACATAGATGTATCTTATGAGTTTGGAGGGAGGGGGCGTCTGCCATACTTGCAACTGCCAAAATTTGTATACCATTCCACCTACCCTTTTCCTTATAAATGTTTTAAAAAACCAATAAAATTTTCTGGAAAAAAAATGATCCTTTTCTGAAACAACTGGGCTACTTTGTAGTCAAAAAGGAGTGATGGTTCAGTGGTTAAAGACACAGAGCTTGTTAGCCCAGGTTCGAGACCCAAATGTTGTACAACAGAGTAAGCTCTCGTTACTTGCACCAGCTCCTGCCCATTTAGCAGTTCGAGAGCCTGAAAATCAGAGGTGGTATTCAGCAGGTTCTGACCAGTCTTGGAGAACTTATAGAAGACATTTTGAGTAGTTCAGAGAACCGGTAAACACCACCTCTGACTGGCCCCATCCCCATCTATTCTTTGCCTCCTGAGTCCCAGCTGATCGGGAGGGAATGGGGATTTTGCAGTATCCTTCCCCTGCCATACCCACCAAGCCATGCCACACTCACCAAGCCACAGAACCAATAATAAAAAAAATTGAGACCCACCATTGCTGCAAATGTGAGTAGATAAATCGGTATCAAATGGGCTGGTGGGAAGATAACAGCATTCATTGCACATTCATATAGTCATGCTGACCACATGACCATAAAAATGTCTTTGTATAATACTGGCTCATTGGCTAAGAAACAGATATGAGCACTGCCCCCTAGAGTCAGACATAACTGGACAGGGAAAACCTTTACTTTTATTTTTTGTAGTCAAAACAGGATATTCAAAATTCAGGCTTAGTTTGAATTGATAGGTTTTGTATTCCAGAACAATTTACTATAAAATATCTTTGTAATTATCATTGCCATAATTTGATGAATAAATTAAATAAATAATCTACTTCCTCTCATTGAGACTCAGGATCAGTTTTCTGAAGTCTAACACTAAAGCTGTTCTAGTAATGAACATTACATAGATGAACAAGTAGACAAGTCACAAAGATAACAGATGATGATGGAAGGAGAGCTCACATCACGATGGCACGATGTGCGATCTTGGTGCTCTGAGATCGCAGTCGAATTTCTGCCACTGGATGGTCCATTTGGACCTAAACTGTCCTGCAGAGATGGTGATTGAGAAGGGCACCTCCTTCTGATCTCAGGGACACCACAAAATCCTTGAAAGATTCAGGAATAGCCCCTTTTTTCCAGTGACAGAAACATAGCTAAAGAAGCTGCTGAACTTGGGACAGCTCTGGAATGGGAAGAAAGCGGAAAGAGAAAGGGTGTCGAATTGGTGAGGAAATTTTATTATTAGAGGAAGAGACTACCAAAGAAAAAAATTTAAGTTAAGTTAAGATTGAAGACAGAAGACTGTAGGTGGCGAGATTGATCTGCATTGAACTTAGCGTGTTATCCAGTTTCTATTTTTTTTCTTCACGGATGGAACTTTTGCAGGGGCTCCCTATTTTTTAAACTGAATGGGTTAATTCTTTTTTCTTCTTTTTTCACTTTTGATTATCCCTATGGATTAAAATTCTCCTTTTTTAATAATGCTTGATTTAATTGATTGGATTGTTTTTGATCTCCATTTAAGGGTTTTTTCTTTCTTTCTTAAACTTGGAACATAAAGAAGATAATAAGAAGGATTATAATGAGGGTTGTAACAACAGGAGGAAAAGCAGTTACACTGCCACTTAGAGGCTGGAGGCTGGATACATTGTTTTTCTTCTTTCTCTTTGATCACTTGAGATTCAAGGTTCTTTCACTTTGTTTACTGACAGTGATACTAGGAAGAACACGTTGTTTATACAGGTGCCTTTTGGAAGTTCTATCACTAGCTATTGGAGGGAAGACAACATTTTGACTTGAAAGATAATAAATGAACCTGTTTGAAGTTTATTAAAATAGCCTTGAACCCTATAGTGGCAGTGTCTGCAAAATTGAAAGAATGGCTCAGAAGGAAATGATTATGTTTGAAATTCAAATCTATTAGTTGTGACAGAGATAATTGAAAAGAGAATGGAGAATATGGAATACAAAACAGAAAAATCTGATGGAGAAACTGAGGATGTTTATCAAATGAAGAAAGTAGAGGACAGAGTTCAAAAGATGGAAGGAAAAAAATGAGCAAAGAGATAAGAAAGCTGTGGATACTGACAACAAAGTGAGCATGGTTGGTAATGGCAAGAGCGGAATATGGAAAGGGGAGATAGATGGATTGGAACTCAACCCAGACTTCAAAGCACAGAAGAAGAAAAGAGAGAAAAATTGATGGAGATCAGGAGAGAAATATTGACAGAAGCACTAAGTGATAACCAAAGATAAGCTGATGGAAAGAACAGATGTTGGGTTTCAAGCTTTTATGAGATACGAAAGGAATAACATGTTGCCAAGAGAAGTTTATACAAGATTTATTAAGAAAGTAACTAGAACATTAATGCTACAAATGGCAAGAGATATAAGACCGTACTATTACTGGAAAGATACAGATTGGGGCAATGAAAATGTATAATAAAAATTAAGCTAAATTTAGTTTACTAGTAGTATGTATAAAATGAAGTGACAATAGCTATAGTTAAATAATGATTAATAATGATAACAATACATATAGATATATTAGTTTGATAATATGAAATTTTATATAAACAACAGATGGAAATTATGAGAGGAGGTTTAAAAGCTTTATCTAGAATATGTTATAAAGATGTATTGTGATTGGATGATTTTAGGATGATTTAATGGAATGTTATCATAATCCTATTCTAGATTTTGAATATTATATATAAAAGGATGTAAAAACAATTATAGTCAAATTAAGGTTGAGATATAATAATTGTGATATACATGAATATAGGTGAATTTAAAATATGTGATTTGATATGAAAAGCAGGTGGTGACTATGGAAGAGATGCATGGAAATACTGTAACCAACTGACACACTTTCTACAATTTGTAATGGAAGATGTTTTTTATTTTATTTTTATGTTTGTTTGTCCTTGTTCAAAAACAAATAAAAATTGTTTAAAAAAAAATAACAGATGATGATGATGATGATGATGATGATGATGATGATGATGATAGTGGTGATGACAACGATGATGATGGATCCTATCCATTCAGTTGTGTCCAACACTTGCAATTCTATGGGTCTGGTCTCTCCAAGTCTTCCTATCTTGAACTTTTTTGAGTTGTTCTATGCTCTGGCTGTGCTTGGTCTGCAAGCCAAGATAACGCCAGACACCAAGTTGCAGTCAAGCCATTTATTAACAAGCTAATGTAAAACTACGAACAAGCAACAGGGGCTGTCTGACAGCCATTTGTAGAACCACTGCCAGGCAGTTGGCCAATCTGAGGGCTACGCTCAATGCGCCTGTATCCAGGCTCGCTGGAACCAATCAATGAAGCCCGAGCGACTTCGACTCAGCCCCAGGTCATAAGCCCGAGGACTTAACACTCCTTCCCCCCAGATCGCGGAAACGTATTCACATAGGTAGGCAGGCTGATGGTGGATCTGCCCCAACCTGCGCAGTTCAGGGGACGATACTGGTGGAGAAGGAGCATCACAGTCCTCTGGCAGTGGACTCGACGAGCAAGGAATGCCCACGGAAGACTCCGCTATGCATGCATGGGTTCGAATCCCATCCTCATCACCAATGCTTGGTCCGCAAGCCAATATAATGCCAGATGCCAAGTTGCAGTCAAGCCATTTATTAACAAGCTAATGTAAAACTAAGAACAAGCAACAGGGGCTGTCTGACAGCCATTTGTATAACTGCTGCCAGGTGGTCGGCCAATCCAAGGGGTGCGCTCAATGCGCCTGTCTCCAGGCTCGCTGGAACCAATCAATGAAGCCCGAGCGAGTTCGACTCAGCCCCAGGTTGTAAGCCCGAGGACTTAACACTCCTTCCCCCCAGATCGCAGAAACGTATTCACATAGGTAGGCAGGCTGATGGCGGATCTGCCCCAACCTGCGCAGTTCAGGGGATGATACTGGTGGAGAAGGAGCGTCAGTCTTCTGGCGGTAGACTCGATGAGCAAGGAACACCCACAGAAGACTCCGCTATGTGTGCGTGGGTTCAAATCCCATCCTCATCACCAAAGCTTGGTCCGCAAGCCAAGATAATGCCAGATGCCAAGTTGCAGTCAAACCATTTATTAACACGCTAACGTAAAACTACAAACAAGCAACAGGGGCTGTCTGACAGCCATTTGTAGAACCGCTGCCAGGCGGTCGGCCAATCCGAGGGCTACGCTCAATGCGCCTCTCTCCAGACGTGATGGAACCAATCAATGAAGCCCGAGCAAGTTCGACAGCCCCAAGTCGTAAGCCCGAGGATTTAACAGGCTGGTGTCAGCTTTGGTAATGCCCAGCCATCGTGATCTTTGGTGGCCTGGTTTCCTTTTACCACTAACTCTTCCAAACGTAATTGCATTCTCCAGTGAATTCTGCCACAGGACATGGCCAAAATAAATGAGACATAGTTTTGTGATTATAACAACAAAACTAATTTAAAAACTTGGAATGTGTTCATTTCATGTACTTTTCTATGTTTTATACTATGTTTGGGGGGAGTGGAATACTAAGTGGAGCTCTGCACAAGAGCACCTTTTATGCCAGCAGTGGTCCTGGGTGGAAGATGAGGTTTCTGTCCTTGCCAGTGTTTCTTCAATATCAGTTGGCTTCTTCCCTCAAGGCAATTTCATTCAGCTGCTACATTTTCTAAATTGACCTGCAACTCTTCGCTGTAATTTGCTTCCTCTTTCCAAGTATCTCACTGTGATCACAACTCCACATGATAATCTAGCTTAATTTTACAAGTGGAGCCTCAGATAGTTGGGTTGATTACTTACTGAGTCAGCCTTATTCCTCATGCACAATAGGTCACAAGAAAGACATCACTTCTAGCTATGCCTGAAGTCTAATTCAACTCTTATGACTTCTAGAAATCTTATTGCTTAGAAGCTGCACTGTGTTTTGATCCCAGCTGAAATACAACTTTGTTTCTTAAAATTTCCTATTTTCTTATTTTCTGCTTTTACTCTGACTTATTAATTGGTCCAAGCCTACTCTGTATAATGAGTAACTAAAGTGGGGCAGGCTAGACCGTTGAACTGCAGTGTTTTGATTAATCTTATATATAATGACAATGGTTTGCTTAATCATATTTTACTAAATAATGCACAATGAAGTAGGTTACACCTCATGTGAATCCATAAGGTCTAGTGGTTAAGGCACCAGGCTAGAAACTGAAAGACTCAGTTTTAATCCTGCCTCAGACAGGAAAGCTGACTAGGTGGTTTTGATTGTTCACTGTCTTGAGTTACTTATAAGTAATGAAGGAAGTATAAAAATTGAATAGAGATGATGGATGATAGATAGATGATAGACAGACAGACAGACAGACAGACAGACAGACAGATGATAAATAATTATATAAGTTTCTGTGATTTTTGGCTTCGCGTTGTGTGAATTCAGCTTGTATTACAGTTTCTGCTTATTTGCCCTAAGCAACTCAGCCAGTAAGTAACATATTGCAATAACACAGTAGTAAATACTGATACTAATAAATTGTAACTTGGAAAAAGCAGTCAAATTTATTTCATAAACCTCAGCCAATTCTCATTTATCAAAAACCTTGGTTTTGAATACGGAATAGGAATGTGTTAATTAAAATATATATATCTGTATAGGAAATGTGTCAATTTTTAAAAGAATAAAATAGAGAAAAGCATTTCCTTTCAAATGAAATTTTACAAGAAAGGGTTTACAAGAAATTGATAAGTTAATTCTTACTTTGTGAATACTCCAGTTGCAGTGATGAATGCTATTGAAATCCATGTGCTTACCGTTGTGTGTAGTTTCATACACTGATGGATGTAAATGGCCTGCTATCATTTTTCAGTTGCTTAATAACTTGCAAAAACAAGCATGCATTGAACATAAATCTTTATGACTCACAGTGTACTTGTTGAACCATGTATTTCCCTTGAATGTTTTTTTTGGTGCCAAAATCTTTGATCTTCCTTGGCAGGAAGTTCTTGTAACAGCAACAGAAGATTCACAAGCCATGTAGGCAGAGGATAAAATGGGCTCCTTGGAATAAACTAAATGCTAATTTATCCTGCTTATATTTTAAAGATACATATGGTGATTGGGATTAAAAATGTACACTGTAAATCCAGCACGTTTAATTTCTCTGCCCTCATGCATTTGTCAGTGTCTTCCAATGTTACAAAAACTTTTCCAGGCCATTGTTTTTTAAAATCCCAAACTGGGCAAAATCTAGACTCAATCAGATTTGTCTCTAGATAAGGGACACATGAGGAATCTGTGCCCAGGAATGCATGCACGGGTCCTCTGCTTAAAAACTTAAAAACTTTTTGGCTCCAACTGCACATCCAGGATCGGACAAGCCTTCAGCAGCAGGAGGCAGAGATGTAATGGTTGGGGAAGGGACTTCTCATGAGTTAGAAAGAGGTCACTGGAAAAATTCTGTTTATGCTGCTCTCT
The DNA here is from genome assembly GCF_964273705.1 of Natrix helvetica. NCBI lineage: Eukaryota > Metazoa > Chordata > Lepidosauria > Squamata > Natricidae > Natrix > Natrix helvetica. The sequence continues at coordinate 247,804,783 of NC_138552.1, forward strand.
ATTATCAGTCTTGGCAAGCGCTCCGCTGATGGTTTACTCTTGAAACATTCATGATTGGTCTTGGAAAATTTTCTACAAAACTTATGATTGAGCTACAGATTCTGCCTGTCATTATGACTCCCACTAGCCCAAGTAAATGCCTACTCGTGGAAACAAGATGTTTAGCTCCCAAGGTTGCCATTTCTTGAGGGGAAAGTTTTTGGTACTGGGTTGGAACTTGGGAAGGTAGCTTGCAGTTGGTAGCACACCAGAGGTGGGTTGTTCCCAGTTCGGCCCAGTTCAGCCAAACTGGTAATGGTGGTGGCAGGAGGCTCCGTCCACCTGTGTGCATGCTTCTGCGCATGCACAGAATCATTGCACATGCACAAGAGCATGTGCACATGCACGAGCAAAACAGTAGTAAAACTGGTAGAAACCCACCACTGTAGCACACACAAGATCAGACCATAATAAAGAAAGCCTTACTGACATAGTTTTAATCATGCCTAATTAGAGATGAAGAGAGAAAAATGGCCTGCTCTTTCCCATCTCCCACCCTCGCTTTTCTGGGAATTGGTCTGAAAACAATGATAAAATAGGCAGCCTGTTTTTGTTGGCAAGTGAGCCAGTAGCTATATCCAGACAGAAAATATTTCTGGCTGTGCTATAGCATTCTGTTTCGAGAACAATTGCATCCACAGTGAGATGTTTTCACAGAGTATTTATACCTGTATTCAAATAGTAAATTCATAATCTCAGCACGAGCCATTAACGAAAGGTGCCATCCAAGGACATGAAATAAGGGTTAGCAAGCTGGGGAAACCCACTATTAAAAAACAACAACAGCAAGAAACAAACCACAAACATGCATGGGGAGAATGGCTGGGACCCAGAATAGCATAATGAATGCTGTAGAGCAAGGGTTCAGTTCTGGACTACATATATTCTCTTTTTTGTATAGTGAATGCTTCTGGTAAACATGCAACTTGCAAGTATGTATGTATGTATGTATGTATGTATGTATGTATGTATGTATGTATGTATGTATGTATATAGTAAGCTGGGGAGGCAAAACTAGGAAGAATAGAAAAGGAGAAAAGTGCATGCTTGCTTGTAATGATGCTGGCAGAAGCTGTAATGAGCTGTGACAATCACCTTGAGGAACAGAAGGAACAGCCGCAACCAAAATAATGGTAAGATAAAATCTGACTCCAAAACAGAAAAGTAATATGAGAAAGCCTCTTGGAACCTTTCCTAGGGCTGTAATAGATAAAGACATGAAGGAAAGAAGCACATTCAGACTTGCAAGATTCTATTACTGTAACCCTATAATAAAAGTAGCATTGGCATTCATAACTTTGGTTTCCTAGCATGGTGTACCCAAAGGGCTGACATGAACATTGAAGAAAGACAATGCAAGGATTCTGTCAATACAACTTCTGATACAATAACCTGCCATGTATAATATGAGATTGACAACTGGATATCAGGCAAACAATCCTATAGTGGCCCCTAAGCTAGTGAATTTTTATTGAGTTGAGTTTAATTAATTGTCTTTATTGTGTTTACTTTGGGAGGAGGGTGGGGAGGTGGGGTACTATACCACCGTTATTGGATGAGGGTGGGGAGGTGGGGTACTATACCACCGTTTTTTGTTTGGGTTACATTATGGTTTGGAACTGAAGAATGTATCCAGCTGAGATGCAGGAGGAGTCCCAGGAAGCATGATAAGCATGTCCAAAGATAAACAAAGAAACATTTTGGGTACCCAAAATTACTAGTGATTGTGGAAATTGACATTCCAAAATTTCTAAAAGGCAGAAGTTTGTGAACTAGTGCAGTAAACATAGGATTTGGGAATAGTAACAATAGTTTATGAAAAAATGGATGTTGAAGGATACATTGAAAGAAAATGAAAAGGTGGGATTTATTTTATTTATTTGATTTTTTATCCCATCTTTATTATTTTTATAAATAACACAAGGCAGACAACATAACTACTATTCTTGCTCTTCCTATTTTCTCCACAACAACTCTGTGGGATGAGTGATGCTGAGAGAGAGTGACTGGCCAAAGTCACTCAGCCAGTTTTCATGCCCAAGGTGGGACTAGAATTCAGCCCCCTGGTTTCTGCCTTCTAGAAAGCAGCTTTAAGTCAATAAGAAAAAACAAATAGAGTTCAATACAACTGCTTCCTCTTTGACCCAGGAGCTGCTCTAAGGCTTCAGCATCTTTTGAATTAATCATGGAAAATACACCAACTATCTTTCTAACTTAAGGAGTAAGATTTCTAGACAAACTAATTTCCCTTGGCACAGCTTTCTGGTTTTCCTGCTGATCAACAAAGTCCTAGGCAATAATAAAATGATTACAGACTAATTTACTCATATATTTTTAGGGACACAAATCATTCTAATGGAAAGTTCACCCTTCGTTGTTTTCTGTTCTCACGAAAACAGTCAGAAGTGGAAATATTTATTCTTTTATTTTTCACAGCCGAGAAAATGGTATCTCCACCACAAAAGCAACTTTATCTTCATTCTAGTTCAAAGGAAAATAGCATTCTAGTAACATTTATATAGAAAGTAACATTGATGAAGATAAGAATTATAGGATAGGGCAACTTAGATGATAACAGAGGAGAAAAAATAATCACTAAAACAGTGAAAAGTTTGAAATAATAATAAAGAGCTTTGGACAGGGGCACTCACTGTCTGTCCTTCTCTTTAGGGTAGTAAAATCACAATAGTAAATGGATGAAATCAATATTGATATAGCACCCTCAAATTTTACTCTCTCTTGTTTTTTTTAATTTATAGGAAGGAATGGATAATCTGTTCTTGTATGCTCAGTCTTTTTCCATAATTCTCTAGAAGAGAATTATTTAGGAATTTGGGATATTTTAGGCTCCAATCCCACCTTATTTCCCCCGCCAGTCATTATTTCAGTGTTTTTCCTGTCCCTCTCTTCTGGGCGGGTGGGGGGGTGGTCTCTTGGGTGCACAGATCCTCCTCAAAGAGCAGTGGAAATGGTGACTAAGAGGGCCTTTGCACAAGTTCACCTGGTGCACCATTTGCACCCATTCCAGGAAACCCTTCAGAGAATCATTCTTTCATCAATCTTCAATTGGACTACTATAATGGAGGCAGTGATGGGTATATGACAGTAAGTGCCCATGTCTCCTATGCTGCACAAGTTGCATTGGGTGCCAATTGTCTATCTAGTGCAATTGAAAGTACTGGTTATCACATATACCAGTGGTGGTGAAGAGCCCTCTCTGTGGGCCCAGCTCTGTTTTGGGTCTCTGCCGCACATGTGTGGGACACACACCCATGCGTAGGATGCACGGCCATGCGCCCACGCCTTGCACTTTGGGCATGCATGCACACTTTGGGTACTCGTGCCTAAACATTTCGCCATCAATGTCATATACAGATATCTACTTGAGAAATTGCCTGTTTCCATATGTTTCCACTCACCCGTGAGGACAGCTAGACTGGGCAGAATCTATGTCCCACAAGCAGAATCACCTTGTGGGACCCAGAGAACTCCTGACCTATGGAATGATATTTGTTCAGAGATCTATTTTCCTTCTACTCTTTTTTTTTAAAAAAATGTATGAACATTTATAAACACAAATAAAATAAAGATAAAATTTAATACAAACTAAGAAAACGATAAAAAGTGAAAAAATTAAAAAGACGAGAAAAACAGAAAAGAAAAACAGGATACTTATAAGATGACACACACAGAGAAACAATCTGGCTAACTTAATGCATTCTTTAGTACTTCAATAAAAAAAATTATTCTTCCCATATATTTTTAGAAAGTGGTTGTTACAGACCAGTTTCTATATAGTAGCTGATATTAAAGGATCTCACAGTTCTAAATTGTCCATTGCTGCTATCTGTCAGCAGAAAAGCTCTTCACCTGTGGAAGAGAAACTTTCCTTTAACACTTATGATTTCAGAATCACAGGCTAATGATCCTAGAGTAGAATAAAATCACTGGTAGTAAACTTGTTACAATAGAAGGGAGGTAAAAAGAGTTGTTGCAAACCTCTTGATCTGTAAATTCTCAAGACTGCCTTAAACAGTTAATTAGACACACTGAATCATAATGGGGGGGGGGGTGGCGGTGAGAAGAGAAATCTGCAAATCTTTTGCAGGATGCTAAATCCTGTTGCAACTGCAGTGGTATAGTTGAACTTTCTTTCTACCTAGTGCAATATAGGGTGAATCGCACCCCAGGGACCACTAAGACCTAAAGATTAGGATTCAGCATGGCATTCAATATTCGGTTATTAGTTCTCAGTGTCATCCCTTACCACAGGGATGGTGGACCTATTTGTTTGATTTGTCCCCAGTGACTAATGGACCTGGCTGAGTTTCAGAAGGAGCCCGAGGTTGTTTTGGAAAATCTGCTTTACAGTCTGACTGAAACCCTGGTGGCTGCCTGGAATGAAGGGGCAGCTGAGGCTTTCAACTGGATCACATCTAAGTAGCCTCTCCTGCGCCCATGGATCCTGGACGTCGTCCTGATTTACAGAGGAACTTTGGGGGAAGGAACAAGTGAAGAGATGCCTAGGGTGCTGCTGGAGACAACCAAGAGTGAACCTGGCTAAAGACAGCTTACAACCACTGATAGAGCCTACCTCGTGGCAGTAATTCTTTCTGTAATTATTTGTCTGCCCTTATTAAATCTTCAGATGGCTGCCCTGCTGTCTTGATTCACATGGCCATACCTCTCTTCTTGGAGGAAGAAATTTTGGGGTTCATCTACAGGGTGGCTGCAAGGAAAGTGCTAAGCATCTGATAGTAGGATAGTTCAGATTTGCTCTGTACTGGATTCTGGCCTAGAAGGAGAGCCAGTGGAAGCTATGTGGACTAAGCCTTGTCTGGTTTTCTGACATAAAAAGGTGACACAATAATCGGACACACACGGCAGCAGTACTTCTTATTCACTTCATTAGCGGGATATTGAAAGCAACAAGTTTCTGCTAAATTTAATCTGGAATTAAAAACTGAACTATAAGGCATGTCATTGAAAGAAATGTGGGTTTTTTCATGATTATGAATGGTCAATTTCCTAGAACACATATTTTAAGTGTTCAGTGGCCCTTTAATCTCCCATTGAGACTTTGATCATCCATAATTTTGATAGCAATAGTAATAGCACTTAGATTTATATACCATTTCATAGTGCTTTACAGCACTCTCAAACAATTTACAGAGTGAGTATATTGCCCCCAATAATCTGAGGTCTTATTTTATAGACCTCAGAAGAATGGAAGGCTGATTCAACCTTGAGCTGGGTCAGGATAGCATTAGACAGAGTTAGTCTACAATACTGAACAGGCATGAAAAGCATCGAGAAATTTAATTGAGCTCTGGCTGCGGGCAAGAATGAAGGCCTTTGCTTCCACCAGTACTGAGCAGTGGCATTGCATCATTCTGCTTCATGAAGAGGGCTACTCCTGTACAAAAATTGCCAAGAGAGTGAAATGTGATTGCACCACGGTGAGCAGAGTGGTTGAAAAATACTAAACAACTGGCTCAGTTGATGACAGGCTCCGCTCTGGAAAACCAAGAAAGTTGACAAAATGGCAAGATCAGGCTCTGCAATGCATTTCAATGGCCGACAGGAAGTTCACCTCACCTCAGGTTACAAGAATTTGGGGTGAAACATGTGATGTAAAAGTGTGCACAAGCACAATGCGTTGCAGACTGCTTGCCAGAGGGCTCAAAGGCTGCAGGGCTCGAAGTAAATCTTTGCTCACTGGCCCTCACCACTCTCGGCGACGTGTGTGGGCCAAGAAGTATGCCAAGTGAACCAATGAACCAAGGTCATCTTCAGTGATGAGAGCAATTTCTACTTGACTGGGAATCAGTGCAATAAGTATGTCAGAAGATTTCCAGCTGAAGAATTTAGGCCGTACTGCCTGAAGCTATCTGTGAAGCATCCATTGCACTTGATGATCTGGGGCTGTATCATTGCTTCTGGTATTGGTCAGATACAAATCGTGCAGGGAATCATGAATTCCGAGAAGTATGTTGAAGTCTTGGAAAAGACCATGCTTCCTTTGGCTCGGCAACTTGTAGCAAAGGACTTTTACTTCCAGAATGACAACGCTTCTTGTCATTAAGCCAAGTCCATCCAGCAGTGGATGAAGAAGCATGGTGTTCGACTCCTGGATTGGCCAGCTAAGAGCCCATATTTGAACCCAATTGAGAACTTGAGGGCAAGATTGGTTACAAAATAAGCAAGAAGCATCCAAAGACCAAGCAGGAGCTGATTGAATTCATTATTGCAGCCTGGCACCACATTGTCACCAAAGATCACATGCAAAAGCTTATACAGTCTATGCCGAAGCGATGCCGCCTGGTGATAAGCAATAAGGGCTGGCCAATTTCATATTAGAAACCATGTTTACCTAAACGGTCCTTTTCAGGGCCACAAACAATAAAAATGTTAACAAAACACTAGCATCAACCTTAGTAATTGCAACACATATGCCACTGGGTATGCATCAGTTAATCCATTTTCATAGTCATTGTAAGCATGCATTGTAAGCATGCAAACAGTACCAAATTGCAAAAGGCTTATGCTTTTCACTTAAAAACCACCAGTATTTATTTAAATATAACAATATTTGCATAGCAGTTAGCATAAAATATCATAAAATCAATGGCCTATCCAAAAAATGTCATAAACCATAAACTGTGCAGGACTTTTTCACGCAGCTGTACAACGGCACCAAAAAACTAACTTATCAATTTTTTACACACAAAAAGAAGACAGTTAACAACAGTCTCACTTATCAACAGAAACTTTAGCCTCGACTGTGGCCATAAGTCAAGGATTACCTGTACTTGTTTTCTATGTCTGTAATCCAGATTCACATGCATTAGATATCTATAGATTTCTTGTTTCAGAAGGTCCCACACAGATATGGAAAAGGAGTAGAATAGGACACTGCTTGAATTTCACTCTTGATTTATAATATACTGAATATTTATGAGCAGGAGAATTCATATTCCTAAATTCAAAACAACAACTTTCAGCAACATCACTTGCTTTTATGTGTGACAAACATAAGCACTGTTAATTAAGGATGTTATCTTGAGGTAACTAAAGTATCTTCATCTTGTTGATACAACTGGAATACATGCTTAGCAAAAGTCATATTCTGCTGGATAACACCTTAAAATGTTCCTAAATGTTCCGATATTAAATATTCTGTTTGTAGTGCATTCAAATTTCTCAGTAGGATGCTAAGCTCTCTGTCCCGATCCTCACAAGCCCATATGCACACCCAGACACAGTTTAAAGCAAAGCTAATCCATTATCTTGTTCAAAAACCAGTTGTTCTAGGCCAGGGGTATCAAACTCATGTCGTCATGGTGTCGTCATGTAATGTATCAGGCTTTCCCCCCCCCCCCTTCACTAAACAATGTGAGCATGACCAGCGTGTGACACATCCGTCCCATGGCCCAGGAGTTTGACAGCCCTGTTCTAGGTTCTCCTAAGGGATTGCCTAGTGAGCACCAAATCCACCCCGCCTGAATTGTTGCCCTCCCAGATGGACATGAGATATGGAGGAGTTTGGGCTGGGACCTGATTTTGCTTCCTTTTATCAATTATCCCCATTCTCCCCCTTCCCTTTTTCTTCCTGGTTTGTTACATGTTGACAGTTCAGAAGACAGGCTCTATTGATGTTTCTAAACCTCTTAGATTAAAAAACAAGGTAAACATCTGTTTAATAAATGAATATCCACTATAAATATAAATATTTAATATTTGATTCTGTATGAATTATTCATTTGTGGCACTTGGCTATTTGTAATTTCTTGTTCTTATTTTGATTACCAAACTTGCCACTAGCACAACAATAATAAACTACTGGGTTCATAATGTTTGTTCTTCGGGCTCCTGCAATTCCGGAATCCCAATAAGCACATGTGTAATGATTGGACTCGTGCTAGAGCCCATCCTCAGGGAAAATCTATCAGAATGTGACACATTCTATTAGAGAGAAGTTTTGTATGGATAGGCTCCAGTATGAGTTTGGAAGCTCAAAAGAATAAATCTCTAGCCCCTGTGACCAATCCAGATTGGATCCTGAAACTTCATTGATCACAGTCTGCTTCATTAGATGTATGGAGGATGTCCTATCTAATCATGGAGATTTCCTGAGGGAAATGAAATAGAATGACTGGGGGTTTTTTCCCTAAGAATTGTGCACTAAGTAATTATTAAGGCAGCTGGTATTCATGCAAAGAACTTTAAAACATACAGCAAGAAAATAAGAAAGAGTATACAGTTATTCTTGAGGAAATTGCTGTATAAAATAATTAGATGATTTCCCATCTGTTGCCTCCATTAGCATGTTCTTAAGTCCTAAGTGAGGAACCAGACATGTTACTTTGAACAAAATTAAATAATTCTTTGAAGGAGCAAAGATGTTCCTTTCCTTTTCTCCCACGTCTAGTGGTGAGGAATTTTTTGCTGATGAATTTAATATCTCAGAATAAGTCTATCAGGGAGAAGATGTATGTCAGGGGTGTCCAAACTTGGGAACTTTAAGACTTGTGGACTTCAACTCCCAGAATTCCAGTAACACAAGTAGTTCAAAGGATGTTGACAGATAGATTATAGAACATAGCATAGCATAGCTGGCTGGGGAATTCTGGGAGTTGAAGTCCACAAGTCTTAATGTTCCCAAGTTTGGACACCCCTGTCTTATATGTACTATTGAAGAAGATTGTAAAGAGATCAACAATTTAAAAACCTTTAAATTGATAGCCTGCAAAAGTCTTCTGAAATGAGCACAAAGATTCATCCACCAATAAACCAGTAGTTTCTAAACTCCCTAACATAGGTTCTTTCCCAATCTCCCCTACTATAAACATATATGAATTGCCACGGCTTTCTTCCTATTGGAAAGCTGTAGCCTGGGAAATAGATGCTAATCATTTTCAGTTGAAAAATGATCATCTCAATAATTTAACTAAGAATTTCTCCCAAGAACCATTTTTTTCTCAATCAGAAAAGCAATTGTGCTTATTCTAACCAACTCTAAACAAAACTCGCCCCTGTGCGTGACACTAAAAATACCACAAGGATTAATTACATGCTTAGTCTGCAAATGTTCTATAATCTATCTGTCAACATCCTTTGAACTACTTGTGTTACTTGAATGCTGCTCCAGTGGTGCTATGTACAGTGATAGAATGGACAAAATTCTCCTCCTGTCCTTCTTCACTTGGTATGTTGCCTATTAATTCAGTGGAGAAGCAAACATTATGGACTGGGAGCAACAATGGTTTAGTATTAAGGCTGTACAACAGTTTGACTTTGATTCTCAAAAGCCATTTCTGTCACATCTGTATCATTTCCCAAAACTTCATGCAATGGATGGGAGATTGACTTTGAAGTGCTGCATAGCTTTGTCAAACATTGCTGAAACACTCTTGTTGCAGAAAAACTCCATTAAAATGGGTTACTTACAATACAGATATAATAAGAAGGACAGGAGCTAAAGATGGGCAGACAAAGATGGGATGTGAATCTGAATACAGAATAAATAATTTTTTAAATAGGAAAGGAGTTAAAGATGGGGAGACAAAGATGGAATCTGAATATGCCACTTCCTTGTTTATTCTTAAGCAACATCAAGAATGTAAGTTCCAGATTGGATCCATTTTCTATAATAAAGTAATATATCCTCTACTATTACTAATAAAAATAAAATAATATCACAGAGCAGGAAATTAAAACTCAGATCACATGAACAGCCTGGCAAAATTCAGATGGTTTTACTTCCTAAAAGTGAAAAGAGATGGAGACAATGGAAGCTTTTGGAAGAGGTTCCATAGCTAAGAATTGGAAAGGCTCAAATCTGTGCCAGCGCCAACTATAACTCAAGATATGAGCCAAACTTTAGGTAAAGAAATTGTTGGAAGGATTGGTTCTCCTAGAGTGGTCTTTCAAACAACCCTACCTCCACCAAAATAACTTGGCTTTGAGTCATTCAGGTCTTACAAACATTGGCTCTTGGAAGAGAACTGGAAAGTAGTATAGATGACAATAGAGTTGGTGCTAGATTCAGAAGAATAGAGAAGATGGGTAGTAATCCTGAAAGTGGATTTATCTGGTTCTTTATCTGTTTAATTGCACTAGCACATGTTTCAATGAGCTGGCTCACAAAGATACATTCTGCCCTTTGGCCCTCACTAGAAAATGATACTTTCTATTATATTTTATTGGATCAAAGTACATGTTGATTCTAATGTGTTGGTTCGAGTATTCCAAAGCAAGGGTGATATTTGTAGGCAGAATAGAAGCATCATTTACTGTCAGTGGGCAGAGGGTTTTACCTGGAAGCTGTTCCAATCTACTTACCTCTTGTTTGAAATAAGTTGAATCACTGCAGACTCGTTTTGTTTGGCTACTCATATATTCCTGAATGTCAAACACAGAGAAGAAATCCTGAATGATGAAAGAAAATAGAGTTTTACAAAGCTTTCCAAATGATTTCATATAAAATATTTTCCCCACTAGAAGAAACAAATCCCAACAATATCTCCTTGTTTAAAAATATTCCTTCCTATTTTAACCTGATAATATTTCCATCTTCATCTGACAGTTTAACTTTGAGAGAAGATTAATAAGCAGAACTACAAATAATATCCAAATAATTTTTAACATAGTGTTTCCAATAGAAACAAAATTTTAAATTTCTTATTGAGTTCCTTAGTTCATAGCCTACCTCAAGGGCTTTTACAGATATATAAAATTGTTATCTTCAACTGAGTCAATTTCCATTCCATATATTCTTCTTCAAATAAGAATAAGATCCTCATCAGCATTTCAAACTCCCTTTATCATTATTCCTATGATTATTATTTCACTAAAAGGGAATTTGGGTTGTTATTCAAAAAATGGAAATGTTGTGCATATCAGTTATGGAAAGTCCACAATGGCAACAACATGATGCTGTACAACAATGAAGAAAAGCACATCACCAAATGAATTTTATCGCACAATAGCTGCTATATTGATATATTTAAAATGAACATCCATATTCAACACTGTTTTCCACAATTCATTCCTCTTATCATTTCAGACTGCTTTATTATGAAGAAGAGAGAGAGAGCCAATAGAAATTCATTTTGAGGTGATTATGAATATCAAAACCCTTCTTTATATAGTTGTATTTCTGTATAATAAGTGGTAAACTTTACATAACCATTTTACAGCTGACTTTAGAAAAACTGTGAAAGAGCCATTGGGAAGGGATTTGTAGCAGGGATTACACGTCCATAAACCAAAGAAAACATGAAAGAAACCAAAATAAAAGCCTTGATATTGCTTAATATATAATGGAATAGAGGAAAAACCTAGATGTTCAATATTCTACAAGATCTTATGAAAGTAAAGTATCATACCTGGAATCTGTAGTTTCCATTTCTTGACCCATTCTGCCTCTAAGGGTAATGCTTTAATAAAATGTCATACATAAATAATTATCAGAAGCTTGGCATGTTTTTTTATTATAAAACAAAAGGAAGCAATGCTTGTCATTTTCACCTCTTTCTGTATCTAATGTGACTCTGTACTAGAAGATTGGTATCTTCCACAACTAAGGCGAAGAGTGACCCAACAGAAAGAAATTTGCTGGCTGAAAGTTATTTTTGTCAATTTCCCCATCTGGAATATTTCTTCATGCTTTCATTGATAACTTGACAGTTTGTAAACAATATATTATTAGTTAGTTGTTCATTTAATTGCAGAGTTCTTTTTATAGCTATGCCAATATTCTGCTAAAGACCCCTAATACATTTAGACTGTGTCGGAGAAGAGCTGTGTTAGTCCATGGTAATCATAGTAGAAAGATTCTGGTAACGTCTTTATGATTAGCACATTTTATTGCAAGGTATAAGCTTTTCATTGGCTGTAGTTCACTTCATCACGTGTGAGATGAAATGCAGTAGACTCAAGGATGTGTGACAACTGCTTTCTTCTCTCTCTTCCTTCCACAGTTAAGTACAAGGTCAGCTGGAATAACCATTAGAGTCCTGGTACCTCTATATATCAAAGCTGTTAAATTGCAGATTAAAGAATATATGGTGTCTTCACAGTATAAATACGGAAGATTTTTGTAAAGTGTGTGTGTGTGTGTGTGTGTGTGTGTGTGTGTGTGTATTGCATGATCTCCATAAATGCCATATGCTGAATAAATAAGTAATACACAAACAATAAGAATGACATCAATGTTCCATTTTGATTATTTTATGCACCTACAAACAATTAAAACATTTCTTCTTTGGGCTCTCCATAACATATATGTATCCTTAAACTTTTTTATAATAATAATAACATTATCACAGATTCTTAGTAATTTTGGGCTTTTTTACCACACCACGTTCCAAATATAGTTTCCTATATTTTGCATTTCCTAATAGAATGGATGTTATATCTTTCAGTTCTGGAACTGATCCAATCTCAAATCTCAGCTGTGACTTAAACCTGAGTCTATTTGAACTCAATCTCTGATTATACACTCTTTCTCAACTCAATATTAAAAAGTAATGTTTCCTTTAAATGTAAAGCTAGAAACTTTGTCTCAAATAAAAGAACAGATTTTCAGTATGTTTGCACGCAAGACAACAGCATTAAGAAGTTGCATTAAGAATTGCAACTAAGAGAAATAAAAATAATTATATCACAAAAGAAATTCTAAATGAACAAGAAAAAACTCTTTTCTGCAGGGGTGGGGTGGGGGAAACTTTCAGGAATATGTAGATCAGATTTTGTGTAGACTTCCATTGAGGACATAATATACCAGATATCCCTGAAAGAGGAGGGATGACATTATGGCTAACAATGGTAGCCAGAGGGTAGATCCTGGTTGGTGGAATCTCTCTGGAACAGTAGCTGTTTTTCATAACTAGACTTCAGGAACTAAGGTTTGTGGTCAGCTGTTAAATTGAGTGATTGAGAGTTGAAGGATTCCAACTAAGCTCAAAGTTATAATACAGCCCATACGGACAATAAGCTCTGCCAAGCCTCATTTCTTAATTACTTCAGAATTAATATTTTTTTACTGCTTTTCAAATGTTAGGAACCTTCCAAAGGAAGATTTGTGGCATTTGCTTGGTGAGTTTCTTTCCTTCTTTAATGGGTTTAAGTCAGTGGTGGGATTCAAATAATTTAACAACCAGTTCTCTGCCCTAATGATTTCTTCCAACAACCAGCTCACCAAATTGCACAGAAAGTTAACAACTGGTTCTCCTAAAGTGGTGCAAACTGGTTGAATCCCACCACTGGTTTAAGTACAAGTTAACAACTTGTAGTCCTAGCACAGCATATTTTGGAGAGGCTAATTTTGTGTTTGTGGTCCCCATTATATGGAGGATGTTATGAATGCATGTGTTTGTGCATATTTTATAGTTTGTATCAATAAGCTGTACTTTGTTATTGGGTGATTTGCACAATGAAAATAGAAAAATAGAACTCTGATACACAGAGTCACATATGTGACATGGGTACATTTAAATGTACCACATAAATACAAGTAAACATTACTATAGTCTTGAGTGATGCTTCATGTTATAACTATTTTATATATTACATTTAAAACCAAACTTTCTTTTAAATATAGTCTATTCTACCATGAATGTTTAGAACTGGAAAATTATGCTTCATTACATGTTTGATCTATTTACAACTGAATCTTTTCTGGTTTTTAGACTGTTGTGCCTTTGAGTTTTTCCAAAGCATTCTCTTGCCCAGCTGCATTTGCTGCATTCAGCTATAACTATAAGTAAGACTTTGTAGAAATGAAATAACCTGGGCAGCTGTCCATGTGTTTATCTTCAAAGGTAGCTCAGAGAGTATAATCAGATAAGGAACTGACATTATAATCATGACTGAGCTTGTCAAAATGAATTGCATAGTTGTATGAGCTTAGTTTATTAATTCACTCTTTCTATTTTTATTTGCTCTATTATGGAAAGAACTGTAGTTCATCATCATTGTTATCATCATCATCATCATCATCATCATCATCATCATCTATAATTATATATGACTTTTTCTTCTAAAGGTGCCCATCCTTGCTACAGGAAAAAGCATTATGAAAAATAAACTTCTACCATATAATTCTAATATAGACTTGTAAAAACCGTTGTATATGCATTTGAGAAACCTGAGTCAAGATTCTAAACTATGTCCAAACAGACATGTCAAATGAACATGTTATCTTTACTGTATAAAATTGAAGAGTGATCGTGATATTTCTCACTGTAATCATATAAAATGTGCTGCCCGGATCATAAGGATAGGTAATGCACACTTTATATTCTTTTTTATGCAATCATATACATTTTCAACAAGCCTATTAAGCACAGGCAATGGCTCAGAGTATGAAAAGAATTTAGGTAGAGTGGCATGATGTAAGAAGCGGAATCTCATTGTTCAACAATTGCAAATTGCTTTTACTTGAATCTCAGCTATTTAGCCCTTAGCTATAGAGTTTTCTTTAAATTTCCAAGTGACTAAGGAACCATAAAATTGCAGCCTGATTTGACTAAATTTGACAGGACCAGATGGATTACATCCCAGAGATCTGAAGGAGCTGGCAAACATGGTCTTGGAGCCATGTCTTTCAAAGATCCTGGACATCAGGGACTTACCAGAGAACTGGAACAGAGCTGATGTGATTTCCATATTTTTTTTAAAAAAAAAGGGGGGGGGCACACAGATCCAGGAAACTACAGACCAACCAGACTGACATCAATACCTGGGAAAATCCTGAAAATATAATCAAATATAGATCTACAAATCCCTTGAAGCAAGCAAAGGTATAACCAGAAGCCATCATGGGTTTGTCAAAAACAGATCATGCCAAACAAAGCTTATTTCATCCTTTGACATAGTGACTGAATTAGTGGACAGGAGAAATGCTGCGGACATAATATACTTGGATTTCAGTAAGGCATTTCTCAAAGTAGACCACAACCTACTTCTTAGTAAGCGAGAAAGAAATGGGATAGACAGCATTATCTCCAGATGGATTTTTAACTGGCTGACAGATCACACTCAATGTGTAGTCCTTAATGGAATTACATCTACATGGAGAGAAGTAAGCAGTGGGTATCCCAAGGTTCTTTCTTAGGCCCAGTACTCTTCAATATCTTCATAATGACTTAGATGAAAGAATATAGGGGGAACTAATCAGATTTGCAGATGACACCAAGTTGGCAGGAATAGCCAACACCTCAGAAGATAGGCTCAAGACACAAAAGGATCTTGACAGACTAGAACACTTGGCCCTATATAACAAAATGAAACACAATGGTGATAAAAGTAAAGTTTCACACAGTCAAGAAAAACAAAATGTACAGATACAAAATAATTGGAACCTGGCTCAATAGCAGTAACTGCGAAAGAGATCTTGGAGTCCTAGTGGACAATCGCTTAAATATGAGCCAACAGTGCCCCCCTTTCTTTTTTGATGGAGGTGTAGTCTTCTGTTTTTAACCAGCTTATGACTGGGCCACTCTTCAAACAGAATAGTTTATCAAATGAAAGACTGACCTCTGTAAAGTTAGCCACAGAATTACCCAGGTTTGACTTTAGAATTTAGACCCTTTCACCAGTTTGCTGTCAAGGTAGCTTGAGGCAAATGATCACAACTGTTCTTCCCATCAGGTCTTTAAACCAGTTTCTATGTCATCACTGATTGAAGCACATCCAGTACATTTGTGATCCAAAAATATTCAGAATTGGCACCTGTCTTGTTTTTATCATTGTTACTTAAAACAGTACCAGCAGGCATAAATAAATGTGTATTTATTTGATCAAGGTCACTAGGAAAGTAACAGCCATGCCTTTCATCTTATCACAACAATTTTGCTATATCTCTTCCAGTGATGTCTCTAAATGTAAGCTGCTGGTCTGTAAGAATGCAATATATTTATTTTCTTGAGAGACATTAACATGACATACTGGCCTGGGAGATAAGATTTTTAAAAACATGTCTTTTCCTTTAAAGTTTAGATGCAGTTGCTGAATGGAACTGTTTTCATATGCTAGAATCAATTTCGGTGGGGGAAGAGGGGGGAAATGATGTTTTTATGTGTGTCTATTTAGGAAAGGCAATCAGAGAGGTATTTGTGACCTCTCATTCCAGCCTCTGTGACCCCTATAAGGCCATATCTATTTAGGTAGCTTTCCTAAGAGATAGCTATATGTTAGAATTGATTTGTTCAGCAATTCTGGATAGAGCTTTTAATAACATTTCTATTATATGAAAGCGAGAACTGGAGGAAAATTGCAAATGCCATATATTATAGCACGTCGTAAATTGGGTGACTGAGCTGAAGAAAGAGTGGACTGACCGGGAGATTTGCAGTCTAACAGTTTCCAATTTCTAAATTTGGGAGAGTACTACTTAAAAAAAGAGATAGCAATATAATATATTGCTTGATATATGATACATATTTGCCTTCTTGAGAAGCTTGTCCAGGAATCTATAGGCTGAACCACCTTCTTTCTGCAATCATGCGCAAAAGAGATGTCAATTTATGTTGAATTGTTCAACCTCTTGTTTGAAATTATTCTACAGGAAAGAAGGCATTTCCCCCCAGTAAAAACAAAACAGATTTCTGGATTGGATGGTGGAGGAATGGTTGAGCACCCTGCATTGGCTTGTTCTTTTTATGTTCTTTTATGTTCTCGTTTTATGTAAATGATCATGACCTTATATGCCAGATTCAAGTGGAATTTGCAGATGTGGAGCCTAGCAGAAAGAAATGTCAAATTAAGATGTGATTTTGGAAGGAAGCTAAGAAGCCACATAGAAGGAAGCAAATGTAGGCTGACCTATTAATTTCAAAAGGCTACACATCTTGTTATGATTAGTTTATGAAAAAAATGAAGGCACTTAATTCTCATGCAGAGAAATGCCCTAATCATGTTGGAATATGTATGGTTTTCCTCCATCTCTCAACTTTTAGTAAGATTTTAGTATCCGTGTAATCATTCACCAGAAACGAAACATTGACACTTGATCAGAATCAGAGGGAAAAATCTTCCGCTGAAAAATGGAAGACTTCGATTATTTTGCCTCTTTAGCCAAAGCATTATTTACAACAGCGTTTATGCGAAAATCATTTATTTACTGGAATTCTATCTTCTTGTTAATATTATGTTATTTTCTAGTCATTCATATCCTTTGAATTTCTGCTCTGTAAAAAAAAGCCAAGATGAATGCATTTCTTATAATAGCTGTAATTATACAGCACTGTAATTATATCTAATAGATTTTTACATAACAGTAGTATTATTTAGCTTCCTAGAATTTTATATAATTGGCTTAAAAGATTATAATGTTTAGACATGTTATCAAAAATTATTAAATTACAATGTCCTCCATTTCTTAGAGGAGCATCCCTACTTACTGTATATTACAAAAAAATCAAAAGAATTCTTTCATTGTTTTTAATTAAAAGGCTTGTTAATATGTTGTATCTTTCTTGGGGATTAAAACTGAGTTCAATACTAGAAATGTTGATACTAAAATTATGTTGATAAATAAAATAATACTAGAAAAATATAATAAATGTTAATTAGATATGATGTATGATTAAAAATAAATGTAAAATGTAAATAGAAATACATGTTCATTAATAACTATCTTTTAAGTCTAAGATAGCTCATGGTGCCTTCTACTGAGATATTTTTTATTCTTATATCCTGTCATTTTTGTATCGTGTCATTTAAAAATCTGTTTTCAGTTCAGTTTAACTTATTCGTCTTCCATAACATCTTTTAAAAACAATCTATCTATAATGGCAAATAATCATAATATTAACTCAGTCTATTGTTCACAAATATCCTTCAATGCATTTAATGTTAAAATATTTTGTTCCAGTCTATGTTAGTAAATCAAATTTAAAAGTTGCCCAACCTTCGAAGTCCCATCTTATCATATATATTTTTTAAAAAAGAATTCAAAACAAAGCATTTTCTCATGGGAAAGAGTCTTATAATTCCAACATTTTATTTCAAATCTATCTCTGCCTTAATTGGTTTGTAGGTTTCCAAAATCAGCATTTCCATTACCTTTTTCCTGTCTATTAAAAAAAACGTTGAGACAACTTCCGGCAGCCGAAGGTGATGGTCGGGTGCGTCCGCCTTCTCGCTGCTTCGGTGGGCTCCCCTGAATCCTAGGGGGAGCACAAGGTGCCTTGGAGGGGCGCCCTGCCATAGGGGCGGCATGCTGGGACCCCCTGGAATGGCGGCGGCTGCGGGGAGATCTCCAGCTTTGCCCCAGGAGCTGGAGAGCATAGGGAGCGTGCGGAATGCCACCGCGCGCTTCGCCAAACGCAGCCTGGAAGGAAATGATCAATTTGAATGTAACAGCTGAAGTGCGGTGAGGTGGGGGGGTCTCCCCAGGTCTTTTACAGTCTATTACTCGATTGATCTGCAGTTTTTTTGGGGGGGGGACTTTGTTTCAACCTTTGGAGGAGTTAAGATTGGAGGGGGGGGAATTTCCACCCCCCTTGGAAAAGCAGCACTTGGAAAATCTCTCCCTTGTAAGGGAGAGAGAGAAAGTTTAAAATCTACTTTCACTTCCCTTAAATAATGGGGGGGGGGGAATCTCTTTTTTCTCTTTTGACCACAACTGCGAGAGAAAGGATGGTTGAACTGATTCTTCTCTAAACTATGCATGGGAACTTTGATTTTGTTGTTTCCTGACACCTGTACTGGCTGAGCCAATATGGCCAACTTCCTCCTTCTTCTTTGTCTCTGTGCATGAGACTCCTCCCTTGAAAAATTTTATGGCTTTGATCTAATTTCCACCCCAGAGACCTCCAGGAGCCTCTTCAAATATGTTTTTCCCCTGGATTTGGAATATTTTGATCCACCTATCTGCTCTAGTTTTGTATTAAACAACTTATTCTCCTTTGGACTTGCCTGTCTGGTGATCTCTACCGGCTGTGCTTTCCCACAGACCCTATTTCTTTGTAGAGAACAATAACTATCTCCTAGCTTTATGATGGGTTCAAAGAAGTTACCACCTGGAAAGGCCTCATCGGCCCCGACATCTTCTACGTCCAGCCCCATTGCTCACCAGTCACAACTGGGATCTTTTTTACAACCTAAAGCCCCTGAAGAGAGTTCAAAGGATTTGTCCATCCATCAGATGCTTCAAGCCATCTTAAAGGGACAGGACGAAATGAAAAAACAACTGCAGGACTTAATGATCAGCTCAGAGAGATGCAACAACAAACCACACGGAATGAGCAGAGGATAGGTGCACTGGAGGAGGGTGCGGTTGGGATGAGAGATGACCTGAAGACAATCCAAAGGGGGAATGTAGAATTTGAGAATCATGTGATAAAAATGGAATTTGAAAGGATGTCTTTTTTCTTTAGGTTCCAAAACTTGCCAGAAGTTGAGAATGAAGATCTTAAGGAGATTATGACCACAATGTTAGCAGAATATATTAACAGAGACAAACAACAGCTTTGGTGGGATATTGACCTGATTTATAGGATTAATTCAGCCTATGCTGAATTATGCAAGAACACACAATGTTCCAAAGGAAGTTCATGTTAAATTTCTTAGAAAAACCACAAGAGATGAGGTTCTAGGAGCTCAAAGGGGAGGACCATTGAAATATAAGGATAAAGAAATAACCATTCTTAAGCAGATCCCAAAGAAAGTAAGAGATAAGAGAAGGAAATATTCCTTCTTAGCAAAAAAATTATACAATAATGGGGTTTGGTTTAGGTGGTTGTTACCAGAGGGCATGTTGATTTTTTGGGAGGGCAGTAGAATTAGAATTAACACAGTTGTGGAAGCAGAGGCTTTCACTAAAAAACACAGTGCTCTCTTAGGTGACATGGGGGACAAGAAACAAAGGAGGGAGGGGGTGAGGCTCTGCCAGTGGACGGGGGGGAGGATGCGACAACTAGAAGACTCAGATCACAAAAGTGATTTGAAACATTATTGCAAATGTTGTTACAATGTACCTTTATGGAAGTGATAAAAAGCAAAATGATTGAAACATACTGATGATTTTGTGTTAAATTTAAAACTGCTAATATCTATGTAAATGTTGATAATTTTCTATTTTTTTTGTAAAAGTTGCGAGACCTGGGGGGGCTTCTCCCCCACACACGATGTAGCTGTCAAAATGTTCTATAACGTTTTAACCCCTTTTTCCCTGTAAAATTTTTAAAATCAATAAAATTTGGACAATAAAAAAATTGGAAAAAAAACATTAAAGACCTTAAACTTGTATTTAAAACTTCTTTTGGTTAAGGATCGAAGCTGACTCACCCAAATTTTCACATTTTTCTACCCAAAGTTTTCTAATATCCAAAAATGATTAGAAAAGGAAATATGCAAACTGTATCCTTATAAGTGCAGATCATGGTTTGAGCAAGATGGCTATTCACTCATTTCCTGGAATGCAATACTTACTGGAGACTGTTGTCTTACAGTCACCTCACAAAGTGTAGCTGTCTAGAACACTTGTGGATGATCTCAAGTCTTCTTCTTATCCAGAGAGGAATCATGAAGAGCTGCCCTATTTACAAGCTCTTCATTCCATCACAGCCATCAGCTCCCCTTTTCAAAAAGTCATTTTCAGTTTTTATTTCTTCCCTGGAAACAAGTGCATTTCAAGTGCACTTCTTTTTAAATGGAAAATTGCTTTCTCAAGTGCAACATGGGAATTTTTGAGCATTTTAAAAGCATTTTGTTTTTAAAACATCTCTGTTTTGAAATTGAGATATTTCTAAAGTGTTTGGGGCACCCTGACACCCATTTCAAACAATATTGTTGTGTTCAAAATAAATGCTCAGGAACTAAGCTCAGAAATTAAGTTTGCACTTACTTTTTTTAAATTAAATATTTTTCACATCCCTATTATACAGTATATATTAATTTACTAGTGGTATTCAAAGAACTAGATTGGTCTGGTAGTTAAGCACCAGGGAGTGAGGGAGGAACGAAGAGAGAAAGAGAGAGAGAGAGAGAATAAGAGGAAGGAAAGAAAGAAGGAAGGAAGAAAAAGTTCCACATTGTTGATGAGAGAATATGTCCCTGAAGTTTCCAGGCATTAAGCTTGACTCAATGGAGGCTTCTCTTAATTCTGCTCAGTGTCAAGATGAGTACCATTATTGGGAGAAAATAGAAGAAAGAAAGAAATAAGAAAGACGGAAGGATGGAAGGATGGAAGGATGGAAGGATGGAAGGAAAGAAGGAAAGAAGGGAGGGAGGAAGGAAAGAAAGAAAGAAAGAAAGAAAGAAAGAAAGAAAGAAAGAAAGAAAGAAAGAAAGAAAGAAAGAAACAAACTTACTTGCTGGAAAATGCCAGGAAGAAAAAAAAAGAATTCATTTAAATCACAGAGTTGAATTTATTTTTATTATCTCAGGAATAATTTGTTTTGATGAAAATGAGTATTTAAAAATAAATAAATATTAACCTCAAATTTTCATCTGATCTACCAGATAAGACTAACAGTAGAATAACAGAAACTTGCAAGACTAAATGTGCCTCCCACAGCCACAGGTGAATTGGGGGAGGGGGGGATATTTAATCTCCGGTATGATTGGAGCTTTAAGTTTGTCTCCTTGTATTAGCATTTAAAATGTATTGCTTCATTGATTAAATTAATTGAATATATAAAACCAACTCATATCATCTTAAGAAATAATTGAAAATATCTACAAAACCCTAAAGTTAGGGATCACCATTACTTATCATTATTCCTAAAATAAGTGTGCGTGAGCTTGTAAAAAAGCAAAGTAACAAAAATTAAAATCAGTAAAAGCAATATTAAATTCTAAATTCATTCTCATTATACTCAACTGGTGATTACATCAATATATATATAAACATTATAATCTTTACATCTAACATTTCCCTTAAAACTGTATTCAACATTTCTCAGTTTCTATTCCGGATGTAACTGTTAATTTTGCTATTGCTGCATACATTCTTTCCAGTCTGGTGTTGTTGGCAAAGTATCTCTTTACCAACATTGGTCCAAGTTTGTCCTCATAACTGTCAGCATATGGCTTATAAATGTGAAATTGTAAATCACAATGTGAACCTTACACTGGAATCTCTTTGGTCAGAAATTGGGGCTTCTTACCATGATAACTAACACCTCTGGTTACAGAAATCAAAATAAACGAAGTAGCTACAGACATTAATAATTACCATTGGTATGATTCACTACATCATGTTCAAAATTATCAAAACTTGATTTGAAGAAAACATTACTTTTTCTATTTTAAAGTTGGTCTGCTTCCTATCAGATTTAAACTTTACTAACTAGAAATGTTTCTTCTTTAGGTTCTAGGTTCACCCTTAAACATTATTCTAACCTCTTTGGGAATTAGTATTTCTTAAAATAGATTAAAATATTTTACCTTAATATCTTACTTTGTATGCTTCATGTGATAGAAACATCTCCTAATGGTTAAACTGATGCTCCCAGAACTTTCATTACCTGCCTTCTCTCTCAGTTTATTTATTTTTTCTTCTTGTCTGACTTGAGCTTTTTGTAAAGTTCAGGTCCTTATCTGATTGGTCTTTCTCTCAATAATAGTAAAAAACTCTCCACTCCAGACAGAGTTAAATCAGGGGTGGGCTGCTGGTGGTTCGCAGGGGTTTACATCTGGCTAAGATTCTGTGCAGTTCAGAGAACCCCCAAATCCCACTCTTGGCTGGCCCCGCCCACCCCACCCCGTCCTTCCCAGGAGTCCCCATGCAACCTGTTTTGAATGCAGGTAAGTGCAGATGCTCAGGAAGGGTCGCCCTCCATAGCCTGGGGAGGCTTTTGAAGCTCTCCCCTGACTTAAATCACCAGACATTTCCATCTCCCAGCTATTTTAAAAATAAGCTGTTTACTTTCTTGCATTCAAGCATTAGTTGCACAATTACTTTCTTATAAATGCTGCACTTCTAACATCAGTGTTTTTCTTTCCTTGTGTAAAAGGTAATGTTCCAAAATGGATGGCCATTTGTAATCAACATCCTAAAATAAACCAATATAAAGCTATTGTCCATCAAATGCCCCCTTCTGTACAAAAATGAGCTGCTTGCCGCAAACAGTGTTTTGGCCCCATGGCCTCAACCAGAATATTGGGATCAACCATTGAACCAATCAAGTGTACAATGTAAATCAGGAATAGCAAGCCAAGTAATGATATGGTAGCGTTATCAGAGAGAATTTCAAAAGAAGCTTACTTTCACACAAGTACTCTTAACTGAAAATTTCTCTCACACCCTCAGATTGCCAACACATACACATTGGAAACAGCATTACTTTAACTCTCTTTTCCATTATGAAACTAACACTGTATTAACAGTTATAAATTAAATGTATAGTTTGTGATAACCTTAGTAGAAGGAACCAAGGCAGTCTTTTTAATTACTCAGAGACTTTGTTGGCTTTCTGACCTTCATGTGCAGCCTCTACAAATTGTCAGTAAAGAAACTGATCAGCCTTTGCTGATGCAGTGGGATATCCCTGCTCACTAGAAATAATTTTCAAGTTGTATTTAATATTTACTGTTCTCTTGGGCTATAACTCCATTCTGCTGGCAGGGGCTGCTACTATTCAAACGCCTACACTAATCAATAAAATACAGGGAGGGGGGAATTCATGAGCATCAGCTTTTAAGGCAGTTGCATTTTATGTAAGATATAAATAGACTGGTTTTGGAAAGGACTTTCTTCAAGGCTGACTGGAGAATTCTAGAAGTTGAAGTCCACATAACTTAAAGTTGCTGGGATGGAGAAACCCTGAAATAACCGAAGAGAGTCAAAATAGGTGAGTCAGTCCTTAAGATATAGGCTCTAAGCAGTGAACATTTTAAAAGACCCACACTTGAAATTATGCTTGGTAAGCAATTGCAGACTGTACTGGCATCTTTCGATACAGATATCAGATTGCCCTTAATCTTGCATTAGTTAAACAAGTCAGATTTTATACCCACTTCAATTTCCAGACACTTTATTTTCATGGGGGTGGGGGCTGAGATGTGTACCTTTGCTTTAAACCGTACCTGGTAACCAAAAGCCTGGAACACTATGATTCAATTTTGCACATGTTCATAGTTGCACAGAAAAGGAATTTCAGCAGGAATTGCTGAAATCATTTCTCCACATATCTGGAAAAATATATATAGCAATCCCTTTCCAATTTTATATTTGCCCCATTTAAACAAGAATCTCTCTTTTCCCAGTTTAACTAATCTAATCATAAGCTATTTATAATATGGGGAAACGCTCACTAGATTTTCATACTGGAATAATTATAAGGCCAATGGCAGCTTTTCACTGTTTCGTTGTCAATCACAAGCACACCAAATATACATAAACGTAATTCATCTTGCCTCAATTTACATACATATGAAAAGACAAAGCTTATACTACATTGGACAATTGCAGTCCTACTGGATTTGAATTCCAAACTGAGTAAATAAAATTTACGATGATGTGGCTTACAAAGAAAACCTCTATAAAATGTTTTATAGATGGCATTTGCCTCCAGCGAGATTGGCTAAAATGTACCCAAATTTATCCCCCAAATGTTGGAGATGTAGCCACAAGTCTGGAACATTCTACCATATGTGGTGGACGTGCCCCATCACAAGGAAATACTGGTGCAAAATTCGAAAATGGTTGGAAGAAATTACAGAGCGAACAATAAAATTGAAACCAGAAGCATTCTTATTAGGACTATTAGATCAAAGAATGAATAAACAATCTCAATATATAATCATATACATACTCACTGCAGTCAGGATTGCTTTCGCACAAAACTGGAAAAAAATCAATACACCCGCAGATGAAACAATAATTAGAAAAGTACTTGAATGTGCAGAGATGGACAAAATGACAATAGAACTAAAAGAAAGAGAAGAATCGGATTTCTATAAAATATGGAATAAAATTTATAAGTGGCTAGAAAACAGAAGCCAAAACAGAAAATAGAGAATGTAAATATAAGGTGATATAAATAATCAATATTATTATAAGTGTTAGCAAAACTGTTGTTATATTATTGGACAAGGTAAAAGCAATAGGAAGGCAATGCAGAATGAAGAATTATAAAGGCTAAACAGGAAAGCCGATACAGAAGGCTGTATAATTACTTTATATTATTATGTATGTTTTGTGTTTTGTTTTTTCTTGTGGTGTTTTTCTTTCTGTTTTTAGAGATTAAAACATTCGATAAAAATTATTTTTAAAAAATTACGATGATGTCCTGCAAACTCCGGAATGGTCATATGATGTCCTGGCCTTCTTTCCTTCTCATTTTCTCAACCAAGCTAAGGAACAGCATTTGAACCAAACCCTTTTTAATAGGCTCAGCTGTTAGGATCTATTTGTAGCGCAAAAAATACCATTAAACAGATATCTGCAAATAAATAAATGAGATAGGAACAGCTGCTTCCTGGATCATCTAATATTAGGAAATCCTGATCTAATAAATTAGTACAAAGAGAGCAACCAGTATTCCCAGATGGCAGAAAACAAATTGAGACCAGTCAGATTATAATTAGCTAAATTGTGCTGGGACTTCTTTAATAATGATGCTATGGCATCTTTTGTTATCAGATATATGCCTGGTGTTGACGTTTCATAATTGACTCACAATGGTATGCAGAAGAAAAATGAACTCTTCATTAGGAAATAAAGGCTGGCAAAATAAGCAATATTTTGGATGTGAGTGTTATGTTCATACAGTGTTATGATTCTGTGGTTCAGGAGCATCAGGGTTACAGATCAGGAACTGAAAAGTTGGAAATGATCACCATAGGATTATTCCCACTTTATTAGCCTACAACAGGGGTGTCCAAACTTGGGAACTTTAAGACTTGTGGACTTCAACTCCCAGAATTCCCCAGCCAGCATGGCTGGCTGGGGAATTCTGGGAGTTGAAGTCCACAAGTCTTAAAGTTCCCAAGTTTGGACACCCCTGGCCTACAACATGTTGCAGACACCAACCATCTGAATATAAGGAAGGCTTTCCTCTGGCAGAGAGCCATGTTGAAGAATGTCTTATGAGCCCTGATTTCATCTGAGAGAATTTAGCAGAAGAAATATGGACAGGGTCAGCTTTTGCAGTTTTCCCGATTTCTGTATCTGAATATACAGAAATACAGTTGGATGCAACTTTTATAGTGGTAAAAATATTCTGCATCACAAAATCAGGTTTAAGAATGGTAGAAGTTGGTTTTACTTTCTAGAGTAGTGCATAGGTCTCTCTGGCTTCATTATGGAAATTAATGAAAAATTTAGCATTAATTGGAGGAAATCCCCACAGAAAATGTACTTCTTGTTGGATCTCATTCCTATAGACTATAAATGATAGGGCAGCGGTAGCAGATCGCATCTTTTCAAGGTGCATCCCTGGCAAAACCCAGGAAGATTGAACCTCACATTCATGGGTTTGTGGCAGGGAAGACCAGATCAGAAAACAAGACTCCATTGGAAAACTAGAATCATACTTTATTGAGAGTCCTGATTTGTCTTTATCTTTCCTCCTCCTTTTATTCCAGTGAAAACCCTGTCTGAGTCTCTTCTGAGTAATATCATATTTCCCAGGGTTCAATCCTTAAGGCTTATAAAATGGTTCTTGCCTCTTTCTTTCATGATCATCATCCTGATTCTCTATAGCAGTGATGGCAAACCTTTTCAGCACCAAGTGCCCAAACCGGAACATACATGTATGCCTGTGCAGGCACCCAAGTGCCAGAAACCCAAAAACCAGCTGGCTGGCACATACGTGCCTATATTTTGCGCGGTTTTGACTGTTTTGGGGGCCATTCTCAGGTTGTTTAGGGGCCAAAAATGGCCTGAAAAACAGTCCACAAAACAGGCTGAAAACAGCCCCAAAATGACTTGAAAACAGCCCCGAAAATAGCCTGAAAAAGGCCCGAGAAACAACCCAAAAACCTGCCTGGTTTTGGCCCACTTTTGGCAATTTTTCAGGCCATTCTCAGGCTGTTTTCAAGCCCTCTGGTGCCCACTAGGACCAGCTGGTCAGCGCATATATGCACGCTGGAAACCAGAAGAGCAGCTGGCGATGGCGTGTGTGCCCACAGAGAGGGCTCTGCATGCCACGTCTGGCATGCGTGCCATAGTTTCACCATCACAGCTCTATAGAATGGGTCTATGCCTAGCAAGTTCTTTGTATTGATGGTCCCAGAAGAAATATTCTCTTTGAATTCTCCAAAATATATTGCTGTCATTTTAGGATTTATTTGAGCCACGTTTTCCTCAATTATTCACAGTGCCACGACTGACATGTAAAACTGATGCTTAAATTATGGTTTGCAAATCATAATAACTGGACTCACATATCATGCTAAAACAGAACTAAACAAACTATATATTATAGCTCCGTTTAGTACATAAATGTTTCTCTTTATTTCAGTAATATCTAAGACAAGTTAAGTGCAACATTTTCAGTGTCTATCACGGGAACTCCAGTTTTCACCCTTGAGATGTCTCGTTTCGATCCTCTCTGCTTGTCTTCCATTAGCAGATGAAAGTCTTGTTCTGTTGGATTTATATGGGTGGGTGCGTTTAACGTATCCAAGTATCCAAACTGTTTTAATTTCTTGATGTTTAACTATGATTTTTCCTTTGTTATTTTGTATTTATATTGCTACTTTATCCTTTTTAGCCAACAAAGAATCACTTTCTAGTGTTTAAAAAAAATCAACTTCTTTTCCTGTTTTTCTCTTTCATACCAATAAGCCTAGTATGGCTTATTATTTTATGCTCTAAGCTTGATATGAGTTTTTATACACATGAGCCCCTTGGAAGACATATAAAGCTATATAAACATTCAATAAACAAGATGTAATCTAATAAGGGAATAACATGTTACCCAGAATGTGAAATTACAAGCCTGGGAAAAATATTTATGGACCCAAGTTAAGAAGAAAAAGATTAATCCTTGTACAGTTTCCATGATTCTAATGAGAATTGCATAACTGGTCCCAAAGCGGCTATTTATGTAAAATTAAAAATCATTTTATTGGTTTACAGGAGCAAGAGGGAGAAAGAATGATCAAGAATAGGTAAAGTGGTTCTTTCTATATATTTTAGTTTGTATCCTCCTTGATCCCTTCCTTTTGGTCATGCTTGAGGACACAGATGAGAGTTAAAATACAAAAGCATTTAGACACAGCAGTTTGTCTATTTCTGGATTAAGAGAAAATAAGTAATCCCCCTTTTCTTGAAATTAATTGTTACAGAAAAATAGCAGGAATGAATTCCACACCCTGTCCAGAAATTAAAGCAGAGGTGGGGAACGATGGCCCTTTTATGACTTGTGGACTTCAAATCCCAGAATTCCTGAGGCAGGAGTTGAAGTCCACAAGTCATAAAAGAGCCATCGTTCCCCATCTGTGAATTAAAGACTGTATTGGCCAGGAGTATATAGCATAGTTTTTCTTGAGTCGAAGTCATACTCATCCTTTTCAAATAATTGAAAGTTGCATTTATAGAATTGATCTGAGTCTTGGTAAAATAGAATTTTTAAAAATGTTATAGTTGTTCTTATCATCAAAATCATTATCATGAACAATTGTAATAGAGAAGCAAGCAACCACACTTCCAGTTTCTGTTTCAACCACATCTTAAAATGGACAGGTGAAATTGTCCTCATCAAAGTAACAAAATCTTCTTGTGGGAACCACTGAGGAAAGAAAGAAAATATTCCATAATCCATATAAAAGTAAAAACTGTTCAGCATGGAAATCAAACTCTGAAGCTAGGGTTTCATAGACCCTATATATAATTGGGACATGGGCATGTAAATGAGGAACTATATTCTCTATGGATGAATGATGTGATGCAGTAGCAATGCATTAACTGTTTTACCTCATGAAGTTTCTCATAACGTCCTCATATCAATTTGGTTCTGCTTCACACTTTACTAGGCCTGGTTTTCATTTGAAGTTTCTTACTATAAACTGATTTATCCAGCTTTTGTTTTATTCATGTTAACATATATAAAACTGGTAAATAGGTAAATATTTTATGATATTTTATTTTATCCATAGCAAAAAATATATTGCTAATGTTTACACACGATTTCTATCGGCTCCTGTGGCCATCTAACTGAATTTTTAGCCTAACAGTACACTTGAGGAATACCATTCAGTTGCCGTGGCTTATAATAGTGATAAAGCACTAAAACAGGGAAAGACAACCTATGACACTCCAGGTATTGCTGGATTAAACTTCTATTGTAGAAGTATGATCAATGATATGGGATACTGTCAGTTGGCAACAAGTGTAGCACCACATTTTGTTTTGCCCTGCATTACAACCTTATTGCCAGAGTCACATTCCCCACCCCTTTCCCCATTTACATAACATACATACACTGACAGATATATGCATAACTCCATATAATTGCCCTGAAAAGTGAAGCTGTAAGGCAACTCTTTTTAACATTTTATCTTCACTGCAGACAACAAAACAGTATTTAAAATGTGCAAACACAAGTCTGGGATGCTATTTTAAAATAACGGATAATGAATGAAATTTATGTTCGACCATACAAACTAGGCATGAACCGGGATGGTTAAAAATACATGGAAGTTACATTAATTTTTTTAACAAGTACCTTTCATTTTGGTTCATCGGAGCCTCAAATAGTTTCCATGGGAACATTAGATTCACTTTCAGGAAGACTTCATTTTACAATGAAACTGTAGTTACAGCTGTGATGAAGTTTTCATCAAAGCCTGAAATGGTGCCTGCATTTATAGCCAACGGGCATAAAGTAATCAAGGCAGCTGGGGTGGGGAGAATATCACTCTTGACGACTTCATTTATGCAAAATCCATTCCGGTGGGGATAATCACGTGCTTAACAATTCAAATTTCAAAAAATCATGAATTGTTCTCTATACTAGAATTACAGCTATTTGGATACATGTCCATAGCTTTAAAGACAAGGCAAATAGGAATTTAGAACAGAATGGCTTCAGGGTTTGACCTTCAGCTGGGCACAAAGTGGCTATTGGTGTTTACAATTTCAAACCACTTAGGCTTAGTGTTGCATATAAAAATAGTATTAATATTGGGCACATCTTTGTAGATAGTTCATTACTAGGGTTGACAGCAGAAAATGGCTTCCCTTTGATACCTTTTCAAAGGAAGAAAAAGCATGAGTAGGGTAATGGAAGGAGTTGTGGCTATTGGCAGTGAGAGGATGACAAAACAAACAAGGAAATGGTTATGCCATTGTGATCCAAGCCCTGTCTCATTGGTATAAGTAGTGACATTACATACTTACTTCATTCATTCATTCATTCATTCATTCATTCATTCAATCAATCAATCAATCAATCATTGCTGTAAATGGACTCCAAACAACTCTGGACACCCAGCAATATAATATAATATAATATAATATAATATAATATAATATAATATAATATAATATAATATAATAATATAATATTATAATATAATATAATATAATATAATATAATATAATAAATATAATATAATAATATAATAATATAATATAATATAATATAATAATATAATATAATATAATATAATATAATATAATATAATATAATATAATATAATATAATATAATATAATATAATAATATACTATAATATAATAATATAATATACTATAATATAATAATATACTATACTATACTATACTATACTATACTATAATATACTATACTATACTATAATAATATAATATAATATAATATAATATAATATAATATAATATAATATAATATAATATAATATAATATAATATAATATAATATAATATAATATAATATAATATACTATACTATACTATACTAACATAACATAACATAACATAACATAATAACATAACATAACATAACATAACATAATGTAATATAATATAACAAAACCAAACTCAGACAAAAACAGAAAGAAAAAAGCAAGATAATGAAAGTTTAATATTGCACTAACAACTAACATCCTCTGAAGTAGCGCTGTCAACCTCCCAGCCCATGGGCCAAATGAATCATGCGTTGACCACACCCATGCCCGTTTAGCGAAGGGGGAAAAGTCCTGATCACATGATTCCACCATGATGACATGAGTTTAACACTCTTGTTCTGGAGAAACACTAACTAGCCTAGCTTAGGACTTGGCAGACAGCCAGGTCTTCATGACCCTTTGGAGTTTCAACAGGGTTAGAGATGTCTGGATCTCAGGAGAAATCTCTTTCCAGAGAAGGTGTGTTTCCTGGATCTGATAGATGGTATTATTTAATTAAAGGAATCCAGATTGTGTCACGGTAGTCAGCTCAAATCAACCAGGCACACACCATGGGAAACAGGTGGTCCCTCAAATAACCAGCCCTTATGCCTTTTAAGTTTCATAAGTCATAACCAGCACCCAAAGCAAGCTGGCAACCACTGCAGCTTGCAGAGTACATTTAATAGTGTAGTCATGTTATTCATATAATTATTTGTCAATATTTGACATTTAACTCTTGTTTTTCAGTGGTACAATCAAGCTCAAGGGAAATTCACCTAAAAACTAATCTCAATGAAATTTAAAATAATCCTTATAAAACAACAAAATGAATCCGTAGCAGATGAAAATGCATAAATAAAATGCTATTTCTGCAAAGGCAGCATGCAGATACTTCGAATACCTTAAATTAAAAAATGCTTATTATAATATGAGACTTAAGGATCTGCTTCCAAAAATGAATAATTCCCTTTGGCATATCTTAATAATTTACACCACACCACTAAAATGTTGCACACTCTTAACTTGTGAGCATACTTGTATGGGTAATGTCAATTTAAAGTTTAGTCTTTTGGTGGTATTGGACCTAACGATATATAAATAGATTGGTTCAGTTTTTATTTTGGAGCTAGAAACAGAATTTTGAAGAGGCTGAGAATTGATCACAAATATGAAGGAACATACCTCCAATGGTATACATTTAATCCTCAACTTATGACCATAGTTGGGTCGAAACTTCTGTTGCTAAGCAAGACAGTTGTTATGTGAGTTTTGCCCCATTTTATCATCTTTCTTGCCACTGTCTTGTTAAGTTAGTAGCACAGTTAGGTGAATCTGGCTTTCTACTGATTTCGCTTGTCAGAAAGTCATAAGAGATTATCACATGACCCTGGGACCACACAACCATCACAAATACATGCCAGTTGCCAAGAGTCTGAATTTTGATCATGTGACCATGGGGATGGTCATAAGTCACTTTTTAAAGGACCATTGTAACTTTGAACGGTTGCTAAATGAATGGTTGTAATTTGAGGACTACCTGTATGTGAACTACGGAAACAGCCTCACATCTATATTCTGCTGTGGCTTCACTTCATGTGTAAATAATGATGTGATAGCTGCTTTTTAAAAAATAAATAATCTGCCTGACAACAAATTGCTGCCAAAAACACATTTATAATGTTGGTTCCAATTATCTAATAATTGGCATTTGGGTGGATAGAAATTATTCTTTTGCAGAACGCTATCCATCAGTATGTCCATTTTCATACTTGCTTTGATCAACCACTCTTTAACTACTAATATGAGTGAAGTTTTCCAGTCCCTGGTGAGAGCAGTGGAACCTCAGGGTTAAATGATATTTGATTTGTATTGATTTCTTGACTACGTTCTACTGACAAATCATTTATATATTGCTATTATATATCTGTCCCTGCTGGTATCCTGCTATAAAACATGAAAACTCTTGGAGTTAAAGAAAAAAATGAATACAGTGAACAATTGGGATCTATTAAAATCCTGGGAAAATAAAAATAACTTTGTCCAGTTGAATCTCTCCTAGCAAAGAATTCCATTATTGGAAGACTAAGAACAGGCTTTCCCATCTATGTGTACAAGGAAGTCCTCGACTTATGACCACAATTGTGTCCAAAATTTCTGTTGCTAAATGAGAAATTTGTTTTGTCCAATTTTACAACCTTTCTTGCCGCAGTTGTTAAGTGAAACACTGCAGATGTTAAGGCAGTAACACGGTTGTTAAGTGAATCCGGCTTTCCCAATGACTTTGCTTGTAAGAAGTTTGCAAAAGGTGATCACATGACTCTGGGACACTGCAACCATCATAAATAGGAGTCGGTGGCCAAGGATCTGAATTTTGATCGTGTGACCAGAAGAACGCTGCAATGGTTGTAAAAAAACCCGGTGATGTCACTTTTTCCAGTGCCATTATAACTTGGAACAGTTGTTAGTGGTACTAGTGCGGTTAAGCACTAGCAATGAACCCCAGGTCGAGGTTATAACAGAGCAACCCTGTAAAGTATACGCAGCGTGCAATAGATAAAGCAACCACACTGAATAATGGATAGTAAAGTAACAAAATAAACTTTACTTTTTGAAGAATATAGCAAAATCCATAAACACAGCCAAAAAGTCATACACAGAAAAAACAGTCCAATACTACCAAGATAACTTGGATACAAGTAGCAAATAACTTACACACAGTAAGTAGTAGCAACAGTAGTAACAGTTAGACAGCAGTTATCATACATCAAGAGAGAGAGAGAGAGAGAGAGAGAGAGAGAGAGAGAGAGAACATCAGCTGCAATTTAAATGCTGTAATCTACTAATTAGCAGATCTCCTCTCTTAAAGATACATAACATGCCTTGTGCAATATATTGTCTACCCAACTTGTTGGTTACACCCTAACATTCTCCCCTTTGGGTAGATCAATATATCCACTCACAATGTAAGATGATAACCTTCACATGATGAGGTATGTTTCACTGAACTTTGTGCCTTAGTGAAGTTGTCTGCTAAATTGTCTTCAGTTGAACAATATTCCAACTTTATCAGGCCATCCTTAATGCTTTGTCGAACATTAAGATACCTCAAATCAGTATACTTCGATCTCGTCTTAATAGCTAAACTAGTCGCCATTTTTATTGCTGCCTGATTATCTTCATAAACAGTAAAAGGTTCATTGATACTTAATCCCATATCTATAAGCAACTGCTTATAATATATCAGCTCAGTACATGTCAACGACAAACATGAAAACTCAGCTTCCATTGTGGATAAGCTTATGTGTTTCTGTCGTATCGACCTCCATCCAATCAGTACACCACCTAGCATAAAGGCTATGCCGGAAGTTGACTTCCTATTATCTATAGCAGCTGCAAAATTCGCATCAGCATAAACAGTCAAAACTAAATCCCTATTCGGTTCTAAATACAATACATAGTGGATAGTTTTCTTCAAATAACGCAGCACACGCTTTGCTGCTTGCCAATGCCTCTCTGAAGGACTATCATTGAATCTAGCCAGTTGGTTCACACTAAATGATATATCTGGTCTAGACCAATTACTTAAGTACATTAGGCTACCTATCAAAGATAGATAGATTCCCTTATCAAAACCAGTACCCTCAGTAACCTCAGGTTTAAACTCCAATGCCATTGGTGTCTTTGCAGTCTTACATAGCTCCATGCTATATTTCTTAAGCAAATGGTTAATTTTACCAGCCTGCGACAGCTTAAAACCTTTACTGGTTCTAACCACGTCTAAGCCCATATAATGCTTAATTTCACCCAAATTCCGGATTTTAAATTTACTCTCTAATTGTGAAACAATGTCAATAGCTTCCTGTTCAGACCTAGTAATAATAGCTATATCGTCCGTGAACAAAAGCAACAACGAGATCAAACCATTTTTCACCCGTCTAAATAAACAAGGATCAGCCAAACCTGGAATAAATCCCATAGCTTTTAATTCATTTACTATGCATCTGTTCCACTCAAAACCGGACTGTTTTAAACCATAAAGGCTTTTTTTAAGTCTCCAACAACCAGTCTGGCCATTAGAATCCACACCTGGTGGCATCTTCATATAAATGGTATGCTGCAATGGAGCATGCAGATACGCTGTTTCAACATCAATATGGGTAACATTACACCGATACTTAGCAGCCCACACCAATGATGCCCTCAACGTAGAGGCTTTCAAGCTCGGAGCAAAAACCTCATCGTAATCCCTCTCAGTTTGGGAAAACCCTTGAGCAACTAAACGAGCCTTATAAATAGCATTGCCAGCAGCATCGTTTTTAATTTTAAACACCCATCTACAGCCAATTGCACTCTCCCCTGAAGGGAGCCTAGCTTCTTCATAAACTTTCAATTCCTGTAAGGATTTCAACTCCTTCTCCATAGCTGTCTTCCACAATTTCTTTTCCTTTTCAGGATACAGCCTTAACTCTGCAAAACTAGAAGGTTCTATGCTAACTTGCAATACTACACTGGCTTGGTATCTGTCGGGTGGATGCCTGTCCCTAGTAGACCTCCTAGGCAATACAGGACTTGCAGGATCATCCTGTTCCACCTCACGAGTAGATTCTACATCTACATCTTCCTCCCCTTTCAGAGTAATAGATGGACAATCCTGATTCTCTAACTGCTCATTTGGTGTATCATGATTAACCAAACGATCAACATCTATATCATCACAAACCTTGTGAAACTCTTGTTCTAGCTTCTCCCAACCAACATGTTCTGAAAATTTAGCACTAGCACTGTGCATAATTCTCCGAGTTCCAGGTTCCCAGAACCTAAACGATCTATGATTGGAATTGTACCCAACAAAAACCATCTTCCTAGCTCTGCTTTGATCCTTCCGTCTAGTCTGTGAGGGAATATGCACCCAAGCAGGGACACCAAATGTGTGTAAATAACTCAAATCAGGCTTCCTACCATGCCAAAGAGTATAAGGAATCTTACCAGTAGTTGAGTTAACTACTATGTTCAGAATATGGTTTGCACACATTATAGCCTCACCCCAAAGCTTTTCTGACAAACCAGAATCAACCAGCATAGTTCTGGTCATTGCCTGCAATGATTGACCACGTCTTTCAATAAATGAATTATGTTCTGGCCTGTAGGGGGCAGAACGCCTATGTTCTATACCAGCATTCTCCAACATTGATGTAAACCTATGATTAGTGAATTCAGACCCATTATCAGTGACTAGGCAAAGTACTTTTTTATCCATCTTACGTTCAACAAACTTTAACCATTTAGTAAAATGTTGGAAAGTTTCTGCCTTTGATTTCATTACATAACAGAAACCATACCTAGAATAATGGTCCATAATGCTGAGTATATAGCAGGCACCTCCTAAGCTAGGTTTCTTAGGGCCAATTAGGTCTGCAAACACTACATCCAGTGGTTTAGATGTCTTGAATCCTTGAAACCGGTTTGCAGGGGTAACCTTACTTTTAGCCTGATTACAGGCATTACAGTTAAGATATTTTGAACAAGGTTTCAAATTGATTCCATTAGATAGAATAACAGTTTGACGTACCATTTTAAAATTTACATGGCCTAAACGTCTATGAAGTAGATGTATACAGTTATCATGGGGCTGTTTATTCTTATAATCAGGTTCAGAACTCGCAATATTTAAAGAGTTCTCATGTAGAATAAATAAATTATTCTCCAAATTGGCAACAACACTATTACCTTCCTTTTCAATAATGCATCTATCATTCTTAAATGTTACTGTAAACCCACATTTCACAAGGTCTTTTACAGATAATAGGTTAAATTTCATTTTAGGTACATATAACATTTCCATTTTTTCATTAATACATGGACAATAAGCTGTACCTTCACCTGAAGCCTTGATTTTCCAACCATTTGCTAAGGAAATGTGCTGTTTGCTAGCCTTCATAGTAACAAACCTTTCTTTAACCTTAGTTATAGAATGGGATGCGCCATTGTCAACCACCCAGAAACTATGGTTTACAGCCTTATCAACCTTAGCTACAGTTACAGTAACATTGTTGCTTTTTCTTTTACTATTAGCAACACTCCTTTTCTTGCTATTTTTACAGTTCTTAGCAATATGCCCCTTACCACCACAAGAATAACATTTCTTAACAAAATTTACAGTTGAAAACTGTGTTTCTTCTTGTGATTGATTGTCTCTAAACTGAACTCTATCCTCTCTTCGTCTGGACTCTTCAAGCAATCTTCCGGTAACCTCAGATAATGTCAGTTCATCACGTGAAAGAACTTCCAATGAGGAAACAAAAGAGTCGTAGCTTTCATCAAGCGATGATAGAATAATATACACCTGTTGAAGCTCAGAAAAAATTAACTCTTTTTCTTGCAAATCCTGCAAAGTTTTCTTCATGAAGTCTAAATGAGCCAACATATCACCACCTTTTTGCAAACGGGCTCTAAACAGTTTCCGTGTGAGATGAATATGAGCACCCACACTGTCCCGAACATAAATTCTCCGCAATGTGTTCCAACACCTAGCAGCAGACTCTTCGCCACGAATATGGACCAGTTGCTGGTCATTCAGTGTTAGTCCAATAATGCAGAGAGCTCCCTCATTGTTCCTGTTAAACTGCACAATCTTCTTCGCATCCTCATTATCAGCAGGATCCCAACCTGTAACATCTGGTGGGTTCTGAACCACAGACCACAGTCCTTCTCTACGCAGAAGTAGGGAACACTTCAAGGACCAGGAAACATAGTTGGTTCCATCAAACCGGGTAATCATGGAGAGTGCAGCAGACTGTTCTTGTGCCATATTCACAAAAATAAACTATCCAAAAAGTGGTGCATAAAAATAAAAATAAAAAAATTATGGTTAAGGCAGGGCGTCTGGGCCCATAACCAATGTTAGTGGTACTAGTGCGGTTAAGCACTAGCAATGAACCCCAGGTCGAGGTTATAACAGAGCAACCCTGTAAAGTATACGCAGCGTGCGATAGATAAAGCAACCACACTG
The DNA here is from genome assembly GCF_964273705.1 of Natrix helvetica. Lineage (NCBI taxonomy): Eukaryota > Metazoa > Chordata > Lepidosauria > Squamata > Natricidae > Natrix > Natrix helvetica. Next base: position 247,842,604 of record NC_138552.1, read on the forward strand.
AATAATGGATAGTAAAGTAACAAAATAAACTTTACTTTTTGAAGAATATAGCAAAATCCATAAACACAGCCAAAAAGTCATACACAGAAAAAACAGTCCAATACTACCAAGATAACTTGGATACAAGTAGCAAATAACTTACACACAGTAAGTAGTAGCAACAGTAGTAACAGTTAGACAGCAGTTATCATACATCAATCAAGAGAGAGAGAGAGAGAGAGAGAGAGACAACATCAGCTGCAATTTAAATGCTGTAATCTACTAATTAGCAGATCTCCTCTCTTAAAGATACATAACATGCCTTGTGCAATATATTGTCTACCCAACTTGTTGGTTACACCCTAACAACAGTCATTAAATAAACTGTTTTAAGTCAAGGACTACCTGTGTTGGTATTCAGGACTTAGCAGTGTAGAACAAGGTTTCTCAACCTTACCAAGTTTAAGATGTGTGGACTTCAAATTCCACAACCAGCATACATATTCATATTCATATTCATATTCATATTCTGTCTGTCTGTCTGTCTGTCTGTCTGTGTCTGTCTCTCTCTCCCTCCCTCCTTTCCTCCCTTTAAGAATTTTCAGGCAATTCACAGTGTAGTAAAGCATGAAGTAGGAATATAGCTTTAATAATGAACATAAAATCAGACAATTAACTAATATAATTGTGTCAATTCTGTTTCCCAATTTTAACCTAGCTACAGAGCTCTTTGAGTGGGATGGGGATATAGAATTACCAAAGCAGAAAGCTTTACCAACAGTATCCCTAAATCTCTTGATTCTGGGCAGCCATAATTTCTCTCCTAGGATTCCAATTAGAATAAGGACAAAAACAAGACCAAGATTGTGATCTGTCCTGTCAAAAATCTATACATCTGGGTTTTGGAATTCCCATCTACCCTTAGAAATTTGATGCCATCTTCCAGGGATAACTGCAGCTACTGCTCAGTAGCTTTGAGTTAATGGGAATGACTGGACAATAAACCTCTGTCCCCAAAATGTGCACCACAGCCATAATAACACTTATATAAAAAGAGCCCAGGCTTTGATTGCTCAGGTGTGCCTGCCATTTTGAAACCAATGATTGTTGCTGCAGATGTCCCTGGCAGCCTTCATTTTGGATTTGGTTTGTTTTTTCTGGAGAGTATTGCTGGGATTCTATATGGACTTGGAAGTGTAAGTTCATATAATGAATAAATAAGTAAATTACAGCTACCAGTCTAGAATTTTCTATGTTGCTCCAGAGTATTAGAGCAAAAATTACATGATTAAAATCTTGACATTTGTTAATTGCTTGGCAAATTTTCTTGGAGAAGGAAAATATAAGGCGAAATGCTCCCTGCATTTTTGTGACCTCCAGTTTTTGGAGAAGTCTGTTTTTAATTGCAGGATGTACTGAAATATTGGCTAAAAAGCACAGGTCTCAGCTGCATCACTGTGTCAGTTTGGGAAGTGAACGTTGATCCAAAGTCATAATGGCCAGAAAAAATTAGCTAGTAGAATAATTAATGAAAGGCAAAGACATTAGTGCCAACTCCCATTCCACGCTATTTTAATAATCCTCATATTATATCAACATAAACCCACTATTTATATTTCTGGGTCTCCTGCTACTTTGATGCCAACTTTAAAGAATTCCAGTCTGAAGCCTGCAGCCTGCCAGCCATTTTCAACACACACACCCTTTTTTTTTAATGCGGGTGAGATGAAAATTCCCATAATGCTTTTTAAATTCATCATATTGCATCAAAGTGAAAGAGTACATTTTGATTGCCAGCTTTTAGGTTAAGCTAGACATCAAAGATGCCCTAAGTCTGTCATTAACTTTCTCTGATGCCTTTTTAGCCTTTTAAAATGAAACTCTGGGGCTACTCGTTTGAGTGGAGTATGTTCATTGAGTTCTTCCAAGCTTTCTTAAATATTAAAAACACAGAGCTATCAAAAAGTCTTCCCTTTTACATGATAGTGTAGTGAATAGTGATAGTGTAGTGAACCTGTTCTTCTCTCAGATACTACAGCACTCACAATTTGTTCCTGTGAGGGTACATAGCAACCTATATTAGATGCATCTTAAGAAATACTTGCTCAAAACAGCAACTAGAAATTTAGGCAATGTTGTGAATTCCTGTGAATTGAAATTTCCATACTCTTTGATTTTCACTATATTAATTGAATACGCGGAGCTTCCCTTCAGATTCGCTTACCTCAGAGGTATGACCTTTTATGACTTTTACAACTTCAACTCCCAGAATTCCCGAGCCAGCCATGCTATTGAATGATTTGTAAAGGATGCATGTCTATAATAACAAGAATAGCAGTATGACTTTTATAATCATTTGGGACTCAAAAAGCATTTTTTCCCCTAGTGGCACTTGACCAGATCATTCAGCAGAAGAAAGGACATATGTAGACATAATTTTAAGTCTGCAGTGCAGCATCTGCTTAACTGGAAGTCAGTGCCATTAAAGTTTATGGGTTTGGCTTCAAAAATTGGACTATATAAAAGCTTTTCCACAATGAGAAAAAATAAGCAATATGTAGCAATATCAGATGATTGCTCTTCAAATATTCCAAGCAATAAAACAGAATAGAATAAACTTCTATTTTTCAGCAAATAGAACATAATAAAATTTACCAATCACACTTTTTTTTAACTCCTGTTCATCTCAGCAGAGCAAAGTATACATATCACAAACACTTCTAGATACCTCACGGAATAATATGATTGAAATGGCCTTAGGAGCCATCCATTCCAATCCTCTACTCAAAACAAGGTCCATTAGAGCAGGAGTTCTTCAACTTTTGCTATCATATCTTCTTTAGTGTAATGTATACATCTCTCCTAAAAATTCAGACACCAAAAATAAACACAAATGAACAATGAAAACAATACAATTAACCTTTGGGGAAAGTGAATTTGTTGTAACAATGTAAAACAAAAAGTTTCTTCACACCTCTGCTTGCACCCGGTCAAGGGAGCTACACCTTATAGTTTGGGAAACATTGCAGGAAAGCAGCACTGTTAGATAAGCATCCAGTGTGTGTTTTGCGGGCATGTACATTTTGTCACAAAATTACAAGCAAAACATCATCTGAAAGTAGCTCATGGTAGCCCCCTGCTGTGAATTGATGCAAACTGTAATTCAGTTTTTGGAACTTTTCCAGTCTTCTGAAACCTATTGCCCCTAATATTGAGAAATCCATTGATCTGGATACAAGATCAATACACAAATACACTGAAGGCTGTATTTGAACATATTGATATTTTCTGCATTGTATTATCGTAACATTTGTATGGTCTAATAAATGGAAATTTTAGTTCCCTTTCTATGTCTTCAGTTTTGATTCATCCCTATTGCAAGTACAAATATAAACTGAATAATTCTAGAATGTATAAAGACAGAATAATCAAAGGTTCCTTTGCTTACTTTAGCAAAAAATAAAAGGGTTCAGTACATCAGTTTTATAAGAAAGGATCAAATTTAGACTTCTAAAGGTATCTGCATAGTTCCATTAAATGATTCGACAGAGAACTAGCAAACCTAGTTCAGAACTCCCTTATGATTGCCAGCAAATTAAAACAGAGTGAAATTGAGTAAAACAGATTAAAATTGTTTACAACTTCCAAAGTTGACTTTGGATTTTAGAGTATCGTTTACCTTTATTTACTGCTTTAAGTTTTCTATAGACAAACACTAGCATAGATATATATTCTAATCATACACTAGAACTGTATTACTGATTTCCAAACCAGCAATATATGCAACATGATTGGGCTCAGAAATGGAGATATCCATATTTCATATCTAGACTGAAAAAATATCTTAGTTACCAAGAACTGCTCTCAAAATTCTGCTGGAAACAAACCCAGAAGGAACTTCTATCTATTATAGGAACTCCCAAATGTTAACATTTCAAAGTCATTTGTTGACTTTGAAAGTACAAATGGATGGTTGATTGTGTTAAGTCCTCGAGGCTACAATGCCATTGGCTATCATTACCAGCCCCTGATTGGTTGAGACGCGAGCAGCCAGCTGGCGGGAGAATGCAGCCATTCTATTGCTTCAGCATCTGACAGCTCGTATAGAAAGGGCTGTCAGCTGTCAAATGCTGCTGTTTGCCGGGTTGAGGTTTGCCTTACATTTTGCCGTGTTATACTGTTAATAAAGGTTGTGTTAACTTCAACCTGCCTTGCCTCAGTTCCTGTCTGCCTCATTCTCCCTACAGAACAGATTGCATAGTAGTAAAACTGAGAATTGAGTGCCAAGAATACAAGAGAAGAAGGACAGAGTGATCTTGAATCATCTCGTTGTAATACATCTTTTTTTTTTTAAAAAATGATTAAAAATTGGACGTAAATAGGAGCAAGGAGAACAAGCAGGGCTTCACTTCCAAGACTGATATATAGCTGTGGGGGAAAAATGGGGTTACCTCTCTTTGGACTGACCATAGACAACTTTGTTAAAGTTTGTAGGTGGGGGAAATTATCTGAATGATATAAATGCCAAGCCAATCCCAGTGTCTTCAAGCAAAGTAGAAATCAAGTCTTAATCAGAAATATGCAAGTTAGAGTCATTAATTTAGTTTTCAAATCTACACATATGCTCATAAATCTCCTTAATAGCAAGTCAACCTATGAGGCTAATTTCTGAAGGAAAGTTTTCTTTTTTTTTTTCTAACAAAATTTTTTATTGGTTTTTCAACATTTATAGGGAAAAGGGTAAATGGACAGGTATACAAATTATGGCAGTTGCAAAGTGTGACAGGCGCCCCTCTCTCCATACTCATAGTATACATTTATATATAATGCATTGGTATATAATTGATTACAATCAGCATATTAGTTCTGTTATTAAATTCAATCAGATTAGACATTACAATATAAAATCCAGATATAATTCCATTATCACTTTCGGTCAGTTTATAATAATATGATTTTCTTGTTTATTTTTGTGATCTGAGTCTTCTTGCTATTGCCCCATCTCCCTCCACTGGCAGAGCTCTGGCCCCTCCCGTGTCCTGCGTGTCCGCTGTAGTGTCTCGTGTTTTTTCTAGGAGTGTTCTGTTTTTTTCCATAAAGGCCTGCGCCTCTATGGGTGAATTGATTCTAATTCTTGTCTCCTCCCAGAATATCAGCATACCTTCAGGCATCAACCATCTAAACCACACCCCTTTCTGGTATAATTTATTCGCTAATTGCGAATAATTCTTCCTTTTTTCTCTAATCTTCTTAGGGATCTGCTTCAGAATGGTTATCTCCATATCATGGTATGTCAATGCTTGCCCCCTTTGTACACCCAGAATTTCATCTCTTGTGCTTTTTCTAAGAAATTTAATGTGAACCTCCCTGGGTACATTGTGAGTTCTAGCATAAGCTGAGTTCACTCTATAAACCAGGTCTATATCCCACCCCATCTGTTGTTTTTCTTTATGTGTGTAGTCAGCCAGGATGTTTATCATGATGTCCCTTATGTTTTCCCCATCTTCTTCTATAACATTTTGAAATCTAAGGTAATAGGACATTCTCTCAAATTCTATTTTCATCTGTTGGATGTCAAGATCTTTGTTCCCTTTCTGCACAGCTTCTACCCCCCCCCTCACCTCCTCCACCCCCCCTTCCACAAGATTCAGTCTTTGTGAGTTCTTATATATTTGGGCTTGATTTTCTTTAATTTCATCTTTCATTTCCCTTAGCTGTTTCTTGATTTCCTCCTGGCCCTGTAAAATTTGTTGAAGCATTTGTTGAAAGTCCATCTCTGTAGTCTTATGTTGCATCAGTTCTGTTATCTTTGACTGTGTGGCTGGACTGGATGTTGCGGATGTTGGAGCAGAAGTGGCAAAGCCAGGTTTTCCAGGAGGGGGTCTTTTGGATGCCATCCTTTATAACATTAGAAGTTCAGTCCAAATATGAAGTAAACAGTTAGAAAAGAAGGGTAGCCAGGTGAATCCGGGAGCAGAAGAACCAGGCAGAAGAGAGTCTCTCCAATAAGTCTGGCAATAGATAGAAAATTTCCCCTAGAAGGTTTAAAAAATACCAATCCACAAGAGATTCCTCTGGGAGACACGGAGACAAAGACCGGAAGCCTGAATTTTAAAGGTGGAGTCAGGTTTCAGAGTTCATAAAGACAACGGAAGTGTGCCATCTTGCCCTGCCAGTTTTGGGCACAGAGGCATAACAAAGTTTTAAAAAGTTCCAAAAGTCCTCAAATCATTGTAATATGTAGAATTAAATTGAAAAGAAAATCATCTCAGCCTGAGTGAGGCTTCATTCGTTGGCTCTCCCCCCTCCTCCTTCCCCGGGGGCTGAGAGCAAAATTGTTCCTCGCCGCTTGTCTAAGGGGGGGGGGAACCCCCCTCCCTCCAGCCGCACCTCCAAAATGCTCCGAAAGTTATTTTAAAGTTTTAAAAGGCTGAGTAAATCTTCATGCAGAATAAGGGATGAAGAGAGAAGCAACCTCCCCGCACTGCAGCTGCTTCCTTCAATTGTTGCATTCTCCAGTCGGCTTATAGCGAGGCGCGAGGCGTAGGAACGCGAAGCACCCTCCGAGCTTGCTCCCCGGTGCCTTGGGCACGCGAGAGACCTCCCGCCGGCCGCCGGCGCTGCAGGAGTCCTCCGTGATGCCGCCCCTCTGGCAGGACCCCTCTGCGGGGTGTCCTGTGCCCCCCAAGGAGTGGGGAAGCCCACCGAGGAGCCGGAGCGGGCAAAGAGCTGCCCGTCGCCGCCGCCGCCAGAACCGGAACTCAGAAGGAAAGTTTTCTTAACATGTTTCTGTGCACTCCTCACTTTTTAGAGGGTTGAGAAATTACAGAAATAGAGATGGTTGGGCATTCTTTACAAAGGCAAGATCAATTCTAATGGGGCTTTGTTTTGAGCTTTCAGCAACCTCTTAAAACACCAGCATTGTTTAATTGGCTTAGAGCTGGATGTTAATTGAAGTTCAAGTTGTCACTTGGTTTCTTCTTCCCTACTAATTTTATTTTCAATCATATTACCATCAGAAGAGTACACTGCACCCATGGCCGTGGTGATGTACTTGGCCTTTTACACTGGTATGGTTCCAACTTGAATCAGGTCTTTCTTATGCTTCTCAGCTTCACTGAGAAAGCTCCAAAAGTATCAGTGGGAGCTCTCTTCCCATTAGGAATAGTATAAGCAGGAAAAATTATTTCAGTTAAGACTATGAATGACAGGTGGGAGCATCAAAAAAGTCAAGGTGACAGATGCAATCAAAGTCTTTTCCTTTTGTAATGTCTGTTGCATACTTGGTATGCATTTAAAAAGGGATGTGGTTTGCATGGTCACACTAACCAGCTTTTTTGACTACATACAATGCTCCTGGGATAAATTGTGATAACTGATGTAATGCCATTAACCCAGCCTGTTTAAGATCATGTTACCTATGCCAATTACACAGTTTTGCAAAACGTACGGTAGGTAACTTTAGACCTTACAGCAAACACTACATCTCATATGAATAAAGCTCCTGCATTCCTTTCTTTTCCTCAGTTCAGTATAAAACAAAAAATAAAGAAATACATACACCTCAAAACTGACAAATGGAGAGAATTGACCTAAAAATTCATTGTAAACCAGAGGTGGTATTAAGCCAGTTCTGACAGGTTCTGGAAAATTGGTAGCAGAAATTTTGAGTAGTTCAGAGAACTGGCAAATAGGTTGGCCCACCCCCACTGCCTCCCATCCTCCCAGCTGATCTTCTTTTGTTGCCCTGAACAGGAGAACTGAGCTGGAAAGCAGGTTAGTAGGGTGGAGGGAATGGGGATTTTGCAGTATCCTTCCCCTGCTATGCCTACCAAGCCATGCCCACAAAGCCACACCACACCCACTAAGCCACGCCCACAGAACCAGAAGTAAAAAAAAATTGAATCCCACTACTGTTGAAAACACAACAGAGAACCCAAAATTCAGGCTTGATTAACACTGATTGATTTCAACAGTTTTTCAATGTGTGTTGTTCAAACTACTATGCTGTCATAGGGTTTTCCCCTCCATTCTCTATAATTTCAACATGTAGGGGAGCAAAAATCTAGCCAGAAAAGGTCAAATCTAAAATGTCACAGTAATTGCCATAAAAGAAGTGGAGAAATACAAAAAAAGGCTGCCGTGGTCCCAAAGAAAGAGCTAGTATTTATATACCTTTCAAATTATAATTATAATACAATTACTATGTACGTTCATATGAATTAGACATAGCTACTGTCTTAGGAGAATGAAGAGGAGTCTCAATTCTGTGTTCATCACAAGACATGCCATATTTTAATAAAGTGCTTATGTATTGTCTCAACAATCAATTTAATGGCACTTTGCTGTGCTAAACTGCAAGCTAGAGAGCCCATATTTTATCATAATTGACCACAAAAGAGACCTTGTCAAATGTTCAAATCTTTTGTACTTAAAGAATGGAAAAATCATGTTGATGCTCTATAACCTATTGGAGGGCTGACAATGGGACACTGCAATTCTGTTATCAAAGTGGGCTGAAATCCTTCAGTGGAAGAGCCAACATTGTTTGAAAATAATTGTCTTTTAATTTATTGAGTTGGAGGCCAATCTTTTTTTTTTTAAGCCACTTTCACTACTTCAAATTGCTGAGGGATATAAAAGAAATCAGTCATGAACTTTACTGGGAGCAAAATGTTTGACCTTCATCAAGGGCACAAATGTTTAAAGCCCATCACTTGTATTTCAGTACTACACATAAGATGAGCATATTTAGAATTCTTTATTGACCAAGTGTGATTGTTGTATTTTTAAAAAAGGGCATAAAGAATATACAGCACGGGTTAGCTGCATTTAAAAAAAGCATATATCAGACATAGTTGTATTAAAACTGCACATGAGGGAGATTTGCATGCAAAACCTTTTATATTAGAGAAATGTAACTTTCCAGTGTTCTTTTAATCTGAACAACATATGTTCAGGGGCCTGCATAAGAGCACCAGTATACTTACCGTCCCTGTCCTAATATTCCCATGTATTCGTATTCATTTCATGTATTCATAATCATCTTTATACTTATATCTCTTATCTAATTCATGCTTGATGAAATAAAACAAACAAACAAATAAATAAAAGTTTCACAGAATAGAATTATGGAACTGCACACTGGCATGGACAGGATTTAGTCTGTCCCACAATCCCTGCTTACAGATTTTGTAAATGCGTGAATTATTATTTGCCTATTATTGTTTTATTTGTAACAATGTTCAACTCTGGTAAACATTCAATATAATTTATCAGCATAGCTTCTACTGAAATCTAGAGATTAAAAATGTTGGTGTTAGTCTGTGTCACTCTTAGCAAATCCTTGGCAGAATGGAGATAACAGGGGAATGAAGATAGTTTTTCATCTTTCTTCAAAAAAAAAATGAGCTCAGTGTGGATTGAAGGTTGAACTTCCAAAAATGTATGTGGTGATCAAAGGATTAATTTTATCTTTCGCTTTAGAACTATTGGAGTAGTTACGGTAGCATTCTGCTATATGTAACCTTGAAATTTCTTCCCAGCACTTCCTGATATACGATGATGATCATGTGATAGTGTGTGATCATTTCAGGAGCATCTCAAAGATGGAAATAAGGTTGGTAACACAGATTTTTCATGTGGCTGCAAGGGCTTTTTAAAAAAAAATGTTAAAGAAATGAAAACGTCGCCCTTGGCTTAAAAAGAATCAATAGATTTTAGTATGAGATTTTATATACTAAATTCAAATTTGAAACAAAAGAACACCACACACATTCAGTAGCAAAAGTATTTTTCTTTGCCTTAAAGAGCAAAAGTCTAGAAAATAACAGCCAAAGTCATTTTCATCACAGATCTAGCTGACCTTTTGCCTAAATGCATAAGCAATCATCTGGGAAAACTCAGCCCTTCTTTTTTTTTTTTTAATTTGAGCAGAAAATGAAATCAAGGCAGCTCTGGGCATATTATAACTGAGAGTGGGTGAAAAAACACTTATCTACTGTATGTTGAAATGAATAATAAGGTTTAATGTAAGGTAAAATAGAAAATATTGATTGCTGTGATCTCTTCACATACTGAACCATTCTCGGGATGGAGCCTGTTTTAAACAAAGGCAATTATCCCCATTGCCACCCCCAACAAACACTTATAAAAATCAGAGCTGTATGTTTATCTGCAAATGCTGGGAATGAGGATACTAGAATAATATGTTCTTGTCTGAGCACAATGTGAAACAAGATGCTTGTCTAAGTAGATCCTTTGCCAAATCCATTAAACCTCATCTGATGTGCTTAAATTATGTTCATATCCAAGGATAGCCATTTATGGGTTCAGTAGACACTATCAAGGCAACCTTCAGGCATACTTGGCTTAACTTGAATTCAAAACTTCAGTGCAACTGATAGTGTCTTCTATTCTATTCTTCTACAAAGTTTTGGCTAGGAAAAGTGATGGATTTCAAAGTAAAGCTGCAAAGCTATTAATTAGATTAGACTCAAACTCAAAAAGCTCCTCAGATTTAGCTATATTTCGAAGCTCGTCTCAAATCCTGGTGCTTATCTTTCACAATGTAGGCTATTGCCAAACCCTGAGCTCATATTTTCTCAGTCTGGTAAGCTGTGTGTGCAGATGAGAACATTTTCAGAAGAGGTGCCCATTGTTCACAATATAATTTTTCCATTTTTAGACATTTTTTTAAATACTTGCAGGTTGTTTAGACATTTTAATTTCTTTAGCTCTTAAAAACATTGTAAACCCAAGGAGCTGTGGAATGCTTCTTGAGTTACCGTATTTTTCGGAGTATAAGATGCACCGGAGTATAAGACGCACCAAGATTTTGAAGAAATCTAAAAAAAAACAATGTTTTTTTTAAAAGTGTTTGCATTTTGCAGGCCTCTCAAACTCTCTGCACAACTCATTTTTTGTGAAAAACGGGGCATGCAGAGAGTTTGAGAGGCCTGCAAAGTGCTCCGGGAGTTGGGGGGCAAAAACGAGCAAATAAAAGGACATGCATAGCCTTTAGGAGGCTTGTAGAGTGCTCCTGGGGTATGAGCAAAATACGGCCCATTTCTGCCCTCCCCAGCTCCCAGGGGCACTTTGCAGGCCTCCCAAACCCTCTGCACATCATTTTTTGTGAATGGGACAGGATTTCGGGAGGCCAAAAATGCTGTATTTAGTGTATAAGATGCGCCCAGATTTTTCACCCTCTTTTTGAGGGGAAAAAGGTGCATTTTATACTCTGAAAATTTGGCTTGCTCCAATGTCCAATTTTCTTGATAGTTGCCTTAAAGTGAAGGGTAATTCCATAGCATTTGGAAACTTATTTTTTTGCAATTCCTGGGATAGTGAAATCACTACAGCATGAATTATATGAATAAACTCCCCATCTAGGTTGCTCACAGCATGGTTCCCACCTATCCAGAGTTCTTAGTAGACAGCTACTACAGTGTAATGAGAAACACACAGAGTCTGATTTATGTTTGATTGGATCCTAGCTGGACAGTGAGAAGTGGTGCTTCATCCATATATGTCAACGTAAGAACCAGATTGGGGCAGACATAACTGATAGACTTTATAAGGCATAGCAACTAATAAAGAGGCAACTTGGCCAGACTGACAGGGAGCAGTCTGCGAATTGCAACTAGGCTAGGGGATTAAAATGTTTTTTTATAGGACTCTGATAGGTATTCATTCACTAGGGATGGCTGGAATTGGAATTGCAAAGATGGGAAGAGACATTTTTGATAGACTTTTTCCACTAAGGCAAATGATCAATATATGAGCTCTGTTCATTAAAGGCAGAGCAATTGATGGCTTTTGGCTGGTGTGTGATAATGCCACTGAAATTGGCTTTTAAATAGGAAAGAAAGACAGAGGTAGGGAGTGGTTAAGACAGAATCATCAGAGTATGGCTTGCTGGATGATAATGTCTCTTTCTGGGGATAATTCTCTTCTCAACCTTGAACAACCTTTTGGAAAAATAAATGAGAAAAATCTCTCCCACTTTAAGGAAGGGAGAATAAAAACAGGTGCTTGCATTACAAGTGGCTCCACCACTGACAGAACAGCATTTGAAAACTCTGAGTCAATTATCCCCCAGATACCAGATCTAGGATGGGGTCTTGGATGTTATAGTCTGCTTGTAAATATATTAGTGATGCTATGAAGGGCCTGTGTTTTTCAAGAACACGTCAGACAGCAAATACGGATCCAAGCTGCTGCTTCTTTCTTATGACCTTTATACAAGATTGAAGAGGCACAGCTTAGGATATTTAGCAAACCCTTTCTAGGCCTTCCCTAGAGGGAATAGCTGCACTAGATAAGAAGCATTTGGCCACTAGCTCATTTAAATGCCAATTATTAGCAATCTTTAACACTTCACTAAGAATCTTATCAGTCTTTCTAAAACCTTGAGTGCAATCACAGGTAGAACGGAAAGCGTTTTGGGATCATAGAACAAGGGAGTGGGGGGGGGAGGTGTAGCGATCATGTTAAAAGTTGCTAGCTGCATTACATTTCTGCTAAGCCGAAAGCTTGCTCAAGGTTTTGCTAGGCACAAAGCTTGCTCAAGGTTTTGCTTTGCAACAATTCTATGCAACATTCTTTGCTTTGCAACATTTCTATGCAACAGTCTTCTGTAACATCTTTTTGTAACATGTGAACAAGCTTGCCCGGTAACACGTATACGTGACAAGTGAACAAAGCCTGCCCAGTAACAAATGTTTTAACCAATCATGCAATAACACGCTGTAAGATAGAAACCCTTTGTATGATTTTAATAAATACCGTCTCAATCGGCCAGCCGGGGTCTTTTCACCTCGCTGAGTTGGTTGGTGCGTTTCATCACACCATGGTGTCCGTTCTTCCTTGGCAGTACCAGACCCGCCTAACTTAGGCGCACCTCCGTGGAGGCCAATAGCCGAGCTCAGACACACCCTTGCAAGGGTCCCATAGCCTAACTCAGGCTCACCCCTGTGGGGGTTCTAATGCCTAGCTCCGGCTCACCCTTGCGAGGGTTCCAAAAGCAGACGAGGTCGTTGCCGCGTGGCAGCCAGCCACGCACTCACAACTGGTGACCCCGACGTGCCGGATTGCCTTTCGGACGTCTCATGCCGAGTCCCGTGTCTACGTGTTCGGCGCCTTGATTCTCATCTTATGCACCTGGCGGGCAAGCGCTTCGTAAGTATGAGCTCCTCACTCTCAAAGTCTCATGCCTTTGATAGGCATGAACTTTCCCTTTTAATCAAGAGGCCAATAGTCTGCAGAAACTCAACGGCACCACTGTATAAGAACAAAGATTAAATTGCCTCAAATGGAGGGAAATCTCTCCCTCGTTTGAAGAAAAAATAAAAAAAGAATTAATTGGCCTTCTGTCTTAATCATGGCAAACCCTTACCAATAAACAAAAACAATTGGCTGATTTTAAAAATAATGGGAAAGTCCTGCCCGTGATATCAAAAAAGAATTTGATTTACCTTTTAAAATATATTTGGTAGATATGATTAAAGTGTGTCAGGACATAAGAACATCTTCTCATAAAACTAATTTGTTAGCAGCTGCTTTATTACAAGGCAGCAAACCTCAAGGAAAGTCTTATTTTAAAAGGGAGTGTAAAAATCCAAGGAGGGGCATGTCTGTAACATCTCGCCCTCTCTTTCATCAGGGATCAAAACCCTAGTAAAAAATGATTTGTGTGTCTATGGATTGTAAATTGCCTTGGAAAAAATATAACTCTCGCTTTCCCTTTCCTGACTTTTGCTTTTGCAATCCTCCCTCGCTGTGCATTCAATTTCCTTTGACTTACCGTTCTTTGCATCTATAATGATAGTGTGTAAAATTAATGTGATTTAATTAATTAATTGCTGGCCAGCAAAATGAATGTGCTTTTGCCTTGAGGCAGGCCAACTCAGATGGTCGTTAAGGGCCCTATTTCACTTTTGTGATTAAAACTGCTGCCTGAGTTTTCACTGCTTTGGGGGTAAGCTAGTTCATTGAAATAAATTTAATGACTGATTTATTGTAAAAGAAATGTAACTATAGGTGTGAATGGGTGTGTATGTAGTCAGTATTGGATGCTTGAAATGTAAGGTTTGTTGGCTGAAAAAACAGAGCATGTGTGGTGCTAAAAAAGGTGTTTTTGAATGAATGATAAATATTTTCTCCCTGTATTCCTAGGAAAAAAGAGCCTGTCGTTTTAACAAAACATTTTTTCCTTTCCTCTCACCCCCCCCCCCCTTTGCCTCTGGTGAGAAGGCAGGAGGAAGGGGGGGCTGTGTTCTTTTCACCATTTTTTTTTCTCCTCTCCCTGCGAGCCTCAGAAAGGCGGGGTTGAGGGTGATATCTGATGCCTGCATATTTCAGAGTATACTCAAACTATCTTAATTGTTTGTTTTATTTTTGAAGCTGTGTTTTTTCTCTTTTATGTTTTTATGTTTGCGCGCACTTTGTATGCTTAACAGATGTCACGTCTGTTTGTTTAATTGTTTGTCAGTAGCACTGGTTGCTGTCCCTTTTAGAATTTTAACAGAGATAACCTAACAAAATACAAAATGCAGTCAGAAAGAATGAGTAACATTTTTGCTAGAATCCAGATCAGTTTCACACGGACATTTAGATCAGATATTGGAGCCAGAAAAAGGTTACTTTGTATATAGATGGGAAGAGAATGTTGTAAAAGGCATCTGAAAAAGATGTGCTTTGTTGAATGGACTGGAGATGTTGCAGAAACAAAAGAGAGGAAATAGGCAAGTTGATAAGGACAGTTGAAGCTTGGCAGTTGGTGAGGTCATTTTGAGACCGAATCAATGTGCATTTTGTACAAGCAACAAGAAAGGATTTCAGAAAGTGAAAGAAAGTTAGAGATATGTTTTTGTAAGGATTTCAGTAAGTGAAAGAAAGTTAGAGATATGTTTTTTCAGAAAGTCAGAGATATGTTTTTTCAGAAAGTCACAGATATGAATATGTGAGGACTTGTGTATGTGAGGACTTGTGAACTCTGGCATATGGATGATTCAATACCTTTTCTTTGCCCCATGGAAATATTTCCATGGATATTTATTCAGGATTTATTATAGCACCCCGCAAAGGGGTGTGATCAACCGCTGCATTTGTACCTTTCAATCACTTGAATTTTTTCACTTTCTAATTTGACCACTTATCAGAGGCATTTTCAACAAAAAACAAGTTTGCCTCTCCCTCTGGTATATTTTTACCAGACAAAACACCGATTCCTTTAATTATTTGGGGGCATATATGGAAAATTTGCTTTTTACATGTTTAATCCCAAAACCTAAACTTTACATTTTAGAATGGTTACATCTAGCACATACACCTCGTAATTTACTCACACCCAGAGCAGCCCAAATGGCTTTGCTCATTGAAAAGTCACGAAGAAGAACCCGTGCCTTAATGGGAATGGATTTTGTTACGCTTTACCTCCCTTTCAAGTTATCTCAATGGGAACCTCTTTTTCAAAATTCTACCCTTCTCCAAGATGCACTCACAGAATGGCCTGGTCAAATTTCATGTCATTTGCCAGCTGACCCAAGGCTACAAGTTATTAAGACCATTCCGATACAATTTTTTACACCAATAACATCACAACCCATCAAAGATGCGTTAACCGTATTCACAGATGGGTCCAAAAATCATGGTGCATGTACTTGGAATACACAACAGATATGGCATAAGAAATTGACTAATACACAAACATCTGCACAACAGGCTGAATTGGCAGCTTTTATTCTAGCTTTGGAATTATTTTCTTCCAAACCTCTAAATATCATCACAGACAGTCTGTATGTTGCTCAATTAACTTTGCACATTTTTGATGCCTATATCTCACCCTCTTTAACACCTTCTCTTTTGATGTTGTTTACACAATTGCAAACAGTACTACACGCAAGGACTAAACCTTTGTTTGTAGCACACATTCGTAGTCATCAGCATCTGCCTGGGTTCCTATCTGAAGGAAATCACATGGCAGACGAGGCCTGCAAAATGATGCCTCTAACTATTGTTTCACCTCAGCCTGCCCCATTGACAGCAGGTGAAAGTCACACCTTTTTTCATCAAAACAAAAAAGCCTTGATGAAGCAATTTGGCATATCAATGGCAGAAGCAACTGCCATTATTCAACAATGCCCCACGTGTAGTCTCCAAGCTAATAATATCCCGCAAGGAGTAAATCCAAGGGGTACTGAGGCTTGTGAAACTTGGCAAATGGATGTCACTCAATATTCTCCCTTTGCCCCATGGAAATACCTTCACGTTTCTGTGGACACTTTTTCAGGTTTTATTATGGTAACCCCGCAAAGGGGTGAGAATACCAAGCAAACAATTAATCACTGCATTCGATCTTTCGCAACATTGGGGTGTCCAAAAATTTTAAAAACTGATAATGGTCCTGCTTATACCTCCTCTGCTTTTGCTGAATTTTGTTATAGGTGGTCCATTATTCACAAATTTGGAATTCCTTTTAATTCAAAAGGACAAGCAATTGTAGAACGAGCAAATAAAACCTTGAAAATAGCTCTTGATCGGCATATGGGGTCAAAAGGGTTACACCCCCCCAATCTCCCGATGTTGCAAAACATTCTAAATACTTGCCTTTATACTATCAACTTTCTTAACCTTACTGGCACACCTGCTTCCTCTGCAGCCTCTCGTCACTTTTCTAAACCCCCTCTTCCTGCCTCCCGACCTCTTGTTTACTACAGGCAATTGCCGGATCCACACTGGAAAGGTCCGGCACAATTGATTACTTGGGGAAAAGGCTACGCAGCGGTACAAATTGATGACAAGACTCTCTGGGTTCCTGCTCGTTGTGTTCGTCCGTATCACCGCATACCAGAAGAAGATCAAGATGACCCTGCCTTTTCTTCTCCCCCTGACATATCACTCCTTTTTCTTTAAACTCTTTCTCTCATTGTTATCTTATGCCTCTGCTCAATTTGTTGCTCACCCTCAGGTGATTTTTGCACCTCTTGACACTCATGTGACTTTTGTGTTCAAAGACACTCTTCTCACTACTTGCCCCTATGCCTTGCAGCATCAGGGCAAATTTCTTTTCCCTTCTTTAAAACCTTTGATATTAATTCAATACTTATATCATGACTCTTGTCAAGTTCGTCTTTCCTTACACGTAACTCCTCAAACTATTGGCTCCTACTCGTGCATTGGATTTTTGTCCAATAACACCTATTTTAACCAAACTGTTTATCTCTACTCAACACCCTCTGTGGTTTATCCTCCATTATCTTCAATTTTTCTTTCTTGGATGACTCTTGCTCACACCTCTTCACACCCCTTTTCAAGAACTTTGCTTCGCCACTTTTCATGCTGTTTTCCAGAGCCATGCGATGTGAATACTTGTACGTGGAAAGCCAAAGAAATTCCAGACTATGTACCAGGAGTAAGTGAGCCTCTCCCAGGAGCAAGAATTCGCCGAACTGCACCTGATTTTCACAATTCCCTCATACGAACACACCAGGTACGCTACACCTTCATACAAGGAGTGCCATATGCTCCCACCATGTCGTGTCGACAACGATCTCCTATCAAGAAAAAAGGTACTTCTTGGCGATGGTTTTTTAACAACACATGGCTTCCTGAAGATTCAGAACATTATTTACAAACATTTCATTACCGTACTACTCAATTGACTGTCAAAACCCCTAAGGCAGTAGATTTGGGACTATATCAGTGTGAAATTACCAAGATAGTTAAAGGACTTGCCACTTCTGCCAGACTGACTTTATTGTTGTTCCAGAAACAATCCACTCATTCCTCACGAATTCGGCGTGCTGCACCACTTAACAATCAAAGTTGTAGCGATTGCATCACCACCACAATACACAATGGCAAGGTCTCTAAGACATTGATATATCATACCATCAAACCTGAACATTGTCAAATTACTAATCCATCAACTTGTAGAGTCAATAATACTGTATATCACATGTGTACCCTTAACAACAAGATTCAATGTTACAACCCAAAAGAAGCGAAAACTGTTACTACATATGTGATGTCCATTTACACCATTGAATGCGGTAGAAAAGAATTACTCAACAAAACTGAGTTTAAATCCCTCAACACGCAAGTCCGCCTCAGTTTTGACGCTTGTTTAGCAATCAATCGCAACTGTTGGAAATCAACTTGTGGGACATTACAATGGGAAAGGAGTCTCATGCTTGAACGAAAATACATGTGCTACAATAACAAAGGGACTTGCTCCGAACGGGACACTTACAGCTTTTGTCCATATTGGTCCTGTGTCAGCATGTGGTCTGGGGATCCACCTGGTGGAAACCATAAATGCAAGTTGGAAACGGGCATAGCCAACAGCAAGTGTCCAAGAAATTCGTGCAACCCAATTACCATAACCTGCACACCTATCAAAACATGGGAAGTAGAATATGGCTTGGCCATAGAAGCAAGTGGTAGAGACCCACACATTGCATTGCGCTGGACAGTAACCAAGCAAACTAAGCAATTGCGAACAACTAAAGGACTTTTTTGGTCATTTTATCAGGAAATTGAGAAATTGAATATCCCCGAAATACCACAACATGTTACTAACACTTTTGTCCAACTAGCAGAGGACATTGCTAACACATTGAATGTTACTAATTGTTTTGTATGTGGGGGAACCAACATGGGGGGAAAATGGCCCTGGGAAGCCCAAGAACTGAATTATTCTAAAATATTGGAAATGGACAAGCTAGGTAATTTGTCATACACAAAAGGGAAAGATGGGGACTGGACTCTTACAACAAATCTTGTGGGAAATGTTTGCTTCTCCAGACCTGTTGGTTCCAAATGTACTAAAGTAGGGAACTTAATTTGCACTGGGAAATGGGAAAATGGGATATGGTGGTCAGGAAAAAATAGCTCAGCTGGACAAGACGAAACTGCTTTGTTTAAAGTCACAAACATGAAAAAGTTCTTGACAAACCCAAACAATCAATCACTCACATGGTTAGCACCCGATGGGCTGTATTGGATATGTGGAAAAATGGCCTATGGACACCTCCCAGCTAATTGGTGCGGAACATGTGTCTTGGGCATTATTAGACCTGGGTTTTTTCTCCTCCCACTAAACACACGACAAGTCTTAGGGGTCCCCGTTTACAACGAAATAGGGAACCACCGCAGAAAGCGTGAGGACGTTGTTTCCTCAATAGGTAAAGTTGTCGTGGGAGGGAACCAAGGCACATGGGGAAATGATGAATGGCCAGCTGAACGTATCATACAAGTATACGGCCCTGCCACATGGGCCGAAGATGGTATGTATGGATACCGCAACTATGGTATTTTACCCAAATTCCCAGGTTTAAAAGCTGTTTTTATATTTGTTGCAATGATTGCTATGGGATGTATACTATTACCTTGCTTATTACCTATTTTTGTATTCATGATTAAGCGTAGTTTGAATGCCATTGCTGAAGCAAAAACTACTGCACAAATTAATATGATGCTTGAGAATAATGCGTATATGTTGATACCAACAGATGAAAGTAAGCAACCCTTGCTACATTTCTCCCCGGATAATGATTCAGAAGATGACGCTGAAAGAATGGTAGGTGCGGACACAGGAAGCCTGGGGTCGGAGGGCAACACGCGACCTGAAATAGCACTCACCTCCATGGACGTAAAAGCTCCATGTTTTCAGCCTTAATAAAGTTAAAACAGAGGAGATGTAGCGATCATGTTAAAAGTTGCTAGCTGCATTACATTTCTGCTAAGCCGGCACAAAGCTTGCTCAAGGTTTTGCTTTGCAACAATTCTATGCAACATTCTTTGCTTTGCAACATTTCTATGCAACAGTCTTCTGTAACATCTTTTTGTAACATGTGAACAAAGCCTGCCCAGTAACAAATGTTTTAACCAATCATGCAATAACACGCTGTAAGATAGAAACCCTTTGTATGATTTTAATAAATACCGTCTCAATCGGCCAGCCGGGGTCTTTTCACCTCGCTGAGTTGGTTGGTGCGTTTCATCACACCATGGTGTCCGTTCTTCCTTGGCAGTACCAGACCCGCCTAACTTAGGCGCACCTCCGTGGAGGCCAATAGCCGAGCTCAGACACACCCTTGCGAGGGTCCCATAGCCTAACTCAGGCTCACCCCTGTGGAGGTTCTAATGCCTAGCTCCGGCTCACCCTTGCGAGGGTTCCAAAAGCAGACGAGGTCGTTGCCGCGTGGCAGCCAGCCACGCACTCACAGGGAGGCAAATTAAATTTCCTCCCCTGCCATGCTTCTAATGGTGATTATTCTATTTCCCTTTCCCCCCTTTTTGTTTATTTATTACATTTATATCCTTCTGCAATACAATTAAGGATTCTCAGCAGTTAGATCTTTTTGTTAAATTGCAAGATAAAGCTTCTGAGCAAAGAACTATTTTACCTTTTTTTAAACTTATTAATTCAACAACAAAACCCAACTATAATCTGCTTTTCATGAAAAGTAATCCCAAAACAAAGTAATCTCAAATAAACCATAAACAATTATAAAAGCTAAATCAAGACAACAAGATTTTTAACAATGACAACAGCATATTAAATATGAATAGCTACATCTTTAAAAGATACCAAACCTTGACAAACCTCCTGCCAACCGCTAGTGGAGTTCCATGACTGGGCTGCTTTCCCTGAGAATGCCCCCCTCAGATGCTGATCAGCCAATGCCTGGAACATATGATATCTTCAAGGGGGCATCTTTGTTTGATCTTAATGGCCAGGGAGGTTCATGACTAAACAGTAAAACTTTTTCTGTGAAGGTTTTTGGTCACCAGGATGCAAAAAAAGATGTCGAGACTTTAGAAAGAGTGCAGAGAAGTACAACGAAGATGATTAGGGGACTAGAAGCTAAATAGTTGCAGGAATTAGGAATGTTTAATCTAACAAAGAGAAGGAAAAGAAAGATAAGAATCTTGCAATACCTGAGGAGGCACAGAGAAGAGGAGGTCAATTTCCAAAGAATGTGGGGACAAGATAAGAAGCAATGGATGCAAGCTTAATTTAGAATTAAGGAGAAATATCCTGTCAGTGGAATGGAAGCTGTACTTGAAGTTTTTTTTTTTAAAGTTGAGCAGCCATTTCTTCAGAATGATATAATCTTCTGCTTGAGTAGACGGGTGGACTCGAAAATCTCCACATTCCCTTCCAACTCTATTATTTTGTATTTTCTGTCAGTCCAGGCCCTTTTCAAGAGCCCTTTTGTTTAACCTGTAACTTTACTGTTGGACATAGCTAAGTATGTATATTATATATGTGTGCATACCTGGTTGTAAACATCTACTTATTACTAATTATATTCTTGTAATTTGAATTAAAAAGCAACATTTACAAATATGTTTAGAATTAAAATGTTGCAGCCCAGCATTAAATAATTTTTAGTCTCTGAAATACATAAATCTTATTGATTATCACCTGTTTTTGAAGTAACAGTTTTTGAAGTAACACCCTCCTTGCACTAATCTAGCTGGAAAATAAATACCTAAAAAGCAGGTGCAGTTAGGACAAAAATAATTTATGGCCTGGAGAATATTTTGAAGATAATGATGTTTCCATTGCTTGTATTTTGTTATGATTTGTTTAGCAATGAGATTGTGTTGTATCATTTTTCATGCTCCTCATTTTTTTTTTTTGAGCTGTGAAAGGTTCCAAGAACAGCATCACAGAGTTAGCTTATTTTAATGACAGAAGAGGTCTCTATTATTATTATTATTATTATTATTATTATTATTATTATTATTATTATTATTATTATTATTATTATTATTATTATTATTATTATTATTATTACAAATATCAGTGATGACCCTGTTGGAAGCAAACAAGCTTTTTAAAAGAGGTAACACAACTGCTTGTCTGCAATGTGCCCAAGCTCAAAGACAATAACTGAACCTCAAGGATACTTCAGTTACAATCCATAGGAAAGCAGTCATTTCTCCCATGTGCTTCTTTATTCAATTCATAATGGGAAAAAGGTCCTATTTTTTGTCTTCCCACTAAAGTTCCAAGCAGTATTGCATTCGAAAGGGTAGAGCCGTCAAGGAACTTTCAAAATTTCTGTTAAGCCCTCTCAGGCAAAATTTTGACAGGCAGACTCATTGCAGTATCATTTGCATTACTTTTATCATGCAACATCTGAAAAACCTTTGCATCAAATGGCTCTGATTCAGCACACAGAGGGCAGAGTCTCTGAGACAGTGCGTTGTAAAGTTTTTATCTCATGTATGACTTTTTCAGGGAAGGATTTTGAAGGGGACTGTAGAAATGCTGAGGGAAATTAAGATTTTGTTCGCGCTCACTTTCTCTTCTGCAAATTAATCCTTAGCTTGTTTAAGGATAATTAGGATGAGTAATGCTGCCATTTCATATGGCCTCATCCCACCCCAGTGTCTCTCCCTGGGAACTGTCTATCTGTTCCCCATCTAGCTCCTTTGTCAGCCTGCCTTGCCTTCCAGCTGAACGTTTTGCTGATAGATCCCAGGAGATTGTGAGTTCCAGTCGTGCCTCAAGCATAAAGTCAGCTGAGTGACCGTGGGCCAGTCCTTCTTTCTTAGCTCTACGAAGGAAGCAATGGAAACCACTTCCAAAAATCCTTGCCAAGAAAACCATAGAGAGTAGCTTAGGCAGTTGTTAGGAGTCAAGGCTGATTCTGAAGGCACAGTGGGAAAATGGTGAAGATAAACTCTATTTCAAACATACCTAAAGAAACAGAGTCTTTGGAATTTTGCATAGACACTTCACCTGGATGTTAGGTATGAATAAAAGATTCTGAAAGGTCTCACTTCAGCTTTACTCCTTATAAACTTCAAAGCTACACTCATAGTATACCAAAAAACCAATAAAACTTTGTTTTTTTTAAAAAAAGGCTACACTCATAGTTATTCCTTTGGGTTGCAGAAATTTCTACACAGCACTGATTTTTGTTTTGTTGTCATTCAGATGGGGATGAAGGACAGACACATGCTTCCACATATGTGTTCTCTAGCCACAATGAAGAAAAAAGGTGAAAATATATAAGATTGCCATACTTTTTTACTGTGGTGATAGTGATAGCAATTCCAGACACAACTCTTGTTATAAGACTTAAACCAAGGACTAACTTTAAGTTTAAAGCATTCGTTTCTGAATAAAAACTCAGAAGAAAACAATTCTGTTCCTTGGGTTTTTTCCATCTTCCTCAGCTTTACAGAAGATTAGTATCCTTCCTTACTCTTAAGAAAGAGGTCTTTTTATGTTGCATATAAATGTATACATTTACAGAGTCAGTATTTATTTTGTTTTATTTTCCAGGGCATTTTGTTAGACTTTGTTCTATTTTTTTTTCTCTTACTGGGATTAAATCTATATTTTCAGCACTAGGTATTTGACAGAATCCATCATCTTGCTTTGTTCAGGTTTGAAATTAATCCTATTCTTAATTACTTCATGATTTTTACCTGATGCCATGTCATTATATCTTCAGTTCAGTCTCTTTATTGCCTAGCAGCCATGAGGCACAGAGGATAAATCAATCAGATTTTTAATTAAAAATATAATGCCTCTCCTCTGAACTGTTTTTATTTAAAGAAAATACTTTGGATAGACTGACAAAATAATTACCTACTAGAGCAACAGAGCAATTTTCATAATACAAACATTTGCCCAATGTGTCACAATAGTCCATCACCCTGTGATTAGGTCTGGTATCACCTGGATAAAAAGTCCAGCCAAGGAATCCATATCTGAGAGATAGACAAGAAGGTCCATGAAAGGATCATCTTGGTGTGCAAAACTATAACAAATACTGTATGTCCTTATAAAATGGAAGCTTTGTGGTTTGCCATGTTTATTTAGACTGCCTAGCAAGTTCTACCCAATTTCCCACTTCTTACACATGATGCATTGTTTTGAAGCCACCTTTTTCCTCCTGTTTATGTGCAGTGATCATTAGACATGGCCAATAATATTCATTGCCTACTTTGTTATCCACAGGGAATATTGATCAAAAGTTCATTATTGGCAGGAGGAGCCAACATTGTGATGATACAGATGTGCGGTCTCGATGTTCTGAGACTGCAGCTGATACTTTTGCCACTGGGTGGTCCAATCGGACCTAAACTGTCCCGCAGAGATGGTGAACAGGAAGAATATGTCTTGCTGATCTCAGGGATATCGCAAAGTCCCTGATTGATGCAAGAGAAGTTCTTCAAGCCAGCGACAAAATACACATTTGAGAGGATAGAGAAGAAGTTGGAAGACTTAGAGCATCTAACAGTAAAATATGATGAAGAAGTTGGAGATGTTTATCAAGTGGAAAAAGTGGAGGTTAGAATCCTAAAAAATGAAGAGGAGAATGACCATAAAGAAATTAAATTTGCTGATATTTATGGTGATTGGTTTGTTTCTGGAAATGGAAAGAGTGGAATACTGAAAGAGGAATTAAATGGAGCAGAACTCTACTCCAGATGGCAAGACACAGAAGAAGACAAAACAAAAGAATTTATGGATTTAAAGAGATAAATTTTATTAGCAACATCATTGATAACACTTACTGACAATCAAAGATAAGCTGATTAAGGAAACAGAAAAAGGGCATCAAAATTATATGAGAGATTTTATAAGCAAGGAGTTGCTAAGAGGAGTCCATGCAAATTTGATTAAGGAGATGATTAGAGGACTGACACCACAAATGGCAGAAGACATGAGACTGTTTTGCTACTGGAAAGATACAGGTTGATAGACGGAAGTGTATAATTTAAAATTAGTTTAACTTAGTGAAATTTAGTGACAATAGATATAGTTAAATAAATAATTGATAATGATAATAATGTATACAATGTGTAGTGTTATGATAAGTAATAATTGATACGAATATTGAATGGTACCTATGAAAGGAAGATTAGAAATCCTTTTGGATTATATATAAAGGTTAATAAAAAAGAACTAACTTAGATTCAGTTAAGTCTTGATTATTAGGGGGAAAGATGTTATGATACAGGATATAGTCAAATAAAGGAGGGATAATGATATATATATATATATATATATATATATATATATATATATATGTATGTATGTATGTATGTATGTATGTATGTATGTATGTATGCATGCATGCATGCATGCATGCATGTATGTATGTTGTATTTGTGCTGATAAATAAATAAAGGGAGACTAGTATACATCTATTTCATACTAAGGTTATGGCTAGCTGATGAAAGCTAAGTAGCTTGAAATAGATCTAGACTAGTCTCCTTTTATTTATTTATCAGCACAAATACAACACAAATATAACAAATATAACAAAGGCAACATTAAAAATATGGTTTTCTGCCTGGATGGTTTCCTGCAGTGAGCCGAAAGACAGAAAGGGGGAGCAGTGAGTTCCCTCCCATATTTGGGCATACCAGGGGTTGTAACACAAATACGTGTTTGTGTGTGTGTGTGTGTGTGTGTGTGTGTGTGTGTACGTGTGTACACAACATAAGGAAACTGGATGCAAACTGTAAACAGTGATTTGGAAAGGAGAATTAGAAAATTTTGTTATTAAATATTATGGATGTTTAGCTAGAATAGGACATAAGGATTCAGTGTTATTGGAGGATTTTAGAAATAGTAAATGAAATACCAGTATGTGGTTATGTATTAAATCTTGGTATATTTTATGATGAAGGATGTTTAAACAGTTATAGTCAAATGAAAATGGAGGTATGATGATGGTAACATATATAAATATCTGAGTTAAAATACTTGAGTTAATATGAATTATGCTTGATGACTGTGGAAGAGATGCACGAAAGCCTTTTGTAACCAACTGATACACTTTCTACAGTATGTAAAGAAGGAAGATTTTATGTGTTGTGTTTGTTTTGAAAATGAAAAAAATATTTAAAAAGTTCATTATTGGCAAGAGATCCTCAGAATGACTACAAAGAATGTAAACTTCCAATAATATATAGGACTCCATGTGTTGAGGTTGATGGTGGGGAGACCATCTATTACATTTTAATTAAGGGGAGAGGTGCATATCAGTTATACATCAGGATCAGATGCATGACTCCCAGTGATTGTCAGCTGTTATTATTACCTAAATTATTATTCAAGTATCTGAGAAGTTTCTGTCTACTTCATGCTTGTTTTGGGGAGCTTTGGTTTCCCTGCCTTTAAGGTTGGGCCTGATATGGAGAGGAAATCAGTACTTTAACCAGAAACTCCAATGTCAAAAAGGCTTGAAAGGGTTGATAGTAGGGAGACAGGTGGGATAAATTCCTGCATCTCTCTGCCTCTCCTTCACAGTACCATTTTCTCTCATCACTTTTCATCCATAGTTAATGGACTGCCAGGAAAGGACAGGTCACACTAGTAAAAGCTCTTAATTGCTTGCCTTCAAAAAATTTTCTTCTTTAAAAAAAATAGGCCATAGGACTCAAATAACCCAATCCTGCCCAACAACAAGAAGATTAAGAGAGACAGAGAAATGCAACAGAAGTAGAAATGGAGACTAAATGGCTTCATTATCTGGTAGAGAACCTTCTCGGAAGGGGGGAAAACTGTTTTCTTTTTTCTTTCTTTTTTCTTTCAGGTAGAGGACATTCTAATAGTCAACAGTCCAGTCATTTTTTCTGGCTGTTTCCTAGATGGGGGCAGTAAAACAAACCTCTCTTTCTACTTTAGTTCAGTGAATTTTCAACTTTCTTTCAATGGTACTTTCTGAGCTTACTTGATAGTTGAAGAATAAGAGATGCTGTTCTTGCTGCTGTGTTACTGTTTCCACTACAAATTTCTATCACTCATTCTTGTAAAATGTCTTTTCTTCTTGATCTAAAAAGGGCCATGGAAGAAGTTCCTTCATGGAATCTTTGCTTAGGATGGAGTTAAACTATATGATGCTAGTAAACTGTAGACAATGGAATAATCATTCTACAGAGAAAATCCTCATAACTAGGGGTTTTTTCCTGCTGCTAAGTTGAACTACTAGTCATCGCTCCCTGATCTGCAGAATTATACCCACATGAAATGTACTGTCCTCGTTGCCTACCTTTCTCCTGTTCCCATATTCTCCTCCATGATAATCTACCAATCATCACAAAGCCCAAAACAGGGGTGTCAAACTCACATCATCATGTCATCGTCACGTGACGTATTGTGATTTTTTTTCTCTTTTGCTAAACTGGGGGTGGGCATGGCCAGCATGTAACACATCCAGCCCACAGGCCGTGAGTTTGACTCCCTAGCCCAAAACATCTTATGACTTTTCATTAGATTATGTTGGCTTGAAAATGGACAGTGCTGCTAAGCATCCCTCAGGTATGTCTCTTGGGTTGAGGATGAAATGAAATCAACATCATGAAAACCACATTCAAAAGCTGTGACCTGGCCATGTTTGTGTTCTAATTGATGAGAGTATGAAAGGGCTTTAAGTTTCCAAAAGAGTAGCTGTATTGGGGATAGCTTTGGGGATAGATATAAAAAAATGTGTTGCTATTTCTCATGACCTAGATAAGTGCTAGAACCTTGCCCAGCCTCCCCATGAGAATATCACTGAACTTTACCTTTTCATTTTGCTTCAAACTGAAAGAGAAGGGTCAAGATAAGTAGAATCAATTTTTGTCACAGTACTTCCTCAATCACTGGAAGATCACCTTAGGGAGATAAGAAATATCTCACAATGACATTCATCTTCCCTTCTCTTAGCCTTATCTGACTATCCAAAGGAGAAAAAAGAGAGAGCTGCATTTATGAGTAGGCATAATTATACTTTCTGATTAACTTAACATTTTCTTGCTTTGTTCGGAGGGTCATTTTGACAGCTCCGGAGGCTTCGGGGAAGCTTCCTGAAAGTCCCTGAAGCCTTCGGAGCGCTCAAAACGACGCTCCGAGCAAAAGGAAGTCAATTCCGGTTTGCTCGGAGGGTCGTTTTGACTGCTCTCGAGGCTTCAGAGAAGCCTCCTGAAGGTCCCTGAAGCCTTTGGAGCGACCCTCCGAGCAAACCGGAAGTGACTTGCGGTTTGCTCAAGGGTCTTTTTGACTGGAAGCCTCCTGAAGGTCCCGGAAGCCTCAGGAGGGCTTCTGGGGGGGCGGGGGAGGCTGTTTTCGCCTTCCCCATGCTCCTATAAAGCCTCTGGAGCCTGGGGAGGGTGAAAAAACCATGCAAAAATGGGAATAGTGCCTGTAGTGCACGCATGCGCACTGGGGGGGGTGTCGCACATTGCATAATGGATGCGGCACACCTGCAAATAATCCCCCTGCGCTCCCTCCACTTATGGCATGTGAGCCAAAAAAGGTTCGCCGTCGCTGATATATACACTCTTAATACAATATAGACCCCGGACTAGATCAAGATTTAACTAAAAGCAAAATCCAGCTTTTGCTGTAATAATGCAAAGAGCTGATGGCAGAATACTTTTTTCTCCCAAACCACACTGCAAACATAATCAAAGTTTAAAACTGAGTTTAGGTTGCTAAGTTTAAATACTAAAGTCTAATACGTTTTTGTTTAATTACTGAAGTTCATGTACTGTTAACTGCAACTGATTATTAGAATCATCTCTGCTGGAATCATTAATGGGGAAAATAAAGTTAATTAAGTTTAGTTCAGGAAAGGGGATTTGCACAAGTTTACTAGATTGTGCCCACCTCCCTGGAAGGGCTTGTCCTTCTGGCGATGAACTGCCAATGCCTAATTTTTTATGAGTTTGAGCTGAGATGCAACAATTGTACGATGTAGCGACAGCATACTACACCTACCTTGAAAGTATAACAAAGGAGGATAGCCACATGCCTTACTTCAAAGTTTCAAAGTACAGAGTCTCATGGGTTATTCTACACATCCATAAAATTTCAACACAATACTATATGTTTAGGAAATGGTCCACCAGATCTTTCTATACAAATGGACTCATTTATGTGTAAAAGTCTGTGGTCTTGGGTAAATCAATTTGAAAGAAAACTACCATTTCTTAAAAATGCAGAATACATTTTGACCTGTATTTAAGTTCCTCCTGTGCATTTCAAATGACATATGTTGAAGCTGGTATAATCAATATTTGGGGGGGAGGGGGGCAAAATAAATATAGTTGGGAAGGAACTGAGTTGAGAGAAAAGGAGAGAGCAAAAGAGCAGAAATCTAATTTTATATCGAGCCGTGACAGGAATCAAATCACATACTCTCATTACATCCCAAGAAGACTTGGGCAAGAGCCAGAATTTCAAAACAATACTGGGATGAATGAGATGGGGGAACCCCCTTGGAGAACGTATTATGGAATGCCAAGCTCCTAATTAATTCAGTTTAACAATAATAGAGTGCTAGTTTTCTAATAAAGCACAGCCTGTAGGTGATGCTTCACTTAGTGAGTTTGGAAAAGGGCAGGACTAATGAGGGGGCAGTTTTCATTACGTAAATGAGCTTCAAGGCTGGGGCAAAGGGGAAAATAGTGCCAGCACTCATTTCTTTGATAAGTAGTGATTGCATTAGACGTTGCACTCTGCTTTTGAAAAAAACCAAATGGGCTGTTTGGTGTGTGGGCAGAAGAAAATGAATGCTTTTTCATTTCATTCCATCATGCCAAATATTCCTGAGAACCAAGTCTACAGTGCACCAGTGGCATTCTGCCTGGAAAAATAAAGCTCTGAAATAATTCCAAAATTTATTTTCTACATGAGAGTTGTATAACACCCTCCCACTTCAAAGCTTTGGAACAATACCACTGTAGCACCTCCAAAAGTTGTTTTCAAGCTGCAATTTTTAATGTGGTAAAAGATGACATTAGCAAAAGCCATTGGCTAGGCTGTCCCAAAGCTCTAATTAAAGAGCCTTACATGGGACATGGTATTCTTATCCATAGTCTGTTTAAATATAATTCATTATAAGTTTTTAATTAGCTTTTGTCCTTCCCTGCTCAATTCTTTGTCATAACCTTACTCCACAGGCAATAACACAGGTATATGTCAGTCTCTTACTTTCTACAGTATCTGCTTTGTTCTGAAACTCCACTTGAGCTATTGGGTAAACTGGCCTGCCAGAGAATTGCTTTGATAGCAGGCTAAGATGGGAAAGATTCCACATTAAATCATTGCTCAGTCATAGATGACTTTTTGTCAATGGGTTTTTGCTCAGCAG
The DNA here is from genome assembly GCF_964273705.1 of Natrix helvetica. Classification (NCBI taxonomy): domain Eukaryota; kingdom Metazoa; phylum Chordata; class Lepidosauria; order Squamata; family Natricidae; genus Natrix; species Natrix helvetica. The sequence continues at coordinate 247,872,705 of NC_138552.1, forward strand.
GAGATGGCTTTGTCCTGAGACAGAAAGACCAATTTGCATTTTCTATGAATCGCATTCAGTAGAAAGTAAGATAAAGCTTAAGGTGCATTTTTTAAAAGTTAAGGTTAATTTGAAATACTCTTGGGTAGTATTTAACTTGCAGCGTGGATATCATAGTCCTCATTCCTCAATTATCAGATGAGAACATTGGAGCAAGATTAATTGGCCAAGCAGAGATGGTTCTATTTCACCTATCCCTTCACCCTTTTCCATACAACTCTCATAATTTCCAACCAATAGAACTAAGAGCTGAAGATTCTGGTAACTACAATTCTAACATGTCCCAGAAATCCCAATTGCCTCTTGGAAAAAGCACCTTTGGGACAACCATGACCTGGATGACTGAGAATCTCCATAGTCATTTACAATTCTAACATATATGGAATGCCTCAAGATGAGGTTGGCTAACCTACCTCAGTTGTATGTAATTTAAGTTCAAATGATTCACTTATTTAGTATAAAGGAGCTGTGGTGGCACAGTAGTTAGAATATAGTATTGAAGGATAGAGAGTAGGGTACTGAATTTATACTGACTTTGTATTTATCATCATTTTGAACAAAATATGGTGGAAGAAATTCAAATGAAGAAATGAAAAAAGAGTAAAAATTGAATAAATAAATTATAACCTCAATCAGATTGCTTCATGATAAAGAAGTCTTCAGTGCTTATATTTCTTTAAAAACTAGCTTGTTAACATATGGGTGTCAGCAGCTGGGTTTGTGTTAGCTCATTGTATAAGGGCCAAATAGAGATGGTGTTGCTGCACTGAACATTATAAAGTATAATTTAATGTATCTGCCACATATAGAACAGCTTTCATTAGGCTGTTGGGAAAATATAGCTATTTTTTTTAAATAGCTATTTTTATAACTATTTACAATAATACATTGTCAATAAAGATATTTAAGATGCACAACTTCTGCCTTTTAAAATCAACTATAAACAGTAAAGGAACTAAACAATCAAGCAATATGCCTTAGACAAATTTTTGATAAGAGTAATAATAAAGGCCTTAGAAAAGTTATTTAGATGCTATTTATTTATATCCCCTTTTTACATATAATTCAAGGCAGCAAATATATCCAAGATACCTTTCTCTTCCTATTTTCCCCACAACAGCCACCTTTAAGAAGCAGGAAATACTATTCGGTATGGGGCTTATGGTATAATTGGCTAGAGGAAAGAGGAAAAAAAGTAGGAAAGCAATAAAGAGAAGAAGATCAAGAAACTACAAAACAAATGCAAAACTGGAGAATGAATAAGAGGTGGAAATGCAAAATAGACTGCAGTAAAAAATAATAGGAAATAAGAGACATAAGATGACTTAAATGTATATCAAGGTTGTTACATATGGCACTGATAGAAAAGATATATGAAACTAGATAGATAGATAGATAGATAGATAGATAGATAGATGGATGGATGGATGGATGGATGGATGGATGGATGGATGGATGGATGGATGGATGGACGGACAGACAGAGTTATATAAGATTTACATGTACAAAGGAAACACAATGGATGTGTAAAAGAAATCTAATGTGTTGCAAAGATGTTAGGTTTATATAAACAAAATAAAAAAGAAGCAGAAAAGAAAAAACAGTGAGGGTTTCAAACTCTAGTGTTGGCATTGAAGAGTGTGTTGGTACTGATAATTTCAAAATCTAGTGTTGAAGATTCTTGAGAATATCAAGGATAGCCAAGAAAAAAAAATAGTTCATCAAACAAATTAACTCAGAGTTTCTATTTAACATATAATGATTAGATTCAACCTATCATATTTCAGATACATTATGAGAAGACTTAGCTCCCTTGAAAAGTGTACAATATTGATAAAGGTGGAAGGGAAGGGAAGAATAGGATGACCAGTAGCAAAGTAGATGGACTCAGGTACACCTATAATGAGTACAAACATGAAGACTTGAAGAAACAGGTTTGATACAGATAACAATTTTATTGCCCAAGGAAAAATCCTACAAACTTGAGTCCTCATCACTTAACACCTAACATTCTAGCAAAAAATTGAGATTGAAGTGGCTTATGTCTTCTAGAGGGTAATTAAAGAAAGTAGCTATTCAGCTTCAATTTCCTGCATCTGAAGAGCTGAAAAGTATGTATGTTGAACTTACTTAGCGACCATGGATACCAAGCATCTCCCTATTCTATCAAATCTTTTTCTCTCAACTGTACTTTGTCAGAAAGACCACCCTTAAAGCCCTTTGCAAGATTCTATTATTTCTTCTCTGGAATTATCTTATATTTCCTGCTTCACCCAATTAACTGCTGTCATCTAGTCAGAGTGCATGTGGAAATATGAGTTTGTTAAAAGGGGGAAAATATCCTGTAGAAAGCCTGCTGTTCTACAGTGGCATTTTTCCCATTTCATGATATTTTCAATGAACTGACAGGCTGCACAGGGAGTCCATTAGCCCATGATATTCCTTTCAAAGTTAATTATACTTTTCCAGTTGTTGCAAAAGTTATGTGAAGTTAGAACCTTCTAATCTTCAACTCAGATCTCTGGCACAAAGGAATCCATTAGCTATACCACATATTTCTTTTTCCCCTGTCTTTTTACTCATTCACTGACAGCCTTGGAGCCTGTTGGGCCATAACTTTACAGCACTGTATTATTATTTTATAATACTGGTCTTTCCTGTAGCTTATGCCATGCTCCATGTAATAAAGTAATCTATGACACACACTTGCTGTTTATGACTTCAAAAACTGCCTAAAGCAACTCAGGCAATCCCCATTTGGTGCTACAATGCAGCAAAATCTGGAAAAGTTTCCACTCTGAAAAACACTTGTTCAAGATAAATTTGACTAGTTCATTATTATGATGAAATGTATGTTTTGATTTGAATTGTGTTGCTTTAGATATATTATTTTTTTCTCCTTATAAGCCACCTTGAGGACCTTCATCTAAAGCATGTTAACTATGAATTTATCTGCTGAATAAAAGGACACCACTGCAGAAGTCTGAGGTGCTAGGATGAAGATGACATACTCACAAGTTGATATATATATAAATGCTATCCAAACCCTGCTGTATATTCAGAATTCTGTCCAATAGATCAAAAGAATAAAGTTTGTTCCTTATTGCAGTTGGTATCACCAGGGGGCAATAAAATAAGAGATTTCTTGTCAGTCTACAAGGTGGAGACTTAGGGCTAGAATTAAAACCAGATGGTTCAGTTTTCTTTTTACACAGTTACCATCTCCTCGCTTTGTTTTCTTCCCAGTCAACATGTCAGAAGACTGAA